>NC_085135.1:6171622-6822996 GCF_030269925.1 Bombyx mori
ACTTAAAAACTTTATTTTATCTTGTTGTAAGGAGTGGATAGAGCATGGTTAAAAACCACCCTCCACGTTTTTAAATTTTTGGAAAAGCTCCGTTTTTAGTAGAAAAATAGACCTAAACTCAAAAATTTAATAAACAATTTTACCCGATACATCTGGCAGTGTTGTTGTTATTGAATAGACTACGATTTACGATACGATTTAAAACGGGTAAGGTACAACACAAAATTGTAGTATAGACTTAGGTAGATTTAGAAATCTACCTAGACCTTGACTAAAAATATTTTTCTTTTATTAGTTCTTATATTAATCTTAGTTGTACTGTATTTACACTTTAACACTGACCCCCCTATACAGGGCCAGACAAACATTCTATACACTTGACAACTTTCCCCGTTACTCGCACTACACACTACATCGCACTCTCTCTCTCTCTCACACACACACACACACAAAGTTTCGTACACCAACAACAACTGGCGCTGTCAAAAAATGTACTACTCCCAGCCCCGCTACTTCACCTGCGGCAGTATCGGAAGCTGCCAGGACTTTTATCAAGAGACCGGAAACGAAAAGAAGGTCGCTTGATAATATGGACCTGTACAGAAGGCAGCAGCAGAACTACGCTGAGATACCGAGCGACAAACTACTCCTGGAAGTAATGAAGACATTTGAGGATATACCCTCAAAGGTTCAGCAGTACCCTCAGATGAGACGGGACATCAAGTCCTTCCTGGAGGTACAATCGGACAGATGTATCCGCATGCTTTTTGAGTTGAGTAAGCGGATGAAGACTCTGGAAGCAGCAGCGCCCGAGACTAGTACACAGACAGCAGCTTTATTTTCTGACAAAGAACAAAAACTGCTGGAAAAACTGGCAGAGATGGAAAACGCAATAACCACGCGGATTAGCCAAACGGAAGCCAACCTGAAGAAAGAAGTAGCGGAGCTTAACTCAACAAACGACGATCGAGGCGCTAACATCGTGGAATACGTTTACAACAGATTTGAGGAGGCCAAGGTTGCAATAGGCAAATCGACCGAGGGGGTCGTGGGACGGACGCAAGCTCGTCTCGAAGATCTGGTTGGCACTGTCGCCGGAGATGTTGCCGAAGCCAAATGCAAATAAGCGATATTGCAAAAGGGTTGATATCTGAGAGTAGCACGATCCCCAAAACGTATGCCAACGCCGCAGCAGCCAAGCCCGGGCGTCGTCCGGCGCTTTATTAGATGGCGGTAACCTTTGAAGACGATCAAGAGACTGCCGAAGAGGTACTCGCGAGAGTAAAGAAGGCGGTTGACGCTGGGGGTACTGGCCTCAAGGTAAATAAAGTAAGAAAGGCCAAGAATAGCGCGACACGGAAATTGAACTGGAAAAGGTGAGAGAGAGAATAGAAAGCCACGGCGAGGGGTTAATCGTAAAGCCCATGAAGAACAAGGACCCACTCGTCGTCCTTAAAGACGTATTTATAGACAACGACGACGATGAAATGATAAAGGCCCTTTACGCCCAAAACACCGATATCTTCATGGGCCTATCACAAGAGGAGATGGACTTGATAATCAAATATAAAAAGAGGACCAGAAATCCTAAGACCCCCCACGTTGTCATCCAGGTACGGGCGAAGGTATGGCAGAGGATGACGGAGGCTGGCGCCCTCTATCTGGACCTGCAAAGAGTCAGGGTAGAGGACCAGTCTCCGCTCATTCAGTGCACGAAGTGCCTCGCTTTCGGACATGGTCGCAAATTATGCACCGAGAGTGTGGACAGGTGCAGTCACTGTGGAGGCCCACACCTACGCGAGAAATGCGCCGATTATGCCGCGGGAATCGAACCTCAGTGCTGCAATTGTCTACACTCCAAGTTGCGGAGTACGGATCACAACGCTTTCAGTGTCGATTGCCCAACCCGCAAAAAGTGGGACTACCTGGCAAGATCAAACACGGCATACATATGACCCATTCACTCAGTGGAACGCACACACATGACACATAAACACACACACACACACCGATATAAAAGTATATAATAAATATATATGGATATATCAACACAGGCAAACAAACACTGAACACGTATACAAAGGACTAAATAGAAAACAGCCAAAGAAATAATTTCGCAACAAGAAATGACAATAAGTATATATACTAGAGTATATATATACTATTGACAAAGAAACAATGAAAATCATAGATACACTGAGTCAAAATGTCACTATCCCAAAGTTCAAATAAAGGTAACTAAAAAGACATTTTTATAAAGAATTAATACCGGAAGGAACCATAGAAATAAGCTAAAAACATATTGTTGAATAGAATAAGAAACAAAAATTGTACAGAACTAGATTTTAAGAATTAAGTAAGAGTGATTACAATAAACGGTGAATAAAATAAGAAATATATAGTAAGCTGTAGACATAACAATTGAACACTGTACTGTAAAAAAATAGAAGTTGAAAAATATTGTAGCTATATTGTATTGGACAATGTTGGAAAACTGTTAAACAAAAAATTAATGTACTAACACCACGGTTACAATAAACGGTCAC
Source organism: Bombyx mori (assembly GCF_030269925.1). Lineage (NCBI taxonomy): Eukaryota > Metazoa > Arthropoda > Insecta > Lepidoptera > Bombycidae > Bombyx > Bombyx mori. The sequence continues at coordinate 6,174,169 of NC_085135.1, forward strand.
ATACGTAGTTAAATTATTCCCCCAAGAGATAAAAATAAAAGATAGTCAAAGTAGCGGGAGTCCCACCCGGCTAAGAAAGTAAGGTGATGGATGAAAGAAAGAAATAGTATGAGGCATGTCAGTGCGAGAAGCATACAAGCGAGAAATGGTATGAATGTGTTACATAGAATAATAAGGTCCTGCCGAGCCTATGGAAAAAAAAAAAAAAATTGCGAATTAAATTTAACTAAGCGTATAATGCTATCTATCATATCTCAAATATATGATCCCTTAGGACTTTTGTCACCAGCAGTCATAATATCAAAAATATTATTACAACATTTGTGGCTAAGCAGAATTGATTGGGATACTCCTGTTTCTGCAGACATAACTAAAGCTTGGAAACAATTTATTTATTCATTAAGATTTTTTAAAGGAAATACGTATCCCTCGTCACGTAAGGACTGAACATTTTTTATTTTTTTTTATGATTGAGAGATTACTGGTGGCCCGAAGGCCTTTTCAGTTTCACCAGGACAGGTGGGCGAGCAAAGGCTCAGCCAGGAGGGGTGGGATTTGCTAACAGCTGCCCCAGCGCCTCCGAAGGAGACCTAACAACTCAAGAGCAATTGCTTCGCGAATGAATCTACTACCGGATCGGAATCGCGACCCGCTGAGAAGATCCGGCGAGAAACTCAGCGGGCTGATGAATGGGCTAGGTTGCACGTCGACCTCTTTGTCGAGTTCGACGAGTACGGTTACTGGGGTCCCTTTTATTTTTTTTTTTTCGGGTAGAGGGCCGAACCTCCTACGAGGTCCCCGCGCAAAAGGGGCGCGCGGTGTATGTGAGACTCTACGATCTGCATGGTGTTGTGAGCAGACCGCGGGCCCAAGGATTTTAGGGCCCACCCACTAAACGACTCCCCTGCACTCTTACACCCGACGTCCGATCCCCTCCGAGGTCAGAACCCGGATGAGGTAGGGGGGCTACCGCGGTCAACACTACAACCAGACGGCGCGGCTCACCCCAAGGACGCCCAGCCGACTGAGCCTTCGAGGCGAATCGAAGGCTCTGAAACGTCGGCCGTCTCGGTACGGCAGCCCGTCGGGCCGCCCGGACGGTGCCGCTGGTGTCCCGGGATACCCCGCTGGACCAGAACCAGCCTGCCGGGTCATGACGCGATACACCGTCGACCGGTCGCTCTATTTACTCCACGGCAGCGCGCTAGAGTGCTGGTAGCGCGCCGCGCGGCCTCACCCCCTCAGGTCACCCCTTGACCTTCACCGGGGGGAGGCCGCTACCTACAGGGGCCGGGACGTACGGGCGTATTCCCGCCTCCGGCCCCCGGCTCGACGGCGACGGGTCGGTGCGGAACGGGAAGAGCTCTCCCTCTCTCGCTCCGCCGCCTCCTTCTGCGAGATGGTGGACTCGCAGAAGTCGAGCATCGCCTTCCAGGACGCGTCGCTGCCGAGCATCGTAGCCACGACGCGCGGCAGCGAGAGGTCCTCTCCTATGACCGCGACGAGGGCGGCGCGTTGCTCGTCGAATCCAGAGCAACGCGCCAATGTATGTTCCGCTGTGTCTTCCTCATCGCGGTCCGCGCAGTGGTGGCACTGCGCCGTCGGTTCCCTTCCGGCTATCTTGAAGAGGTACCGGCCAAAACACCCATGGCCGGTCAACATCTGCGTCAGCCGGAAGGTGAGGCATCCGCGGTCGCGGCCCACCCAGTCCACGAGAACCGGGCGGACCGCCTCGACGGTACGGATGCCGGCCGACGGGTCCGCCAAGCGGCGAGACCACGCCTCCAGCACGGACCGCCGAGATTGGAGCCTCCGCGCTCGAACTACACCTTCGCCGGGGCGCCCTTCCCCCCTAGAGCGGAGGTCGCTACGCCACCTGTAATCAGCAGCGAGCGCCTCCGCCTCCAGGTCCCAGGGTGGCGCCCCGGCGAGCAAGCACGCCGCCTCGAAGGACACGGTGCGGTATCCTCGGATGGCCCTGACCGCGATCGCGCGCTGCGGACGTCGCAGCGCGGCGATGTTCTTGCGGGTCAGGGCCTGGCACCATACCGGAGCACCGTATAGTGCCATCGACCGCACCACCCCCATGTATAGGCGGCGCGCCGCCTCATCGGGACCCCCGACGTTTGGAAGGAGCCGGCTCAAAGAGCCGGCCGTTGCCATCAGCCGAGGGCCCAATTTCTTAAAGTGAGCGCGGACGCTCCAACGACCATCCAGTTCGAGGACGAGGTACCTGAGACCGGTCACCCCGACCCCGATGCGAACGCCTCCGATCACGAGGTGGGCATCCGCAGGCGGCGCCCGTCCCGGCCCGTGAAATAAGAGGGCCTGGGTTTTTTCGAGCGCCACCTCGAGCCCCAACCGTCGGATCCTTGCGACGACGTTTGCCACACCTGCGCAAGCCAGACGGGCAGACTCCCGGTAGTCCCTCCCCGGGGCTACGACCAGCGTGTCGTCAGCATAGCAGACGACACTTAGCCCGGGGAGGGAACCCCATAGGGCGCCCCGCAGGACCCAGTCGTAGTCGATGTTCCACAGCAGGGGGCCCAGGACAGACCCCTGCGGAACACCGCGCTCGACGGAAAGCGGTAGACCGCCCCACCGTGTCCGACGCATACGATCGACCTGTCCTCGAGATAGGAGCCGATCAACCGGCGGAGGTACGCGGGGACGCCGTGATACTCCAGCGCCCCCGCGATCACCGACCAGGGCAGGGTGTTGAATGCGTTCCTTATGTCCAAGGACACCGCCATTGCCACCCCGCCTCGGGTTACGGCCTCATCAGAGAGGGCACGCACGCGCAAAATCGCGTCGATAGTTGAGCGGCCCTCTCTGAAGCCGTACTGTTCCGCCGAAAGATCGGGACCCGTCCCGGTCAGGTGCCGGACGATGCGGGCAGCCACGATCCTTTCCAACATTTTGCCCGCCTCGTCCAGCAACACGATGGGGTGATAGCCCGCGGGTGAGTCCGCGGGGCGCCCGTCCTTCCTCAACAGGACCAGTCTGCCCGTCTTCCATTTCGACGGGAACCGTCCCGACTCGAGGCACGCTTCAAAAAGCCCCCCGAGCCGGTCCCCTAGGGCCTCGAAGGCCAAGTTCCAGACCCGGCCGTGAACGCCGTCAGGGCCAGGGGCCGCGTCCTTCGCTCTCATTTTGGACACGGCCGCATGGATCTCTGCCCCCGTGATAGGAGGAGGGGGCACCTCAGCAGCGGGAACGCTTGGGCGACGCGGCAGCGTGCCGCACATTGCGTCCATCTGGGGGGGTTCAAAGCTCCCCCCCGCTGCCGGCGGGAAAAGTGCGGAAACGATTTCCCGCAGCTGCCGAGGCTGAAGCCGCTCGGTGACCGGGAGCGCCCACGGTTGCAGTTTCCTGCGCACCATCTTATATGGACGCCCCCAGGGATCATCGTCGAGCGACTCCAGGAGAGTCTTCATGCTCTGTCTCTTGGCCTCGCCGATGGCCAGCTGCAACGCCGCCTGCTTTTGGCGACATTCAGCGTGCAGCCGGGCCGCTGTCTCCGCGAATGTAGCGTCGCGTCGACGGCGGCGGCGGTGGCGTGCGCTCCGGCGGCGCGCCCTCACGCACTCCTCGCGGAGTCTCGCGATCTCGGGCGACCACCAGAACGCACCCCCACGTGGTGCACGGGGCCGACCCGGGGCATGGCGGCATCACAAACTCTAGCCATAGTGCCTCGGAACCAATCGACCTCCGCATCCACGTCCGCAAGTCGCGCGGGTTTTGGCTCCCACGCAGCAACAGCGGCCGCCTCCATCAGCAACTCCTTATCCATCCGTTTCAAGGCCCATCTGGGGATCGAACGGGCTGCACCTTGCGGGAGCTCCTCCTCACCGCGGGCGCCCGCAGCTGACGCCGAGGATGACGACGACAAGGAGGAGGCGGAGAGCTCGAATCGGAAGTATCTATGATCCGAGAACGTCTCCGCCCCCTCGAGTACGCGCCAGCCGCGGGTTCGGCATGCGACGGACGTGGACGCGAACGTCACGTCCACATGAGACTGCCCGTTCCACCGCACGCAAGTCGCGACCGAACCTCTGTTTATGAGAAAGAGGCTGGTCGCGATCGCCCACTCCGAAAGGGCCTCGCCTCGCGCATCCGTGCGGGGGGAGCCCCAAGCCGTACATTTGGCATTGAAGTCCCCCGCGACGATGACAGGGCGGGACCCGAAGCGGTGTAAAAGCGCTTCGAGCTCGCCCAAGAACTGTTCGAATTCGGCGAGGCTCCTGTTCGGAGAAAAGTACGCCCCGATCACGACGGTCCCGTCGATCCTAGCCGCGATGTACCCGGATCCCCTGGCCACCATATCCAAGGGGGGTAACGCCGCGGATTGTCTTATTAGCATGGCCACGGAGCCGTCGACGTCCCCGATCCAGCAGTCCTGGTCGGTGGGGACGAAGTACGGCTCCGCGGCGACAACAACGTCGATTGACCACTCCGCCATGGTGTGGACGAGGAGATCCTGTGCCCTGGCGGAGTGGTTCAAATTACACTGGAGCGAGCGATGGACGCAACCCATTATGGGGCTACGTCCATCGCTCCCTCGTCTGTCCCGCCCTCCGGCTCGATAACTGCCGCGGCGGGAACTGACTCGCTGGCTGCCCTTATTGCAGCCTGCTCTTTCCTCTTCTTGTTTTTCTTACCGCCCCTCCTCGTTTTGGTAGAGGAGGGAGCGGACTTACACGCCGGGCCCCCGGCCCGGTGGTCGGCCTTCCGCTTGGCCGCGTCGCACAAGACGCAGTGCGGCGCGGCTGTTGTGCAGGAGGCAGCCTTGTGCCCCGGTTGGCCGCAGCGGAAACAAAGGTCGCTGCGGTCCACGGTCGAGGGGCACTTGGCGAGACCGTGGCCGGTGCCGAAGCACCGAAGACAACGCCACGGCCTGGCGTCCTGCAGCTGCACGTGGGCCATTACCCAGCCCACGCGCAGCCTTCCTGGGCTGTCGAAAGGCCGACCCTGTGGAGGGGTGGCCAGGAGGTTCGCCGTTGCTACCGGGCAACGCGCCCACGCCGTCCGAGTACCGGAATATGTTTCCCGGAGCTCCCCGACTTTGACGTCGGCGAGGGCGTCGGCGAGGGGACGCTATGGCCGCAGCGACCTCCTCCTTGGTTGCGCACTCGTCGAGGCCCGTGATTTTTACTTCTCCCATCTTCACGGGCCGCGCGATGCGTACCACCTCGGGGTCCGGCAGGATCTCCCGCAGGCGGACTGCCAGTTTTTCCGCCGCGGCGCTGGAATTGGCGCCGGGGCATTCTAACAGGCGGGCCCCGTTGGCCGTCTGCCGGACCTTCAGGCCACCCTCCACGCCGAGGGCGTCTACGTTGACACCACCGCGCGCCCGGGTCATCACCTCGTGGTAGGTAATGCCCTTTTCTTAGGCCACTTCAGCAGCTCCACTACTACTGCAGCCGACCGCGGGGCACGCGGTTTCCTCCGTCCATTTCGGCCCCTTGGCTCTACTCGACCCTCTTGACGGGGAGCAGTGGCCGCAGGGGTAGGCTTGGGGCGCGGCGCAGCAGGTGCCGCCACCTTCTTGGGCCTGCGCCGCACTAACTCCGTCCAGGCCTCGTTCATATTTGCCGGGGCCGGGGGCAGTGGGCGGTGCTGGGGGGTTGGTGCCAATTTGGCGGAGTTGACGCCCCCTTTCTTTTTGTTACGGCTCCTGCCGGGCCCTGCCTTCGCAGGCTGGGACGGGACAGGAGCCGCCTCCTGGGTCTTAGACTGGCCGGTAGGCCTTGAGGGGGAGGGTTTTGGTGCCCCCGTTGTCTGGAGCTGCCTTGCTGGGACAGCAGCGGCAGGACGTGTCGCGGGTGTCACGTATAATTTCGGTCCGCCATACGTGTTCACGGCCCTTGCAATCCTGCGAGGCGCCGGTACAGGGGGACCGTTCTTCAGCTCATGGGCGAGGGGCGGTCTCGCGCGCTCCACTGTGGAGCTCCTCGCCTTCAGCATGACGAGCCGCCGCCTTAGCTCCTCGACCTCATTGGGGTCTTCGGCTTCGGGCAGAGGAGGGACAGGGGCCGAGCTGCGTTGCCGCTCGATGAGGTCGGCAAACATCGTACGCATCTCGGCCATGTCGACACGCAGCTGTCCATTCTCGGCCCGAAGCCGGCTGTTTTCTGCAGCAATCTGCTCAAAGCGGGCGTGCAGATCTAGTTTCCGCCGCAAGCCCGCCCTCTCCGCGGTTGTGGTTCGGAGGGGGTCAGAGGGACCCATCTCCATTAGGGAGCGCTCTAGGCGCTCAACCTCTCTCACTTCACGGCAGGTGGCCCTAGACTGCGCCGAGGAGGCAGCAGCCAGTCCGCGTGATGACAATGTGTCACGTTCGGTGGCGAGCGGTGCCGCAGCAGCCGCTGGCCCTTCCGCCATCGCCATATATTTGGCGCTGGCGGGCTCACCCTCCGAGGAGTCAGACGGAGCGGAGGACGCCGGCTGTCGAGCCGACTTCCGCTTCCGCCGAGTCCGCTGTCGAGCGCTATCGACGAGGAGCACCGGCGTCTCCCGCCCACTGGACGCGTCGCCCCTCGCGGAGCTTCGCGCCGAGTGCAGCGAGATGAGGCTGTCGCAGCGCTCAAGGAGCACGGTGGGGACTCTGTCCCTTACGCGACCCGTGCTGTCGCCTCCTACATCGTGGCAGTGTTTGCCCCCCCCAGAAACGGTGGGGCAGCGTGCGGCCGATTGCTCGACCGAACGGAGGGATTCTCCCCCCGCGGAGCGGGAGGTACCCTCCTTTTTTTTTTTTTTTTTTTCGGGTAGAGGGCCGAACCTCCTACGAGGTCCCCGCGCAAAAGGGGCGCGCGGGGTATGTGAGACTCAACGGTCTGCATGGTGTTGTGAGCAGACCGCGGGCCCAAGGATTTTAGGGCCCACCCACTAAACGACTCCCCTGCACTCTTACACCCGACGTCCGATCCCCTCCGAGGTCAGAACCCGGATGAGGTAGGGGGGCTACCACGGTCAACACTACAACCAGACGGCGCGGCTCACCCCAAGGACGCCCAGCCGACGGAGCCTTCGAGGCGAATCGAAGGCTCTGGAACGTCGGCCGTCTCGGTACGGCAGCCCGTCGGGCCGCCCAGACGGTGCCGCTGGTGTCCCGGAATACCCCGCTGGACCAGAACCAGCCTGCCGGGTCGGGACGCGATACACCGTCGACCGGTCGCTCTATTCACTCCACGGCAGCGCGCTAGAGTGCTGGTAGCGCGCCGCGCGGCCTCACCCCCTCAGGTCGCCCCTTGACCTTCACCGGGGGGAGGCCGCCACCTACAGGGGCCGGGACGTACGGGCGTATTCCCGCCTCCGGCCCCCGGCTCGACGGCGACGGATCGGTGCGGAAAGGGAAGAGCTCTCCCTCTCTCGCTCCGCCGCCTCCTTCTGCGAGATGGTGGACTCGCAGAAGTCGAGCATCGCCTTCCAGGACGCGTCGCTGCCGAGCATCGTAGCCACGACGCGCGGCAGCGAGAGGTCCTCTCCAATGACCGCGACGAGGGCGGCGCGTTGCTCGTCGAATCCAGAGCAACGCGCCAGCGTGTGTTCCGCTGTATCTTCCTCGTCGCGGTCCGCGCAGTGGTGGCACTGCGCCGTCGGTTCCCTTCCGACTATTTTGAAAAGGTACCGGCCAAAACATCCATGGCCGGTCAACATTTGCGTCAGCCGGAAGGTGAGGCATCCGCGGTCGCGGCCCACCCAGTCCGCGAGAACCGGGCGGACCGCCTCGACGGTACGGATGCCGGCCGACGGGTCCGCCAAGCGGCGAGACCACGCCTCCAGCACGGACCGCCGAGATTGGAGCCTCCGCGCTCGAACTACACCTTCGCCGGGGCGCCCTTCCCCCCTAGATCGGAGGTCGCTACGCCACCTGTAATCGGCAGCGAGCGCCTCCGCCTCCAGGTCCCAGGGTGGCGCCCCAGCGAGCAAGCACGCCGCCTCGAAGGAGACGGTGCGGTATCCTCGGATCGCCCTGACCGCGATCGCGCGCTGCGGACGTCGCAGCGCGGCGACGTTCTGGCGGGTCAGGGCGTGGCACCATACGGGCGCGCCGTATAGTGCCATCGACCGCACCACCCCCATGTAGAGGCGGCGCGCCACCTGATCGGGACCCCCGACGTTTGGAAGCAGCCGGCTCAAAGAGCCGGCCGTCGCCATCAGTCGAGGGCCCAACTTCTCAAAGTGAGCGCGGAAATTCCACCGACCATCCAGTTCGAGGCCGAGGTACCGAAGACCGGTCACCCCGACCCCGACGCGGACGCCTCCGATCACGAGGTGGGCACCCAGAGGCGGCGCTCGTCCCGGCCCGTGAAATAACAGGGCCTGGGTTTTGTCGAGCGCCACCTCGAGCCCCAACCGTCGGATCCTAGTGACGACGTGTGCCACGCCTGCGCACGCCAGACGGGCAGACTCCCGGTAGTCCCTCCCCGGAGCCACGACCAACGTGTCGTCCGCGTAACAAATTACGCTCAGCCCGGGGAGGGGACCCCGTATGACGCCCCGCAGGACCCAGTCGTAGCCGATGTTCCACAGCAGGGGGCCCAGGACAGACCCCTGTGGAACACCGCGCTCGACGGGGAAGCGGTACATCGCCCCACCGTGTCCGATGCACTGGATCGACCTGCCCTCGAGGTAGGAGCCGATCAGTCGGCGGAGGTATGCGGGGACGCCGTGATACTCCAGGGCTTTTGGGCCCGCGCCGCACTACCGTCGTCCAGGCCTCTTCCATATTGGCCGGGGCAGGGGGCAGTGGGCGGGGCTGGGGGGTCGGGGCCGGTTTGGCGGCGTTGACGCCCCCCTTCTTCTTATTTCGGCTCCTGCCGGGCCCCGCCTTCGCAGGCTGGGACGGGGCAGGAGCAGTCGTCTTAGTCTTCCGCTGGCCGGTGACTGGTGCTCCTGAGGGGGCGGGTTTTGGTGCCCCCGTATTTTGTTGGTTCCGCGATGGTCCAGGCTTGGCCGGAACAGCAGCCGAGGCGACCGGGCGTGCCGCAGGTGTCGCGCCTTTTGTAGGGCCGCCATACGTTCTGACGGCCACTGTTTTCCGGGGTGCTGGCACGGGCGCACTGCCTTTCGCCTCATGGGCGAGGGGCGGCCTCGCACCCTGGAGCTGCGTGCTTCCTGTATGAGGAGCTGCCGCCTCAGCTCCTCGACCTCAGTGAGGCCTTCTGCTTCGGGCGGAGGAAGGACAGGGGCCGAGCTGCGTTGCCGCTCAATGAGGTCGGCAACCATCGTTCGCAACTCGGCCATGTCCACTCTAAGTTGCCCATTCGCCGCCTGAAGTTGGCCATTCTCGGCCGATACTTGCTCGAGGCGGGTGTGCAGCAGGGCCACTTCCTGCCGCAAGCCCGCCGTCTCCACGGTTGTGGTGCGGTCCACAACGTCCTGCAGCCTCTCCTCCAGTGTGGCGGCCACCGATTTCGTGGCCGACACTTCGGTGCCCTTGAGGCCTCCAGTCGATTTGGCTGCAATAGTCGCAACTATTTTGCCAACTATCTGACAAGATCGGAGGGGGTCAGAGGGACCCACCAACGTCAGGGCTCTCTGTAGGCGCTCAATCTCTTCTAGCTTCCTTTCCTTTTTATTTTTCGCCTCACGGCAGGCGGCCCTGGACTGCGCCGAAGAGGCAGCGTCCAGTCCGCAAGACGACGGCTTGTCAAAGTCAGTGGCGGGCGGCGCCGAAGCAGCCGCCGGCCCTTCCGCCAACGCCATGTACTTGGCGCTGGCAGGCTCTCCTTCCGACGAGTCGGACTGAGCGGAGGATGCCGGCTGTCGAGCCGACTTCCGCTTCCGCCGTGTCCGCTGTTGGGTGCTGTCCACTAGCAGCGCTGGCGTCTCCCGCCCACTAGACGCGTCGCCCCTCGCGGAGCTCCGCGCCGAGTGCAACGAGATCAAACTCTCGCAGCGCTCGAGTAGCACGGTTGGGACTTTGTCCCTTACGCGACCCGTGCTGTCGCCCCCTTCCTCGTGGCAGTGTGTGCCCCCCCCCAGAAACGGTGGGGCAGCGTGCGGCCGATCGCTCGACCGCACGGAGGGATTCTCCCCACGCGGAGCGGGAGGTACCCTCCTGGGGTAATAAGTTCTTCACAGGTGCCATTTTTCATTTTTCCTTTTTGATTAACCAGGGGTCGGTCCCCTGGGGTCTGGTTGGTACCCTTGGGACTGGACTCCCTCCAGCCATTCATCCCATCGCCGGGCACCAGAACTTAGGATTGGGGCATTTTTTAAAGAGGTTTACGTCCTCGCGGCCCCGTGCCTCGCGGCAGCGGCCCCCGTCCCCCACGCGGTGGGGATTACGGGTTGGCCGGCGGCCCGCCGAGTGCAACGAGCAACACGACAGACCACCGCCCGACGCTCAAAAGAGCAACAACGACGAAGCCACGCCGGTATACCGGTACCCCCCTCTGGAGGGCGTGCCCCTGTAGCCGAAGCCGGGGACATGGCGACCAGCGGCCGGAAGATGCGTAAGCAACGCCGGCTCACTTCTCCATCGAAGGGCAGGCCAAAAGTGGCCCACCACCACCCGTGGGTTAGGTCCGAAACGGGTCGGACGTTACCCGAAAAAATAAAAAGGGGAAGAAGGGGGAAGAGAGAGGGAGCCCGAGCGTCTCCAGGAGGAACACCCTTCAGCGAGTGAAGGGCGTGGAGAGCCCGCAACTCCCCCTGCTGGTTTTGGTCCGCGTCATCCGATCTCTTTCGTTGCAAGGCCTAACTAGGCTACCCTACTCCTACACCTAACCTACCTCCCTAACACCTAAGAATCCTTGCAACGAAAAAGATCGGACGATACCCCTGGGAGTGGGACTGTTCCCAGAGGATCCCGTTATCCGCCACCTACGGACGCGCCCGGTGGAAGTCCAGCAAAACTTCCCCACAGACGGAGCCCCCGGCCACGCAGAGTGCGCGCCGGGGGGCCCGCCCAGGTCCCTCGGGGCTGCTATTCTACCCGCAATTTCACTCTTTTTCGGATTAGAAACAGTTATTTCCGTTAAAAGTTTTTGTAGGCAGGTTTCTATTCTGAGGGAGAATTGATTGACGGTCTCCTGGTTTCTTTGCTTACAATCTTGCAAGTCGGTGAGCAGGTGTGCGTAATGTTTCCGCTCACCGAATTGATTTTTCAGAAACTCTTTAAGAGATGACCATGACTCGAAATCTTTAATTGCACAGGCGCTTTCGGCTTTACCTTCTAATTGGCTTAAGATGTATTTAAAAACTATATCATCCTGCTGAGGCGATGTTAAAGATATAGCGCTATCGCAGTTTCTTAAAAATGCTGTTAATTTTTCTCTATCACCATTAAAAGGTTTTATGAATTTCAGAACCACATTTAACGCAACCTCCTCATCAACCCTTTGCTCTCTGACATTTTTCTTCGAATCTGATTTTGACATTTTACACTAATTTTATAAAAATATTAAATAAAGAAACCAACCCACGGGATATTAGTTGTATAGTTTATTTGCAATGGCCAGGAATACGTGGGCGATACCTACAGCGCGCTTTGTTTAGACTAAGTACGATTGATAAGAACGACCTCGGATCAAGTTTCTGCCTCTTATGAATTAAAATTAATATAGTTCTATTTTTTAAACGTCTAAAGTTATAACACTGAACAATATTAATTGCACAAAACTACAAAGGTTAATTGGTGATGAAAATAACACTGACAGGAACAGCTTACAGGAACTCTTCGTGATAGTTTCAGGATGCATGGCATACGCTTACCATGTACGATTAGATCAGGAACTGGAGATCACCGTCGATTCGGTGCTGGATATGAGAGTCAGGTGTGCCAAAAGGATTCCTGACTATTGGATACCGCTTCACGGTGTTGCAGGAACTTGAAGAGTAGAGAGTATATATATCTCGGTATAATGAGTTCGGGTCCGGAAACTTCTTTCTTTCACTTCTGGATGCAACTTTAGTACTTTTATAAATTTCACTTCACAGGTTTCTTGATATAAAGTTCCTTCTGGGTTAAGGACACTGGGATATTCGCATCCCACCGCTGCCACCAAATGTTAGAATTGAAACTAGGAACTTCTTTTTAAAAAACACTTTTAATACTCCCTAGACTAAATTTATAGTATTTATAGGGAAAGTGAGGAAAACTCGGTATACGTCCCACTCCGATGAAAGTCTGACCCGAACTGCTTTAAAAAGCTAGCTAGAAATCATCATCGGGAATAAATGCTGATATTGATGTTTGGTAAGCATTATTGTATGCTATGTAGGGATATACATACATAACAGTGCGAAGAGCCAGATTCTGCTGGGCCTGTAACTTCACCTGACATGACCTGCGGGATGAGGTGATACCAGGCCGCAGCTGCGTACGTGATACGGGAACGGACATACGTCTTATAAATGCCGAGCTTAGTCCTGACCGGCAACCTGGAGGCCAACACCGGCCGGAGGAGGAATCTCGCATAGCGAGCGGCCGCCAACGCCGACATGGCGTGGGCGGTCATCCTCAAACTCCGGTCGATATCGACCCCCAAGTACCGGACGCTGGATCTAAACTCGACATTAGCGCCACGGAGACTGAGCTGTCCCGGGACGACTCTTGTGCGGACCGGACCGAAGAGAATAGCCGCGGTCTTCCCCACGTTGACCGCGACCCTCCATCGGTCCAGCCACTGGGGCAGTAAGTCCAATAACCTCTGCATCCTCGAAATGGCCGCAGAGGGGAAGTTGGATGACGCGAAGTAGGCGCTGTCGTCGGCAAACAGCGCCAACTTCACGTCGGCTTCCCACGCTTCGAGGTTGCCCTCGAGCGTGGGAATGTCGTTGGTATAGAGAGCGTAGAGGAATGGTGCCAGGACGCTCCCCTGCGGAACTCCGGCCGTGACTGGGCGCACCGACGACTTAGCGCCCTCGACCGCGACAAGGAAGGATCTTCCCTCCAGGTACGACCCCAGCAGTCGCACGTAGGCGTGCTGGAGGTCCGTGTTCTTCTCTAAAGTTTTCGATCCTCTTGGATTGCTGAGTTTATTCACAATTAAACCTAAAATCATACTACAAAGACTTTGGCTGACTAAAATCGATTGGGATGAACCTGTTCCCGCCGACATAAGCAGAGCCTGGCAATCATTTCTTTGCAGCGTGTCTGAAATCCAACACTTGCGAATTCCTAGACATGTCTTATGTCCCGAGTCGATTAACACAGAGCTGCATTGCTTCTGCGATGCTTCACAGTCTGCCTACGCAGCATGCATTTATCTCAGATCTCACGACGCGCAAGGCAACGTGCGCGTACGCTTGTTATGTTCCAAAGCTCGAGTAGCTTCTGTGAATCCGATGACTATTCCAAGACTCGAGCTATGCGCGTGCGTCCTGGGCGCACAGTTGGTGAGTGCCGTGTGTCGCGCATTGCGATGCGCAATTTCCCACAAAATATTTTGGACTGACTCATCTATTGTGCTGACCTGGTTGAGTATGAGATGTGATAGACTGAAAACCTTTGTGGCAAACAGCGTAGGTACTATTTTGGAATCGACTGACATTTCTGAGTGGCGTCATGTGCCAACGTCGTGTAATCCTGCAGATTTAGCTTCACGTGGTTTGGATGTGTCTGCACCTCCTCAGATGGATCTTTGGTGGAACGGCCCAAAGTTCTTGAAAGAAAGGAAAAATGAGTGGCCAGCATTGTTTAACCACCGCCATCCCACTGATGATTTGCCGGAAATAAAGATTAATTTAGTGAAAACATCTAAAAACATGATACAGACATTAATACATTTTGATAGGTATTCTAATTTGCGCATATTGCAAAGAGCTTGTGCATATATTTTAAGATTCGTTTTAAATTGCAGAAACAAACTCAATAGAAAGAATGGTATATTGCAGCCTGATGAGCTCATCAATTCATTTGAAACTTTAGTGAGATTAGCTCAGAAGGATAGTTTTAGTGCTGAACTAGCCACAATCGATAATAAAGGCGTGCTGAGTCCGAACAATCCTTTAATTTCCTTAAGCCCGTTTATTGATGATAAGGGTATATTACGTGTAGGTGGTCGTTTAAATTATTCTTGTCAGATTTACGACAAACGTCATCCTATGCTACTACATGCGAAGCATAAATTGACAAAACTATTGTTCCAGCAAGAACATTTACGTCTTCTGCATGCTGGCCCACAGTTACTACTGTCCACTGTCAGAGAGTTCGTCTGGCCCATAGCGGGCAGAGATCTGGCACGTGCTACTGTGAGACAATGCATTGTATGCAGGCGGGCAAGTGCTAAGATGCTTGCACCTATGATGGGCGCATTACCCAGTCAACGCGTTGATCCTGCCTTCCCCTTTATAAGTGCTGGTATTGATTTTTGTGGACCTTTCTTAATAACTGATAGGAAGGGTAGAGGGTGTAAGATATCGAAATGTTATATGTGCGTTTTCGTCTGCCTCAGATACAAATGTTTGCATTTAGAAGCCGTAAGCGACCTCACCAAAGAGGCATTCATATTATCGTTGCGTCGTTTTATCTCTCGCCGAGGTAAGCCGAAGGAGATTTTCTGCGATAATGGCAGAAACTTCGTATCTGCATCCAAAGAGATTACAGAATTTGTGAACTCTCATGCTGATGGCGTCGGTGGATTCCTTTCTAGTGAAGGGATTGATTTTAAATTTCAACCGGCATATGCACCACACTTCGGGGGTCTATGGGAGGCGTCAGTCAAATCAGCCAAATTTCATTTGAAAAGAATTCTCGATAACACTCACTGCACATTTGAAGAATTAGCTACTTTGTTTAATCAAATCGAAGCCATACTCAATAGCAGGCCTTTATGTCCCTTATCTTCCTCTCCTGATGACCTTGCTCCTCTGACTCCCGGACACTTCCTCATTGGAAGACCTTTGACGTCTTTGCCATCACCTAACTACATGCAACTTAGTACCTCTAGATTGAGCCGATACCAACACTTGGAGCAGATTCGTCAACATTTTTGGAATCGATGGCAGCTAGAGTACTTGAACGAATTACAGCAAAGACACAAATGGCGCGTACCAGCAAGATCAATCCAGAATGGTGACTTAGTTCTACTGAAGGACGAGAATATTCCACCGATGCAATGGCGGACGGGTCGAGTCATCAACCTATTTCCAGGAAAGGACAATATCGTGCGAGTAGCCGAAATCAAAACTTCGACTGGCGTTTATCGGCGTGGACTTCGATATCTTTGTCCTCTATTGGATACTGCAGAAGATTCTTCATTGGAAGCAAATGCTTCCAAGGCCCCGGAGGATGTTAAGGATCTCTAAATCCCCCTCCAAACAAGTTTTTATTCTCGCCCACCACCGAGCTTCACTTCATCAAGCGATCGCGAACGCATATACATCTTTAACGATTACATACATTATCTACTACAATATTCAACCTCATTATTATTTGTTCTTCAGTTTTTATCTTTTAATATACTTGTAAATACGAGCCAAATCGTTTCATTGAAGAGTACAATAAGACATCCAGCAAGGAACAACTATAAATATAGCATACTATATATATTATTTGTATAAGTTTACTTTTTTTATCTATTTTAAATGTGTAGTATGTTTATTGTAAAAAGATCTGTATGGATAGGTGCCCTCAGTTAGACGGTTGCTCTTCTTCATCAGGGTTAGCGGGTGCTTCTGCATCTCAGGATAATTTTTTGCAATGTCCAAAATGTCCCCAAGTGAGGCTTTTTAAAGGAAATCGTGGTCTCAAAATACATATCAGTCGGAAACACCCAAAAATGATCACTTAATATCTCATTCCTGTAACCCTTCCTCAAATCATACCATAATTCGTCCTTCACACCCTATAACTTC
The DNA here is from genome assembly GCF_030269925.1 of Bombyx mori. Lineage (NCBI taxonomy): Eukaryota > Metazoa > Arthropoda > Insecta > Lepidoptera > Bombycidae > Bombyx > Bombyx mori. Next base: position 6,189,979 of record NC_085135.1, read on the forward strand.
TCCGTCACAATCAGATAAACCTTTTTGGAAAAAAAAATCAGAATTAAAAAAGAACGTTCCAGTTCTTAAACGAATTCCCCGTGGTGCAAGGATTTCAGCATCACAATCGTTATCAAATTTGATGAAAAACGTTATAGTACAGAATTCTGTTTCGGCCTGGGAGCGTCTACTTCTTTTTCCATACAGAATTTTACACATTAGGCCTAACAAAAATATTAAAACGACTATAATACAAACAATCAAAGATAATTGTAGTAATTACACATATATCTCTAGTGTGGTTTTAGTTAGCGTAGTGTGTTAAAACTGAATGATAGTTCCCACAGGTTTATACAGTTTATTTGTTCTTTTTAAACACAATAATAGTCAACACCACAAGAAGGAGTATAAGCACACGAGAAAGCAACAAAGCTGAAGTTAGATAGAAAATTATAGCTAATCGGAAGCAGCGTTATTTAGAGACATATACGTCGCCCATTCCGATAGAGGCACCCGTCACGTGCGGACGTGCTCATCGTCCACTCGATCGCCCGGTCTTTGTTCGCCCGGCTTTTGTTAGCCCGGCCATTGTTCGCGCGGCCTGTGTTCGTGATACATCTGCCGACCAAGTGTGTTTCCTGGAAGCTTTTATTTGTTTTGTTTTAGTTATTTTTGTGTTCGTGGAACATTTGCCGACAAAGTGTTTTCCTGCAAGTATTTATTTGTTTTGCTTCTTTTTGTAATTTCTGTTTTGTTGTGCTTTTTCTTTGTCCTGTAGTAATCGCGCCGCATTGCCACCTGTGTTCAATAGAACCGCTCAGGTCCGAGAAGTTGGGGCCTCGCCGCAAGGCGAATGTTTTCAAGACCCGGGGCCGCCCCACCTGGGTACTCAGCGATCATGGACGCTGTATTCGTGGAATTCCTCCGACTTCATCACCCACAGCTCGCCTCAGAGTTTCTGGCTTTCAAGGCCAATCACACTGCGAGCTCTCTCGAAGACTCCGCCGTGCTCGCTGCTCCTGCGTCGCCTGTACCTGCGTGCAAAGCGTCTACATCGAGCACCGCAGCCTCCGTCGTGCCTGCCGTTCCCGCGTCGCCTATACTGGCGAGTAAAACTACTGCGTCGTCCGCCGTGGCCACCGTTCCAGCAGCGCGATCATCCGCGGCCTCCGTCGCGCCCTCCAAAACTCCTGCTTGTAGGTCACCTGCGCCCGCCTCCTCGTCCTCCGACTCTGACTCGGAGATGGAGGTCGACCTCGCCCCCGCCTCATCGACGGATGGATTCACCCTGGTACAAAAGGGTAAGAAGCGTGCCGCGGAGTCTCGAGCTCTCGCGGCCGCTAAAATTAGCAAAGCCGCGAACGCGTCGCGCCCCCGCCCTCAGACTCCCGTTGCGCCTCCAGCCCGTGCCACTCCGTCGCCGCGACCGGTGGCGCAATCTAAAACTCAGACCCCTCCCCCGGTTATCCTTCAAGAGAAGGCAGCTTGGGACCGAGTTTCCCTGGCCCTTAAGGCCAAAAATATTAATTTTGCCAGCGCCCGTAATCTCGCCAACGGGATTCAAATAAAAGTAACGACACCCGACGACCATAGGGCCCTCTCAAGTTACCTCCGAAAGGAGCGTATAAGTTTCCACACTTATACGCTCCAGGAGGAGCGCGAACTCCGCGTTGTCATACGTGGAATCCCGAAGGAGCTAGATGCCGATCTCGTCAAGGCAGATCTGATAGAACAAGGCCTACCAGTAAATTCCGTGCACCGCATGCACACCGGCCGCGGTAGGGAGCCATACAATATGGTTTTAGTCGCCCTCCAGCCTACCCCCGAGGGTAAGCAAATTTTTAACATTCGGACTGTCTGTAGGCTCTCCGGTATTGCCGTCGAAGTCCCCCATAAAAAAGGCACTCCTAGTCAGTGCCATAACTGCCAACTGTACGGGCACTCTTCCCGTAACTGTCATGCGCGCCCCCGATGTGTTAAGTGTTTGGGCGATCACGCCACGGCCCTCTGCGCTCGCGACCAAAAAACCGCGACGGAACCGCCTAGCTGTGTCCTGTGCCGAACACAAGGTCACCCCGCGAACTACCGTGGATGCCCCCGAGCTCCAAAAATAAATCGCCGCGTCGCCCGTCAAAACCGCCTCCGAGCTTCCGGCCCAGACATCAAAGCCACGGTACCCTCTGTGCCGAAGGCTAAGCCTGCTTTCGTGCCGGCGTCGGTGCCCAGCGTCTCGGCTTGGGCTAAACCATTGCCGTACACGAACACGGCTACAACTCTCTCCCCCGCGACTCGTCCCACCCCCGCGATACGTCCCTCCCCCGCGACCTGCCCTCCGACCGCGTCCGAAAATCTCGCTCTAGCGATCGACTTTTTCCAGTCGATCAACTTTGAGCGTGTTAACGCTTTGGGTGACGCCATTCGCGCCGCCTCCACTGCACAACATTTCATCGCCGTTGTGCAAGAATACGCTGACGTATACGCGTCGTTAAATACGTACGTCCTCCCCTCACTCCGCCGGTAATCAATGGCGTACATTAGTAGAATAAAACCCTTATCCGTAACAATAGGATTTTTTAACGCTTACGGTCTCGCAAATCAACGTGATCAGGTTTGTGATTTTTTGCGTGACCATCAAATTGACATTTTCTTAGTGCAGGAGACCCTACTTAAGCCCGCGCGCCGTGACCCTAAAATCGCGAACTATAACATGGTCAGGAACGACAGGCTCTCTGCCCGTGGTGGTGGTACCGTTATTTACTATAGAAGAGCCCTGCATTGCGTCCCGCTCGATCCTCCCGCGCTCGCTAATATCGAAGCATCAGTGTGCCGAATCTCACTGACGGGACACGCGCCGATCGTTATCGCGTCCGTTTATCTTCCACCGGATAAGATCGTTCTAAGCAGTGATATTGAGGCGCTGCTCGGTATGGGGAGCTCTGTCATTCTGGCGGGCGACCTAAATTGTAAACACATCAGGTGGAACTCACACACCACAACCCCGAATGGCAGGCGGCTTGACGCGTTAGTCGATGATCTCGCCTTCGATATCGTCGCTCCGTTAACCCCGACTCACTACCCGCTAAATATCGCGCATTGCCCGGATATACTCGACATAGCGTTATTAAAAAACGTAACTCTGCGCTTACACTCGATCGAAGTAGTTTCAGAGTTAGATTCAGACCACCGTCCCGTCGTCATGAAGCTCGGTCGCGCTCCCGATTCCGTTCCCGTCACGAGGACTGTGGTGGATTGGCACACGCTGGGCATCAGCCTGGCTGAATCTGATCCACCATCGCTCCCGTTTAACCCGGACTCTACCCCGTCTCCTCAGGATACCGCTGAAGCCATAGACATCTTAACATCACACATCACCTCGACATTAGATAGGTCATCGAAACAAGTTGTAGCGGAGGACTTCCTTCACCGCTTCAAATTGTCCGACGATATTAGGGAACTCGTTAGAGCTAAGAACGCCTCGATACGCGCCTACGACAGGTATCCTACCGCGGAAAATCGTATTCGAATGCGTGCCCTACAACGCGACGTAAAGTCTCGCATCGCCGAAGTCCGAGATGCCAGATGGTCTGATTTCTTAGAAGGACTCGCGCCCTCCCAAAGGTCTTACTACCGCTTAGCTCGTACTCTCAAATCGGATACGGTAGTAACTATGCCCCCCCTTGTAGGCCCCTCAGGCCGACTCGCGGCCTTTGATGATGACGAAAAAGCAGAGCTGCTGGCCGATACATTGCAAACCCAGTGCACGCCCAGCACTCAATCCGTGGACCCTGTTCATGTAGAATTTGTAGACAGTGAGGTAGAACGCAGAGCCTCCTTGCCACCCTCGGATGCGTTACCACCCGTCACCCCGATGGAAGTTAAAGACTTGATCAAAGACCTACGTCCTCGCAAGGCTCCCGGTTCCGACGGTATATCTAACCGCGTTATTAAACTTCTACCCGTCCAACTCATCGTGATGTTGGCATCTATTTTCAATGCCGCTATGGCGAACTGTATCTTTCCCGCGGTGTGGAAAGAAGCGGACGTTATCGGCATACATAAACCCGGTAAACCAAAAAATCATCCGACGAGCTATCGCCCGATTAGCCTCCTCATGTCTCTAGGCAAACTGTATGAGCGTCTGCTCTACAAGCGCCTCAGAGATTTCGTCTCATCCAAGGGCATTCTCATCGATGAACAATTCGGATTCCGTACAAATCACTCATGCGTTCAACAGGCGCACCGCCTCACGGAGCACATTCTTGTGGGGCTTAATCGACCAAAACCGTTATACACGGGAGCTCTCTTCTTCGACGTCGCAAAAGCGTTCGACAAAGTCTGGCACAATGGTTTGATTTTCAAACTATTCAACATGGGCGTGCCGGATAGTCTCGTGCTCATCATACGGGACTTCTTGTCGAACCGCTCTTTTCGATATCGAGTCGAGGGAACCCGCTCCTCCCCACGACCTCTCACAGCTGGAGTCCCGCAAGGCTCTGTCCTCTCACCCCTCCTATTTAGCTTATTCGTCAACGATATTCCCCGGTCGCCGCCGACCCATTTAGCTTTATTCGCCGACGACACGACTGTTTACTATTCTAGTAGAAATAAGTCCCTAATCGCGAAGAAGCTTCAGAGCGCAGCCCTAGCCCTAGGACAGTGGTTCCGAAAATGGCGCATAGACATCAACCCAGCGAAAAGTACTGCGGTGCTATTTCAGAGGGGAAGCTCCACACGGATTTCCTCCCGGATTAGGAGGAGGAATCTCACACCCCCGATTACTCTCTTTAGACAACCCATACCCTGGGCCAGGAAGGTCAAGTACCTGGGCGTTACCCTGGATGCATCGATGACATTCCGCCCGCATATAAAATCAGTCCGTGACCGTGCCGCGTTTATTCTCGGTAGACTCTACCCCATGATCTGTAAGCGGAGTAAAATGTCCCTTCGGAACAAGGTGACACTTTACAAAACTTGCATAAGGCCCGTCATGACTTACGCGAGTGTGGTGTTCGCTCACGCGGCCCGCACACACATAGACACCCTCCAATCCCTACAATCCCGCTTTTGCAGGTTAGCTGTCGGCGCTCCGTGGTTCGTGAGGAACGTTGACCTACACGACGACCTGGGCCTCGAATCAATTCGGAAATACATGAAGTCAGCGTCGGAACGATACTTCGATAAGGCTATGCGTCATGATAATCGCCTTATCGTTGCCGCCGCTGACTACTCTCCGAATCCTGATCATGCAGGAGCCAGTCACCGTCGACGCCCTAGACACGTCCTTACGGATCCATCAGATCCAATAACCTTTGCATTAGATGCCTTCAGCTCTAATACTAGGGGCAGGCTTAGGGACCCCGGTAACCGTACTCGTCGAACTCGACAAAGAGGTCGACGTGCAACCTAACCCATGCATCAGCCCGCTGAGTTTCTCGCCGGATCTTCTCAGCGGGTCGCGATTCCGATCCGGTAGTAGATTCATTCGCGAAACAATTGCTCTTGAGTTGTTAGGTCTCCTTCGGAGGCGCTCGGGCAGTTGTTAGCAAATCCCACCCCTCTTGGCTGAGCCTTTGCTCGCCCACCTGTCCTGGTGAAACTGGAAAGGCCTTCGGGCCACCAGTAAACTTTCAATCATAAAAAAAAAAAAAAAAAAAAAAAAAAAAACATATACGTCGCGCGTGTCCGTAGTGGCGAGCCACGGAATAGATAAATAAGGTTGGAATGGTAATGTAGGCGGGGCAAGCGTGCCACAGTTATGATTATACAAACATAACTCGACCGATTCTTTCATTCACCGCGTTTAGTGCGCTTCGGACTACTTTGGCGAACAGATCTCCGAATTATAGTGCCGTGTTGTGCAATTATAACTTGTACAACAAAAAATCAGACCTCAAGTATAGAGCGAGGAGGTATATCTTTCGATCGGTAAGTCGAAATTACCATTTAATTACAATATTATTTGTCTAAAACATAAAAATATACTGAGCATTATGAAATTCCAAACATTAATAATATTATTGCAGCAAGTTATAAATAGCATACATTGCGCGATGTGTACTCGCCCAATGAACGCAATGACCCAGTCAGCTTCCAATGTACTACATGCATTGCGTTCTCTACACTTCAATCTTTGTAATTTCGGCCTTTGCCCTGATTGGCCGTGGTGCATTTTGTCGATAGTGAGGTGACCATGTGGTGAAATAAAATCATCGACAGAATTCTCGACTATATTTACATTTGAAATTTTTATTTTTTTTTTTGTCAGGAGGAAATCGCCGGACTTCCGCCCTTCACTGGGGATGGAGGGCGGGGCATGTCGGAGTCGAACCGACTAAAACCTCCTGTCTCTCAACAACCAACGTCCAAACCTCGCATGAGACAAAACTCATGAAAAGGCAAGTGGGGGAAAGTGAAGCGTTTAGTGCGGAGCACATCTCTCCCATCACCCTCCCCCTCGGGACGCCGGACTGGCGGTCGTCGGCGCCACGACCACCAGCCCTCTCGGTCGGCAGGCTATCCGAAGCCCGCCTAGATGGCACCGATTAGAATGGTCTATCCTACGGAATACCCCGCTGGGTCAGAACCAGCGTGGGTTGAGGATAGCCGGCCTTCCATCACCCGGATGCTCATGCATAAAACGCGTGCAGAGCAGCTTGCACGTCGTCTTCTTAGGCCCCCTTCGCCGGTCCCCAGGCCGGCATGTGAGGGAGACCCGAAACACTTAGGGGGCCAGGGCTTGGGCGAGATCCGCCTCCCTGGCCCCCGCTCGACGGCGGCGGGTCTGTGCGTCTCTCACGCGCCCCGCCGCCTCCTTCTGCGAGATGGTGCACTTGCAGAAGTCGAGCATCGCCTTCCACGACTCGTCGTCACCGAGCATCGATGCCACAACACTCGGCAACGACAAGTCGTTTCCTATTTTTGCGACGAGGACACGGCGCCACCCCTCCCATGCGGGGCAGGCGACGAGCGTGTGTTCCGCCGTGTCCAAGTCGCAACCACAATGGTGGCACTCTGCCGTCAGCTCGGCTCCGATCCGGTGCAGGAACTCACCGAAGCAACCATGCCCAGTGAGCACCTGCGTGAGCCGGAAAGTGAGGCGTCCTCTGTCACGATTCACCCAGTTCACAAGAACCGGGCGAATCGCCTCGACGGTCCTACGACCAGCCGAAGGATCGGCCAGCCGTCTGGACCATGACTCCAGCACGGACCGCCGAGATTGGGCCCTCCGCGCTCTGACCACACTGGGGCTGGGACGTGCCATGCCCCGGGCACGAAGGTCAGCCCGCCACTGATAGTCAGCGGCGAGCGCCTCCGCCTCCAGGACCCAAGGCTGCGTCCCAGCCAGTACACACGCCGCCTCGAAGGAGATGGTGCGATAGCCACGGATGACCCTGACCGCGATGGTGCGTTGCGGCCGTTGCAGCAGCTTCGCTACCCCCACGGCCAGGGACTGGCCCCACACGGGCGCCCCGTATAGGGCCATTGATCGCACCACCCCCGTATAGAGACGGCGCGTCACCTGGTCAGGCCCCCCCACGTTGGGCAGAAGCCGGCTTAACGCGCCGGCCACCCCCAACAAACGAGGGACCAGGTTCTGAAAGTGAGCACGGAAGGTCCAACGACTGTCCAGAATGAGGCCGAGGTACTTCAACTGCACCCCGACCTCGATACGGACGCCTCCAACCATGATATGGGCATCGACAGGTGGCACTCTCCGGGGCCTGTGGAACCACATGGCCTCGGATTTACTGAGCGCCACGTCGAGGCCCAGTCTCCTGATTTTGCCGACGACATGCGCCACCCCAGCGGTGACAAGACGAGCAGACTCAACAAAACTCCCCCCCCGGGCCACGACCAGCGTGTCATCTGCGTAACAGATTACGCTTAGGCCCGGGAGGAGGGCACCCCTCAGTACCCAGTCATACCCGATATTCCACAAAAGGGGGCCGAGCACCGACCCCTGTGGAACACCGCGCACGACCGGGAACCTGTGCACGATCCCACCGTGTCCGGTACACGTGACCGATCTGTCCTCCAAGTAGGAACCCACCAGTCGGCGAAGGTAGAGAGGCACTCCGTGTCTTTCCAGTGCCCCCCCTATCACGGACCAGGGCAGGGTGTTAAACGCATTGGCGATGTCGAGCGACACCGCCAAGGCCACCCCACCCCTGGAGACGGCTTCTTCCGAGAGAGCCCGTACGCGAAGGATCGCGTCCACCGTTGAGCGGCCCTCTCGAAAGCCATACTGCTCCGCCGACAGATCGGGTCCCACCCCGACCAGATGCTGAATGATGCGGGCCGCCAGAATGCGTTCCAGCAGCTTGCCCACCTCATCCAGCAACACGATGGGACGGTACCCGGCGGCAGTATCCGCCGGGCGCCCCTCCTTTCTCAACAGCACGAGTCTGCCCGTCCTCCACGATGAAGGAAACCGTCCCGACTCGAGGCAGGAGTTGTAAAGCCTCAAGAGTCGGTCTCCCAGGGCACCAAGAGCCAAGGCCCAAACCCGGCCATGCACGCCGTCCGGGCCGGGCGCAGTGTCCTTCGCGCACATTTTACGCACGGCCACATGGAGCTCCGCCCCCGTTATGTGGGGCACCTCAGCAGGGGTGTCGCCGCCGTTTTCCGACGGGACGTCCATAGCGGGAGCGACAAATCCCTCCCGCTCCTGCGGGAACAGCGCCGAGACGATGTCCCGCAACTGCTGAGGCTGGAGACGCTCCGTGATTGGGGGGGCCCATGGGCGCATTTTATTGCGCACCATATGATAGGGTCGCCCCCACGGATCCTCATCCAGCGTCTCCAAGAGACCCTCCATGTGTTGGTTCTTGGCTCTTCTGATGGCCAGCTGCAAAGCCCTCTGCGCGACGCGAAATGTGCCGTACAGCCGGGCCTCCACCACCGCGAACGCAACCGGATCGTTGCGCCGCGGCAAGCGACGGCGGCGATGCCTGGCGCACTCGCGCCTCGCCCGAACGCACTCCACGCGGAGCTGCGCGATTTCGGGCGACCACCAGTACACCTGGCGATTGGGAGGCCGAGGGCTGATCCGGGGCATCGATACGTCGCAGATGCGTCGCATCGTGTCCCGGAACCACCCCGCTTCGCCCTCGACCTCAACCGGATATGGACGCATGGGCGTCCACGCCGCCACCGTAGAGGCTTCCATCAGTAGCGCCTTATTCAGGCGCTTCAATGCCCACCTGGGGAATGACCGGGGCGCACCATGTGGGTAGTCCCCGTGGGCGTCCGCGACTGCGGAGCGGGCGAAGAGATCAAACCGAATATATCGGTGATCTGACAGCGTCTCCGCCCCCTCCAAAACCCTCCAGTCGCGGATACGGCGCGCGATGGCCGGGCTCGCAAAAGTAACGTCCACAATGAACTCGCCCTGCCACCGCACGCACGTCGCAACCGACCCTCTATTCAACAAACAGAGGCCGGCCGCGTTCGCCCACCTCTCCAGTAGCCTACCCCGAGCGTCCGAGCGGGGGGAGCCCCATGCGACAGACTTCGCATTGAGGTCCCCCACGAGAATCACTGGGCGAGGAGCGAGGCGGCGAGCAATCGCCCCGATCCTGCCCAGGAAATGCCCGAACTCGACGGTAGGCCTGTTCGGAGAGAAGTATGCGCCGATCACGACGGTCCCTTCCAGCTGCACTGCGACGAACCCTTGGCCCCTGGTCACCATCGCCAGGGGGGGGATCGCCGCGTCTCTTCTTATGACTATGGCCGCCAGGCCGCCATCGTCCCCAAACCAGCAATCATTTGCCGGGGGAACGAAGTACGGCTCGGCGACCACAGCCACATCTATTGACCACTCCGCCATGCTCTGAGACAGCATGTCCTGAGCTCTGGCGGAGTGGTTCAGGTTTCCTTGGAGGAAGCGATAGGTGCGGTCCATTACTGTTGGACCACATCCATCGCCCCCTCCCCTTCACCGCTGCCCCCGCTCTCAGGCACCGGCGCCGCAACGGGGATTACAACGTCGGCCAGTGCTCCTCTGGCCAACCTTCTCTTTTGCCGGCGCTTTGATTTCCGGCGCCGGATTCGTTCGGTGTTATCACCGGACGGGAAACACGCCTTGCCTCCCGCCCGGTGGTTTGCCCTGCGCCCGGCCGCAGCGCACAGAGCGCAGTGCGGGGCGACCGTGCAGGACGCGGCTTTGTGGCCCGGTTGACCGCAACGGAAGCACAGACCGCTGCGGTCAACCGAGCTGGTGCACCTAGCGAGGCCGTGCCCCGTGCTGAAGCATCGGAGGCATCGCCAGGCACGTGGTTCTTGGAGACGCACGTGGGCTGCTATCCAGCCCACGCGCAGTCTCCCCGGATCCCCCGTCGATCTTCCCGGTGGAGGGGTGGCCAAAGAAGTGGCCGCCTCCACAGGGCAGCGCGCCCACGCCGACCTGGCCCCGGAGTACCCTGAGCGAAGTTCGCCCACGGTCACGCTTTCCGGGGCACATCCCCCCTGGGCGGCTATTGCGGCTGCCACCTCCCTGCCCGCTGCCCGTCGCACAGCCTCCTTCATCCTGGCAATTGTTGCCCCCCCCAGAATACGTGGGGCAGCGTGCTTCCACTGAGGTAGAAGCACGGAGGGATTCTCCGCCCGACTCGCGGGCGGTACCCTCCTGGGGTACTAACTTTGTACAATTGTCCATCATCATGAAATTTCTTTTTTTTTATTAACCAGGGGTTTGGTCCCCTGGGATCTATGACACCCTCGGGACTGGAAACCCTCCAGCCATACATCCCATCGCCGGATGTCGAGCTTGGGATTGGGGCATTTTTGAAGAGGTTTGCGTCCTCGCGGCTCCGACCAGTAAAGGCAGGAGCCCCCGTTCCCCATGACTGGGGTTTACGGCTTGGCCGACGGTGGCCGAAGCCTGTCCGTCGCCCACAACGCGGTGTGGAGCCACGCCGGCGAGCCGGTACCTTCCATATCTGGAAGGCTTTCCCCTGTAGCCAAAGCCGGGGACATGGCAACCCGCAGCCGGAAGACACCAAAGTGCCGCCGGCTCATCAGGCTCCCGAGAGCCAACCCCTCATCCCCTAAATGCCACACTTTGCCAATGCAAAGGGCGTGGGGAGAGGGTCCCTCACTCTCTCTCAAGGCATCCCCCGCAGAACGCGGAGGCGGCTGCGGAGAGCTGGGCGCAGTTCTCTTGGTCGCGGCGTCCGACACAGATTCCTCTGCACGCGATTTTAGGGACGCACGCTTAAGCCCCACCGCCACGACAAGGCGGAACTACATTCGGTGGGGAAAACATGGATAATTTTTGCATTATTTTATATTTAATTAATGATACCTAGTATATTCTTAGTGAGACGTATTTTGAGTAAAATAAATATGTATTATTATTATTGAATTATTATCATTGAATTAATGTGAAGTTATAATATAAAGGGACATGTAGACCTCTCATTTACGGGTATTTACTATATTGTCTAAGACGTATTAAAATAAATAAAAAATAATACGTAGTAAAATGCTATTTGACTTATGCAGTAAATTAAAAATTTTAGGTTTCCTAAAGAACCTAACGCCAGGGAACAATGGATTGACGTGACAGGTAGAGGAAACTGGAGACAAAGACGAGTACTATTTGCTCTAAACATTTTACTGAAAATGATTTTACCATAAAAAAATCAGAATACACTTAGTTTTGAAAAATTCATTCGCAATTAATAGCAAGCGCCAACTGCTTAACAAATACGTTTTATTCCAGGAACAGTGACTATTTGTAATTAATAAAAGTAAAATAGTTTTCTTTTTCAATATTTATTTCATGTTTAATTTTCTCCATTCATTCATCAGATAATTTATCGATAAAGAATATCGATTTTATCAAGCACTAGCGTGTAAGAACATTTTTATTGCCTTTTTGCGTGTGTGAGTGTGTGTTTTGTGCTAGTTTGCGAACGAATATCTGTCCTGAGATTTATGTGTGGGTGTTTTTGTTGTGTGCGAAATACTTGTAATCACAGTATGTGTATGTGTAGAGATTAAAATAGTGGGGATGAAGCGGCGACACTGGTTCTAATACAAAATTAGAGCAAAGGCCTTTCCAACCTTATTTATCTATTCCGTGTGGCGAGCCAACTGATCGAACTGCACGGCCGGCAGCGGAGCCGCTCCATCGGGCCGCGGGCGCCGAGGATGCGTAGCCACCACTATATATATATATATATATATAAAATTTAACTGCTTGTCCGGAAATAATATTATTTAATTTAACATAAAATATATTTTAGACTAAATACAATAACACTATACAATAAAATAAACTTAAAGCTACACAAAATATATACACGCCACATCACCCCCCTCCAGAGACCGTCCTACGGGCGATAACAGTTTGGGAATCGTACTTTACGACCAGACCTCGTCGTTCTGATGTTGCTTCTCTCAGTAGGTGAATTGGTGGTGGGTATTGGTATGTCCGTGTTAGTATGCGTTGTTGCTGTATTAGTATGTGTAGTTGAGTCGTGTAGTGTGTAGGCTGGCTTAAGTCGGTCTATAGAAACTGTAACTCTTTTGCCATTGACAAGGAGGTTGAACCCCTTGTCTCCTCGTTGCACTACCTCATGTGGTCCGGTGTAAGCCGCTTTTAAGGAACCTGTTACACGGCCTTTCTCAAACTTCTTTTTAAAAAAAAAACACAAAAACTTTTCACGACTAAACTGTCTTTTATTAGACTTAACAATTTTACAACACTATTGTTGACTTCTCAAACTTATGTATGCTCGCGACGGCTTCCAGATTCTAACTGGTTTTCAATACGATTTGATTTTACAAGAAAGCTAAAAATGATGACTCTAATGGAAAAACACAGTGAGCTCGTAAACGAGCTGATTAGGGCAAAGCTGCTTTGTAGAGTAGTGTGTAACAGCTCCCCCTTTTTGACGAAGCTTCATCCTCAATAAGATGAAGCGTAGTTAAACGAAAATAATATAAAATTTGAGGAGTCATTACAAAATCATTAAATTGAAAATAGAAAATAAAACAGAAAATATTGAAAATTCGTTCTTAATAATATTTATGAAATTAAGTTAGGAATTAGTATTAAAATTAACATTACAATGTATGTTTAAACATGTATAAAACATTCAAAATTAGAATTAGAAAAATTAGAATTAGAAAATTATATAAAATATTATTCATGTTTAATATAAGTATATTTTTTATTTTTATTAAGTGATTAAATTATTTTATATTTTGTATTTTGTACCGTATGTTCCATGGGGAGTGCTCTGAGGAATTGTTCGAGATGATACCGGCATCTCGTTTTTACCATCGCACCGCCCGCCACCGGAGTAGAGTTCATCCGTACTCCGTAAAGTCGTCGTGGCCTAAAGGATAAGACGTCCGGTGCATTCGTATATAGCGATGCAACGGTGTTCGAATCCCGCAGGCGGGTACCAATTTTTCTAATGAAATACGTACTCAACAAATGTTCACCATTGACTTCCACGGTGAAGGAATAACATCGTGCAATAAAAATAAAAACCCGCAAAATTATAATTTGCGTAATTACTGGTGGTAGGACCTCTTGTGAGTCCGCACGGGTAGGTACCACCGCCCTGTCTATTTCTGCCGTGAAGCAGTAATGCGTTTCGGTTTGAAGGGTGGGGCAGCCGTTGTAACTATACTGAGACCTTACAACTTATATCTCAAGGTGGGTGGCGCATTTACGTTGTAGATGTCTATGGGCTCCAGTAACCACTTAACACCAGGTGGGCTGTGAGCTCGTCCACACATCTAAGCAATAAAAAAAAAAAAAAAAAAAAAAAAAACCTGGAGCCACTGCGGTCATCCACAGTGCGTTTCCAGAGATCTTTTTTGCCACGTACCATCCGGCTATGGAATGAGCTCCCCTCCACGGTGTTTCCCGAACGCTATGACATGTCCTTCTTCAAACGAGGCTTGTGGAGAGTATTAAGCGGTAGGCAGCGGCTTGGTTCTGCCCCTGGCATTGCTGAAGTCCATGGGCAACGGTAACCACTCACCATCAGGTGGGCCGTATGCTCGTCTGCCTACAAGGGCAATAAAAAAAAAAAAAAAAAAAAAAAAAAAAAATTAGAAATTTAGATTTCTGTTTGAAGAGGATTGATCCTTATTATAAATAGTAGATTTATAATTCTGCTTCTGCCTAATTGGCAAAGATTGTATAGACATTTTATCTTCATCACTGGATGGTATCTCAGTCATCTCGATAGAATTTGAAACTTTAGATTTTTTATTGGTTGATTTTGTGTTATAACATCCGTTAAATATTTGAATACAACATACATAATTGGACGTTTTGTTTTTAAAATATCTGTAAATCTTATACATTAAAAATAGAAACAAACACACGATAAGGATATAAGTAAACGTAGAATAGTATGAGCCATATTTAATAAAATGAGATTGTTTCTCAATATTGTTTAATTCATTTTCTAAATTGTCCATTTGGTGCGTCGCATATTTCAAGGAATCTAGATTTATTTTGCTAATAGAGATTGGCGACAAATGTGGTAAACTTTCATTAAGTATGTCTCTCTTACAACAATCATCGGATGTAATATCAAAGTTTACATTTAAAGGAGATTTAATAATAAAAGAGTAAGAATTCGTTGGTATAAGTTGAATGGTCTTAGAGTAACCGATACAATTGTTTGTTAACTTAAGAATTCCTGTTCCTTCGATAGAATAATCATGGATGACATCATTACATTTGATAGTAAGTTTACTTTTATTTGATTGAACGTATATCCATTTGTTATTTAGTAGTTTTTGCCAAATATCAATTTGACCATATAAAATTTTAGAAATACATTCAGAGGGCAATGAAAGAATAACCTCTGTTAATAATTTAGATTCACAATTAGGATTACTTACACTTGAGTATATAGTTATTGATTCACATATAGAATAGTTATTGTTTATCATTTTAAAATTAATTATCAAAATTATCCAGCATAGCATAATGCAGTCTATCGTCACTTAAAGCGATGTACGAGTTAGACGGTTTAATTAAAGCGAAAGTGCGATGTGACTCATCGTGAGGTGTAGGTAAAGGTATGTTTTTATAAACAACGAACTTGTCTGGAGTTATTAAAGGAATTCGTAATACGAATATGACTTTATTATTATAGAAATAAGAACTAAGCTTAGAAACATCGATCAATGAATGAATATTTTGAATATTTAGGGTGACTGGAAAGTCTAACCTTTTATTTATTTGATTGCTATGCTTAAATAATTCGTTATAAAGATCTAAGGGACTAATTACGCTAGGGTGTAGGATGTTAACCTTCGAAAATAATATAGAACTTAATGTAGTGTCTAGAAAATTTGAAATAGTTAGTAGAGAACTTTCGATAATATTAAGTAAATTATTTAACTTAGAATTGTACAATAATAGATTATCAGTTTTTGTAATTTGGGAACATATTTCGTTCATTTTATTTATTTGAGAATTCAATTTGATCTCGTTTTGATTAAGTTTGTAGATAGTCGTATTAAAATTATTTATAGTAGACTTTATTTCTGAAAATAAACACATAGAATAAATTTAGACGTAGAAGTTAGATTGTAGCAGGTTTAATATCGTTGGTATGATATTTAATTTGTTTACGACCTACTTGTAGGGTCACGTTATGCTTATTGGGAACTTTAGTAATTTTGTAAGGGCCTTTCCATATGGGCGATAGAGCTTTTCTCAATTTATGATGGTGTTTTAAATATACCATATCACCAGCTTTATACAAAATTTCGCGAGAATTGGTATCATAGTATTGCTTAGACCTTTCTTTACTGTTAATAATATTTTGTATCGCTTTTTCGCGACTAAAACGCATTCTATATTGTAATGCGCGAATATATTCATTATAGGTTGTGTTACTGGTGCTTTCATATAAAGAACTTGGAATGGACGGTTTGTAACCGAATAATAACTCGTGTGGAGTATAATTAGTAGTGCAATGGGGAGTAGTATTATAGGCTAATATTGCAGTAAATAAATAGCAATGCCAATCGTTTTGATTTTCATTAACGAAAGACTTTAAATATTCTTTTAAAGTAGCGTGTGAGCGTTCCAGAGCTCCGTTTGTTTGAGGATGATACGGAGTTGCAAATAAAGCTTTTACTTTTAAGATTTCAGTTAGTTGTTTAAATAATTCTGACGTAAAGCAAGTACCTAGGTCAGTTAAAATGGTTTTTGGAAAACCGAACAAAGACATTGTGGTGACTTACACATGATTGCGTAGTTCACAAGTCTTTGTGTGAACGGCGCGAGGTGCGCCGTCGCAGTTTCCTGCGCCAGTCGTCCGCAGACCTCTGACCGCGAAGCTCACGTCACATTTACTCGCACACGCCTGTCTCGATTGACTAAGTTTATGTTGAATGTTTAGTGTGTATAGTTTTACGTCTCCTTCTTTGCCTGGACTTTTTCTTACTGTTTGCTGTAAACTATTCAACTGTGCTTGTGCTTGTCGCTTTTCTCCTTCTGATCGTTTTTATGTAATAAATTGCTGTGTGTGTGAAATTGGACATAATCATTCCGGTAACGGATCTAAACCCCATATTGTCTGAACCAAGACTCACACAGAAGACCCCATAACTGGTGACCCCGAGAAGAACATTCTAGCAAAATGAGCAGTGAAGATAGTGACACAACTCTTTCGCAAACTACCCCACACAAAAAAATATCGAAAAATGAAGTACCTATTTCCGTTGATCCATCCGGTAATCCAGCGGAACTTTTTCGGGTTGGTGTACGGATACCGCCTTTCTGGCCGGAAAAACCATTAATATGGTTTTGTCAAATAGAAGGCCAATTTACCATGGCAAGAATAACTGACGATTTAACTAAATTTTACTACGTGCTTTCAAACTTGGACAGACAGTACGCGGTTGAAGTGGAAGACGTCATCACCTCACCACCGGCTACAAAAAATATGAGTACCTCAAAAGCGAACTGATTAAGCGGCTCTCCGTGTCTAAAGAGAAAAAGATAAAACAGCTTTTACAATCAGAAGAGTTAGGTGACCGTAAGCCTTCACAATTCTTACGACATCTACGACAACTAGCTGGACCTACAATACCAGACGATTTTCTGCGGTCCATATGGACAGGCCGTCTACCAGACAACCTACAAACTATCATCGCGTCTCAGATGACTTTGTCTCTCATTGAACTGGCAGATCTGGCTGACAGAGTCCATGACATCGCACCTAGTGCACCTCAGGTGGCAGCAACATCTTCAAGAGAAGACTCGGCACTGGAAATCATGGCTCGACAAATAACCGAACTAACAAAACAAGTCAGCGCCCTAACGATGGAAGTGCACACCCGGTCCCGTTCTCGCAATCGTCAGCAGCTCCACGATCGTAGGCGAACCCCTACGAGAAGATCCCAGTCCAACTATAAGCGGTTCCCCCTTTGTTGGTACCACTTCAAATTTGGTCAACAAGCAAAGACATGTATCCAGCCCTGTGATTACACACCATCGGAAAACATTCGGGGCAGTCGATAATGGCGACTGAAGATTGCCCATTAAACACCGGTCGCCTCTTCGTGACGGATAGAAGATCACGTCTTCAGTTTCTGGTCGACACCGGAAGTGATGTTTGCGTCTTTCCTCGCTCTGCGCTTCGTCAACGACGGGAAAAGACAGAATACGAGCTATGCGCGGCCAATGGTTCTACGATTAACACGTACGGGTACATTGAACTTAATCTCAACCTAGGCTTGCGTAGAAATTTTGTGTGGCGTTTTACAGTAGCTGATGTAACTAAAGCTATCATTGGAGTAGATTTTCTGTCTCATTTTAACCTTATCGTAGACATACGCAATAAGCTTTTAATTGATTCTAGTACCAAATTGTCAACCGTAGCTCCTTCTGCTGTAACTGATAGTTTAATATCTAGTGTAAAGGTCGTAACCGGCAATTCTAAATATCATATTTTGCTTTCTAAGTTTCCAGAGCTAACACGACCGGCAGGCATATACCATACACCAAAACACAACACAGTTCATCACATCCGCACCACACCAGGCCCCCCGGTTGCCTGTACTCCTCGAAGACTGGCACCTGAAAAATTGAAGATTGCAAGATCAGAATTCGAAGCAATGTTGGCTAACGGCACCACGCGACCCTCTGAGAGTCCCTGGTCCGCACCACTACACCTCGCTGCTAAAAAGGAGAACGGTTGGCGACCATGTGGCGACTACCGTATGCTAAACGCTCGCACGATACCAGATAAGTATCCGATTCGCCATATCCAAGACTTTGCGCATAGCCTATCTGGCTGTCGTGTATTTTCCACCATTGACCTGGTTAAAGCTTTTAATCAAATACCGGTTTTTGAAGACGATATACCAAAAACAGCGATAACAACCCCGTTTGGACTCTTTGAATTTCCGTACATGACGTTTGGGTTGCGAAACGCAAGTCAAACTTTTCAGAGGTTTGTCGATGAGATGACACGTGGCTTAGATTTCTGCTTCCCTTATATCGATGATTTTCTCATATTTTCCAGTAATGAATCTGAGCACCTGGAGCACCTACATCAGCTTTTCATCAGAATGAAAGAATATGGAATGCTCATCAACACTGCAAAATGTGTCTTCGGTGCATCGGAGGTAGAATTTCTTGGCTACCATATTGACGTGAATGGAACAAAACCTCTGGAAAGCAAGGTACAAGCCATCAAAGAATTTCCTGTCCCTAAAACAGCTAAGCAGCTTAGAAGATTCTTGGGCATGATAAACTTCTATCGTAGATTTATCCCCAAAGCTGCAAATATTCAAGCTGCTCTAAGCTCCTTGCTGACAGGTTCTATAAAAGCATCACATCCAATTGAGGTGACGGGGGACTCACTAAAGTCATTTGAAGACTGTAAGAAAAGCCTTTGTAACGCAGCTTTACTTGCTCATCCTGACTGTGATGCCAGGGTGAGCTTAGTGACTGATGCGTCTGACTTTGCTATTGGTGGAGTATTACAACAGCTGAAGGACGGAAATTGGCAACCTCTGGCATTCTTCTCTCGTAAGTTAAGCCCATCGCAACAAAAATATTCACCTTACGATCGAGAGCTTTTGGCAATTTACGAGAGCATCAAATACTTCAGGCATTGGTTAGAAGCAACAACTTTTACCATCTATACTGACCATAAACCATTATGCTTCGCATTCCATCAGCGGAAGGCAAACTGTAGTCCACGTCAGTATAGACATTTAGATTACATATCACAGTTTTCGACTAACATACAACATATATCCGGAAAAGATAATGTTGTGGCTGACACTCTTTCCAGGGCTGGTCAAGTTGAAGAACTGCAAAATCCTGTCAATCTCGAAACATTAGCCAAAGCGCAAGATACGGACACTGAACTAGTGAATTTCTTAAGACGGCACACTTCGTTACAACTCGTGAAGCTAAATATACCAGGAAGTCAAAAACAACTGTACTGCGATGTCAGCACGCCGACTCCCAGGCCTCTGGTGCCAAAGCACTTACGGAAACAAATATTTGAAAGCTTGCACTCATTAAGCCATCCCGGTACAAAGGCTAGTGCTAAACTAGTAGCTGAACGATTTGTATGGCCTTCACTCAGGAAGGACTGCCGTGACTGGGCTAGAGCGTGTTTATCTTGCCAACGCTCAAAAATAAATCGACATGTTTGCTCACCGTTAGGCACCTTCGATTTACCAAAAGCAAGATTCAATCATGTACATCTAGACATCATTGGACCGTTACCTCCTTCCGGTGATTACAAGTACTGTTTAACAGCAATTGATCGTTTTACCCGGTGGACTGAAGCTATACCACTGACTGATATTACGGCCGAATCAGTAGCAAAAGCCTTCTTATCGGGATGGATTGCCCGATTTGGTTGTCCCACTGACATCGTCACTGATCGCGGCAGACAATTTGAATCAGCACTATTCGAACAACTTTCCAAATTCATAGGGTTTAAACATCGCAAAACTACCAGCTACCATCCTCAATGCAATGGTCTCATTGAAAGGTTTCATCGGCAGCTGAAGGCTGCTATTACATGTCATGCCGACATCAACTGGACCGAAACTTTACCAATCGTGCTCCTCGGCATAAGAAGTGCTTTTAAGGAGGACATTCAGTGCTCGTCAGCCGAATTACTATATGGTGAACCCCTGCGCCTACCAGGAGAATTTTTTGGTCATAAAACTGACAAGCATGACACGGATATAACTGATTTTTCAGCCCGCATCAGGTCATTTGCCAGCAATTTACAGCCAGTCCCAACATCACATCATTCTACCCAGAAGATATTTATCTACAAAGATCTTGCATCTTGCTCGCACGTATTCGTCAGAGAAGACGCAGTCAAACGTGGATTTCAACCGGCGTATAAAGGCCCCTACAAAGTTATTAACAGAGACAACAAAGTGTACAAGCTGTTAATAAACGGAAAAGAGATCAACGTTTCCATAGACAGGATCAAACCAGCTTACTTATTAGATAGCAACACAGAAAAAATACCTAAGCAACTCTATGATGAAAAAGAAAGTCTGGAATCGCCGCGCTCGTCTCACAGAACAAGATCGGGTAGAAAAGTCACATTTCCAGACTACTATCGCCCATCCTGAGGTGGTCTCTGAGGGGGAGTGGTGTGGTGACTTACACATGATTGCGTAGTTCACAAGTCTTTGTGTGAACGGCGCGAGGTGCGCCGTCGCAGTTTCCTGCGCCAGTCGTCCGCAGACCTCTGACCGCGAAGCTCACGTCACATTTACTCGCACACGCCTGTCTCGATTGACTAAGTTTATGTTGAATGTTTAGTGTGTATAGTTTTACGTCTCCTTCTTTGCCTGGACTTTTTCTTACTGTTTGCTGTAAACTATTCAACTGTGCTTGTGCTTGTCGCTTTTCTCCTTCTGATCGTTTTTATGTAATAAATTGCTGTGTGTGTGAAATTGGACATAATCATTCCGGTAACGGATCTAAACCCCATATTGTCTGAACCAAGACTCACACAGAAGACCCCATAACATGAAATGTACGATATTACGAGCTATCTCCTCACTAGTAGAAGTAACCATAGGGTAAGCACTCGTGAATTTGGTTAAATCATCTTGTAAAGTTAGAATAAACTTGAAATTTTGAAAACCTGAGTCGGGCAAAGGGCCTACGACATCTAAGGCTAACCGCTCAAACGGCTTAGTAGATGTAGACGTGATCTCCATCGGAGCTTTATTTGATTTACGTAGAGGTTTGTTAATTTGACAAAGTTTGCAGCTTTTTACATATTGTTCAATATCAGAACGCATACCTTTCCAATAGTACATAGCTTTAATGCGCTTATACATGCGTTGTGATCCTGGGTGACCAGCGATAGGTGAATCGTGGTTTTCCTTTAAAATTTTAGGGACTTCTATTGGAGTCGGATAAATTAATTTATTTTTATAAATATGTATTTTGATATTAGTATTATGGAAAACGTAGGATATTATATTATAGACTTTCGTGTAATTTAATTTAGAGAATGGGTCTGAAAAATCTGGTAATGCTAAATCTGTGATATTTTCACACTCTATTAACATATTTCTTAGTTTAATTAATAAATTATAAATATCTCTAAAATGAGTCTCTTCGTAATGATGAACTTTAGTGTATAAGAAGTAGAAAGTTTTATTTTTATTTTTAATACTTTTAATTGTAAGAACTTCGCGTTCAGAATTTAGTAACTCTTCAGTATTTTCGAGTTGGTTTAAGATATCCTCGCAGTGAGGTATAGAACAATCAAAATCTAATGAAACTGGGCAAGCGATTGTATTAAACTTAGATAAATGTAGACTTTCAGTACATTCTTCGATAACTGTGTCTGATGTTGGAAGTTCGTTTATAAATTGAAGTTTAAAATATTTTTCATAACTAAGATTGTTCAAATTATTTATATTTATAGCGTTGATAGGGCAACGAGATAAAGCATCGGCGTTAGAGTTAAGACGACCTTGCTTGTAAACTATTTCATAGTCATACTCTTCGAGTTTAAGACGCCAGCGAATAAGCCTACTACCGGGGTCTTTTACATTAAATAACCACACAAGAGGTCTGTGATCTGTTACGATTTTAAATTTGTTGCCGTATAAGTATGGCCTAAAAGTTTTAACAGCAAATAAGATGGCTAAAAGCTCTTTCTCAGTGGTGGAATAGTTGCCTTCGGCTTTGTTTAAAGTACGTGATGCATACGCTATTGGTTTATCCTTGCCTATTTGACCTTGGGATAAAATTGCGCCTATGGCGTAATTACTTGCATCTGTAGTAACATTAAAAGGTTCTGAAAAATTTGGATATTGAAGTAGAGGGGCAGTAACTAGTTTTTCTTTTAAGAATTCGAATGCGTGTTGCTGTTCCTTGTTCCAAAGGAAGTCAGCATCCTTCTTCAAGAGGGAAGTAAGTGGTTTAGTTAACTTAGAGAAGTTTTCGATAAAACGGCGTGAATAACCTATGAGGCCTAAAAATGATTTTATCTCTTTAGGATTTTTCGGAATTGGGAATTGTGAAACGGTCTTGACTTTTTCGGGATTTGGAGAAACACCTTTATCGGTGATAATATGGCCAAGATAAGTGACTTCGTGTCTTAAAAATTCACACTTGTCTGGTTGGAGTTTGAGTTTGAATTGTCGAAATTTATCGAATACCAATTTTAATTTGGTAATGTGCGAGTTAAGATTTTGGCTGTACACGATACAATCGTCCAAATAAATATAACAATGGAGGCCTTGTAGACCTGATAGAACAGTGTTCATAAGACGTTGAAAAGTAGCAGGGGCATTTTTCAACCCAAAAGGCATTCTGGTGAATTCGTAATGTCCAGACATGCTCGAATTAGTGCTAATTGTAAAACCTGTTTTTGGGGCGTCCTGAGCGCTGGTTCGTAATTGGTGAAATCCGCTTGTAAGATCCAGCGTACTAAAATATTTCGAATGACCCAACTGGTCTAGAATATCTGTAATAAGAGGTAGCGGATAAGTCTCTGAAACGGTAACGTCATTAAGGCGTCGGTAATCTATAACGATTCTCCATTTTCGTTTACCGGAAGCGTCCATTTTCTTGGGCACAACCCAAACCGGAGCGCTCCAGGGTGAAATAGAAGGTCGGATGATGTCTTGTTCTAACATCTTACGAATTTGAGAATCGACCTCCTCTTTGTGACATTCAGGAAAACGATATGACTTAACGTGGATAGGAGGTGCGTTGCCTTTATTTATGGTGTGCTCAATAGCACTTGTGAAAGTTAAAGGTTCACCTTCGATGTGAAAAATATCTGTATATTGTGAACAACACTCTAAGAAAACTTTACGCTCTTCATCATTTAAATGAGAACATCGGATAAGACTTAGAACTTTGTTAATACGATCAGATTTAGAAGTTACATTAGAATTAATATTAAAACAAGATTCGTAATCAAAACATTCGCGCTCGAGAGGCGTTAACGTTACGTGATAATCTTTCACTTCGATATCGCTCTCTGTAGTATTTAAAATAGAAATATTTATTTTATTATTTTGTTTGATCGTAACTATGCAATTAGCGACATAAACACCTTCACATAAGGTATGATCTAGAACAAGAGCTTCGTTATTACGATAAAGCTCGGGCACGTGATTTGACACGGTGCATTCAATGACGGCTTCGGAACGAGCCGGAATGATATAAGTTGGTTGAGTATAAATGATAGGAATAGAATGATTCATTACAGATAAGGATTTAGAAAAATAATTGATGTTCGATTTAAAATAATTGCAAAAATCGCTACCAATAATTCCATCGTAATTATTTAAATTAATATCGTCATTTGTAAGGTGAAATTTGTATTTAAAAGTTTCGTTATATAAATTAAATTCCATTTCGAAAGTACCTAATGTTTCAACAGGATTTTCTGAACTATTAATCCCTTTTAATTTCACGATTTCGTTCGAGAGATTCGGGACTTCTAATAAACTTGATCCTTTTATAATACTTATGGTGGATCCTGTGTCAACTAGGAAACATAGTTTTTCAGAGGCATGTTTAGAATTTAAGTAAATATGAGGTAAAGACACCTTTTTACTGTAATCGTTAATTTCGTACATAAGTTTAGATTTAGGATTTGTAACTAAGTTAGAATTAGGTAAATTATTTTTTGAATCCGGACTCTGAGTAAGGCCCTGATTTTTGTTATCATTCGATTGTCTTGATTGAGTCGTGAATTTAGAATTAATAAAATTAGAATTGTATTGATTGGTTTTTGAATTTGAGTAAAATTTTTTGTTTGTTATTTTATCATTTAGTTCTTTATCATTAGTCGAACTCGTCAATTCTTTTGACTGAGTCGTGAATTTAGTAGAACTCAACTCTTTTGGTCGAGGTATAAACTTGGTAGAACTCAGTTTATTTGGCTGAGTCGGGAAGTTAGGAGAACTCAATTCTTTTATTTGAGTCGTGAATTTAGAAGAACTCAATTCTTTTGGTTGAGTCGTGAAGTTAGGAGAACTCAATTCTTTTACTTGAGTCATGAATTTAGAAGAACTCAATTCTTTTGGTTGAGTCGTGAATTTAGAAAATTTAGTATAAGTCGTGTCTTTATGATTTTGATTGGATTTCGAAGGACACGGCAACGAAATCCGATTTAGTTTAAATTTTCTTGTTCACACGGTTGCGCAGGTGCAACACGAGACCTAATATACGAGTTATCGTTTTGCGCGGAATTTGCGTTTTCGCGGCGATTCTCGTTAAATTGACGCTTGCGACATTCCGTAATCGTGTGACCGGTTCTTTTACAATAATTACACGTTTTAATATAAGAATTATTTGAATTAGGTTTTTGATTTTTATTAAAATTATTTTGATGATGAATTTGGAAAACGTTTTTTGAAAAAGGTTTTTTATTTTTAAAACATTCTGAGGAAGTATGGCCCGCTTTGTTACAGACTGAACATTGTTTTTGGGATCTTGTGTTAATTTTGTATAAATTGAATATTTTTTCCTCATCAATGGCATATTGTATGGCGTCACTGAGGGTTGTTGGATTTTTACAACGAACTATATTAGATAGTGATGGATTTAATCCCAATAAAAATGTGTTAAGGGCAAGATCCTCCATGGCTGCGGTTCTGCCTAGAAGCTCCCTTTCGTCCTTACAACTATAATGAATATTAGAATGAATACGTGTTAATATTTGTTCAATTCTTAAGGAAAATTTAGTCACATCCTCATTTAATAATTGTTTACAATGTTGCAAATCAGAAAGTAAATGAATGGAGTGTTTTTTCTCTCCAAAGGTTGATCTTAAAAAGTTTTTTAGTTCCGTCCACTTAGTAAACGTTTTTAGACTACATGCGACTTGGGCTTTTCCTTCTAATTGTGAGATGATAAATTTACATAAGACAGGCTGTTGATCCGAACTAGCTAAGGACATTGCATTGTCACAATTAGTTAAAAACGCGGGGAGTGATTCTCTGTCCCCATTATAAGTTTTGATGAATTTGGTTAAAAAGGATAAGGTAATTTTGTCCGTCATTTCGCCTTTCTTTGAAGATTCCGATTTGACTGACATTTAGGTTTGAATTATGATGTGCTGGATAAAATTGGAATACAAATATAGCACTTGAAATACAGGTTAGAATTAAATATAAATTTAGAAACTTAAAATTAAGATTAAGGAAGTTTGAAAATTTTCGGAGAATTTGAAGTGTAGAGCACTCACAGAAGCACGCCGTACCGCATTGCCTCGTCACGAGCAGGATGCTGGTAGTTATGTTCTGGATGCTGATTGATGGTGGGTGAGTTAGAATTGGAAGCAGCTGGTCTGTCGTCTCTGTGCGTCACGTCGCGGCTGGAGCGGGCTCACGCTTAACAGCGGAGGCTTACCGTCGTCCTCTTGAGTTGTGTTTAGACGCAGGCTTGTCCTTAGGGCAAGGCTTACTGTCGGTCGTTCTTGAAGTTTGATGGCTCGGATTCGAGATACCAGAATCTTTGACGGTCTGTCTCAGATTTCTTCTCTGGTATCCCACTTCTGACACCAATTTGTTACACGGCCTTTCTCAAACTTCTTTTTAAAAAAAATCACAAAAACTTTTCACGACTAAACTGTCTTTTATTAGACTTCACAATTTTACAACACTATTGTTGACTTCTCAAACTTATGTATGCTCGCGACGGCTTCCAGATTCTAACTGGTTTTCAATATGATTTGATTTTACATGAAAGCTAAAAATGATGACTCTAATGGAAAAACACAATGAGCTCGTAAACGAGCTGATTAGGGCAAAGCTGCTTTGTAGAGTAGTGTGTAACAACACCCAGCCAGCGACGAAGGCGCGGGCACATGCTTCCGCCGTGATTTCTTCAAGAGGGTATGCCTCAGGCCAACGAGTAAAACGGTCGATGACCGTGAGGCAGTACCTAAAGCCACCTGAAATCGGTAATGGTCCCACGATGTCCATATGGACATGAGAAAAGCGTTGGGAAGGAACAGGAAAAGTAGAAGTGGGTGATTGGGTATGGCGGTGGACTTTGTTTTTCTGACAATCTGTGCATTCACTGACCCACTGTCTGCAATCTTTCTGTGCTCCAGGCCAGATAAACCTCCTCGTAACCATTCTTGCAGTGGCTTTTGCACCTGGATGGCTCAGTTTATGAAGCGCGTCAAAAATAGGTTTCCTGAAAGCTACTGTCATATATGGTCGTGGATTTGGTGTGGAAATATCGCAGTAAATTTCCTTGTCGGAGTCTGATACTTTAATTTTCTTCAGATCTAGTGCTGAACCTTTCTGTAGCAGCTGTTGTAATTCTAGATCCGAGTCTTGTGATGCTGCGAGTGCGATGTAGTCTATAATGCGACTAATTTCCTCTATGCGGGAGAACGCGTCAGCTACAACGTTTTGGCTTCCTTGGATATACTGGATATCCGTTGTAAATTGGGATATGTAGTCCAGATACCGAAATTGCCTTGGAGAGCATTTTTCACGATTATGTGAGAAAGCAAATGACAGGGGCTTATGATCCGTAAAAACTGTGAATGGTCTTGCTTCTACCATATGGCGAAAATGGCGTATTGCGTTGTATATAGCCAGCAGCTCACGATCATATGGGCTATACTTCTTTTCTGCAGAAGAGAGGCGTCGTGAAAAAAACCCCAGTGGCTTCCAACTGTCTTTACACTTTTGGTGAAGTGCGGCTCCCATGGACGTATCGGACGCGTCTGTGAATATGGCCAACTGTGCAGCAGGTCCTGGATGTGCGAGCATCACTGCTTCGGAAAGACTTTTCTTGCAGCTATTGAAAGCTTCCTGTTGTTCAGGAGTCATTGTAATGCTCTGTGTTCCCTTCGTTTTAGGTCCAGCTAGTATGTCGTTTAATGGACTTTGAAATTTGGCCGCATTGGGTACAAATCGACGGTAAAAATTGTACATTCCTAAAAATCGGCGAAGTTCTTTTACTGCTGTCGGTGTTGGGTAGTTCATGATTGCCTGCACTTTTTCTGGTAGCGGCTTAATGCCTTCTGCGCTTACCTCATGGCCCAGGAAGGTGATACAAGCCTTACCAAATTCACACTTGTTAGTGTTAATGAGCATGCCATATTCTGCTAAGCGCTGAAACAGCTGTCGAAGGTGTTGGAGGTGGGAGGTCTCATCTGGAGAAGCAAGTAAAATATCATCTAAGAACCCGTAACAAAATGGCAGATCCTTAAGCATTTCGTCTACGAATCTTTGAAAGGTCTGTGCCGTGTTTCGCAGTCCGAAGGTCATATATGGGAATTCAAATAATCCGAACGGTGTAGTTATTGCTGCCTTTGGGATATCGGCCTTGTGAATCGGTATCTGATGGTAAGCTTTAACTAAGTCAATTTTTGAGTAGACTTTCGTCCCTGCTAGTTGCTGCGAGAAGTCTTGAATGTGGCGGATTGGATATTTGTCCGGGATTGTACGCGCGTTCAGTGCCCGATAGTCCCCGCAAGGTCGCCAGCCGTTGTCTTTTTTGGGGGCGAGGTGCAGCGGTGATGCCCACGAACTCTTGGACCTACGCGCCGTACCGTTCGCCAGCATTTCGTTGAACTCCTGCTTCGCAATCTTTAGTCGGTCAGGTGGAAGTCTTCTCGGTCGACTGGAAACGGGAGGACCTGGTGTCGTGCGGATGTGGTGCTCTGTTCCGTGTTTGATTTCTCGTTGGGTTCCAGCTGGACGTGTAATTGCAGGATATTCACGCAATAGCTGGTGATATATGGAGTCGCCAGATATCACTTTAATTGATGCAATGTCATTTGCCTCTTTTTCTGGTGTAGCTGTAGCACAGAGAGATGTCAACCCGTCGACCAGGCGGTGGTTCCTCACGTCTACGAGCAAATCATAAAAACGGAGGAAATCAGCACCAATTATTGGTTTAGAAACATCGGCCACCACGAAACGCCATCTGTAGGCGCGGCGTAGACCAATGTTGAGTTGTAAGTGGATCCAACCGTAAGTAGCGATCGGAGAACCATTTGCAGCATAGAGTTGGTAGTCGGTTTTAGTACGAGGTTGACTCAGCGCAGATCTTGGATACACACAAAGGTCAGATCCTGTATCGACGAGAAATGACAACTTGCTGTTTCTATCCGTAATGAATAAGCGGCCTGGCTTAGATGGGCAGCCGTTAGCCGCTACCTCTGGCTGCCGGGTGCGTTTCCCGAAGTCGCGTTGAATTTGCAAGGTGTTGTACATCGTGTGGCTTTACCACCAAATCGGTTGTGGTACCAACAGTAGCTTATATTCCAATCTCTGGATCGTGAGCGAGAGCGAGAGCGAGAACGATGATTCTCTTGAGACTGGCTTCGCTGATTACGCCGATGCCAACTTGGACTGCGAGACAGCCGTGCCTTCAATGATGCCACTTCTTTAGTTAATGCTTCAACTTGTTTTGCCATGTTGTTTATAATACTACTGCCATCAGCTGCTGCTATCACAGGTGCAACCGGTATCGGAACGATTTCATAAATGCGATCTGCTAGGTCTGCAACAGTCTCGAGTGGTACATCCGTTTGTGACGCTATTACGGTTTGAATATTGTGTGGCAGACGGCTCGACCATAGCGTGCGTAGGAACGAATCAGGTACGTTAGGTCCTGCTAATGTTTGTAAATGTTGCAGGAATTGCGAGGGTTTTCGATCTCCTAATTCTTCGTGCATCAATAACTGTTTGACTTTTTTTTCTTGTGACGCCGACAATCTTTTTGTCAGTTCAGTTTTTAATTTTATGTATTTATTTTCAGCTGGTGGGGAAATAATAATATCTTTTACCTCCGCTGCATATTGCTGGTCGAGTTGTGCGAGAACATGGTAGAATTTCGTCGCATCTGATGTGATGCCGGAGATTAAAAATTGACCCTCAACCTGGGCAAACCACAATCCGGGCTCCTCGGGCCAAAATGGCGGTATTTTCACTCCAACTTTGTAGATTCCTACGGTTTCACCCATGCCTCCTTCTGTACGATCTCCAGAAGTGTATCTGCTTCCCGATGGAAGTTGTCCCTTCTCACGACTCATCTTCTATCAGATCACGTCGGGCTCACCAATTGAAGTTCACAAGTTCTTTCTAGTTCGAATGAAAGTCTTTTCACTTCACAATTGTTTATTTAAATATTATAATAAATCAAAAATGAAAATTTTCCGGTGCACAAAAATAAAACTTAAATATGAGATCGCGTGATATTGAGACGTGGTGGCCGAGTTGAAATTGTGCGTGCGTTCGCCGTCAGATCGTGGCTCGACTAGTCGCTGCGACCGAGCGCAAGCGATTTTGTATTTTACAATACGAGTACTGAGTAGGTATCGTTCCTACAGTGGAAAACACAGAGCACCCTGATAGACTGTGTGAAAAATCGTGAATGTGTCTGATTGGGTATTTGTCTGGCACTGTTCTGGCGTTCAGCATCCGATAGTCCCCACAAGGTCGCCATCCAGTGTCTTTCTTGGGGTCAAGTGCAACGGAGATGACCATGGTGATTTTGAGGGTCTGGCTGTGCCATTACGCAGCATCGCATCAAACTCCTCTTTTGCAATTTTTAGTTTGTTGGGGGCCAGCCTACGCGGTGTACATGAAACTGGTGGCCCAGGTGTAGTATTTATGTAATGTAACGTATTATGTGTTGGTGTGCGATGAATACCTGAAGGACGGGTGATGTCAGGATACTCTCTTAGTATGTGATGGTATGTGCTGTCACCAATGAGTACCTTTACCGAACAAACAACATCAGACGGGCAGGCAGGAGAAGCCGGGGCCGCGAGTGTTGTATTATTGTCCATAAGACGGTGGTTCCTGCAATCAATAATTAAATTGTAAAACGACAAGAAATCTACACCTATTATTGCCTTTGTGACGTCGGCGACTATAAATTGCCAGGTGAAGTCACGGCGTAGTCCTAAGTTTAAAGTTAAATATTTGTAACCATATGTACAAATGGGCGTTCCGTTTGCTGCACATAATTGTTAAAGGTATAAGATGATAAGATGCTTTATGAACCTTCATTGTTTCGACAAAAATAAACAAATAAAATCGATAACGAACGTAGTGGAAGAAATAAAATAAACATAATTTCAAGTTCGTTTATCTATAATATATAGTGGGAAAAAACTCTTAATAAATTTTCACCATGGCGGTGGGCTGGTTCTATATTTTGTAAGTTTCTGCGGGGGCGAGTATTACTAAAGAGTGAACAAAAAAGAGGGGCAGGCCGAGACTAGGTAATGAGAAGTAGACGTACCTGCCAACTCGTCGTTGGCTTCTTACAGGCTGCAGAATACTGGGAACGTGAGTGATGGACGATGCGTAATGGCGGCGTCCGGCGTGACGAGTTGACGGCACTCTTCTAAATTGTTTGTTTACAAAACTGGTATACCACTCGCGCAGCGATGAGTATGATCGACAGTAAGAGTTCGTAATTTAATAGAACAGTAGTAAAAGTCCATAAAAATATTGAGATGAAAAACAAGCGGCGTGTACGTGTACAATGCGTGTGATGCGGTCGGCGATAGTCTTATTTTTTATTTTTGTCCCTTTTCTTTTTGTTTTTTTTTTTTTATCTGGCCATGCGATAGGTTTTATGTCTACTCTCATTAAAAAAATAACTAATATACATAAATCGGTTGACTTAAAAGTTTTAGATAAAAATGATATTTAAAAAAAACCTAAGATACGGGGGTAAGTATTTTACTAGCATGCGAAATAACTTTTGTTACGTACTTATATACAAAACTGTTTACTACAAAAGCTTTGGTACGAAATAAAATTAAACTATCAGGTACGATGTACACCATTGATATTTTAATAGAGTGAAACAGCAGGGGGGGGCAACGTTAATTGAATTCGGACCGAAGCCGGATGCAAGCGGAGCACCGCCGAACTCCTGCACTCAATTACTTAACGCACAAACTATGTTTACGTAAATTTCCTTTCAAATAATCAACAGTGTAAAATTTCATCTAAAATTTGATTTCCTATTCGTTCAATATATTGCATGGCACTTGTGGAAATTTTGTTCGAGCATTTTCGATTTGGGTATACGAGGTTCAACATTTGTTATCACACGTGTAACACGTTTACCGGTGGTAGGACCTCTTGTGAGTTCGCGCAGGTAGGTACCACCACCTTGCCTATTTCTGCCGTGAAGCAGTAATGCGTTTCGGTTTGAAGGCTGGGGCAGCCGTTGTAACTATATTGAGATCTTAGAACTTGTATATCCAGATAGGTGGCGGCATTTACGTTGTAGATGTCTATGGGCTCTGGTAACCGCTCAACATCAGGTGGGCCTAGAGCTCGTCCACCCACCTAGAAAAAAAAAAAAAAAGATGTGAATACTTTTTAAATAAAACAAACCGATCATTATTACCTGTTTGAAATAAAATTGGAAAGGTGCAAGCAATGTTTTATAAGCGGTACCCTCCTCTACTCATAAAAGCTCGTCAAGACGTCCCGTGCCCTCCAATGCAATCTCCTGTCGGTTATTACTTGTCATCGTAACAGCTTTATGCGAACTTCCGAACTAAATAAATGACTTTTTTTCGCTATTTTATTTATCGACATCGTTATATTCTGGCTAACTCGTTTAAGGAGACTGCATCTCAGCTTTCAGCTGGAATTGTGATTTTGATTTATAAAAAGGTTTCGATTTATATAATTCTTCCACCTTCTAATATATTTATTGTTATTGCCTAAAGACTTCGTTTTATAGAATTCTACCACGTTCTAATTAATATATTATTTGTTATTGCCTAATAGATACAATGGCTGGTGTACTTCGCTAACGGTAGGTTACTTTTGATAGCGATAGCGTGAATGGTGATGCCCCTGCTGAGGTGGTCCCTCCGAGCATATCGGAGGAGGAGATTCGTGCGGCCGTGTCAAGGATGCGGAAGAAGGACGCGGCCCCTGACCCTGACGGTGTTCACGGCCGGGTCTGGGATTTGGCCTTCGGTGCCCTTGGGGACCGGCTCTTGCGGCTCTTTGAAGCCTGCCTTGAGTCGGGACGGTTTCCGAAGCAGTGGAAGACGGGCAGACTTGTTCTACTAAGGAAGGAGGGACGCCCTGCGGACTCACCTGCGGGGTATCGTCCCATCGTGTTGCTGGACGAGGCGGGAAAACTGCTCGAGCGGGTGGTGGCCGCCCGCATCGTCCAGCACCTGACGGGGGTGGGTCCCGATCTGTCAGCGGAGCAGTTCGGATTCAGGGAGGGCCGCTCGACCATCGACGCGGTGATGCGCGTGCGCGCCCTCTCTGATGAGGCTGTCGGCCGGGGCGGGGTTGCACTGGCGGTGTCCCTGGACATCGCCAACGCGTTCAACACCCTGCCCTGGTCGGTGATCGCGGGGGCGATCACGGCGTCCCTGCGTATCACGGCGTCCCTGCGTATCTCCGTCGGCTAGTCGGGTCCTACCTCGAGGATAGATCGGTTGTGTGCACCGGGCACGATGGGACGGTGCTCCGCTTCCCCGTCGAACGCGGTGTTCCACAGGGGTCGGTCCTTGGCCCTCTCTTGTGGAACATCAGCTATGACTGGGTCCTGCGGGGCGCCCTTAGGGCTCCTCTCCCGGGTCTGAGTGTAGTTTGCTACGCGGACGACACTTTATTTACAATTTAAGAATTTGTTGAACAAACAATCGACGAATTGTATTTTATGAAGCTTTCCGTACAATATCCACCACGATCCATTTGACATTACAACAATAGAAAAACTAAATGATGGTCACGCTACCTCAAG
Source organism: Bombyx mori (assembly GCF_030269925.1). Lineage (NCBI taxonomy): Eukaryota > Metazoa > Arthropoda > Insecta > Lepidoptera > Bombycidae > Bombyx > Bombyx mori. Next base: position 6,223,202 of record NC_085135.1, read on the forward strand.
TTATTCATATTTGGGTTGAAGTTAGATATTTTGATATCCCCAATACTTATTTCATTACAATCAATTAACGATTATATTTATAAATAGTTACTAATGATCCGATAAACAAGTTGTTTGTTATACAATAAACTATTTAACATTGTTGCTTGTTTTGCTGTTTTTTTCCACATACATTCAGGCTCATATTTCCACGCTGACTTCTTTGAGGAAAAATTGTTATTTATTTATTTACTAGCTGACCCGACAGACTTCGTAGTGCTTCAATCGATAAATAAAAGACCTAAGCTTTTGTATAAAATAAACATAAAACAAACAAAAAAAATCCGTCCGACGGGGGACACATCAAAGGAAAAACATTTTTTTTATTTTTTTACCTTTTAGACCTTCTCTGGACTTCCACAAATAATTTAAGACTAAAATTAGCCAAATCGGTCCAGCCGTTCTCGAGTTTTAGCGAGACTAACGAACAGTTTTGTTTCAGTTTTTTTTTTCACAAAAGTCTGGTGGGCCATTTCTTGATTCCTGACACAAACACTAAAAGAAGTGCACTCGAATATCATATCTTCCAAGTTTTTACATTTTAATACAGCGCCATGTTTGCATAAGTATCCAAATTATCATCTAATCAAAATTAAATTAAAATTTCTAGATTTTTATTTCATAGATCTCGATCGGAATCTCTAGCGTTAAAAAACAGTGTTTATTAAATAAAAAAACTTTTTTATTTTATTTTATAGTATTATAACAAGGGGAAATACATGGCTTATGGTAAGGCTGTTGATAGCCATCAAGGTTTGTTCGCTTTACATTAGAATCCTTATATTTAAATATGATTAAAAATAAGTAAAAAGGTAAGTTTTAATATCTTTTTAGAAATTGTATTTTGTTTACCTTCCGTAATGGACTTTGCATATGCAGGTTTGTTTCCGAACATAAATTAATTATCTCATTACATAAAAAATAATATTATTTTCAGTTATAGATTTTACAAAATGAATTCCCGTGATTAATTTACATGAAAGCGTTACGTATTCATTTTGCTTTATACATTATTATTGAACGAATTATTGATTCAAAAAGATGAAGCCAAGAAAATTATAATTAATCGTAGTCTACATGTTGGAGTATTTCCACTTTCGGGTAGCGACATGGTAAGCGGGCGGCCTTCGTAAGTCAATAAAACCAGAAACGAGCTCAGAGCGTATATTATCTTGCACGTGTTGTTTTCGATGAATGCTTGCACGTGTTGTTTGTCGTCCCATCTTTATTAGTCGTGAACTAATGGTTTATAAAAACACGCGCCGACACGGCCATTCTGCTTATGACGTGTCCCTGCGTCAAAATAATATAAGTATATTTATGTGAAGTCACATAAATCATCTCACTTAACTATTACACTAAATTACTATCGAGTTCGACTTTTAGTGTCCAGGTCTCGACTCCTTTATTTGAGATACCAAGCCTCGACGCTGGCACTCAAATTTCAGGTCTCACAACCCTAGAATACCAGAACAACCAAGCCTCGACGCTGGTGTTCAGATTTCAGGCCTGGAAGCCTTAATAATCTAGAGCTACCAAGCCTCGACGCTGGCAGTTAGATTCCAGGCTCCAAGGCCCTAAGATGTCAGAAGAGCTACCAAGCCTCGACGCTGGCACTCAAATTTCAGGTCTCACAACCCTAGAATACCAGAACAACCAAGCCTCGACGCTGGTGTTCAGATTTCAGGCCTGGAAGCCTTAATAATCTAGAGCTACCAAGCCTCGACGCTGGCAGTTAGATTCCAGGCTCCAAGGCCCTAAGATGTCAGAAGAGCTACCAAGCCTCGACGCTGGCACTCAAATTTCAGGTCTCGAAACCCTAGAATACCAGAACAACCAAGCCTCGACGCTGGTGTTCAGATTTCAGGCCTGGAAGCCTTAATAATCTAGAGCTACCAAGCCTCGACGCTGGCAGTTAGATTCCAGGCTCCAAGGCCCTAAGATGTCAGAAGAGCTACCGAGCCTCGACGCTGGCACTCAAATTTCAGGTCTCGAAACCCTAGAATACCAGAACAACCAAGCCTCGACGCTGGTGTTCAGATTTCAGGCCTGGAAGCCTTAATAATCTAGAGCTACCAAGCCTCGACGCTGGCAGTTAGATTCCAGGCTCCAACGCCCTAAGATGTCAGAAGAGCTACCATGCCTCGACGCTGGTGCTCAGGCTTAACGCCTTATAATAATAATAATAATAATAATAATTTATTTATTTCTCTCTTAAAGGTACAAGGTACATACAAATTCAAATGGAAATAAATTAACCTTATAATTTATTTTGTAAGCCTTTGAAAGAGCTGAAGTCTGTACTAGGTTCAAAGACCTGTATTACTGATCTCCAGGCTCCCTCCTTCTTAAGATAGATTAGGTTAGGTTAAGTCGTGAACAGATGATGCGGACTAGTGTTGAGAGATCATTAGGTGTTATATTTTAAGAAGGTCATTTTACGTGTGTGTGCGTGTGTGAATGTGTGTGTATTTGGGTGTGTGAGTGTGTGTGTGTGTGTGTGTGTGTGTGAGTGAGTGTGAGTGTGTGTATATATGAGCGTGTGCGCGCATGCATGTTGTATTGTGTATGTGTGAGTATCTGCATCTATGCGTGTTTATTATTACTATTACATAGGTATAAATAATATAAATATAATAATATAAATAATTATTTGCTTAATTGGGCTCGAAAACAAAAAGCAGATTACTTCACAGTCTGGAGTAAGTTCTCTGTTTGCTCGTAGTCTAGGTCGTGAAGCCAATTTGTTAGTGCATGTTTGCATTGGGTCTGTGTCATGGGGTATATATTTATGAGCTTATTGATTTTATTGTATATGAAGCTACTTAGGAAGCCATAAAAGCGTTGAGCTAACGATGTAGAAACAAGTGTTGTGGGACGCACACCATACCTGCGCCGCTGACTTACGAGCAATGTCGGATCGTATGGAGTTTTCGAGTGTGTAGTCATAATAAGATTAAGAATAAATAATTTACGGACAGAAAGGACTTTACAGGTTTTGTAAAGATCATTTGTAGGAAACCTATAAGGGAGCCGCCATCCAACTTTTAAAATACATCTCTGGGCACGTTCAAGTTTTAAAAAGTGTGTTTTGGAAGACCCGCCCCATGCCACTATGCAGTACTGAGTGACTGATTGACAGAGCGCTAAATAAACGAGTGTAAGTACGTTCCTGTCGGTAACATGACGCAGATTTTTAAAAATGTAAGTGAGTTTGCGTAATCTGGACGACAGAACGTCAATATGGGAATGAAAGGATAATAGGTCATCGATCTGTATACCCAGATACCTAATGCAATTTGTCCTGGCAAGGGAGGGGCAACCGCAGGCAGTTTGTCCAAGAGCGTTACAGGAGTGGGCTATAAGTGAAAAAGGCGAAGATGATATTTTACCACGCGTAGACAGGGAAAAAGTGACGTACTTAGTTTTATCCACGTTCAGTGTCAGTAGATTTTTAGACAGCCAGTCAGTTACGGTGTTCAGGCCACATTGAGCAAAACTAAAAGCTGCCTCCCAAGAACTGCCATGAAATACGAGAGCAGTATCGTCAGCATAGGTGTAAATAGACCCGTTTGTGATATTTAGTTGACATAGGTCATTTATATATATTAAAAATAGGGTAGGGCCGAGAATACTGCCCTGTGGCACTCCATATGCTATAGGGAGTTCGTCACTGATAAGGTCACTGATTTTGACACATTGACGTCTGCCCGTAAGGTAGCTCCTGAAAAGAGAAAGCTGATTGCCTCTCAACCCAACGGCTTCAAGCTTAGTTATGAGAGTTGGGATAGAAATCGTGTCGAAGGCTTTAGCTAAGTCCAATTACTTTGTTCTTTTTATCTAGTTTTGTGACAATTTCATTAGTTAAGTTTAAAACTGCATCGCTAGTCGATATACCAGAGCGGAAACCATATTGAGAGGGGGAGAGAAGGTTGTATTTGTCTAAGAATTTTATGAGTCTATGGTTCATAATTTTTTCCAGAATTTTTGAGAGGGTTGGCAGAATAGAAATAGGTCTGTAATTGTTCGGCAGACGTCGGTCCCCCGTACCCTTATAGATCGGATGAACTACTGCAAGCTTAAAGACGTCGGGAAAGACTCCAGTAGAAATAGCCAGATTACATAAAAACGTAACTGGAGCTAGAAGGATGTGTTTAAATTTTTTTAGAATTATCCCAGAGATACCGATCCAGTGGCACAGTCTGTTCTGAGACTATTTATTAGGGTTTCTATCTCGGATTGGTCAGTTTCCAGCATAGCAAAAGTTCTTAAATGAGAAAACAATATAGGTACTTTTGAGTGTGTTTTTTTTGCATGAATATTTAGAGCTAGTGAACTACCGACATTGGCAAAGTAATGGTTGACCGTATTAATAGAGTTTGCGGGTCCTGCGTGTGTGAGAAGGTCGTTCGCATGGGTATTTTGTTTTTTGGTATGTGTTATAGTTTTAATCGTTTCCCAAAGCTTCTTATTATTGTTTTGAGCATTTTTTATTTGGGCCCTATCATAATTGCTCTTAGCGCTTTTTAAAAGAGATGTACAGTAGTTCCTATATCTTTTAAAAGTTAATTGAAGAACTTCATTGTTAGGATATTTTTTCACTTTTTTGTGTAAGTTGTCCCGGTTTCGGAGGCATCTCAGAAGCCCCGGAGTCATCCACAATTTTCTGAGCCTTTTGCGATGTGGTACAACTTTTAGACTCGTGTTTTCAAGAATGATGGTATTAAGAGTGTTAATAAAATAATTAGTAGCTACGTTAGCGTCAGTGCAGTTGTATAAAAGGGAAAAATCAATTTGAAGTAATTTTTCATTAATTTTGTCATAGTCAATAAATTTTCTTGTTTTATTATTTTGAGTTAAATTATTATACTGGCTTGAGGTATGAAGAAATAGAAGTGTCGTGTCGTGGTCGGTCAGCGAAGTATCAGCAACCAAACAACAAGCATGATTTTTTGATTTTAAAATAATATGGTCAAGGCATGATCGATTTAATCTGGTCGGGAGTTCATGTGCAGGTAACATTCCGTGATAAGTTAGCAACGTGAGATAGTCGTGAGAACGCGAATCGATATTTTTCTCGGAAATATCAATGTTTATATCGCCAGCCAAGACAATATTTTTATAAGAAGAATAAGACTTTAAAAGTTCATTAAGGGATTCTAGAAACAATGTAAAATTTTGTTGAGCCGGTGGGCGGTATATAGCAATAACTACGGTATCCTTGTTTATCGTTAGTGCGAGGCAGTTAGCGTCATGAATTTCCGGCTCTTTAAAATATATTTGAAGCTGGGTGCGGCTATAGACTATAACTCCCTCATTTTGAGTGCGGTGACGGCTAGTAGCAGCCAAATTATAACCTTGCATAACTGGTATAGGGGGAGAGTGAAGTAGCCAACATTCAGTGAGTATAATCAAGTCCCATGTCGTTCCACTACGTTCAAGAAGGGTAGTTAATCCATCAAAATTTCTATTTATACTTCTAATGTTTTGGTTAAGGAGCTTTAGAGCACCCTGGTGTAGACTGGCAACATGGTGACAGTCTTCTATCGAACAAGTCACTACGTCGGCCACCGATACTCGATCTAAATCAATGTGTAAATGGTTAAGGGTATCGAATTTTGTATATTGTATGAGTATAAGATTAAGTTTATAAGTTTAATTAGGAGGAAAATATAATTTGTTGCTTTGTTAAATTGTGATAATGTTTGTTTTTCCCAGGGTATATATAAAGTAATAATATATGAGTCGCTTAAACTATATGACAGATAAAAATAGGTGTACAGATAGTTAATTTTAAATGTTAATGTTAATATTATGAATGGGGAGCATGTGCTGTATAAATGTTTTAAGTAATAGCATGTTATTGTAGATGCAGACGTATGTGTAATCATTTTGTGTGTGAAATTAAGTGTAGGTGTGTGTATGTGTGTGTAATAGTCTGTGGGTATCTGATATATCTTATATATAAAAAAGAAAGTTACAAAATTGTTTGAACATAAATAATGGAAAAGTAGACAAACCAGTGGTTGAACGTAACTGTTTAGTCATTTAGCAGTAGACATTAGATTTTGAATATCTTTTTCGGAGTTTACACAATACGGAACAGAACTAGCAGTTTTCTTGATTAAAATCTTCCCGTGGCTTGGCCAGCAGCTGTCACATTTTCCCTCTTTCTGAAGTTTGCGCCCCAGGAAATATAGATGCTTGGCTTGAGAGGTCAGAAATTCAGTTATATAGATAGGTGTTGGTGGGCCAGGCAGCTGGATAGAAGCGGTCGAGAGCTTAGACTTTCCATTCTGCTTATTATATAATCTTGAAGCTTTCAGGATATTATCTTTAGTAGTAGCTGTATCAAACTCAACGATGACGGTACCAGTAGATGAAGATTGATGTTTTGGTTTAACTCTGTATATATTTTTAATGTGGGTAGTTGGAATATCATAATTAATAGTTGTGCCAATTTTAGATAATTTTTCGCTTAAGGTGTTCTTATCTTCAGGTTTCGAGATTGGTAGATTGTTTATCTCAATCATAGCAGATCGGGAATTCCTTTCTAGCAAATCAATCTTCGTATGCAGTGTGCCAATCTGTTTTTTGAGTTCGTTGTTTTCGCTTTCCGCCGCTGACATACGGACTAATAGTTCGTCGTACTTGTTGGAGAAAAATGCAATAGACTGTTGAATCTGGTTGTTTTGTTCTAATATATCATCCATTTTAATTTTTAAGGAATCGAATTTCCGGTCTTGTTTACATTCAAAAGCGGAGAATAATTTTGTCAGTTCAGTTAGAAATTTAGGATATTCGGTCACGTGATCCTCGAAATGATCATCATCGAGTCCACGTCGTGTGCGCCGACTGAAGTTAACAAATTTTTCTGTCCCTAGGTCTTGTTCTTTTGACTGTATATGGAGAAAGGGTTCAGACGTGGTAGTGTGTAAGCTTATAGAAGTCGGTGACAGATTTTTTTGCGCTGCCATGTTAGGTGGTACAATGTAATTGGACACTGTACGTCCGGTAAGCCCGTGTGTCGCAGAAGCAGGTGGGCGGGGCTGTGAGCAGTGCACCCGGGTCGATGCAAGGAAACGTATATTTGTCTGAATTTGTGTTCTCACTCACTCATATTATTTGTTGACACCACTTCCTTGTAGTTTTGGTCGCCTGGTACTTTATGATTTTATGCACTTTATTTTACGGAGTAAGAATTTAAATTAACATTTAAATAAAATTGTGACACGTCCGTAACATACGACATCCAAAGGAGGAAGGGGAATAGAAATTAGAAATAGAATTACTAAGCCTCAATCGCTGGTGTTCGGACTTAGGCCTACACGCCATTACTCATATTGCAACAACCAAGCCTACACGCTGGTGTTCAAGGTCTGGCCTACACGGCATCAACAACCAAGCCCAAGCGCTGGTGTTTAGACTTAGGTCTACACGCCATTAGGCCGTTGTTCGTCACGTGGTGATCCCACTTCTGATGTTGGAGTATTTCCACTTTCGGGTAGCGACATGGTAAGCGGGCGGTCTTCGTAAGTCAATAAAACCAGAAACGAACTCAGAGCGTATATTACGCAGGAGCGCTCCGTCCGACATGGCGACTCGCTCGCTTCTGAGCTCGAGAGACAACAACGTGTAACGCTAGAAAAATTGAAATTGTTTTTTTTTAAGTTAAGTTTTGAAATTAACGCCCTCTAGCGTATACGTGGCGCAGTGTGGGGAAATAAATAATTATGAAACGCTGCTTAGTGCACTTATCCGACACTGCATGGCGTGACTGTACTATCTTGTCTGTGGTTCGAGGGTGAGATTGTCACAGCACTATAGGTGGAACTTTCGAGAACTGTAAGACAATTAATATAAAAGGACAAGTCACTTTGTCCGAAGCCTTTTTCAATCAACATCTCTCGAGCTGCAGTGCAAGTTTTATTAAGTATTTACCATAGTCAATTTATCTGTTCCTTGGTGTATTTTTATTCAACCAGGGTAAGTGTTTCATAATTTATTCTCCACACTGTGTAATCAACCATTTATCTAAATAGAAGTTAACACCACTTTGTCTTGTCGTGTAGGTCCTAATAACTTGTTCGCGACGGGCATGAATAAATATAAGATTAGAATAGATATTGTTCGCGACGGACATAGATTGTGTTAGAAAATAGTTAAAATAGAGAAAAAATAGTTATAAATGTCCGTAAATAGACTGTATGTTAAAAATAGTTGTAACATAAAATAGAGTGTAAACATAGTAAATATAAATGTCCGTAATAAATAGAGATAGTTAAAAATAGATATAAGTAAATTTGTAAATATTTGTTTGAAAATAAAGATTGGTCCTCGTGGTCTTTAATTTGGCGTGGGAACGCAGGAGCGAGTCACAATACGGGCGACTAATAGAGCGACTAGGCAAACAATAGGCGAGCGAGGCGGCCGAGAGAACAATAGACGCCCACCGTGCTCGGACTCATAATAGCGCTGGCCGAGTGCGTGTGGGCGACCATAAATAGAGGGCCTACCTCGCTGCAAATTCAGTTCGAGACAGCGAGCCGACGAGTCAAGACCTCTCCGGAAGAAGAGGAGAGAGCCAACCGAACAAGAAAAGACTCGCTCCTACGCCCTGCGCCGGTCAAGCCACGAGGACCGTGTGAACGCCATACTTGAAGCCTTCGTTATTTTCCTCGAACCAATCCCAGCACCCGTTCCGCGACAGCCACTGCGGCAATACTCGAGCCACCACGTTTCAACGAGTAAGAAGTCTAAAAATCACACGTGGTGGCCGAAACCTGAGCGGTGGCCGTCCGGAATATTGGTCCTTCGAGCCGGATTCATTTGGGGAAGACCGAAGAAAATCGAAATTTGAAGATAGAAGAAATGGTGCTCACACGGTCCGAGAAGATGAGGTCGTCGCGCCTTGACCGGCCCGGCAACGAAGCTGTCTCGGGCTCAACATCGCAAGACGCACAGCAACGAGCTGTGACGGCCGCGCCGCGTTCGGGAGTGACGCAGGGACCGCCACCGTTGGCGGCAACCTCCTCCCAGTCAACCGCGCCGCGTTCGGGAGCGACGCAGGGACCGCCACCGATGGCGGCACCCTCCTCCCAAGTGGAAAAGTGTCCGGGAGTGCCGCGGGGCTCACAAGCGATGCCCCCCTCCCGCCATATATTGCCTACGCAATACTCGCCGGCGTCGCCAACGGGACCGAACAGCGGGGTCTGTCGTCGAGTGGTCAGACCTCCCAGCACCGCGACACCGGCAACAACTTCAGGCGACGCAGCAACGGAGAGCGTCGTATCCGCGAGCCAGAACAAGAAGCAGTCAGCGCTCACGGCCGATTCAATAGTACACGGGTCCCACATCACGGACGCCGCTGCCAAAATCTCGACGACAGAAGAAGGCTCCACACTCCGCGACGGGATGGCGCCACCAGTACGAGGATCTTCAAGAAAGTCGAGTCAACAGTCACAACGGCTGTTGCTTATGGCGCGCCTCAAAGAAGAGCATCTCCGCGCCAAGGAAGAACAAGCCCGACTCCAAGCAGAGCTCGCCGCCGCCCGCATCTCAACATTAGAAGCCGAAGCGCTCGTTGAAGAGGAGGAAGATGCGCGCACAACACTCACGGAGGACGAGAACGAGCAATCACAGCGCATCGATACATGGCTCAGTCAACAACGATCGATCGCGCTACACGGAGTCGAAGAAAGAGTAATGCAGCCAACACATGGATCACCAGCCACCATCGAGCAACCGCAACTGGAACTTCCCGCACCAATAGAACAGCTGAAGCTACCGGCCCCTGCCGCGGCACCGATTGCCGCACCTGTCGCACCGAAGAGCGACATTGCCGAACTAGCAGCTGCCATCGCGACGGCCGCCCGCCAAGCCAGGCCCGGACCATCGCATCGGTACTACGGGGAGCTTCCAGTGTACAGTGGATCGCACCAAGAATGGCTCTCCTTCAAGGTCGCCTACGCCGAATCAGCGGACAGCTTCAGCGCCGCAGAGAACACTGCGAGACTTCGGCGTACGTTAAGAGGAAGAGCAAGAGAAGCGGTCGAAAACTTGTTGCTGCATTACACCGAGCCCGCCGAGATCATGCGGACTCTAGAATCGCGCTTCGGACGTCCAGAAGCAATCGCCGCAACGGAGCTGGAACGACTGCGCGCGCTGCCACGCTGCACGGACACACCGAGGGACATCTGCGTATTCGCGAATAAGGTGAACAACGTCGTCGCCGCTCTGAGGGCCCTCGACCGCGTACATTATATGTACAACCCGGAGCTCACCAACATCACATCAGAGAAGCTGCCGTCCACTCTACGCCACCGCTGGTTCGAATTCTCAGCGACTCAACCGGCGGGAGAACCGGACCTCGTCAAGCTGTCGCGCTTCCTGCAACGCGAGGCGGACCTGTGCAGTCCATACGCACAGCCGGAGCCAGAGACGAGAGTGGAGAACACCAGCGGTCGGCGGAAGATGGTGAATACGCCTCAGAGGACGCACACCACGCAAGCGAAGGAAGAGAGGAAATGCGCAGCATGTCAGAAGCCGGGGCACATCCCACAAGATTGTCCCGAATTCAAGAGAGCAGCCGTCAGCGAGCGCTGGGATACGGCGAAGCGCGAGAATTTGTGTTTCCGGTGCCTACGGTTCCGGTCCCGGGGACACGTATGTAAAAAGAAGAAGTGCGGCGTCGACAGCTGTGAACGCACGCACCACGAGCTGTTGCATAAGAAGCCAGCATGGCAGAAGCCGAAAGAAAAAGAAGAGGCGGTCACCTCGACGTGGGCCGCAAGCAGTGCGACAGCCTACCTGAAGATGGCGCCGATCACCGTCATCGGACCGGCGGGAGAGGCAGATACATGGGCCCTGCTGGACGACGGGTCAACGATCTCGCTGATTGACGAAGACTTCGCGAGACGAGTCGGCGCCAAAGGACCGATTGAACCCCTCTTCATCACTGCCATCGGAGACAACAAGATAGACGCAACACGCTCACGACGCGTCCCGCTGAAGTTATGCGGACGCACGGGGGAACCGCAAGAACTGAATCTACGGACAGTCAACGGCTTAAAATTAACACCACAGCGACTGAACATCGAAGTCCTCGCGTCGTGCCATCACCTCACCGACCTCCGCCATCACTTCAAAACGAGCTACGCCTCGCCGAAGATACTGATCGGCCAAGACAACTGGCACCTGCTGGTGACGGAGGAGATGCGGACGGGACGACGCGATCAGCCAGTGGCGTCTCGTACTCCGCTCGGGTGGGTCGTGCACGGAGCACACCCGGGAGGCAAGAGACAGCGCGTCAACTTCGTGGCACACGCGACGACGGCCGACGCGAACATGGACGAAGCCCTCAGGCACTACTTCGCGATCGAGGGACTCACCGTCGCCGCCAAGACGCCGAAGAATGACCCAGACGAGCGCGCGCTGAAGATCCTGCGAGAGACCACTCAACAGCAACCCGACGGCCGCTACGAGACCGCACTGCTGTGGCGTGAGGAGGGCCTGAAGATGCCCAACAATTTCGAAGCCGCGCTGAATCGCCTGACGTCCGTAGAGAAGAAACTGGAGAAGGATCCAAATTTGAAAGAGCGCTACAAGCAACAAATGGACGCACTGGTAGCGAAAGGATACGCCGAAGTAGCTCCGTCAACGGGGACGAAGGACCGAACCTGGTACCTGCCGCACTTCGGCGTAACACATCCGATGAAGCCGGACAAGATTCGCATCGTGCACGATGCCGCTGCGAAGACCAGGGGGAAGAGCCTCAACGACTTCCTGCTCACCGGCCCGGACCTGCTGCAGTCTCTGCCTGGAGTGATGATGCGCTTCAGGCAGCACGCCGTCGCCGTCTCAGCGGACATCACGGAGATGTTCATGCAAATAGGCGTCCGAAGCGAGGACCGCGACGCGCTCCGGTACTTGTGGAGGGAGGACCCTTCACAGGAGCCTACAGAGTACCGGATGAAATCTATAATCTTTGGCGCGACAAGCTCACCCGCGACCGCCATCTACGTGAAGAACGCCAACGCGGAGAAGTACCGACTGCAGTACCCGGACGCCGCCGACGCAATCGTACGCAACCACTATATGGACGATTACCTGGGAAGTTACCGGACAAGCGAAGACGCGATCAGGATCGCAAATGAGGTGAGGGCAGTACACCGGCAAGGCCATTTCGAGTTACGCAAATGGACCTCGAACAACGAGGAGGTACGGTGCCACATGACCGACGAGGCCCCACCTACAAGTGTGACGCTGTCCGATGGAACGGAAATAGAACGAGTACTTGGCCTGGTGTGGAGACCTCCTGAAGACGTCCTCGCCTTCAATCTGGACATGGCACGAATCCCAAAGGAAGTCTTGGAGAGCAGCGCGCCTACGAAGAGACAGGCTCTGCGAATAATGATGTCCGTCTACGACCCCCAAGGCATCGCATCACCAGTCACTGTCGGAGCGAAGAAGATCCTGCAAGAGACGTGGCGCCGAGGGACGGCGTGGGACTCCCCCCTCGATGAAGACCTCTGCGCGATGTGGAGAGAGTGGATCGACCACTTAAGACGCCTGCGCGGCGTCTCAGTGCCGCGCTGCTATCCCGGCTACTCAGACGCCGCCAACCTCCAGCTCCACACATACGTAGACGCCAGTGAGTCCGCCTACGCCGCCGCGTTATACTGGCGCGCCGAAATGCCCGACGGGGAGATCAGGACCTCCCTCGTACTCGCCAAAGCCCGAGTCGCGCCCTTGAAACTCACCTCGATACCGCGCCTCGAGCTACAAGCTGCCGTGATGGGCAGCCGCATGGCCGCGGCTGTCACAGAGGAACACGACAGAAAACCAGACGCGAGAGTGTTCTGGACAGACAGCGCCACCGTATTGACCTGGCTACGAACGGGGTCGAGGTCGTATCGACCGTTCGTCGCTCACCGCATTGCAGCGATAGAAGAGAACAGCACTGTGGAGGAATGGCGCTGGGTCCCCACAAAGGAAAATGTCGCCGACGACGCCACTAGAGAACTACCCGTCGGCTTTGAAAGAAACCACCGCTGGTTCATAGGCCCGGAATACCTGAGACGGCATCCGGATGATTGGCCCGTACAACGAACTGCAAAAAGGGCAGAAGAGACGGGTGAAGAGAAGTGCGCAACGCTCGCCGCGAGCAGAGAGAGCCTCGGCGAAGCGATCCCGGACCCAAGACGCTTCTCCAAGTGGGAGAAGTACCTGCGTGCAACGGGGCGAATACTGCAATTCGTCGACCTATGCCGCAGAAGTCGCGAGCGCACTCATTACAAGAGGACCAGACGGAACCCGCGTTCGGATCCGACGTGGGAGAAGAATAGAAAGAAGACGACTTCGAAGACCCCGCTGAACACACCGCGGACGCCAGAGCAAGTAATCATTCAATGGAAAACTTTAGACGCCGACACGCTTCGACGCGCCGAGACGCTCATTTGGCGACAGAGCCAGCGGGCGGCCTTCGAGGAAGAAATTTTGACGCTCCAGCGAGGGAAACAAATATCCCCAGCAAGCCGACTGCGAAACTTGTCCGTAACTTACGCGGACGGGATACTGAAAATAAACGGACGCATCGGCAACATTGAGGGAGCTGACGTCATCACCTCGCCTCTCGTGCTAGACGGATCCCGACGCGAAACGAGACTGATGATAGACTTCATCCATAGAAAGATGCACCACGCCGGAACCGAAGCTACGATCGCCGAGTGCCGACAGTCGTACTGGGTCTTACGCCTACGCCCAGTGACACGGAGCGTGATCCACAATTGTCTTCCGTGTCGTATTCGCAAGGACACTCCACCGCGTCCAGCCACAGGCGACCACCCACCGAGTCGTCGTTTAAGTCGTCGTGGCCTAAAGGATAAGACGTCCGGTGCATTCGTTGTTGCGATGCACCGGTGTTCGAATCTCGCAGGCGGGTACCAATTTTTCGAATGAAATACGTACTTAACAAATGTTCACGATTGACTTCCACGGTGAAGGAATAACATCGTGTAATAAAAATCAAACCCGCAAAATTATAATTTGCGTAATCACTGGTGGTAGGACCTATTGTGAGTCCGCACGGGTAGGTACCACCGCCCTGCCTATTTCTGCCGTGAAGCAGTAATGCGTTTCGGTTTGAAGGGTGGGGTAGCAGTTGTAACTATACTGAGACCTTAGAACTTATATCTCAAGGTGGGTGGCGCATTTACGTTGTAGATGTCTATGGGCTCCAGTAACCACTTAACACCAGGTGGGCTGTGAGCTCGTCCACCAATCTAAGCAATAAAAAAAAAAAAAAAAAGAGCAGACTGGCACACCATCGGCGACCATTCACATACGTGGGCCTCGATTACTTCGGACCCTATCAAGTCACCACCGGCAGAAGCACACAGAAGCACTACGTGGCCATCTTCACATGCCTCACTACGCGTGCGGTACATTTAGAACCGGCAGCGAGCCTCAGCACGGACTCAGCGGTGATGGCACTCCGGCGCATGATCGCGCGCCGGGGAGCTCCGACGGAAATATGGAGCGACAACGGCACCAACTTACGAGGTGCCGACAAGGAGCTGCGCCAAGCTATGGACAAGGCGACTGAGCATGAAGCGAGCTTAAGAATTATACAATGGCGCTTCATCCCACCGGGTGCGCCTTTCATGGGCGGCGCCTGGGAGAGAATGGTGCGGGCGGTAAAGGCCGCGCTCTCGGCCACGGAACAGCCGAGGCACCCGACGCCCGAAATATTTCACACTCTGCTAGCTGAAGCAGAATTCACCGTGAACAGCCGACCTCTCACTCACGTATCGGTGAGCGCCGACGATCCCGACCCTCTGACGCCGAACCACTTCCTGCTGGGAGGCCCGGCGCGAGTCCCCGTGCCGGGCAAATTTGACGACGCCGACCTCATAGGGCGCGCACACTGGCGCGCAGCACAACGTCTGGCAGATGTGTTCTGGAGTCGCTGGCTCCGGGAGTACCTGCCCGACCTGCAGAACCGGCGGGAGCCCCACAGCCGCGGGCCCGCCCTGAAGATAGGCGACGTCGTGATAATAGCAGACGGAACGCTCCCACGGAACACCTGGCCACGTGGGATCATCCAGGAGGTTTACCCGGGGGCCGACGGCATCACTCGAGTGGTCGACGTGCGCACCGCCGGCGGTATCCTGCGACGCCCGGCGAAGAAGATTATCGTGCTGCCCACGATGACCGCCGCTCACCAGGGAGGATGCAGCGACGTGAACGACGCTGCACGGCGGGAGGATGTTCGCGACGGGCATGAATAAATATAAGATTAGAATAGATATTGTTCGCGACGGACATAGATTGTGTTAGAAAATAGTTAAAATAGAGAAAAAATAGTTATAAATGTCCGTAAATAGACTGTATGTTAAAAATAGTTGTAACATAAAATAGAGTGTAAACATAGTAAATATAAATGTCCGTAATAAATAGAGATAGTTAAAAATAGATATAAGTAAATTTGTAAATATTTGTTTGAAAATAAAGATTGGTCCTCGTGGTCTTTAATTTGGCGTGGGAACGCAGGAGCGAGTCACAATACGGGCGACTAATAGAGCGACTAGGCAAACAATAGGCGAGCGAGGCGGCCGAGAGAACAATAGACGCCCACCGTGCTCGGACTCATAATAGCGCTGGCCGAGTGCGTGTGGGCGACCATAAATAGAGGGCCTACCTCGCTGCAAATTCAGTTCGAGACAGCGAGCCGACGAGTCAAGACCTCTCCGGAAGAAGAGGAGAGAGCCAACCGAACAAGAAAAGACTCGCTCCTACGCCCTGCGCCGGTCAAGCCACGAGGACCGTGTGAACGCCATACTTGAAGCCTTCGTTATTTTCCTCGAACCAATCCCAGCACCCGTTCCGCGACAGCCACTGCGGCAATACTCGAGCCACCACGTTTCAACGAGTAAGAAGTCTAAAAATCACACGTGGTGGCCGAAACCTGAGCGGTGGCCGTCCGGAATAAACTGGTACATTCCATGTACATCAGTTAGGGTGCGGAGTGTGAACTTATCACCTTCGAGATCCCGCAGTACTTTTCTACGTGGACGCTGCCGGAAGCGAGGTGCTCTGGCTTGGCGATCCAGAAAGTACTTGACTACAGTAGAACAAAGAAACACACCTGCATACACAACCTGGCTCGGATCCAGCAACCCCAGTTGCGGGGAAGCAATCCAGTAATCGTTCGTCATTTTGTGAACCACTGGTGATACCGTCTTAGTCTATAATATTGTTATTTAAAATCACTTTCATTAAATTATTTCTCCTGTGTTCGGTATACCTACCGACACATATTTGACAAAGATACCGTACCACTAATTTATTGTGTAAACAATTATAATCATTAAATCTGTAGTTAATAAACTCAAGTGTAATATATATATTGTAATTGTTTCATTTATTGGCGTGAGTCTCCCAGAGCGGTAAGTGGTGGCGCCCTGAGATCCTCCTCACAGAGTCTCCTGTTCACCGGTTGTCTACCGGTGGTGACGTGTGTAGTGTGCAGTTACAAATATAAGGTTAGGCGAGCTGCACACTACACCTCCCCCCTTTTTTTAAAAAAAATGATATTATTATATAATTCCCTTTTTTTTTTTTACTTAAACTAAATTACACAAAATATTATTAACTTTCATACTTTACTAACAAAAATCCAATAAAACAATATTTTAAGTTACAAACTTCTTTGTATTATTTTTATGAATGTTTTATTATCTTTATGCTTTATTATCTATATGCTTTATTATCCTTTAAAATTATCTACATCTAATGACCCCATTAAATCTAAACTAACTCTCTCAAAAGCAGTGGATGCCGTGGATGTGATAACCATTGGCTCCTTTGTACGTCTATTGGAATGCTTTTGAATCTGACAACTTTTACATTTCTTTACGTATTCTGATACTTCATTGGTCATTCCTGGCCAATAATAATACTTCCTAATATTATTTAACATTCTGTTTACCCCCGCGTGGCCACTCGTGGGTAACAGGTGGAAGTCATTTAGGATCACAGTCTTTGTGTCTTTGTCAGTAATTGTTGTCACATCTTTAATAACAAGTAACTTGGGAAAATCTTTCAAATGGCTCATTTCCTTTATAAAATTGTTTACAAATCGTTCATAGCGCTTGCTTTTAATTATTACGAGCATGTTTATATTGATTTGCTTGCAAAAACGTTATAATTCTCTCAGTAACACACTTACGGTAGACAACGATTGAGAAATTATAAAAGTTGCTGATTTTTCAGGCACGAATTTGCAGTTACCATTATCACTAGTAAAATGTTTGAATTTTTCTATCTGTTTTAATATATTTTTATTACAAAATAGAATTAATTCAACGCCGTCAATTGGTCGTTTGAGGATTTCCACTACTTTAGGTTGATCAGGCCTTGGAGTAGAGGATACCTCCGTAGTCATGTTATTGTTGTCACAGTCAATACGTAACCTACGAGCTTGTACTCTTGTCATGAACGATACTACATGCTGTTGCATTTCCTTTAAGCTGTTGGATGTAATAGGTATCCGGCTCAATGCACCTGCAACTGCGTTGAGCAAAATTCACATGATTAATTATAATATTTAAATAAATATATCCCATAGACTCTAAATTAGAACTAATTTCTTCTATAACTATCTTATCCTGTTGTACTAAATTCAATAAATTCCTATGTCACGACAACCATTCATACTTAAGTACACATAAACTAGCTCCACTATCGATTAATAAATTAAGATCGATATTGCTATTTTTAAGTTGACACTTAATTACACAAAAATTACTATAACTAAAAATCGAATGAGTGCACTGTTTAGGTCCGAAAAAACTCTAAGTTGTCATAATTATTTGCGTTATCGTTGCGCAAGTTGTCTTGGACATTGGACTCTTGCGTATTATGCTGTACACGCTGTTTATTCATCGGCCGTCCGCGAAAATGCTGACGCTGGCGCTGATCGCCTGAGTGTTTACCTCGATTTACGATATGTGAAGTTCGTTGACCTGTACTATTTTCATAACAATTATAGTTACGATTATAATTTGTCTTATTGTTATAAAAATGGCTATCTCCTCGGCTTCAGAAACCTCTGTAGTTTTCTCGTAGTTGCACCTGCTCTTGTGGATAGAAAGACATAGATTTCCTTAAACTGAATATTGCCACTCATTACCGGCAACAGGGAAATTGCAGTTTTGATGTCAAATGAGTCTGACATTTTTGTACCACAATTCGAATATTCTATCATTCTGACATAATTTCCTTAAACTAAATATAAAGTAATTCCGCATGAACTTAATAATAACGTTTAATACACAACATTAAAATAACGTAAAAAAAAATTACAATATCACAGCAAAAACTTACATTGCAGTAAGCACGTATTTACTGTCAACGTATAAGTAGATCATGACGTCTTACGTAGCATGGGTGAATGAACTCCTCAGCATTGGACTCGAACTGACTCCTAGCTGCTCCACCTCGGACCCGTACAATTTATCTCCCGGCGCCCTGCATATCCTCTCATCATAAGGCTTGAGCATTCTCCCGGCTCCCGGCAGCAACACCCTTTTCTGTCTTCTTCTATTGTTCTCATCGCTTCATCCAAATCAATCTTCTGTGAGGGTTTCTTTTTTTCTTCTTTTTTTTCATTTTCGGTAATTTGAAAATCTTCTTTCCTCTTATTTCTCGTCTTCACAAATTTCTATTCTTCATAATATTCTTCATAATTATATTTCTTCATATTTTATTCAGCTACTCTCGTATTTTACGTATGTTGCAAAATTTTAACTGCTGGCTAAGGGTCGCCATGTATTGGAGTGTTGTAGGTGAAATAAAAGAGAACTGTTCAAGTCGACAATTCGTATAATACTGTTATAATTTAGTGTGTGCAGTTACAAATATAAGGTTAGGCGAGCTGCACACTACACGTGTCTAGAAGTGGTGCGACTCGGCCCCGTGTCTCTCGACCCATAGACCACCTTTTGGGGAGTGACGCGACTGGGCCTCATGTAACATCGGCATACCAGGGACACCCTTAGACACAGACACGTTATAAATGGAGCGTTTTTATAGCAAGGTATCGTGGTGGGACGATGTTGATTACGATTCTTATCTTGCACGTGTTGTTTGTCGTCCCATCTTAATTAGTCATGAACTAATGGCTTATAAAAACACGCGCCGACATATATACATAATAAAATTGGGGTACAAAGAAGAAATTGATAACTGGAAATGAATGGAAGAGAAAATTTTGCTGTGCCAACCCCACCTGTGGGATAAGGTGAAGAAAAAGAAGATACTTATCTCTGGTATTAATGAATTAATTCTATGGGTAGGTATATGACGGCGCCAGGAATGGCTGAGCGGCAGTTTCGTCATCACTCTTATTCCGTTGAGCCCAGTGTATTGCAATAATTGCAATAAAAATCAATAAAACTGGCAGACCGACCGACCAACTTGACTGCCGAAGACAGACTGAGACGACACTGTTCACGCGCCGCCATTTTATACTGTGGCGTTACGGTGTCTACCCTACATTATTGTGATATTTATCAAAACAACATTTTATCATTTAGAATAATAATTATAGCAATGTCTTAATATTACTAAAGTCGTTATCCATAAGTAAATAAACTAAACTATATATTTATTATGTTATTTATTGCCAATAGTGGCGTTTGCGCCCACATATACAAATAATATATGTCGGAGGAGAAACGCTGAAGGAATGTTTTTAAAAAGTGTGACGTCACCATTGCTGACGTCACGGTCATTAGGTTCTCGACGATGACTCATGTTTGGGCTTCCGAAACAAAACTTCACGAGAACTTTGTGCGTGGCGTATATTTCACGAGAAGCGTAACAACGTTTCAGAGAGATCCGTACTGTACGACGGCTCGGATACGAATGAATCAGCGCTTTTTTTTTTTTTCCTACCTAAGCTGATAGCCCTAGCGGCTATGTCAGCGTAACCCTAACTTTAGTAGGTGAGCTCACGGGGCTCAAACCTGACGATGTTGCTAACACGAACCCTAGCAAGAGCCGTGCTTCGCAGAATCTACCACCGGATCGGAAACGCGACCCACTGAGAAGATCCGGCGAGAAACTCAGTGGGCTGTGTCTGAGAGTTAATTTACTCGTCGAGCCCTTCGTCGCAAGCGACGGGTTCGACGAGAACGGTGACCGGTGCTTGAAGTACCTAAAAGCACCGTTAGTGGATCAGGAGGATCCGAGATGACGTGTTTTGGGCGACGTCGACTGCTTTCCATTCTGTCCGCAGGATCGGGAATGTAGTTACCGGCGGCTACGATGAGAGGGTTCTCGTGTCGTGCCGCTTTATCGAAGTGGCGCATGGACGCCGACTGTAGATACTTACTGATGGACTCCAGGTCGTCATGGAGGTCGACATTCCTGACGAACCACGGGGCTCCGACGGCTATCCTGCAAAAACGGGATTGAATTATTTGGAAGGATTTTAAGTGTATGCGGGCCGCGTGAGCGAACACTACACTTGCATAGGTCATGACGGGGCGTATGCAAGTTTTGTAGAGTGTCACCTTATTTCTAAGGGACATTTTACTTCGCCTACATATCATCGGGTAGAGACCTCCTAGAATGAAGGCGGCACGGTCGCGTACCGTCTTGATGTGGGGGCGGAATGTCATCCTACTGTCGAGGGTGACGCCTAAATATTTGACCTTCGGGGCCCACGGTATGGGCTGGTCGAACATCGTGATTGGGCGAACGGCGGGGGCGGGGGTATTGACGCGCCTAGTCGGGAGGGGGATGCTCAGCGTGGTGTTCGGAGGGCGACCCCTTTTGAAGAGCACCGCTGTGCTTTTCGTGGGGTTAATGTCGATGCGCCACTTCCGGAACCACTGTCCCATGGTGGTAGCTGCGGTCTGAAGTCGTCGATGAAGCAACGCCTTCTTCCTACACGAGTAGTAGATGGCGGTGTCATCGGCGAAGAGCGCCAGATGGGTCTCCGGAGACCGGGGTATATCGTTGATATACAAACTGAATAGTAACGGGGAGAGGGCGGAGCCTTGCGGGACTCCGGCTGTGACGTGACGGGGCCGGGAACGCGTTCCCTCGACTCGATATCGGAACGAACGGTTCGACAAGTAGTCTCGTATGATGAGAATCAGCGCTAGACAGCACCGCCGTATTTATAGGGCTCTGTACACGTCATTTTGACGTTTGTGTATCGTTGATATTCCGAACTATTGACCCGGATGCGACATATATATTATACTTAGTCTGGCCATAAATCGTCATAGTCGTAGAATAGTGACGGATCTGACAAATATTAAACTTTACAAGGCAGCCATTTCAAATAATCATGTTAGATTTTTTGTCATAACTCTTTTAATTCAAATTCTGTAATTATGAAAATTGGCATACAAGCAAACAAAACGATTCGTTTTAAAACAAAATAAAAATAATAACTTAAAATTACACAGTTTTGTAGAAAAATCACATGCTTCATTTTACTTTGGAGTTAACACAGTCACACAGTATTATCCGACATTGTTCCTCGGAAATTTACTGTCGAAGGAATGACGGAAGTTACTTTACGATCATGTTCTATTTAACTTACAGAGTAATATTTTGGCGGATATGTTATTTGTCATATTATATTATTTTAAATTTTAACCGCGGTTTAGTATTATAGGTTGGCAAGTGATCAGTAAATAACCAGATTAGGATGTCTTAAATAAAACACAGACTAATTGGTCTTACTCTTTTTTAATCAACGTGATATACATTATTTATTTATTTATTTATTTGGGAAACAAACAGTACAATACAAACATACAATATTTAAAAAAATATAGCTAAAACAATAACCAAATATGTTTCCACAATCAAAATCACATATAAGTAGACAGTGAACAAGAAGAGAAATTTAGAAATTTAAATTACAAAAAAACAAAAGCAACACAATACGCACATATCATTTTATACATTAACTTACACTATAAAACTACAATACTTATCGGGCCAAATCACCCTATAAACACTCCAAAATAGCTTTTCTATATGCTACAAGTGACAAGCAAAAGATGTCAGCATTAGAGAACTTAGCATCATACAACCTACAAGATCTACGGACAAAAGAGTTAGAAGCATATTTCGTTCGAGCCGTGGACATGTGGAAGGTCTGTTTAGAACGCGCGGAAATACGACTACATTTAAATGAAATTTTGGAAAGAAGATAGCTAGAATCAATCTCGTTATTTATTATTTTATATAAAAACATTTGATCCCTCAGTAGCCTGCGATCGACTAGAGAGACAAATTCTGTCGGTTCTGGAGAGTTAAAGCGACGACAATGGTATAAAAGATGCTTAAAAAACTTTTTTTGGACTCTTTCTAGTCGCTGAATATAAATATTATATTGGGGGTTCCATGTGATGGAGCCATATTCCAATATAGACCGTACAAAACTGTTGTACAACAGAATCAAAGTAGATGGTCTTTTAAAGTCTTTACCAACTCTGAGTATGAAGCCTAACATTCGAAAAGCCTTATTTACTATTTCGTTAACATGAAAATAAAAAATTTAACTGGAATCCAAATAAATACCCAAATCACGAACAACTGTGGTGCGTACCAAAGTTTGACCAATAATAGAATAGTCATACAAGATATTCGATCTTCCACGTGAGAATGTTATAATAGTACACTTATTAGTATTCACTGTGAGTAAGTTATTTTGACAGTAAACAAATAAGTTGTTCAAATCATCCTGTAATTCCAAACAGTCATTTAAGGACTTTATAACTTTATACACTTTTTTGTCATCAGCGTACATAATGAATTTGGATTTCTTGAAAACATTTGAAACGTCATTGACATATATATTAAATAACATAGGACCGAGATGAGAGCCCTGAGGAACTCCCGAGGGAACAGGTGCAAATGAAGAACAAAAACCATTGAAAGTCACAGCCTGACTGCGATCTCTGCGATCTCTGAAGTCGTCGTGGCCTAAAGGATAAGACGTCCGGTGCATTCGTATCGAGCGATGCACTGGTGTTCGAATCTCGCTGGCGGGTACCAATTTTTCTAATGAAATACGTACTCAACAAATGTTCACGATTGACTTACACGGTGAAGGAATAACATCGTGCAATAAAAATCAAACCCGCAAAATTATAATTTGCGTAATTACTGGTGGTAGGACCTCTTGTGAGTCCGCACGGGTAGGTACCACCGCCCCGCCTATTTCTGCCGTGAAGCAGTAATGCGTTTCGGTTTGAAGGGTAGGGAAGCCGTTGTGACTATACTGAGACCTTAGAACTATATCTCAAGGTGTGTGGCGCATTTACGTTGTAAATGTCTATGGGCTCCAGTAACCACTTAACACCAGGTGGGCTGTAAGCTCGTCCACACATCTAAGCAATAAAAAAAAAAAAAAAAAGACTCAAGCCATCGCAGCAAATCACCGTGGACCCCAAGTCCATGCAATTTCTCAATCAAAATGTCAAAATTTATTCGATCGAACGCTTTGGAATAATCCGTGTACACCACATCAACCTGATGACCATCCTCCATGGAGCTCAATACATAATCCAAAAACTCACAGAGGTTTGTCTCAGTAGATCTATGGCTTATAAAACCATGTTGTTGCTCTATAATATGAGGCCTAATCAATGGAAATAAAAAATCATAAACTATACGTTCAAACATCTTGTAACGCTAGAAAAATTAAAATTTTTTTTTTTAAATTAACGCCCTCTAGCGTATATGTGGCGCAGTGTGGGGAAATATATAATTGTGAAACGCTGCTTAGTGCACTTATCCGACACTGTATGGCGTGACTGTACTATCTTGTCTGTGGTTCAAGGGTGAGATTGTCACAGCACTATAGGTGGAACTTTCGAGAACTGTAAGACAATTAATATAAAAGGACAAGTCACTTTGTCCGAAGCCTTTTTCAATCAACATCTCTCGAGCTGCAGTGCAAGTTTTATTAAGTATTTACCATAGTCAATTTATCTGTTCCTTGGTGTATTTTTATTCAACCAGGGTAAGTGTTTCATAATTTATTCTCCACACTGTGTCCACAACCATTTATCTAAATAGAAGTTAACACCACTTTGTCTTGTCGTGTAGGTCCTAATAACTGGTACATTACATATATGACGGCGTTAACGATATTTATGTTATATAGCACGTGCAATAGGAGTGACTCACACAGGCCAGGTGCGCCGGCCGTGTCGTTCCACTCGTAAACAACAGCTGCAACAGAAGTGACTCATAAATAAACCAGCTGCGCCGGCCAGTATAAAAAGGCGGTACGTGCCTCGAAATGGACATTCGTTGGACTGCGTTTGCCTGGTGCACTTACTATATCCTTGTTACGTTGTGTGATTCAGTGACTGTTGTACGTACTGGTTAAAGTTGGACAAGTGTTAAAGTGAATTGTTAAGATAACATATTGTTGATTAAATCAGGAATCAAAAAGTGACTTCGTTTTACTTGGTGTTCAGCAAGATAATGTCTACCCTCAAGCTTATATCAGAAGTGTCGGACTCACCTCCACTGCAGTCATGAAATAATTCGGCCAACAATATGATGTTTGAACAAATGTCATTATTTTCATCTGGGATGAAAGCCATGTTACAAAGAATCACTGAAAGTATGTCAGTTTATCGACCTAGCCAGAGCTCACCAACCACATTGGTCAGTTTTGACCCGGATGAACCGGAGGCTGATGTTGTAAATTGGTGTACGCTGAGCGAAATGATTATCGAACAGAAGAAATTGGATGGTGTAGATTTAATTTTGACTCTCACACATTCGCTTAAGGCTCGAGCTGCTACTTGCCTCACAAAAATACAGCCTGGTAAGATATCCTGGCCTACTATTAAAGAGATGCTGACAAAATTCTCTAAACCTATGATGATGGAAGACCACTTCGACCTGGTTATTAAATTTGAAATGGAAAGCAAAGAGGGACCAGCTGAAGCCGGTATCCGGCTATGGCAACTTATAAAGAAGATTCTCGACGCTAATGTGCCAGAACAAATAGCCACCGGATTTGCTATATCAATACTGTCGCAGTGTGATGAAAGAATCCGTCGGGAATTGAACTCTGTCGTTATTACCGCCAAAAATCATCTATTTCGCACATTACGTGGCTTTACCCTCAAAAGAAAAAACGAAGATCCTGATAAAGAACCAAAACGCTCTCGAAGTTTTTTTCCGTGGAAGCTGCCATTTCTGCGGAAAACCTGGGCATCGTGCCGAAGGGTGTTGCGACAGATACTGCTCTCAAATTTTTTCGATATTCCAGCAAAACCTGAACAACCTCCTCATCCGTGGACGCCCGGCTCTCGCCTGCAAGTCAGCTGTTACGTGTGCGGTGATGCGAGCCATGTAGCTTCTGGGTGTTTCATGCGCTACAAGAAGAAAAACGTCACTGCTCCAGGTGCTGTGGCAGGTCCAACCAGAGACGTCAACGTGTGTTCCAGAGCTTCAGTGTGTTACAGATAAGTGGTTTTGGCTTCCCCTTTATATTCCATTCAAGGTCAGAATGTAGTCTTATAAAACAAAGCCATAGTAATTTATTCAATAGTAAGCGGTTTCATGAACAAGTCACTCTTTGATCTGAAAGTAACTCGGACCAATCATGGCAAGAGCAGTTAGGGGATATTCAACTCGCCTTTAATAGTACACGTTGTCGAGTAACAGGGTTTACTCCAATAGAATAGATGTTTACCGTTCAGGGTAGTTCACTTGAAATATCTAAAGTTTCAACAGAGTTATAATCCCTCTAGATTAGATCTTGATTTAGCACGGTTGAAGGCCTGCGAAAACAAACAAAAAAAAGGGGCACAAACAGAAGCTTGGTTTAGTCGAGGCAAAGCTAAAGTCAAACTCTTTTCCGCTGGGGATTTTGTTTTCGTAATTTAGACCGAAAATATAAAGGTTCCTTCAACATTAATGCACCCCGAATCCTGATCACGCAGGAGCAAGTCACCGTCGTCGCCCTAGACACGTCCTTACGGATCCATCAGATCCGATAACTCTTGCATTAGGTACCTTGAGCTCTAACACTAGGAGCAGGCTGAGGAACCCCGGTAACCGTACTCGTTGAACTCGACAAAGAGGTCGACGTGCAACCTAACCCATGCATCAGCCCGCTGAGTTTCTCGCTGGATCTTCTCAGTAGGTCGCGATTCCGATCCGGTAGTAGATTCATTCGCGAAGCAATTGCTCTTGAGTTGTTAGGTCTCCTTCGGAGGCGCTCGGGCAGTTGTTAGCAAATCCCACCCCTCTTGGCTGAGCCTTTGCTCGCCCACCCGTCCTGGTGAAGCTGGAAAGGCCTCCGGGCCACCAGTAATCTTTCAATCATAAAAAAAAAAAAGAAACATTACTGCAGTTTTGGAAAACGATAGTTATAAGTTGAGACATGTAAATGGTTCTAGAAGAGTGTACAAATTTCCCCATGAAAACTTACGCGAAGTACCTCGAGGCCCGTCAGGCCTACTAGAAATTTCTGAAAATTATAGTGACGATGACGTGACGGCGTACACAGATGGGTTAAGTAATCTTGTTCATGAAACTGATCTTAATGATGACGACTCTATCACTGACAATAGAAGCAAAATTTTTGTCCGCAAATAGCGATACTATGTCTGTGGGTAGTGATACAATGTCTGTAAGCTCAGGCACCTCGGGTGCAGGTGTTGGAAATGTAGAAAACGATGGTCGTTCTCGCATTATTTCTGACGAAATTCCGTATGACTGTTCTGGTTTAAGAAATGTTTCAACAAATGCTACCGTACACGCAGAGTGAAAAAAAAAACAAAAAGAGAAAAAATAATAATTGTATTGGCTAAAGGGATGTTGGTCCGGACTAGCAAAGAAAAAAAAAAAAGAGTAAAAAAAAGTGTGAAGTCATTGAAGGGTCTGTCCGGTCCAATGGCTTGGCTATAGGGATTTTCATCCGGACTAGCCACAACAATTAGCTACAGGGATTGCGATTCGGTCTAGCATTATCCGGTCCAGTTCGAAAAACTGAAGGGATAACAATTCCGGTCTAAGTTAAAAGGGACATACTTACATACCTGAAGAGTTTTAAATGAACTGGCCCAGGTATGTAAGCAGTCTGAAGTCTATATTTTATAGCCAGTCTAAGATTTTCTGAAGAATTATGCGAACCGAACCGTACTAGATTGTTAATATCATAGACCACGTTTTAAGTTGCATCCGTTAATGTCAGGATGAACGAACACGTTTGTTGGTCACAGACATACCATAAGGATGCGCGCACGAGGACGAGCGCACGTCAGTATGGCCGTGACGGCGTTAACGATATTTATGTTATATAGCACGTGCAATAGGAGTGACTTACACAGGCCAGGTGCGCCGGCCATGTCGTTCCACTCGTAAACAACAGCTGCAACAGAAGTGACCCATAAATAAGCCAGCTGCGCCGGCCAGTATAAAAAGGCGGTACGTGCCTCGAAATGGACATTCGTTGGACTGCGTTTGCCTGGTGCACTTACTATATCCTTGTTACGTTGTGTGATTCAGTGACTGTTGTACGTACTGGTTAAAGTTGGACAAGTGTTAAAGTGAATTGTTAAGATAACATATTGTTGATTAAATCAGGAATCAAAAAGTGACTTCGTTTTACTTGGTGTTCAGCAAGATAATGTCTACCCTCAAGCTTATATGTACATGTTAGGGTGCGGAGCGTGACCTTACTATCACCTTCAAGATCCCGCAGTACTTTTCTGAGTGGACGCTGCCGGAAGCGAGGTGCTCTGGCTTGGCGATCCAGAAAGTACTTGACTACAGTAAACAAAGAAACACACCTGCATACACAACCTGGCTCGGATCCAGCAACCCCAGTTGCGGGGAAGCAATCCAGTAATCGTTCGTCATTTTGTGAACCACTGGTGATACCGTCTTAGTTTATAATATTGTTATTTAATTTCACTTTCATTAAATTCTTACTCCTGTGTTCGGTATACCTACCGACACATATTTGACAAAGATACCGTACCACTAATTTATACTGTGTAAACAATTATAATCATTAAATCTGTAGTTAATAAACTCAAGTGTTATATGTATTGTAATTGTTTCATTTATTGGCGTGAGTCTCCCAGAGCGGTAAGTGGTGGCGCCCTGAGATCCTCCTCACAGAGTCTCCTGTTCACCGGTTGTCTACCGGTGGTGACGTGTCTAGAAGTGTTTTTTTTTTTTTTTTTTTTTTTTATGATTGAAAGATTACTGGTGGCCCGGAGGCCTTTCCAGTTTCACCAGGACACGTGGGCGAGCAAAGGCTCAGCCAGGAGGGGTGGGATTTGCTAACAGCTACCCGAGCGCCTCCGAAGGAGACCTAACAGCTCAAGAGTAGCTGCTTCGCGAATGAATCTACTACCGGATTGGAATCGCGACCCGCTGAGAAGATCCGGCGAGAACTCAGCGAGCTGATTCATGGGTTAGGTTGCACGGCGAACTCTTTGTCGAGTTCGACGAGTACGGTTACCGAGGTCCCTAAGCCTGCTCCTAGTGTTAGAGCTGAAGGCGTCTAATGCAAAGGTTATTGGATCTGATGGATCCGTAAGGACGTGTCTAGGGCGTCGACGGTGACTGGCTCCTGCGTGATCAGGATTTGGGGAGTAGTCAGCGGCGGCTACGATAAGGCGATTATCATGACGCATAGCCTTATCGAAGTACCGTTCCGACACTGACTTCATGTATTTCTGGATAGATTCGAGGCCCAGGTCGTCGTGTAGGTCAACGTTCCTCACGAACCACGGAGCTCCGACGGCTAACCTGCAAAAGCGGGATTGTAAAGATTGGAGGGTGTCTATGTGTGTGCGGGCCGCGTGAGCGAACACCACACTCGCGTAAGTCATGACGGGCCTAATGCAAGTTTTGTAAAGTGTCACCTTGTTTCGAAGGGACATTTTACTCCGCTTACAGATCATGGGGTAGAGTCTACCGAGAATAAACGCGGCACGGTCACGGACTGATTTTATATGCGGGCGGAATGTCATCGATGCATCCAGGGTAACGCCCAGGTACTTGACCTTCCTGGCCCAGGGTATGGGTTGTCTAAAGAGAGTAATCGGGGGTGTGAGATTCCTCCTCCTAATCCGGGAGGAAATCCGTGTGGAGCTTCCCCTCTGAAATAGCACCGCAGTACTTTTCGCTGGGTTGATGTCTATGCGCCATTTTCGGAACCATTGTCCTAGGGCTAGGGCTGCGCTCTGAAGCTTCTTCGCGATTAGGGACTTGTTTCTACTGGAATAGTAAACAGTCGTGTCGTCGGCGAATAAAGCTAAATGGGTCGGCGGCGACCGGGGAATATCGTTAACGAATAAGCTAAATAGGAGGGGTGAGAGGACAGAGCCTTGCGGGACTCCAGCTGTGAGAGATCGTGGGGAGGAGCGGGTTCCCTCGACTCGATATCGAAAAGAGCGGTTCGACAAGAAGTCCCGTATGATGAGCACGAGACTATCCGGCACGCCCATGTTGAATAGTTTGAAAATCAAACCGTTGTGCCAGACTTTGTCGAACGCTTTTGCGACGTCGAAGAAGAGAGCTCCCGTGTATAACGGTTTTGGTCGATTAAGCCCCACAAGAATGTGCTCCGTGAGGCGGTGCACCTGTTGAACGCATGAGTGATTTGTACGGAATCCGAATTGTTCATCGATGAGAATGTCCTTGGATGAGACGAAGTCTCTGAGGCGTTTGTAGAGCAGACGCTCATACAGTTTGCCTAGAGACATGAGGAGGCTAATCGGGCGGTAGCTCGTCGGATGATTTTTTGGTTTACCGGGTTTATGTATGCCGATAACGTCTGCTTCTTTCCACACCGCGGGAAAGATACAGTTCGCCATAGCGGCATTGAAAATAGATGCCAACATCACAATGAGTTGGACGGGTAGAAGTTTAATAACGCGGTTGGATATATCGTCGGAACCGGGAGCCTTGCGAGGACGTAGGTCTTTGATCAAGTCTTTAACTTCCATCGGGGTGACGGGTGGTAACGCATCCGAGGGTGGCAAGGAGACTCTGCGTTCTACTTCACTGTCTACTAATTCTACATGAACAGGGTCCACGGATTGAGTGCTGGGCGTGCACTGGGTTTGCAATGTATCGGCCGGCAGCTCTGCTTTTTCGTCATCATCGAACGCCGCGAGTCGGCCTGAGGGGCCTACGAGGGGGGGCATAGTTACTACCGTATCCGATTTGAGAGTACGAGCTAAGCGGTAGTAAGACCTTTGGGAGGGCGCGAGTCCTTCTAAGAAATCAGACCATCTGGCATCTCGGACTTCGGCGATGCGAGACTTTACGTCGCGTTGTAAGGCACGCATTCGAATACGATTTTCCGCGGTAGGATACCTGTCGTAGGCGCGTATCGAAGCGTTTTAGCTCTAAGGAGCTCCCTAATATCGTCGGGCAACCCGAAGCGGTAAAGGAAGTCCTCCGCTACAACTTGTTTCGATGACCTATCTAATGTCGAGGTGATGTGTGACGTTAAGATGTCTATGGCTTCAGCGGTATCCTGAGGAGACGGGGTAGAGTCCGAGCTAAACGGGAGCGATGGTGGATCAGATTCAGCCAGGCTAATGCCCAGTGTGTGCCAATCCACCACAGTCCTCGCGACAGGAACGGAATCGGGAGCGCGACCGAGCTTCATAACGACGGGACGGTGGTCTGAATCTAACTCTGAAACTACTTCGATCGAGTGTAAGCGCAGAGTTACGTTTTTTAATAACGCTATGTCGAGTATATCCGGGCGATGTGCGATATTTAGCGGGTAGTGAGTCGGGGTTAGCGGAGCGACGATATCGAAGGCGAGATCATCGACTAACGCGTCAAGCCGCCTGCCATTCGGGGTTGTGGTGTGTGAGTTCCACCTGATGTGTTTACAATTTAGGTCGCCCGCCAGAATGACAGAGCTCCCCATGCCGAGCAGCGCCTCGATATCACTGCTTAGAACGATCTTATCCGGTGGAAGATAAACGGACGCGATAACGATCGGCGCGTGTCCCGTCAGTGAGATTCGGCACACTGATGCTTCGATATTAGCGAGCGCGGGAGGATCGAGCGGGACGCAATGCAGGGCTCTTCTATAGTAAATGACGGTACCACCACCACGAGCAGAGAGCCTGTCGTTCCTGACCATGTTATAGTTCGCGATTTTAGGGTCACGGCGCGCGGGCTTAAGTAGGGTCTCCTGCACTAAAAAGATATCAATTTGATGGTCACGCAAAAAGTCAGAAACCTGATCACGTTGATTTGCGAGACCGTAAGCGTTAAAAAATCCTATCGTTACGGATAGGGGCTTTACTCTACTTATATACGCCATTGATTACCGGCGGAGTGAGAGGAGGACGTACGTATTTAATGACGCGTATACGTCGGCGTATTCTTGCACAACGGCGATAAAGTGTTGTGCAGTGGAGGCAGCGCGAATGGCGTCGCCCAAAGCGTTAACGCGCTCAAAGTTGATCGACTGAAAGAAGTCGATCGCTAAAGCGAGATTGTCGGACGCGGTCGGAGGGCAAGTCGCGGGAGAGGGACGAGTCGCGGGGGCGGGACGAGTCGCGGGGGCGGGACGAATCGCGGAGGAGGGAATTGTAGCCGTGTTCATATACGGCAGCGGTTTCGCCCAGGCCGAGACACTGGGCACCGGCGCCGGAA
This sequence comes from Bombyx mori, assembly GCF_030269925.1. Taxonomy (NCBI): domain Eukaryota; kingdom Metazoa; phylum Arthropoda; class Insecta; order Lepidoptera; family Bombycidae; genus Bombyx; species Bombyx mori. The sequence goes on from NC_085135.1 coordinate 6,254,948, forward strand.
CGAACGCTGGCTTAGCCTGCGACACAGAGGGTGCCGAGGCTTTGATGTCTGGGCCGGAAGCTCGGAGGCGGTTTTGGCGGGCGACGCGGCGATTTATTTTCGGAGCTCGGGGGCATCCGCGGTAATTTGCGGGGTGACCCTGTGTTTGACACAGGACGCAGCTAGGCGGTTCCGTCGCGGTTTTTTGGTCGCGAGCGCAGAGGGCCGTGGCGTGATCGCCCAAACACTTAACACATCGGGGGTGCGCGTGACAGTTACGGGAAGAGTGCCCGTACAGTTGACAGTTATGGCACTGGCTAGGAGTGCCTTTTTTATGGGGGGCTTCGACGGCGATACCGGAGAGCCTACAGACGGCCTGTGTGTTGAAGATTTTCTTACCCTCGGGGGTAGGCTGGAGGGTGACTAGAACCATATTATATGGCTCCCTACCGCGACCGGTGTGCATACGGTGCACAGAATTCACTGGAAAGCCCTGTTCTAACAAATCGGCCTTGACGAGCTCTACATCTAACTCTTTAGGGATTCCGCGTATTACAACGCGGAGTTCGCGCTCCTCCTGGAGCGTATACGTATGGAAACTTATACGTTCCTTACGGAGGTAAGAAGAGAGGGCCCTATGGTCGTCGGGTGTTTGAACCTTAATTTGAATGCCGTTCGCGAGGTTACGGGCATTCGTAAAATTTATATTTTTAGCCTTAAGGGCCAGGCAAACTCGATCCCAAGCTGCCTTCTCCTGAAGGATAACCGGGGGAGGGGTCTGGGTTTTATTTTGTGCCACCGGACGCGGCGACGGAGTGACACGGGCTGGGGGCGCAACGGGAGTCTGAGGGCGGGGGCGCGACGCGTTCGCGGCTTTGCTAATTTTAGCGGCCGCGGGAGCTCGGGACTCCGCGGCACGCTTCTTACCCTTCTGTACCAGGGTGAATCCATCCGTCGATGAGGCGGGAGCGAGGTCAACCTCCATGTCCGAGTCAGAGTCGGAGCACGAGGAGGCGGGTGCAGGCGACCTACGAGCAAGTGTAGGTGCTTTAGAGGGCGCGACGGAGGCCGCGGATGATCGCTCAGCTGAAACGATGGTCACAGCGGACGACGCAGCAGCTTTACTCGCCAGTATAGGCGACACGGGAGCGGCAGGCACGACGGAGGCTGCGTTGCTCAATGCAGAAGCTTTGCACGCAGGTACAGGCGACGCAGGAGCAGCGAGCGCGGCGGAGTCCTCGAGAGGGCTCGCAGTGTGATTGGCCTTGAAGGCCAGAAACTCTGAGGCGAGCTGTGGGTGGTGAAGTCGGAGGAATTCCGCGAATACAGCGTCCATGATCGCTGAGTACCCAGGTGGGGCGGCCCCGGGTCTTGAAAACACTCGCCTTGCGGCGAGGCCCCAACTTCTCGGACCTGAGCGGTTCTATTGAACACAGGTGGCAATGCGGCGCGATTACTACAGGACAAAGAAAAAGCAAAACAAATCAGAAATAACAAAAAGAAACAAAACAAATAAATACTTGCAGGAAACCACTTTGTCGGCAAATGTACCACGAACACAAAAATAACTAAAACGAAACAAATAAAAGCTTCCAGGAAAAACACTTGGTCGGCAGATGTATCACGATCACAGGCCGCGCGAACAATGGCCGGGCTAACAAAAGCCGGGCGAACAAAGACCGGGCGAACGAGTGGTCGATGAGCACGTCCGCACGTGACGGGTGCCTCTATCGGAATGTCTAGAAGTGGTGCGACTCGGCCCCGTGTCTCTCGACCCATAGACCACCTTTTGGGGAGTGACGCGACTGGGCCTCATGTAACATCGGCATACCAGGGACACCCTTAGACACAGACACGTTATAATCTTAGGGATGGCACAAATTTTAGAAATTGGTCTGTAGTTAGCTATGTTATGTTTATCACCGCTCATAAAGACTGGCACCACGAACGACCGCTTCCAAATACGGGGCATAGCACCAGTTGATAATGAGAGATTAAAAAGAAGATGCAAAGGGTAACACAGCTGAGCGTAACATTGTCGCAAAAAAACAGGCGGAATACCATCCGGACCAGCACCCTTGGAAATATCAAGATTTTTCAAATATTGCTTGACTTTACCCACCGAAATAAAAAATGAAGAAATATCTGCACAGTTAAGGTCGTAAGAAGCAGGGGTATAACTTAAGGATGATGCTGACTGTGTATTGTTAGTTAAAAAGGCAGAACCAAAATGAACATTAAATAAATTACATATTTCAGAACCATCAGATGAGCACCTATCATTTAAGAACAATTCGTTAGGAAAATCCCCAGCACTCCTCTTGGATTTAACAAATCTCCAAAATTGCTTACTGCACTTCAAGATATCATCCTCACACTTTGTTATGTGTGCATTGTAACAGCAAATTTTTAAAGCTTTTTGTCTTTCACGAAGAACAGAAAAACTTGAATAGTCGGCCAATCGACCATAACATTTCCATTTCCTATTTTTTTTTTTTCCGGGTAGAGGGCCGAACATCCTACGAGGTCCCCGCGCAAAAGGGGCGCGCGGGGTATGTGAGACTCAACGATCTGCATGGTGTTGTGAGCAGAGCGCGGGCCCAAGGATTTTAGGACCCACCCACTAAACGACTCCCCTGCACTCTTACACCCGACGTCCGATCCCCTCCGAGGTCAGAGCCCGGATGAGGTAGGGGGGCTACCGCGGTCAACACTACAAATAGACGGCGCGGCTCACCCCAAGGACGCCCAGCCGACGGAGCCTTCGAGGCGAATCGAAGGCTCTGAAACGTCGGCCGTCTCGGTACGGCAGCCCGTCGGGCCGCCCGGACGGTGCCGCTGGTGTCCCGGAATACCCCGCTGGACCAGCCTGCCGGGTCGGGACGCGATACACCGTCGACCGGTCGCTCTATTCACTCCACGGCAGCGCGCTAGAGTGCTGGTAGCGCGCCGCGCGGCCTCACCCCCTCAGGTCGCCCCTTGACCTTCACCGGGGGGAGGCCGCTACCTACAGGGGCCGGGACGTACGGGCGTATTCCCGCCTCCGGCCCCCGGCTCAACGGCGACGGATCGGTGCGGAAAGTGAAGAGCTCTCCCTCTCTCGCTCCGCCGCCTCCTTCTGCGAGATGGTGGACTCGCAGAAGTCGAGCATCGCCTTCCAGGACGCGTCGCTGCCGAGCATCGTAGCCACGACGCGCGGCAGCGAGAGGTCCTCTCCAATGACCGCGACGAGGGCGGCGCGTTGCTCGTCAAATCCAGAGCAACGCGCCAATGTATGTTCCGCTGTGTCTTCCTCGTCGCGGTCCGCGCAGTGGTGGCACTGCGGAGTCGGTTCCCTTCCGGCTATCTTGTGCAAGTACCGGCCGAAGCATCCGTGGCCGGTAAGCATCTGCGTCAGCCGGAAGGTGAGGCATCCGCGGTCACGGCCCACCCAGTCCGCGAGGACCGGGCGGACCGCCTCGACGGTACGGAGGCCGGCCGACGGGTCCGCCAAGCGGCGAGACCACGTCTCCAGCACGGACCGCCGAGAGGGGAGCCTCCGCACTCGAACTACACCTTCGCTGGGGCGCCCTTCCCCCCTAGAGCGGAGGTCGCTACGCCACCTGTAATCGGCAGCGAGCGCCTCCGCCTCCAGGTCCCAGGGTGGTGCCCCGGCGAGCAAGCACGCCGCCTCGAAGGAGACGGTGCGGTATCCTCGGATCGCCCTGACCGCGATCGCGCGCTGCGGACATCGCAGCGCCGCGACGCTGTCCCGCCCTGCGGCTTGACAACAGCCGCGGCGGGAACTGACTCGCCGGCTGCCCTTTTTGCAGCCGGCTCTCTCCTCTTTTTATTTTTCTTTCCGCCCCTCCTCGTTTTAGTAGAGGAGGGGGCGGATTTACACGCCGGGCCCCCGGCCCGGTGGTCAGCCTTCCTTTTAGCCGCGTCGCACAAGACGCAGTGCGGCGCGGCTGTGGTGCAGGAGGCTGCCTTGTGCCCCGGTTGGCCGCAGCGGAAACACAGGTCGCTGCGGTCCACGGTCGAGGGGCACTTGGCGAGGCCGTGGCCGGTGCCGAAGCACCGAAGACAACGCCACGGCCTCGCTCTCCTGCAGTTGCACGTGGGCCACTACCCAGCCCACGCGCAGCCATCCTGGGCTGTCCGAAGGCCGACCCTGTGGAGGAGTGGCCAGGAGGTTCGCCGTTGCTACCGGGCAACGCGCCCACGCCGTCCGAGTACCGGAATATGTTTCCCGGAGCTCCCCGACTTTGACGTCGGCGAGGGCGCAGTTGCCCTGCGACGCGATGGCCGCGGCAACCTCCTCCTTCGTGGCGCACTCGTCGAGGCCCGTGATTTTGACTTCACCCATCTTCACGGGCCGCGCGATGCGCACCACCTCGGGGTCCGGCAGGATCTCCCTCAGCCGTGCCGCCAATTTTTCGGCCGCGGCGTTGGTGTTCGGGCCGGGGCACTCTATGAGACGGGCCCCGTTGGCCGTCTGCCGGACCTTGATGCCCCCCTCCACGCCGAGGGCGTCCACATTCACGCCGCCGCGCGCCTGGGTCATCACCTCGTGGTAGGTGATGCCCTTTTCTTTGCCGGCCGGCAGCAGCTCCACTACCACTGCAGCCGACCGCGGGGCGCGCGGCGTCCTTCGTCCATTTCGGCCCCTCGGCTCCGCTCGACCCTCTTGACGGGGAGCGGCGGCCGCAGGGGCGGGCTTGGGGCGCGGCGCAAGAGGCGCCGCCACCTTTTTGGGCCCGCGCCGCACCACCGTCGTCCAGGCCTCGTTCATGTTGACCGGGGCCGGGGGCAGTGGGCGGGGCTGGGGGGTCGGGGCCGGTTTCGCAGCGTTGACGCCCCCCTTCTTTTTGTTTCGGCTCCTGCCGGGCCCCGCCTTCACAGGCTGGGTCGGGGCAGGAGCAGTCTTCTGATTCTTGCGCTGGCCGGTGACTTGTGCTCCTGAGGGGACGGGTTTTGGTGCCCCCGTGACTTGTTGGGTCCCCGATGGTCCGGGCTTGGACGGAACAGCAGCTGAGGCGGCCGAACGTGCCGCAGGTGTCGCGCCCCTTTTAGGGCCGCCATAAGTTCTGACGGCCATTGATTTTCGGGGCGCTGGCACAGGCGCACTGCCTTTCGCCTCATGGGCGAGGGGCGGCCTCGCACGCTCCACCCTGGAGCTGCGTGCTTCCTGTATAAGGAGCTGCCGCCTTAACTCCTCGACCTCGGTGAGGCCTTCCGCTTCGGGCGGAGGGGGACCAGGGGCCAAGCTGCGCTGCTTCTCTACCAGGTCGTTGACCACCGTGCGCAGCTCTGCCATATTGACCTTGATTTGGCCGTTTTCAGCTCGCAGGTGGCCGTTCTCTTCGCTAACCTGCGCAAAGCGGGCGTGCATCAGGTCCAGCTCCCGCCGCAGGTCCGCGTTCTCCTTATTCGTCGTGCGCTCCACGACCTCAGCCAATATCTCCTCCATCGAGGTGGCTGAGGATTTGAGGGCCCGTAGGTAATCACCCTTTAAGCCCGCGCTCGACTTCGTCGCCACCGCGGACACAAGCTTCTGGATAATGTTCAATCTACGGAGGGGGTCATAGGGACCCACCTCCGTCAGGGAACGCTCCAGACGCTCGACCTCTCCTACCTCTGTCCCGTTCTGTGCCTTGCGGCAGGCGGCCCTGGACTGCGCCGAGGAGGCAGCATCCAGTCCGCGGGAAGAAATGTCACAATTGGTGGCGGGCGGCGCCGCAGCAGCCGCCGGCTCTTCCGCCAACGTCATGTACTTGGCGCTGGCAGGCTCTCCTTCCGATCCGACTCGCAGAAGTCGAGCATCGCCTTCCAGGACGCGTCGCTGCCGAGCATCGTAGCCACGACGCGCGGCAGCGAGAGGTCCTCTCCAATGACCGCGACGAGGGCGGCGCGTTGCTCGTCAAATCCAGAGCAACGCGCCAATGTGTGTTCCGCTGTGTCTTCCTCATCGCGGTCCGCGCAGTTGTGGCACTGCGCCGTCGGTTCCCTTCCGGCTATCTTGTGCAAGTACCGGCCGAAACAACCATGGCCGGTAAGCATCTGCGTTAGCCAGAAGGTGAGGCATCCGCGGTCGCGGCCCACCCAGTCCGCGAGAACCGGGCGGACCGCCTCGACGATTCGGAGGCCGGCCGACGGGTCCGCCAAGCGGCGAGACCACGCCTCCAGCACGGACCGCCGAGATTGGAGCCTCCGCGCTCGAACTACTCCTTCGCCGGGGCGCCCTTCCCCACTAGAGCGGACGTCGCTACGCCACCGGTAATCGGCAGCGAGCGCCTCCGCCTCCAGGTCCCAGGGTGGCGCCCCGGCGAGCAAGCACGCCGCCTCGAAGGAGACGGTGCGGTATCCTCGGATCGCCCTGACCGCGATCGCGCGCTGCGGACGTCGCAGCGCGGCGACGTTCTGGCGGGTCAGGGCGTGGCACCATACGGGTGCGCCGTACAGTGCCATCGACCGCACCACCCCCATGTAGAGGCGGCGCGCCACCTGATCGGGACCCCCGACGTTTGGAAGGAGCCAGCTCAAAGAGCCGGCCGTTGCCATCAGCTGAGGGCCCAACTTCTCAAAGTGAGCGCGGAAGTTCCACCGACCGTCCAGTTCGAGGCCGAGGTACCGAAGACCGGTCACCCCGACCCCGACGCGGACGCCTCCGATCACGAGGTGGGCACCCAGAGGCGGCGCTCGTCCCGGCCCGTGAAACAACAGGGCCTGGGTTTTGTCGAGCGCCACCTCGAGCCCCAACCGTCGGATCCTTGTGACGACGTGTGCCACGCCTGCGCACGCCAAACGGGCAGACTCCCGGTAGTCCCTCCCCGGAGCTACGACCAACGTGTCGTCAGCGTAACAAATTACGCTAAGCCCGGGGAGGGGTCCCCGAATGACGCCCCGCAGGACCCAGTCGTAGCCGATGTTCCACAGCAGGGGGCCCAGGACAGACCCCTGCGGAACACCGCGCTCGACGGGGAAGCGGTACATCGCCCCACCGTGTCCGATGCACTGGATCGACCTGCCGTCGAGATAGGAGCCGATCAGTCGGCGGAGGTATGCGGGGACGCCGTGATCACCGACCAGGGCAGGGTGTTGAAGGCGTTCCTTACATCTAAGGATAACGCCATCGCCACCCCGCCCCGGGATACGGCTTCGTCGGAGAGGGCCCGCACGCGCAGAATTGCGTCGATAGTCGAGCGGCCCTCTCTGAAGCCGTATTGCTCCGCCGAAAGATCGGGACCCGTCTCGCTCAGGTGCCGGACGATGCGGGCCGCGACGATCCTCTCGAGCATCTTGCCCGCCTTGTCCAGCAACACGATGGGGCGATAGCCCGCGGGTGAGTCCGCGGAGCGCCCGTCCTTCCGCAGAAGGACCAGTCTGCCCGTCTTCCATTTCGACGGGAACCGTCCCGACTCGAGGCACGCTTCGAAAAGCCCCCCGAGCCGGTCCCCTAGGGCCTCGAAGGCCAAGCTCCAGACCCGGCCGTGAACGCCGTCAGGGCCGGGGGCCGCGTCCTTCGCTCTCATTCTGGACACGGCCACATGGATCTCCGCCCCCGTGATAGGGGGAGGGGGCTCCTCGGCAGCGGGAACGCTGGGGCGACGCGGAGGCGTGCCCCACGTGGCGTCCATCTGGGGGGGCTCAAAGTCCCCCCCCGCTGCCGGCGGGGAAAGCGCGGAAACTATTTCCCGCAGCTGCCGAGGCTGGAGCCGCTCGGTCACCGGGAGCGCCCACGGCTGCAGTTTCCTGCGAACCATGTATTTCATTGTATGGGCGCCCCCAGGGATCTTCGTCGAGCGACTCCAGGAGAGTCTTCATGCTCTGCTTCTTGGCCTCGCCGATGGCCAGCTGCAGCGCCGTCTGCTTTTGACGACAGTCAGCGTGCAGCCGGGCCGCCGTCTCCGCGAACGTAGCGTCGCGACGACGGCGGCGGCGGTGGCGTGCGCTCCAGCGGCGCGCCCTCACGCACTCCTCGCGGAGTCTTGCGATCTCGGGCGACCACCAGAACGCACCCCCACGTGGTGCTCGGGGGCCGACCCGGGGCATGGCGGCATCACAAATGTTTGCCATGGTGCCCCGGAACCAGTCAACCTCCGCATCCACGTCCGCGAGCCGCGCGGGTTTTGGCGCCCACGCAGCAACAGCGGCCGCCTCCATCAGCAACTCCTTGTTCATCCGTTTCAAGGCCCACCTGGGGAACGAACGGGACGCACCTTGCGGGAGCTCCTCCTCACCGCGGGCGCCCGCGGCTGACGACGACGACACGGAGGAGGCGGAGAGCTCAAATCGGACGTATCGGTGGTCCGAGAGCGTCTCCGCCCCCTCCAGTACGCGCCAGCCGCGGGTGCGGCGCACGGCGGACGGGGACGCGAACGTCACGTCCACGTGAGATTCCCCGTTCCACCGCACGCAAGTCGCGACCGTGCCTCTGTTTAGGAGACAGAGGCCGGTCGCGATCGCCCACTCCGAAAGGGCCTCGCCTCGCGCATCCGTGCGGGGGGAACCCCAAGCCGTGCACTTGGCATTGAAGTCCCCCGCGACGATGACAGAGCGGGACCCGAAGCGGTCCCGTCGATCCTAGCCGCGACGTACCCGGGTCCCCTGGCCACCATTTCCAAGGGGGGTAACGCCGCGGACTGTCTCAACACAATGGCCACGGAGCCGTCGACGTCCCCCATCCAGCAGTCCTGGTCGGTGGGGACGAAGTACGGCTCCGCGGCGACAGCGACGTCGATTGACCACTCCGCCATGGTGTGGACGAGGAGATCCTGTGCCCTGGCGGAGTGGTTCAAATTACTTTGGAGGAAGCGGTGGACGCAACCCATTGCGGGGCTACGTCCATCGCTCCCTCGTCTGTCCCGCCCTGCGGCTCGACAATAGCCTCGGCGGGAACTGACTCGCCGGCTGCCCTTTTTGCAGCCGGCTTCTTTTTCTTTCCGCCCCTCCTCGTTTTGGTAGAGGAGGGGGCGGACTTACACGCCGGGCCCCCGGCCCGGTGGTCGGCCTTCCTTTTAGCCGCGTCGCACAAGACGCAGTGCGGCGCGGCTGTGGTGCACTTCAAGTTTTTTTTAACTGCCTTCTCTATGAGGCTGTGTACATTATCGGCCTCATTTTGAGTGTGTCCTTTGATCAAAAATTTATGTGTTATAGATTCTATATTAAGTTGTGTTAATGCATAGAGATAAAGAGCTATTATATATTTGTTCTTGTTTTGTCCCACGCAATTATCAGAATAAAGAATCAAATTTAAGCCATCGCCATTGCTATCACTTGATTCATGACAGAGCCTTTTAAAACAATCTAGTAAGCAGGAGCCTATTTCATTGGCACCGCGTCTGGCATCAGTTGAGTCTTTGCTTTGTCCATCAACCTTCTTGTTTAAAAAAGTGACAGTTAAGTTATAACTATTTAATTTCGATTTATAATAAAAAGCCGATGTGTTTCCCCTTGGTGATTGTAAAACGGCTTGAAGATCGAAAACCAGAACTTTACATTTATCGTTTATTTTGCATCTATCATTGTATTTCTCTAGACGAGTAAGGTTTTTTTCTTCTAGATGAAGCTCATATTTTTCACGAATCTGGTTTTTTTCTGCAACGCTAGAATTTATATACTGCAAACATAGATCACACTGGTCTTTTCGAGGGCAAAAAAATGATATATTGTACTGCTTTGTGAATACTTTATAAAACGTGCAATATTTACCAAATGGCTTATTGCGTTTTTTTTTGGGCTTCTGTAAAATCTTTGAAAAGATCAGTGGTGGTTTTTCCTCCATCTATATATTCGCAGCCGGACGTCTGCCTTGTGTAATGTGACTCTATTCTCGGTATGGCATCAATGAAAGATTTTATATCCGAAATAAGACTTTCATCATTAGTGGCATGGTTATCATGTCTTCCTCTGCGATCTTTTTGCAGAACGCCAAGCTTATCAGTTTTTTCTTTAACTGTGCGAATAGTACGATCCGAAATATTGAGAGTTCCGATAAAAAATTGTTTACAGACACGGACTGACTTTTGTTGAAATAATACTCCGGAATAAAAAATGTAACGGTTTAATGCAAACAGTAACAAGATGAAACACGCTAGGAAAAGGAAGGACGGTGGCGTCACACGTGAGCAAAAATGTGAACCATTTTTGACATTACAGATAATATAAATTATGTTTACAATTCTCCAACATCCTCCCTTAAACATAATCCCATCCTAGATGAGCAGAAGGCCAGTTTCGTGTGGGATGTTGCTTTAGTGAGAGCATCTGCAATCATCTTGTCGGTCTGCATGTAACGTACCTCAATGGCCCCCTCCAGAACCTTTTTGCGGACATAGTGATGCCTCACATCAATATGTTTGGTCCTAGGATGGTATCCATCAGAACCTGAGAGATTTATGGAGCTTTGATTATCGCTATAGATCACCAAGGCCTCATTCTTCAACTGAGGCCAAAAACTTTCTTGAAACTGCTTCAGCCACATAGCTTCTTGTACACATGCCGACAATGACATGTACTCGGCCTCAGTCGTGGAAAGTGCTACAGTAGGTTGTCGCCTGGAGTTCCAGCTAATTGTTCCTCCCTGGAACAAGAATGTGTAACCTGTGCAGGAGCGCCGGTCATCTTCAGCGCTTGCCCAGTCTGCATCACAGTAACCATGAGTCATTGTCTCCTCTAGATTTTTCTTATAACTCAATTTATAATCTAGAGTACCTTTTAAGTAGCGCATGACGCGCTTGAGGGCAGTCCAATGTCGCATGTCAGGGTTGTTGTTATATTTACTCAACATATTTATGACATAGCATATGTCTGGTCTGGTGATATGTGAAACATATAATAAGCAACCAATAATCTCTTGATAAGGTATATCATTTAAGATTTTATTCTCCTCAGATTTACTTTGTACGTTTGTGTTCATATTTATAGGAGTATTAACAGTTTTACAATCTGACATTCCATATTTATTTAACACTTCTTCAATGTACTTTCTTTGATCCAAATAAATAATGCCTCTTGGCCTGTCTCTCTCTACATGTATTCCAATACAACAATTTATATCACCCAAATCCTTTATTTTAAACTTTTTATATAATTCTTCTTGGATTTCTTGCTTTGAGTCTTGATTATTTGAAAACAAGATCAGGTCATCGACATAGACCGCTAGGAAAACCATATTTTCATTGTTGACAATTTTGTAATAAATACAAGGATCCAATATAGACTGTAACAAACCCATTTGCTTCAATGTAAAATCTAGTTTCTTGTTCCATTGCTTGCTGGCTTGCTTTAATCCATACAGTGATTTTCTCAGTCGACATACTTTATCACCATTTTCATACATAGGTGGCTGCATCATGTAAATTTCCTCTTCAATATCACCTTGAAGAAAAGCTGACACAGCATCCATCTGACATATATTTAAATCATATTTCACTGCCAGGGCAAACAAATACCTCAATGAAGCATGTCTTACTACCGGTGAAAATACTTCAGTGTAGTCTATTCCAGGTTTTTGTGAACATCCTTTAATTACAAGACGTGCCTTGTATTTTATTATTTCTCTATTTTCATTGGTCTTTCTCTTGAACCCCCACTTACATGGTATAGGGCGCTTGTTAGCTGGTAGAGAAGTCATTTCCCACGTATTATTTTCCAATAAGGACTGATACTCCTCATCCATTGCTCGTTTCCAATGTTGGGCATCAGGGCCCGACAAGGCTTCCTTGACAGTCAGTGGATCTATAATCTGAACACACATTAAATTATTATTTTTCTCATTACATTTTTGATGTGATCTCAGAGTGATATTCCTCCCGAAACTGTTATCACTGTCACTTGAGCTGGGATAATAAGTTTCATCATCATTTCTGTTCACCACACAGCTGTCAAAAGAAGTATCAGTACTTGAAGGTGTTGATGTGACATTTTCAGTGTCTGTTTGAGAGCTATCATCAACCGGCATCAAAGATATTTCATTGCTTTTTTGTGCGCGACTTAAACTTGAACTGAGAGGTAAAGTAATAAGCTGAGGCTTTAGGCTAGGTTTCCGAGTGACATTATCTATGGAACTTTCGATAAATATCACATCCCTGCTAATCACTGCCTTCTTACTATTAGGATCAATTAATCTGTACCCCTTTGTGTTCTCACAGTAACCTACGAAAACCAATTCTTGTGATTTACGATCCCATTTCAAACGATTTTGCTTCGGAACATGTACCATGGCCTTAGAGCCAAAAATCCTTAAGTGTGAAATGTTTGGTTTCTTACTAGTCCATTTTTCATAAGGTGTTACCTCAGCCAGAACTCGTGATGGAGATCTATTAATGATATAAGCAGCAGTAGCTACTGCTTCGGCCCAATATATTTTCTGCAGTTTTGCCTCAAACAGCATGCATTTTGCTCGCTCCACCAGACTACGGTTCATTTTTTCAGAAAGTCCATTTTGTTCAGGCGTGTAGGGAGCGCTGGTCTGGTGCTTGATGCCGGAAGCTGCTAGAAAATCAGAGAAATCTTTATTACAATATTATTTTCCATTGTCACTTCTTAACATTTTGATTTTCATTTCCAACTCATTTTCCACCTCACTTTTAAATCGTGCAAACACAGATTTAATATCCATTTTGTTCTTTAGAAAGTACACATATACTTTGCGAGAATAATCATCTATAAAGGTTACAAAGTACCTTGCACCACCAACTGATGGTGTCTCCATCGGACCACATAGATCAGTATGTATTATTTCTAGTAAAGTACTTGCTCTCGAACCAGATTGAGGAAACAGTAGTCGTGTTTGTTTTCCTTCACAACATGATTTACAAACTGCATCAATTTCTTTATTTGTTATAGTAATACCATCTACACATACCTCCAACCTCTTCACATCAGCTATATTCAAGTGTGCCATTCTCTTATGCCATGTAACAATATCTGTCCTACTTTTACATGAAACAGCATAAGCACTGCCTTTAATAGTATTGAGTTTGTACATGTTATTAGTTAGTTGGGCAGTTGCTATGAGGACCTTGTTGGTATTGTATATGTTACACCCCATATCAGTGAATTCTACTTTACAGCCATTTTTTGTCAACTGACTGACCGATAACAGGTTTGTACTTAGCTCAGGAATAAATAAAACATTTCTAATCTGGATAGGGCAGTTTTCCTTGCATAGATTGGTTTGAATGTTTACATTACCCATACTTTGCACGGAGACGGAATCACTGTTTGCCACCATTATTTTTGTAATCGGAGGTGGTTGTAAATCATACATCCATTCAGAGCATCTTGTCATGTGCATGGTAGCACCTGAATCTATAAACCACTCGTCCTGATGTAGGGTGGTGTACGCTGAAAAAACTGCTGAAAAACCGTTATGATTATTAGATTTCTTCACTGTACACTGATTTTTAAAATGTCCATATTTGTTACAGTTATAACATCGGGGGCCTTTTCCTTTTGGCTTTGAATTATTGTTAGAGGTATTTCTGTGCTTCGTAAAGAATGCAGTAAACTCTGAAACTTTCACTTCCTGCAAAAGTTTTGTTTTTATAAAATCTGATGAAATGATAATGCCGGAACTTTCCAGACCCATGATCATAGGTTTGAAATTATCCGGTAAACCCGCCAGCATGAGTGTTCCAAGCCATTCGTCACCAACGTCGAAACCAATATTTCTTAATTTATGTGCGGTACTCATAATTTTATTCACGTAATCTTCGATACTGGAGCAATTGTCGAGTGAAGTATTTATTAAATCTTTTAATAGACCAACTTTTCTTGACAGCCCGGAGTCCTCAAAAGCATTTTGAAGGTTTATCCATACTTCCTTTGATGTTTTTGCATTTTCGATATGGATGTAATTAATCGGTTCCACCAACAAAATGATCTTTGACTTAGCTTTAATATCTTTCTTAACATCGACATCAGTGCCTGGATCAACACATTGCCACAATTCTTCGTGTTCTAAATATGATTTGATAGCAAATCTCCATGTCGAATAGTTTTCCCGGCCGGCTAATTTCTCAATTTGAAGGTTAGACGTAGCCATTATGTCTGGATCGGATGAGTTTTATCGCCGCAATTACAACTAATTGGTTTAATTTGCTATTTATTTGCACTAAAATTAATTTCAGTTCTATTTTGAGTTAATGGGGCGGCCCATAACCTGTTGAAATACTCCGGAATAAAAAATGTAACGGTTTAATGCAAACAGTAACAAGATGAAACACGCTAGGAAAAGGAAGGACGGTGGCGTCACACGTGAACAAAAATGTGAACCATTTTTGACATTACAGATAATATAAATTATGTTTACAATTCTCCAACAACTTTCCTTTCAAAGTAAAGTGAAAAGCCTTATTGGGCTGTCTCGGACGTTCAGCGTTAGTGTATTTATACCTAGGATTGACGTCAGACATACTATAATATATAAATGATCGTTGCTGATCAATGTCACCCATTTCCCAAAAAGAGTCAAAAATAGCTTGTCTTTCAATAGATGTAAATTTTTCTGAACATTTAAGCCTACACTTTACATTGCAAGGTGGCTTAAGTTCGCGGGCAGGTACTTGTCCTCTTTTAGAAGACACGAAAGATTGTCCTCTATTTTTCAAAAACTTTTTAATATTTTGTTTCCATTTATTTGGATCACTAGTGCGTTTCCTACCTCTTTTTTTATCTCTGTTTCATCCTCTACTGCATTAAGATACCTCGAATTTTCAGGCAAATTAGAATTTTCGGGCAAGATAATATTTTCGGACAAGGTAGAAATTTGGGGCAACGTAGTATTTTGTAAGTGAGCAATTAGCGAATCAGAACTTCTGGAATTTGACGACGAGGAGTTGCTTGAGCTCGATGAAGAGGAGCTGCTAGATGACGATGAGCTGCTGGAAGAAGATATTCGTCGTAATAAGGCAGGAACGTGCTTAACTTTCTTCATCTCGTTTTGAAGGTCATACGTCGGATCACTTAAATCTGCGTCTGGTTCATCAGAATTTAAGGGAGACACATTGTAATTGACATAGTCTCTTTTTCTATTGACGTATTTTTTATGTGCCAGTTCATCTAGCTCAAAATAGGTGTTGACATCACAATAACGCTGGTTTTCGGGTTTGTTGATGATATCAGATAACATCTACAACAATAGCTTAAATTATTCTAATAATTGTATTTAATAAAATATTATATTTTCATTTATGAAAATCGCTACGGTCACGAAGCTTTAGGCTAGTCGTTTTGTTACGTGAAGGCTAGTCGTGAAAGGGAAAAACTGGAAAAGTGAAATCTGTTGTCTCTATAAAGAGGGACCTGGCATGGACGTGATGGCATGATTGTAGAAAATAGTCTTAATATTTACCACTACATCTACAGCACAATTTTGGGCTGAAACATTTTCAAGTGCAGTCATTGGTACCTTATTAAGGTTAGATAAATTCACATGGACTGGAGATTTAGTACAATCCACATGACCAGCTTGAAGCAAACACTCATTCGGAGCCTGGTTTTCATCGGAATGAAGCTCATCGAGTGGCGTTGTACTACAATTGATCATATCTAATATCTTTTTCGACCTTGAAGTCATCCTAAAAATATTTACATATTAAAGGTCTAAGTTAGCTTTATTTATTTAAAAAATAATTTTAATCTTTTTATTCCTACCTAAGCTGAGAGCCTTGAGAGGCTATATCAGCGTAACCCTAACTTTTGTAGGTGAGCTCACGGGGCTCAAACCTGATGACGTTGCTAACACGAACCCTAGCAAGAGCCGTGCTTCGCAGAATCTACCACCGGATCGGAAACGCGACCCACTGAGAAGATCCGGCGAGAAACTCAGTGGGCTGTGTCTGAGATTTAATTTACTCGTCGAGCCCTTCGTCGCAAGCGACGGGTTCGACGAGAACGGCGACCGGTGCTTGAAGTACCTAGAAGCACCGTTAGTGGATCGGGAGGATCCGAGATGACGTGTTTTGGGCGACGTCAACTGCTTTCCATTCTGTCCGCAGGATCGGGAATGTAGTTACCGGCGGCCACGATGAGAGGGTTCTCGAGTCGTGCCGCTTTATCGAAGTGGCGCATCGACGCCGACTGCATATACTTACTGGTGGACTCTAAGTCCAGGTCGTCATGGAGGTCGACGTTCCTGACGAACTACGGGGCTCCGACGGCTATCCTGCAAAAACGGGATTGAATAATTTGGAATGACTTTAAGTGAGTGCGGGCCGCGTGAGCGAACACTACACTTGCATAGGTCATGACGGGGCGTATGCAAGTTTTGTAGAGTGTCACCTTATTTCTAAGGGACATTTTACTTCGCCTACATATCATCGGGTAGAGACGTCCTAGTATAAAGGCGGCACGGTCGCGTACCGTCTTGATGTGCGGGCGGAATGTCATCCTACTGTCGAGGGTGACGCCTAAATATTTGACCTTCGGGGCCCACGGTATGGGCTGGTCGAACATCGTGATTGGGCGAATGGCGGGGGCGGAGGTGTTGACGCGCCTAGTCGGGAGGGGGATGCTCAGCGTGGTGTTCGGAGGGCGACCCCTTTTGAAGAGCACCGCTGTGCTTTTCGTGGGGTTGATGTCGATGCGCCACTTCCGGAACCACTGTCCCATGGTGGTAGCTGCGGTCTGTAGTCGTCGATGAAGCAACGCCTTCTTCCTACACGAGTAGTAGATGGCGGTGTCATCGGCGAAGAGCGCCAGATGAGTCTCCGGAGACCGGGGTATATCAGTGATATACAAACTAAATAGTAACGGGGAGAGGGCGGAGCCTTGCGGGACTCCGGCTGTGACGTGTCGGGGCCGGGAACGCGTTCCCTCGACTCGATATCGGAACGAACGGTTCGACAAGTAGTCTCGTATGATGAGCACGAGTCTGTCTGGCACCCCCATGTTATACAGTTTGTATATCAAACCGTTGTGCCAGACTTTGTGGAACGCCTTCGCTATATCGAAGAAGAGGGCTCCTGTCGGGATGGGTTTCCGCCTATTCAGCCCTAGTAAGATGTGCTCCGTGAGGCGGTGCACTTGATGGACGCACGAGTGTCTGGCGCGGAATCCAAACTGCTCGTCTATAAGAATTTTGTTCGCGGATACGAAGTCCCAGAGGCGTTTACGAAGGAGCCGTTCGTATAGTTTGCCTATCGCCGGGAGGAGACTGATGGGGCGGTAACTCGCGGTTTCGTTCTTCGGTTTGCCCGGCTTGTGTATGCCGATAACGTCCGCTTCTTTCCACGCCGCGGGAAAGATGCAGTTCGTCATAGCAGCATTTAAGATGGTGGCCAACATCGTTATTAGTTGGGCTGGTAACAGTTTTAGCGCGCGGTTGCGGATGCCGTCGGAGCCGGGAGCTTTCCGTGGTTGTAGGCTATCGATCGCCTCCTTAACCTCGGAAGTGGTAATGGGGCGTAACGCGTCCGAGGGCGGCAGGGAAGCTCTGCGCTCGACCTCCCTGTCGACTAACTCGGTGTGTTCGGGGTCCGCGTGTTGAGTGCTGGTGGTGCACTGCTCTTGCAGTGCATCGGCCAGCAACTCTGCCTTGTCATCGTCATCGTAAGCCGGTGGTTGGCCTGAGGGGCGTACGAGAGGCGGCATAGTGGCTTTAGTTTCGGACTTGAGAGTCCTAGCTAGTCGCCAGTATGCTTGGTGAGTGGGCGCGAGTTCTTCTAAATAACTATCCCAGTTTTCGTTTCGGGCGTCGCTTAAGCGGGATTTGACCTCCCGCTGTAAGCGACGCATCCGAGTCCGGTTTGAATCCGTGGGATATCGATCGTAGGCCCGGATTGCCGCGTTTCTGATTCTTACGAGGTCCCTAAGATCGGGGGAAAGTCTGATGCGGTGGAAGCAGTCCTCCACATCGACTTGTTTCGAAGATCTTATGATCGCCGTCGAGACGTGATCAGTGAAGATGTTTATGGATTCGACGGTGTCCTCGGGGGATGGAGTTGAATCCGGGCCGCAAGGGAGGATTGGTGGAGCGGTGTCAGCTAAGCACGTGCTCAGCTTCTTCCAATCCACCATGGTCCTCGTATCTGGTTCGCGGTTAAGTGGGCGACCGAGCTGCATGACGACAGGTCGGTGGTCTGAGTCGAATTCTGACATTGCCTCGATGGAGCGCAAGCGCAGAGTTACGTTCCTCAGCAGTGCCAGATCTATTGTGCTCGGACAACGCGCGGCGTTGTACGGATAGCACGTGGGGGTCGGGGGGTTGAATATCTCGAATGTGAGGTCGTCTATGAACGCGTCGAGACGCCTACCGTTCACATTCGTACGATGGCAGTTCCACCTAGTGTGGTGGCAATTTAGATCGCCTGCCAGAATGACCGCGTCCCCCATACCGAGCAGTGTCTCGAGGTCACTGCTCAGGAGGGGTTTGTCAGGGGGGAGATAGACGGATGCGATGACGATCGGCTGGTGTCCCGTCAGCGCGATGCGGCACACTGACGCCTCGATATGTAAGAGCGAGGGAGTATCGAGAGGGACGCAGTGCAGGGCCCTCCTATAGTAAATGACAGTCCCGCCCTTGGGGGCGAAGAGTCTGTCATTCCTAACCATGACGTAATTCGCGACTTTGGAGTCGCGACGCGAGGGCTTTAGGAAGGTCTCCTGCACCAGAAGGATGTCGATGAGATTTTCGCGTAGAAACTCATAAACCTGGTCGCGCTGACGCGCGAGTCCGTTAGCATTGTAGAATGCTAACTTCAAAGAATGGGGTATTAGTCTCGCGTTGTACGCCATCGATTACCGGTAATTTAAACCAGCGTGCGCTGGACGGACTCAATGACGTCCATGTGATCGAACGTCGCGTATATCCTGTCTTCGGCCGTGACCGCCCTGCGCATGGCGTCGGCGAACGAGCTGTTATATCCCTAACCTGTATAGACTAATGCTTACCAAACACCTTACTCATCATAAGCTCTCTCACAGTGATTTCATGAGAACATACCAGGCTCAGTTCGGGTCAGATATTCATTGAAGTGAGACGTTTACCAATTTTCCTCACTATTTCTAAATTCTTTTATTATAATTAATTATTCATTAAAAATATTGTGTAGTGTCGAATAAATCCTTTTTTAAAAAGAGTTCGGCCTTCTCACTACTAACATTTGGTGGCAGCTTAAGGGATTTTAAGTAAAGAAAATCCGGGAAACGCCTTCGTGTGTGAACAGTGTACAAAAGTTGTAAATTCAAAAACTAATTTCGGCTGTATTCGCCGTTGTGAGTTCTGCACCTCTCATTTGTGAAAAGTGAAAATAACATGTTCGTGAACATCTTATACATGTAAGTTAATTCATGTGCACATTCCATCGGTGGTGTATATTCAAATAAATCACAAAACCAAAAGTGAAATAAACTTTCAACTAAATAAACTTTAATCCACAAACACCTCACGCTATCGCTACAATTGTCCAGTTCCGAGAACTCTTATCTCGCTCAGCGCATCCGCTCACCTGTATTTGGTATCGAATAAATTCAAGATAAATTATTACGATGACTACAAAGGAAGAGACTAGGCAGAGAGGTCAAAAATCAGAGAGTGAAGAGAAAATCGATTTGAACATTCTATTAAAGTTTATTAAAAACTTCGATGGTAACAGAGAAAATTTAAGTGCATTTCTCACAAATTGTCAAAACGCCTATAATCTAGCTAATCCACAACAAAAACCTATTTTATTTAAGTATATTTTAAGTCAGTTAGAGGGTAAAGCAGAATCAGTATGTGCCATACGCGAATTCGAATCGTGGGAACAATTATCGGAATTTTTACGTGCACAGTTTGGCGATAAAAAACATTACGCTGCATTACTCTCTGACCTACAAAGTTGTAAACAAAATCATAATGAACCGGTCAACCAATACGCCTTACGTGTAGAGTCATGTTTAGCAAGACTTTTAACAGAAATAAATATCTCCTTACCGTCACGTAATAAAGGCGAACTGGCAGGCCGTGTCGCTGCAATGCAAGACCTCGCTTTATATACATTTATCACTGGGTTAGACCCTAAATTGTCTATTGGTGTTCGTTGCCGCGATCCTGACACATTGAACGAAGCAATAAACCTCGCTGTCTCAGAAGAGAAAATTCTACAAACAACTGTTAAAAAGTTTCCCTCGTTTTCATCTGGATTTTCATTCAGAAACCCGCCAATTTTGAGTCGTAACCCTCAACAAACCCAGTTCCAATTTCGGCCTAAAATTAATACCGCACAATCTAATAACTTAACTCCGGGTACTAGTGGAAGACTTTTCTGTCGTTATTGCAAAAAAGATGGCCATATCCTAGAGAATTGTCGTAGAAGAGAATACAATAATAAACGATTCCAAAACCAACCACAGAATTATCAAGAATGGCCTCAAACCAATCAAAATCGCATAAATTTTACCGACAACGTATATATCCATGGTAACTCAAGTGAACCTCAAATAGTTGAATCACGTGATGAGGTTGACCAATCAAACGCTTTAAACTAAGCCCTGACCTGCGTAGGTGTCGTCCGGGTCAAAAGTCCTATAAAACCGACACCCAAATATTTTACAACTCTTTAAACAGTTATAAGAACAAGGTACTTCTAAATGAGCACGTTGTACGACAGGGTAACCAGCCCCGAACTGGAAATTGTGCCAATCCCATTTCAAAAAGCATTACACGCCAGGGTAACCAGTCCCAAACAGGAAATGCTCAAACTCACAGTCTCCCTCTTCTTAAAAGTATGACCAATGGACAGGGTAACCAGCCCCAAGCTCACGGTCTTCCTCTTAATAATAAAACCAAGCCGCAGGGTTATCAGCCCCACAAAGAAGGTCCTAGATGTAAACAAAAAAACGAACCCGTAAAAGAAATAAGTATATATGAAATTGTCACCCGAAAACGATTCCTACCTTACGTTAAAATACATACATCAGTAAACCGAAAACCCCTTACCTTCTTGGTAGATTCTGGAGCGTCAATATGTGTTCTAAGTAAAAAACAAATTAATGACTTTACACAATTACAAAATAGTTCTATTAGAGTCAAGGGTATAGATACCCAGAAAGAAACCTTAAAGAGTATAGGATGCTTAAACGTACTTTTAACGTTTAACGAGAAATTGGAAATAGCACACACCTTCCACATATTTGACAACATAGATTTACCCTACGACGGCATCATAGGTAACGACTTATTTATGCAACACAAGTGCCGCATTAATTACCAATTAAATTCCCTTGAAATAAACAATCATAACATAAAATTATCCTTCGACGAACCGTCGTATACACTCGAACCTCGGACAGAGACGGTGATAGAGTGTTCAGTGAAAAACCCCGAATTACAAGAAGGGATTATACTCGATCAACATATATCTAAGTCCCTTCTTGTATCAAACTGTGTTGCTCGAGTAAAAAACAACAACAGAATTAACATAACAATACTAAATATGTCAGATGAAAAAATTAATTTAAAGGCCAACTTAATGCTTACCCTATTACCGATCAACCTTACCGAAATTGAAAGGATACCAGACTACCCGCCTTCCAATAGCCTCCAAAGATCCCAACAGCTATCCAAACTCTTACGGACATCCCACTTAAACGCAGAAGAACTGTATCACCTGAATGAAGTTTGCCAGCAATATTCTGATATTTTCTACCTACCTGGTGACCATTTGAGCTATACAGATGTAACACAACATGAAATAAAAACAAATACCTCCCAACCAATAAATGTCAAGTCATACCGTTTTCCTGAAATACACAAAGAAGAAGTTAAGAATCAGATAGATAAAATGCTGGAACAACAAATTATCACACCATCGAAATCCCCATGGTCATCCCCTATTTGGGTGGTACCCAAGAAAGAAGATTCCACAGGGAAAAAACGATGGAGAATCGTAATCGACTACCGAAAGTTAAACGATATCACTATTGGAGAAAATTACCCTATTCCTCAAATTAACGAAATTTTGGACCAATTAGGCCAAAGCAAATACTTTACAACTCTAGACCTTGCTTCCGGTTTTCATCAGATTCAGATGTCTCCAATTGATGCACCAAAAACTGCCTTTAGCGTACCGCAAGGGCATTTTCAATTTAATAGGATGCCCTTTGGGTTAAAGAATGCACCCGCCACTTTTCAAAGAACTATGAATACTGTATTGTCTGGACTACAAGGGATACACTGTTTTGTGTATCTTGATGATATTGTAATCTATTCATATGATCTTCCGTCTCACATTGAAAAGTTAAACCTAGTTTTTAATAAACTTCGAAATTTCCGTTTAAAACTCCAGCCCGATAAGTGTGAATTTTTAAGGAAGGAAGTCGCATATTTGGGTCATGTTATCAGTGGCGAAGGAGTTAAACCTAACCCAGAGAAAATTAAAGCTGTAACGCAATTTCCTGTGCCAACGTGTGCAAAAGATATAAAATCATTCCTAGGCTTAGCGTCATATTACCGAAGGTTCATACCTGAGTTTTCAAAGCATGCAAAATCATTGACAAACCTCTTAAAGAAAGATGTCCCATTTATTTGGACTAACACACAACAACTGTCATTCGAATTATTAAAAGAAAAATTAGTAACAGCACCAGTTCTCATATACCCTGACTTCACAAAACCATTTGTTCTAACGTGTGATGCGTCGAACTACGCTATCTCAGCTATTCTCTCGCAAGGCGCAGTTGGTAAGGATCAACCTATAGCCTTTGCCTCCAGAACACTCAATAAAGCCGAATGCAATTATAGTGTTACCGAAAAGGAGTGCCTAGCTATTGTTTACGGAACTAAAACATTCCGACCCTACCTTTTTGGACGACAGTTCACCATAATTACCGACCACAAACCTTTAAATTGGCTTTTCAACTGTAAAGATCCCGGATCACGATTGGTCCGTTGGCGCTTGAAGCTGGAAGAATATAATTACGAAATCCAGTACAGAAAAGGCAAAACTAACACCAATGCAGACGCGCTCTCTCGATACCCATTAAATCCATTGCAAAGACAAGTAGACGATAATCATTCAGAAAATGGGCTACCTGACGATCATCCAGAATCGGCTCTTAGAAGCAATACTTCTGATCCCGCAAGAACTGAAGAAGAAGTTCCCCCTCAGTGCTCATCACAACCTGATATTGGAAACTATGACCTACCTGACCTGCAACTACCAGACGACTTTATTTTACCAGAAGACTTAGACCTCCCTGATGATTTTGATATTCCTAGTCCACCATCCTCCGAATCCTGTAATGATGACGATACTTACTCCAAATGCTTGAAATCTATAAATAATAAAACAATGGCATTTGACACCAGTATCAGAGAACATAACGAAAACATTCTAAAAACAAATTCGAAGCACATCGTAATACCTACCTCTATTGACCTAGATGAGTCAAATCGGTACATATCTGAAATAATTGGCAACATCCCTGATTCTAAAGAATTCTTAGCATTAGAAAGAACTTTATATTCATTCATAACAATTGATAAGAACGATGTTAAATATTACTTCCTATTTATCAAAGTTTATCATTATGACAATACAACTTATGACGACGTTTTCAAAAGCCTTAAAAACCTAAAGTCACAATTCTTAATATCAAAAATAAACGAATTCAGTATTACTGATTTTAGTAATCCTTTCGACTGTCACGCCTTCTTTAAAATATATAATATCATATCATATCTGTTTCATAATACAAATATTAGTGTACACATTTACAAGAACACCATAATGTACCCCTCTATGAGCGATATTACCAAAATTCTAAGGGAAAATCATGACATCCCTATTTCTGGCCACTTGGGTTCCAATAGGATGTTAAAGAGAATTCAAGAAAGGTACTATTGGCGGAATATGCGAACTGATGTTGAGAATTATGTCCGTAGCTGCGTATACTGCCAAGCTAATAAAGCACTGCGTCAGACGAACCGCGCTCCAATGCAAATAACTTCCACGTCTACCCAGCCGTTTGAGCGTGTCGCTTTAGACATAGTAGGCCCACTTCCTGAAGCTGGTAATATTAAATTGAAGTTCATCCTAACACTACAGGATGACCTCACAAAATACTCAGCTGCTTATCCAATATCTCAGGCCACAGCAGAAGAAACATCTGAATGTCTAATCCATTTCATCAGTCAGTTTGGTATTCCTAAAACTATTTTAACCGACCAGGGTACCAATTTTACAGCTGAACTGTTTAAACAAACTTGCAGCTTCCTAAAGATTAAACAGCTGTGGTCAACCCCTTACCATCCACAAACTCAAGGAGCACTAGAAAGGAGTCACTCGACTCTAAAAGAGTACTTAAAGTCATTTGTCGATGAAAATCAGGGCAATTGGCCTCGCTATGTGTACACGGCTATGCTTACTTATAATACTACCGTTCATTCTACTACCAACTTCACACCATATGAACTAGTCTTCGGTCACAAAGCCATTATACCATCTTCCATTTACGACTCTTCTTTGGAATCCACATATAACAGTTACGTTAGAGTCTTACAACAACGCTTACGCCTCTCTAGAGAAAAAGCTATAGAGAATATACTGAAGTCCAAAACTACATCTAAAACATATTATGATAAACACACAAAGATAATGAAGTATAAAGCAGGTGATATGGTATACGTCAAAAATCATTTACGGCTCCGCAAAGCTTTATCACCCATCTGGAAGGGACCCTATAAAGTCATTCGAATCAATGGCAATAACACACTTACCATACTGATGAACAGAAGACATGTAAAATACCATTATGACGAGATTAAACATGCTTAAAACGTAATTCTTAAGATATTATATACTATCGTTCCAGAATCATCGCGACCAGTTTCTCCGTTGCAACAACTGATGTCGTAGAACCTATTAAAGAAAGTGCAGGAATTCATTTTGACCCTTTGGGAATATTACGAGTCTCTAATAATTACCTTCACGTCCTAGTACCCATAGATATTGGGTATATCAAACCCCATATACAAAACATAAGGACTGCTTTAGGTGGTGCTAGAACTCTTTGTCAGCAACATGACCTGAACGTTTCCAAATGTCACAATTTTCTGCAACCCTTAACCTCCCGTCTCGAGGGTATCTTAAGGGATTATGACTCAATATCACACCTGATACCCGAGCGAAATAAGAGATCAGCATGGTTTCCTGGCTTTGGTACATTGTTTAAGCATTTGATTGGCACCATGGATGAAAACGACTCGTTTCGGTATAATGCTGCAATCCAACATTTAGAAAGTAACGATAAAAAATTGTCATCCCTAATTAAGGATAATATTTTAATGACAAACACAGCCTTGAGAAATTATAACGATACACTAAAATTGATTAGTATTAATGAAGCTCGAATGGGTAACGCAATCGAAAACCTTTCAACTGTATTAAATAATATAAGTAATTTACCAAAGGAATTGTATGTAGAGTCTAAAATGAATGAAATTTATAACGAATTGTCTTCTAGTTTACTAACATTATCATTTAAGTTAGACGACATTGTTAACGCGATTATGTTTACTAAAAGCCATTCTATACACCCCTCCATACTAACCCCAAAACAACTCTATGATGAATTAACACATAGCATTAAGGATTTAAATAAGGATAATGAATTGCCTATTAGTTTAAGTTTAGATAATATCCACTCGTTGAGCGATGTGAGCCAACTTTCATGTTATTTTATTAATAATAAAATAGTTTTTGTTATTAAAATTCCCCTAGTATATAAGTCAGAATACTTAGTCTATAAGTCTGTACCTGTTCCTATACCACACGATGTGGAACATCCAAATTCATACGCTATGATCATTCCTCGTTGTAATCATATAGCTGTAAGTAGAGATAAGTTGACATATGTATGTCTAACCGATTTAAGTACGTGTTCTGAAATTACAAATTCAATCTATATATGTAATAATGTGGACACATATTCTGTCCAAGATGCACCCATTTGCGAAACTGAACTATTATGTAAAATTGTTAATACGCTACCTCAACAGTGTGACACGAGAATAATTCATGGGCATATTGACACATGGCAAGAATTAGTGGGTAATAAGTGGTTATTTGTTAAATCAGTACCTACCAAACTTACCCTTGAGTGTGATTCTCAAGTATCAGAATATAAATTGTTAGGGACCGGTATTTTTAACCTAAAACCAGATTGTAAAGCATATTGTAGAAATAAGGAATTCACCCCTAAGTTTAGTTATAGTATATTAACTACTCCTGTAATTTCCGACTTTAATCTTATAGATAATTCTTGTTGTGACAAATATAAATTTAAACTAACCGAACCTAAATTAGAACCTTTAAAACTGTATGATTTGAATTTAGATAAACTTACAACTGTCTCCAATGCTCAGGTATTGTCAGATATAGATAAAATAATTACGGAACCAGATCCTCTTATAGAGTACAGATCACACTACCCCATTCTTTTATATTGTTTAGTTATTATAAGTTTGATTTTCATGTTTTATAAGATTATTAGGAAATTTGGTAAATGTCCAATATCAAAAAATACTTTTCACCCAAATGAGATCTCGAATGAAGTCCAAGAACAGGAAGAAATACCAATTCCTAGACTTCGAATCTCATCCTGAAACTCATTTAAAATTATAAGTTTCATCTTGTCGGGGGGGTTGTTATATCCCTAACCTGTATAGACTAATGCTTACCAAACACCTTACTCATCATAAGCTCTCTCACAGTGATTTCATGAGAACATACCAGGCTCAGTTCGGGTCAGATATTCATTGAAGTGAGACGTTTACCAATTTTCCTCACTATTTCTAAATTCTTTTATTATAATTAATTATTCATTAAAAATATTGTGTAGTGTCGAATAAATCCTTTTTTAAAAAGAGTTCGGCCTTCTCACTACTAACAGAGCGCATGCGGTCGATGTTAATCGCGGCGATGTAGTCGCGTATGATCGAGAAGTCGTTTGCGTGCGCGGGGCCGGGGCGAGGCGCGGGACCGGGCGCGGGCGCGGGGGCGGGGCGCGGCGCGAGCAGGGGCTGGGGTGCCGGTGGTTTTCCTGCCAACGTGAGCGGCAGCGGTTTTGCCCACGCGGAGACGGTGGGCACCGGTGCCGGCACGAAGGCAGGTTTCGGCGCGCGGGGCGCCGAAGTCTTTGGGCCGATGGTTTTCGGTGGCGCGTTGGCCAGACTCTTCCGCGGGGCCTTGGGGCATCCGCGGTAGTTGGCCGTGTGGCCCTGCTTTTGGCAGAACACACAGCTCGGCGGTTCGGTCGCTGTCTCCTTGACCCGCGAGCAGTCGGCTGTCGCGTGGTCGCCGAGGCACTTAACGCAACGCGGACGCGCGTGGCAATTGCGTGCGGAATGGCCGTAAAGTTGGCAGCGGTGGCACTACCCGGGAGTGCCTTTTTTGTATGGGGCCTCGACGGTGACCCCGGATAAGCCGCAAACGGTGCGGAGGCTTGAGGCAATTCGTTTGCGTTCGGCGGTTGGTTCTACCACGACGAGAACCATATTGTACGGGAACCTATCCCGACCGCTGTGCATACGGTGCACACTTATGATCGGGTATGCCTGCCCAATTAGGTCTTCCTTAATTAGCTCGACGTCGAGCTCCTTTGGTACTACGCGGAGCTCGCGGTCCTCCTGGAGTGCATAGGTGTGGTAACCTATGCTCTCCTTTCGGAGGTATGAGGTGAGGGCCCTATGGTCGCCCGGCGTTGCGACCTTAATCTGGATCCCGTGCGCGAGATTACGCGCTTGGGAGTAATTTATTTTATTGGCCGCAAGGGCCTGGGATGCCCGGTTCCACGCGGATTTTTCCCGTAGGATTACGGGCGGGGGCGCGGCGATTTTACGGACGGGCGCGGGTTTAGGCGACGGAGTTGCGCGGCGGGGGGAGTCTGGTGAGACCACGACCTTGGGTCGCGACTCGGTCGCGGCCTTGGGCTGCTTCGGCGCCGTGGACGGTTCCACGGCGCGGGCGCGTTTTTTGCCGCGCGCGACGACGGTAGTGAACCCATCCGAGGGTCCGGGTTCCGGGCCTGCGGCCGACTCAAACTCCATCTCCGACTCGGTGTCGGAGCCGGAGCCTGATGCCGCGCAAGACGCGATCGACGCGGGCGCGGGGGTGGGGGGGGACAGCGGCGAGTCGGGGATGTTCGCGGCGGCGGTGAACGGTGCGAGGGACTGTGATGCTAATTTGGCTTTGTGAGCCCTAAATTGAGTCATAATGTCCGGGCAAAACTCCCGGACGAAAAGGACGAACATGGCGGGGTCGTCGTCCGCCATGGTGGTTGTGCCCAGGGGGGGCGTCCCCGGGACTTAAAGCAACTCGCCGAAAGGCGAGTCCCCTGAGTGGGAGTTTAAACCCCCTGCGCTGTACTTGCCAGCAGTGATTTGCAGGGGGGGGATGCCTATGCCGTGAAAACGGCAGTCAGCTGGGATTCGGGTGGAGAGTTTGGGAAGGTGGGGCCCCACTGGGCTGTGAGAATGCCACAACAAGCGGTGATCGCAGTGGGGTTTAGTCTCTAAAGAGACTGTTTTGCACGCCGAATAACTAAATAAATTTAATATATGTATAAGCTCGAGGGTAGACATTATCTTGCTGAACACCAAGTAAAACGAAGTCACTTTTTGATTCCTGATTTAATCAACAATATGTTATCTTAACAATTCACTTTAACACTTGTCCAACTTTAACCAGTACGTACAACAGTCACTGAATCACACAACGTAACACGGATATAGTAAGTGCACCAGGCAAACGCAGTCCAACGAATGTTCATTGCGAGGCACATACCGCCTTTTTATACTGGCCGGCACAGCTGGCTTATTTATGAGTCACTTCTGTTGCACCTGTTGTTTATGAGTCGAATGACACGGCCGGCGCACCTGGCTTGTGTGAGTCACTCCTATTGCACGTGCTAAACAGAAATATCATAAACGCCGTCACGGCCATACTGACGTGCGCTCGTCCTCGTGCGCGCATTCTTATGGTATGTCTGTGAACAACAAACGTGTTCGTTCATCCTGACATTAACGGATGCAACTTAAAACGTGGTCTATGATATTAACAATCTAGTACGGTTAGGTCCGCATAATTCTTCAGAAAATCCTATACTGGCTATAAATACTGACTGCTTACATACCTGGGCCAGTTCATTTAAAACTCTTCAGGTATGTAAGTATGTCCCTTTTAACTTAAATCGGAATTGTTATCCCTTCAGTTTTTCGAACTGGACCGGATAATGCTAGACCGGATCGCAATCCCTGTAGCTAATTGTTGTGGCTAGTCCGGATGAAAATCCCTATAGCCAAGCCATTGGACCGGACAGACCCTTCAATGACTTCACACTTTTTTTTTTTTCTTTTTTTTTTTTTTTTCTTTGCTAGTCCGGATCAACATCCCTTTAGCCAAGTCGTTGGACCGGATACACCCTTCAACGACCTAAATTTTTTTTTTTCTCTTTTTTTTTTTTTTGCTAGTCCGGATTAACATCCCTTTAGCCAAGTCATTGGACCGGATACACCCTTCAATGACTTACAATTCTTTTCTTTTTTTTTTTTCATTTTTTTTTTCTCTCTCTTTTTTTTTCACTATGCGTGTACGGTAGCATTTGTTGAAACATTTCTTAAACTAGAACATTTATACGGACTTTCTTCAGAAATAGTGCGAGACCGACCATCGTTTTCTACATTTCCAACACCTGCACCCGAGGTGCCTGACCTAACAGACATTGTATCACTACCCACAGACATAGTATCGCTATTTGCGGATAAAAATGTCGCTTCTATTGTCAGTGATAGAGTCGTCATCATTAAGATCAGCTTACTTAACCCATCTGTGTACGCCGTCACGTCATCGTCACTATAATTTTCAGAAATTTCTAGTAGGCCTGACGGGCCTCGAGGTACTTCGCGTAAGTTTTCATGGGGAAATTTGTACACTAGAACCATTTACATGTCTCAACTTATACCTATCGTTTTCCAAAACTGCAGTAATGTTTTTTTTTTTTTTTTAATGATTGAAAGATTACTGGTGGCCCGGAGCCCTTTCCAGCTTCACCAGGACGGGTGGGCGAGCAAAGGCTCAGCCAAGAGGGGTGGGATTTGCTAACAACTGCCCGAGCGCCTCCGAAGGAGACCTAACAACTCAAGAGCAATTGCTTCGCGAATGAATCTACTACCGGATCGGAATCGCGACCCACTGAGAAGATCCGGCGAGAAACTCAGTGGGCTGATGCATGGGTTAGGTTGCACGTCGACCTCTTTGTAGAGTTCGACAAGTACGGTTACCGGGGTTCCTCAGCCTGCTCCTAGTGTTAGAGCTGAAGGTATCTAATGCAAGAGTTATTGGATCTGATGGATCCGTAAGGACGTGTCTAGGGTGACGACGGTGACTTGCTCCTGCGTGATCCGGATTCGGGGTGCAGTAATGTTGAAGGGACCTTTATATTTTCGGTCTAATTTACGAAAACAAAATCCCCAGCGGAAAAGAGTTTGACTTTAGCTTTGCCTCGACTAAACCAAGCTTCTCTTTGTGCCCTTTTTTTATGTTTTCGCAGGCCTTTGACCGTGCTAAATAAATAACTAATCTAGAGGGATTATCATTCTTGAAACTTTCGATATTTCAAGTGAACTACCCTGAAGGGCAAACATCTATTCTATTAGAGTAAAGCCTGTTACTCGACAACGTGTACTATTAAGGGAGAGTTGAATATCCCCTTACTGCTGTTGCCATGATTGGTCCGAGTTACTTTCAGATCAAAGAGTGACTTGTTCATGAAACCGCTTACCACTGAATAAGTTACTATGGCTTTGTTCTATAAGACTACATTCTGACCCTGAATAGAACATAAAGGGAAAGCCAAAACCACTTATCTGTAACACACTGAAGCTCTGGAACACACGTTGACGTCTCTGGTTGGACCTGCCACAGCACCTGGAGCAGTGACGTTTTTCTTCTTGTAGCGCATGAAACACCCAGAAGCTACATGGCTCGCATCACCGCACACGTAACAGCTGACTTGCAGGCGAGAGCCGGGCGTCCACGGATGAGGAGGTTGTTCAGGTTTTGCTGGAATATCGAAAAAAATTTGAGAGCAGTATCTGTCGCAACACCCTTCGGCACGATGCCCAGGTTTTCCGCAGAAATGGCAGCTTCCACGGAAAAAAACTTCGAGAGCGTTTTGGTTCTTTATCAGGATCTTCGTTTTTTCTTTTGAGGGTAAAGCCACGTAATGTGCGAAATAGATGATTTTTGGTGGTAATAACGACAGAGTTCAATTCCCGACGGATTCTTTCATCACACTGCGACAGTATTGATATAGCAAATCCGGTGGCTATTTGTTCTGGCACATTAGCGTCGAGAATCTTCTTTATAAGTTGCCATAGCCGGATACCGGCTTCAGCTGGTCCCTCATTGCTTTCCATTTCAAATTTAATAACCAGGTCGAAGTGGTCTTCCATCATCATAGGTTTAGAGAATTTTGTCAGCATCTCTTTAATAGTAGGCCAGGATATCTTACCAGGCTGTATTTTTGTGAGGCAAGTAGCAGCTCGAGCCTTAAGCGAATGTGTGAGAGTCAAAATTAAATCTACACCATCCAATTTCTTCTGTTCGATAATCATTTCGCTCAGCGTACACCAATTTACAACATCAGCCTCCGGTTCATCCGGGTCAAAATTGACCAATGTGGTTGGTGAGCTCTGGCTAGGTCGATAAACTGACATACTTTCAGTGATTCTTTGTAACATGGCTTCCATCCCAGATGAAAATAATGACATTTGTTCAAACATCATATTGTTGGCCGAATTATTTCATGACTGCAGTGGAGGTGAGTCCGACACTTCTGATATAAGCTCGAGGGTAGACATTATCTTGCTGAACACCAAGTAAAACGAAGTCACTTTTTGATTCCTGATTTAATCAACAATATGTTATCTTAACAATTCACTTTAACACTTGTCCAACTTTAACCAGTACGTACTACAGTCACTGAATCACACAACGTAACACGGATATAGTAAGTGCACCAGGCAAACGCAGTCCAACGAATGTTCATTGCGTTTTTTTTTTTTTTTTTTCCTACCTATGCTGATAGCCTTGAGAGGCTATTTCAGCTTCGCCCTAACGTTAGTAGGTGAGCTCGCGGGGCTCAACCGGAGAGTTGCTAACACTGACCCTAGCAAGAGCAGTGCTTCGCAGAATCTACCACCGGATCGGAAACGCGACCCACTGAGAAGATCCGGCGAGAAACTCAGTGGGCTGTGTCTATGGGTTAGTTCGCTCGTCGAGCCCTTCGTCGCAAGCGACGGGTTCGACGAGGACGGTGACCGGTGCTTGTGGTGCCTAAAAGCACCGTTAATGAATCAGGAGGATCCGTAATGACGTGCTTTGGGCGACGTCGACGGTTTACCATTCGGTCTACTGGGTCGGGTATGTAATTTCCAGCAGCTACGATGAGAGGGTTCTCATGTCGTGCCGCCTTCTCAAAATGGCGTAGCGATGCCGACTGTAGATATTTACTAAATGAGTCGAGCTCCAGGTCATCGTGGAGATCCACGTTCCTAAGGAACCAAGGCGCTCCGATGGCTATCCTGC
Organism: Bombyx mori; assembly: GCF_030269925.1. Taxonomy (NCBI): domain Eukaryota; kingdom Metazoa; phylum Arthropoda; class Insecta; order Lepidoptera; family Bombycidae; genus Bombyx; species Bombyx mori. The sequence goes on from NC_085135.1 coordinate 6,287,485, forward strand.
AGAATCGTGATTGAATAACCTGAAGGGATTTCAAGTGGGTACGGGCTGCGTGAGCGAACACTACGCTTGCATACGTCATGACGGGGCGTATACAAGTTTTGTAGAGAGTTACCTTATTGCGGAGGGACAGTTTGCTTCGACTACAAAGCATTGGATAGAGTCGTCCTAGAATAAACGCGGCGCGGTCGCGTACCGTTTTTATATGGGGACGGAATGTCATCCCTCTGTCGAGGGTGACGCCTAGATATTTGACCTTCGAGACCCACGGTATGGGCTGGCCAAAGAGAGTGATGGGACTAACGGCGGAGGTGTTTGCGCGCCTACTACGGAGTGGGATGCTCGAAGTGATGTTCGGAGGGCGACCCCTTTTGAAGAGCACCGCTGCGCTTTTCGTGGGGTTGATGTCTATTCACCACTTCCGGAACCACTGTCCCATGGTGGCTACTGCGATCTGGAGTCGCCGATGAAGCAGCGACATCTTCTTACACGAGTAGTAGATAGCCGTGTCATCGGCCAAGAGCGCTAGATGGGTCTCCGGAGACCGGGGTATATCATTGATATACAAACTAAATAATAACGGGGAGAGCGCGGAGCCTTGCGGGACTCCGGCGGTCAGTTGACGGGGACGAGAACGAGTTCCCTCTACTCGACATCGAAACGAACGGTTCGACAAGAAGTCTCGTATGATGAGCACGAGTCTGTCTGGCACTCCCATGTTGTACAGTTTGTAAATTAAACCGTTGTGCCAGACTTTGTCGAACGCCTTCGCGATGTCGAAAAAGAGGGCGCCGGTCGGGATTTGTTTACGCCTATTTAGTCCTATCAGAATGTGCTCCGTGAGGCGGTGCACTTGTTGTACGCACGAGTGTTTAGAGCGGAATCCGAACTGTTCGTCTATGAGAATTTTGTTCGCGGTAACAAAATCCCAGAGGCGTTTCCTAAGGAGCCGTTCGTAAATTTTTCCTATCGTCGGGAGGAGACTAATCGGACGGTAACTAGATGTTTCGTTTGTCGGTTTGCCCGGCTTATGTATACCGATAACGTCCGCTTCTTTCCACACCGCGGGAAAGATGCAGTGCGTCATAGCGGCATTTAAAATTGTAGCCAACATTGCTATCAGTTGGACTGGCAAGAGTTTAAGCGCGCGGTTGTGGATGCCGTCGGAGCCAGGTGCCTTCCTAGGTTGGAGGTTGTGGATCGCGTCTCTAACTTCGTCAGTGGTAATGGGGGGTAACGCGTCCGAGGGCGGCAGGGAAGCTCTGCGCTCGACCTCCCTGTCGACTAACTCGGTGTGTTCGGGGGCCGCGTGTTGAGTGCTGGTGGTGCACTGCTCTTGCAGTGCATCGGCCAGCAGCTCAGCCTTGTCATCGTCATCGAATGCCGGTGGTTGGCCTGAAGGGCGTATGAGGGGAGGCATAGTAGCGGTAGTTGTTCATTGCGAGGCACGTACCGCCTTTTTATACTGGCCGGCGCAGCTGGCTTATTTATGAGTCACTTCTGTTGCACCTGTTGTTTATGAGTCGAATGACACGGCCGGCGCACCTGGCTTGTGTGAGTCACTCCTATTGCACGTGCTAAACAGAAATATCGTTAACGCCGTCATATGAAATGGATGAGTGATAATGAGTTGGCGTTACGAGTGCACAACAACAAGCTCGAACTGTTTTTGAGATTCAAGGTCGCGACGCCAGCGACAGCGCGTCGAGAATGCACAACAATGTCGCGATCAATGCGACAACGACAATGTCGGGCAACTCACAACTCACGTTCGCGACGGCAGCGACAATTTTTCACAAAAACGCGTCCGGACCAAATGGTGTTGCAATCGGAACTGTTTTTTGAATTTTAATCAATAAATGACACAATGCTAAATACGAGCAAGCTACTTTTATAATCGTTCATGTTGTTTTGCAATAAAAGTAACTATATCAAAATAAGGCATTGGATGTGTTATGTTTGTAAGTAAGTATTCACTTCAGTGTGTCAATAAACGGTGAACGCAACGTACGTGTCTATTATTTACTAGTGGCGACGAGGAAAAAAAAATCAATTTGTGGCTTGTTTGTTTCTTGTTTGGACTAATTAAAATTATATGAACATAATGTCGGTGGGACAGTTGAAAGAATTCGCGGTAAACAGTGGAAACTGGTCCTCATATGTTGAAAGATTGGAAATGTACTTTTTGGTGAATAAAGTGACTGACGATTTAAAATTACCCACATTAATTTCCATTATGGGTGAGGAAGCGTACGATTTATTATCGACATTAGCCAGCCCTTCGAAGCCGTCACAATTAACATATGCTAATGCTGTGGCGATGTTGGCAGCTCACCTGCAACCGAAGCCCTCAATCTTGGCGGAAAGGTACAAGTTTCGACAGCGTCGGCAGCTGAATGAGTCAATAGCTGACTACGTCACAGAATTAAACAAATTATCAAAAAATTGTGAGTTCGGCTCGTCGCTGGATGAAAATCTGCGTGATCAAATGGTTTGTGGATTAAAGAGCGAAATCATACGGCAAAGGTTATTTTGCCGAGGAGAAATTAGAATATAAGCGTGCAGTTACGTTAGCTTTGTCATTAGAAGCTGCGGAGAGGGATGCGATTGCAGTGGAACGTACGCCAATTGAGGAAGTTAACAAAATTAACTTCAATGAATGTTCAAGATGTGGAGACAGGAGACACCGAGCAAACGATTGCATATACAAAGAGAGGCTATAACTATATACTTAATCTATTTCCTCGAATCCATATCTAACTGGTGGCTTGCGTATTCTTACAGGACGTTCACGTTTGGGTGTCACATTTTCATTGATACTCTTACCACCAGTACTACATGCTCTCTTGTCTATCGGCACAGCGGGTCTCATAGGGCTGCCACGAATAGGCGATACAGCATCCTGTGCCGGTGTGCTATTTTTTGGTGGTGAACTGGCAACGCTGGGCTATCAAACTATCAGCTGTAACGGACGTGACGTCAGCTGTCATGCCCTGCCGCCAGCCAAGCCGCCAAGCCATATTAACACGCCCCCTTCCGCCATAGCCACCGCCACCGCCGCCAGCCAAAGCCAACGAAGGGGGGATAGTGTTAATAAAACAAGCCATGCCAGCCATTTCTAACTACTTTTCTGCATTCTTGCACAAATAAAAGAACTTGTCGTTACGCTGCTGGTTTTTATTGTCACATCATTTGCAACAATCAGAAGTGGCATAAAGAAATGAAACAACGTCATATACACGCTCAGATCTCTCGGTCTTCTGACAAGTTTGAAGAAGATGAAGCTCCTATTTCACTGGCGAGGAAAGTGTTGAAAAATTGCTTCAGAAAGAGGTCCACAAGGCGATACTTGAGCTACAGGATGAAGAACCTGGAACAATCAAATCAAAGGGACTTCGACGTCGTCGGACCAAAAGCGCCTGCCGCCCTGTCCTTCCATCATTCTGGTTCACGTAGAGGGAAACTAAAAGAGCAGCAACGTGGTTACTCCACTGCGGCACTACGAGCTTCACGGCGCTTCACGAGATTCACGGCTACGAGCTTCCTTCTCCCTGCCTGCGACGCTGCTGAACGGCGAAGACAGCTACATCAAAGACATCAACATGGGCTCGGAGACCATCCTGTGGCCGCCGGGCGAGGTCCTGCTGAGGGCCAACAGCTGCGAGGAGCCACAGCCAAACAGCCAGGTGTGTTGCATTTCTACTTGCCATAGCCATGCCATTACAAATATTTCGAGATTTGTGGGTAGAAATAAAAAAAATTAAAAGGAGCCATTAAATATTAGGAGTCATTCAGATTAAAAAAAAATACAGTATAAGCATTGCTTTGCTACGAATACACATGATTTAGGTATTGCCAATTTAGTTCAAATGCAAATTAAGCTTACTAGTGATCAGCCCGTGTATCGCCACTTTTAGACATCGGCATTATAAAATAATCTGAATCTAGTCATGCTTCACCAGTGGTCTTATTAAGAAAAAGAACGGCGACAGTAGGCTATGCGTTGATTATCGTGCGTTAAACGCTATGGTAAAATATAAAAGTATCCACCGAACAGTACTGCACGAGTTTAGATTTAGCCCAGGGCTACCATCAATTGAGCATTGTGCCAGACACACAACTGCTTTCATTACACCGCAAGGTCATTATTTCTAGTACACTAGAATTCCTTTTGGTTTAGCAAATGCGCCATCTGTATTCATGCGTTTCTTCTTTATCTCCACCTTATTCCACTAGGTGGGGTAGTTAAATGCGTTTAATAAATAAAATAATTGAGTCTGTGGGTAGAAAAGAAATGGGTAAAAATAAATGTAGGTCAGATCGAGATACTAGCAATTTTAAACGATTTACATCTACCCTCAGTTGGTATAAAATCAGGTTCAATAATTATTGAGAAAGTACTTGGGAAATTTTATGGTGGAGACTTAAAATTAAATATGAGTAAATGCTCATTCTTGGAGGAACAAGTCACTTATTAGGTCATGAAATATCTTCAGACGGTATACAGCCGGGTGCAACAAAAATTGACGGCCGTTTCGCAGTGTCCTGTGCCAAATAATGCTTATAGTGTGCGACAGTTTATTGGTTTAAAAAGAAAAAAAAAAGATAAATCATGGGTGTGGGGCCGTGAACAAAACGCGAATTTCGAACAACTGAAAAACAGCTTACGTTTCAAACCTGTGCTAGCTCTGTATAATCCTATGCTTCCTACAGAAATACAAACCGATGCGTGTAACTTAGGAATTTCTGGTATACTATTACAAAAACAAACTGACAACTCACTGCGGCCTGTTATACTATTTTAGCCGGGTTACTAGGAAGGAAGAATGTGTATCATAGTTAAGAGCTCATAACCTGGCGGTCGTACAATCGCTACGTAGGTTCCGTGTTTATGAAGTAGGTAAACATGATATAGTAGAAACTGATTGTACTGTGGTTTGTGCTACGCTTACCAAACGCGACATTATACCATGCATTGCGCGATGGTGAGTTTTGAAAGAAGATTATGACATTAGTGTTGAGTATAGACCTGGTGAACGTATGGAAAATTTGTAGACGCGCTTAATAGGCATCCTGTTGACATGATGAACGTGAATCGTCTTAGTTACTGATTGATTCTGTACTGTGCAATGTCAGGACGAAAAGCTTAGTTCGATTATAAAGCAATCTATACTAACATTATAAAGCTGAAGAGTTTGTTTGTTTGAACGCGCTAATCTCAAGAACTGCTGGTCCGATTTGAAAAATTCTTTCAGTGTTAAATAACCCATTTATTGAGAAAGGTTATAGGCTATATAACGCTAGCACCGCTAAGACCATCACTGGGTCAGCTAAGACCAATACAAGCGAAGTACCAGTAAGTAATGTTTCAAAATCGGGTTATTTTCCCTTTTGAGAGCTTCCGGTGCGTGCGCTGCAGAAACTGTTAAAGTTTCGCTAAAATAATGTGACAGAATTGTACCCCTTTAAAAGATCTAAAAAAAAAATGTCCGCGATAGCATATGTTAAGGTTGGCTCACTATAACGTTTTTTTTATGCTAATCAATTTGTACTAAAATAAAGCATTCTTTGTGAACTATATTCCACGCGGACGAAGTCGCGCTGATGTTAAAGATAATTATGAATGAACTAGTTCGAAAATTTTTTAAGGGAAATAGACTCGCAGTCCCTTCGGCTAAATGGAAAATTGTACAAATGCACTATGACGACATTTGTCACGTGGATCTAAATCATCGTTTAGCTCTGATTAAAAGCCAATATTGGTTTCTTAAAATGACACGCTTTATTAGGAAATACGTGGCAGCATGTCTTTATTGTACACATGAGAAGGATAACTATGTTAAAAAAAAGAAGACTGTCTATATCCGATCTCTAAACCATCTGATACTATGCGCATGGTACAAATATATAACATGATGCCCTTCTGTAGGACATCTAAAGGGCACCAACCAGTACATGATCGTAATGAAAGATGCGTTGTCTAAATTTGTGATAGCTGAACTAACGCGTACTGTAAATTTAATCGGGACCATTCGTGCATTGAAAAATATATTAATAGGGTTTGTCCAGATACCCGAATCACGTGGTGACAGACTACGGGAAAGCTTTTACGAGTAGGTACTTTAAAAAAATATATCAGAAGATAAACAGTTTAGGCATACGTTAAACGGTATTGCTTGTCCGCGCGCTAATTGGCCAGGTTGAACAAACTAAACATACAATTTTGTGTTGCGGGCAACTGATCCTAGTGAAGCTTCAAATAATTTAGTGAACTCCATTAATTGAGGCACAAACAACACAATTAAAAGTAACAGCGGCTACAAGCCTTGTGATTTAATCTTTGCGCGCTCTGGTAGGTCAATATGTGATGTTTCGATTCCTGGTCTCGAACCAGAAACTGTTGACGCACGGCGTAAGATAGCTGCAGCTAGGATAAAACAAGCGAGTACACACAACATTAATATAAAAAAAAGCTCATGTTTATAAGAAAAGGCATTTTGTATCATAGAGACAGGCGCCAACTGGTTAGTAGCGCCGCTAGGATTAATACCAAATTAGACGATTTGTACTCAGGTCCGTATGTAGTAACTAAAGTAGTAGGTAACAATTGTTATCGAATTAGAAGTATATCTAAAAGGTTTACGAAGTTATAAAAACTTCACTGGCCTGGTATCAACAGATTCATTAAAGCCCTATAAAAGTATAGCCCATGTGTCCGATAGCGCTAGTAGTTCCGATGAGCAGCTCGAAACTGAAGACCTTATTGATTTATTTGAGAACTAAATGTTTTTGTGTGTTCCCCATTGCGGGAGCAATTGTTGCAGGATGGCCGAATGTAACGGACGTGACGTCAGCTGTCATGCCCTGCCGCCAGCCAAGCCGCCAAGCCATATTAACACGCCCCCTTCCGCCATAGCCACCGCCACCGCCGCCAGCCAAAGCCAACGAAGGGGGGATAGTGTTAATAAAACAAGCCATGCCAGCCATTTCTAACTACTTTTCTGCATTCTTGCACAAATAAAAGAACTTGTCGTTACGCTGCTGGTTTTTATTGTCACATCATTTGCAACACAGCATATGACTTTGAAATCGAGTACGTTAGGACAGATAAAAATGTAGCCGATGCACTTTCACGGTTAATCGAGTCTCAAAAAAATGACGTAGCTTCCGAGGAAACAGACTTACCCGAGCAAACCTACTTACACTTCTCAACAGAAGCTCTGTTAATAGATTATAATGTTCTTAAAAAACAAACTAGTAGTGATCCAATCTTAAGTCGCGTGTTAAGTTATATAAGGGACGGATGGCCCTTAGACATAGAAATTAATGAATTAAAACCATATTATAATAGGAAAAACGAACTTTATATTGAATTAGGATGTATAATGTGGGGTCATCGTGTGGTTATACCCTCTTCATGCAGAAACAAAATAATAACGGAGCTTCATGATCCGCATATGGGCATAGTAAAAACAAAATCGCTAGCACGTAGTTACGTTTGGTGGCCGGGAATCGACGAAGCGCTCGAGACGGAATGTCGCGCTTGCACCGTGTGTGCTGCCGTCGCAGACGCACCTTCTACACACGCGCCCCGCTCGTGGCCCTGGCCCTCACGCCCCTGGTCCAGGTTACACTTAGACTTCTTAGGCCCCATAGGTGGAGTCACTTATCTAGTTGTAGTGGATTCATGCTCCAAATGGATAGAGGCAATTAAAATGCAGAGGACAACGGCACAAGCGGTTATATCGGTACTGCGGGACTTGTGGTCAAAATTCGGCCTGCCAAAGCAAACGGTCAGTGACAATGGACCGCCTTTCTCGAGCTCTGATTTTCAGAAGTTTCTGATTCATAATGGCATAAAACATATTTATTCAGCTCCCTATCATCCCGCCTCTAATGGGGCCGCTGAAAACGCAGTTAAAATTTGTAAACGTGCGATTAAAAAGGCATTAAAACAGAATTTAAACGTAGATACAGCTCTGTGTAGATTTTTATTAGCCTATAGAAATACAGAACATGCAACTACCGGCGATAGTCCAGCCAATATATTACAGGGTCGAAGTCTCCGTATGAGATTAGATAATTTAAAACCAGAAAGGCAATCCCGAGTTATCGCGCAACAAGAGCGGAGCGAGCAAAACGCAGGGGGTGTGCAGCGACAACTCGAGCCGGGCACTAAGGTGTGGTATCGGGATTATCGAGGTCTGGATAAATGGGTACCTGGGACGATCCTCAAGCAATTAGGTAGTCGTGATTACTGTGTACGATCTAGTTTTGGAACCGAGAATCATAGGCACGTCGATCAGCTAAAATTAAGGGTTACAAAAAATATAGATAAAGTTGATACCTTTGCGTCGATTCGTAAAAATATAAGTCCCGAACTGATCGTGCAAAATTTAGACTTAAGAACACAATCACGTAAGTCGCTATCATTTCCCATGACAAGTGGCGAGGAACCAGTGGCGGTGGTCAACGATTCGGGGAAGAGTAGTTCACCACCAAAAAATAGCACACCGGCACAGGATGCTGTATCGCCTATTCGTGGCAGCCCTATGAGACCCGCTGTGCCGATAGACAAGAGAGCATGTAGTACTGGTGGTAAGAGTATCAATGAAAATGTGACACCCAAACGTGAACGTCCTGTAAGAATACGCAAGCCACCAGTTAGATATGGATTCGAGGAAATAGATTAAGTATATATATAAATATATATATATAATATATATATGTCGGGGGCGGGGCCAGGGATGGCTGAGCGGTAGTTTCGTCATCACTCGTATTCGATTGAACTCAGTTTAGTAAATAAAACTTTTCAATAATAGTTAGTGAAACTCAACACACACAACTTTCACAATGACAGGATAAACCGACAGTTTCGTTGCACATACCGACAGACCGACTGACTGACTGACTGAGACGGACGGAATCACTGTCTGACACGAATGCCACGACTCTGTCCACGTACCACCATTTTATAACTGTGGCGTTACGGAGTCTACCCTTCATTTTGTGATATTTATCAAAACAACATTTCATCATTTAAAATAATAATCAAAACCACCGTCTTAATATTACTAAAAGTCGTCAACCACGACACGGCCATTCTGTCACTTTGACGTTTGTGTATCGTTGATATTCCGTCTTTATATATATTTATTATTATTATATATATTATTATATATAATAACGTCTCTGTTACCTCGATGGAAGATCTGAGCCACGAAGAAATCGTCACATCTTACGTTCTGGCTCGTGTTGCCCAGTTTGACTGTCGACTTCATCACATGGCATTTACTAGCGGAAATACAACACGTAACAAGCTATTGCAAGAAATTAAGGCAAGTGCAAGTCTCAAGTGAAAGTTCGATCGTAATAATGGATCTGTCATGATGAGTGGGTAGTTCCGACAAGAATTATTTTAAGCCGCTGACTTCTGCTACAATTACATGCCACTAGTGCAGTAAACTAAGACATGAGACGGTGAATTGTCGCTGAAACTTTAGAATCTGCTGGATTTAATACCAATAACACTACACGTTCGATGACTGCCTCGGGCTCCAGCAAGCAAGCAAACAAGAAAACAAGCAAGTTTCCGTGGGGAAGAAAAATTGACACATCTGAAGTCGTCGTGACCTGTAAGATAAGACGTCCGGTGCGTTCGTGTCTGGCGATGCGGCGGTGTTCGGGTCCCGCTGGCGGATGCAAGTTTTTCTGGTGAAGTGCGTGCTTGTGCGTGCTTGACAAGTGTTTGCGGTTGGCTTCCGCAGTGTGGGAGTAACATCGTGTAGGAGAGGTGGAACCCGTAAAATTTTAGTTTGCGTGGTGGCTGGTAAGATTTGTTGCGGTAAGAAGTTTGCATGGTGGTAAAATGTCTTGTGAGTCTGCACAGGTAGCCGGAGGTGAGACTTCCGCGGTCGCGGCCCACCCAGTCCGCGAGAACCGGGCAGATCGCCTCAACGGTACGGAGGCCGGCCGACGGGTCCGCCAAACGACGAGACCACGCCTTTAGCACGGACTGCCGAGATTGGAGCCCCCGCGCTCCGGCTACACTTGCGCTAGGGCGCGCCGCCTCGTAGGAGACTGTGAGGTATCCTTGAATAACTCTAACTGCGATCGCGCGCTGCCGGCGTCGCAGCGCGGCGACGTTCTCGTGGGTAAGGACGTGGCACCAGACGGGTGCTCCGTATAGTGCCATCGACCGCACGGGTACCATCACCCTGCCTATTTCTGCCGTGAAGCAGTGGTGTATTTCGGTTTGAAGGGTGGGGCAGCGGTTGTAACTATACTGAGACCTTAGAACTTCTATCTCAAGGTATGTGGTGCGTTTACGTTGTGGATGTCTATGGGTTCCAGTAACCACTTAACACCAGGTGGGCTGTGAGCTCGTCCACACATTAAAACGAAGAGCGTAATCAAACGAAATTAGATCCGAAGTTTAAAGGGCCGTTTAAAGTAGTTGAAGTATTGGATGGTGACCGTTACACATTGAAAGCTTTAAGTTCAAAACGTACTTACAAATACCCACATGATAGGCTAAGAAAAATGCCAGCATGACACATACCAGTCGAGGTTGATGTAAATGATGATGATGAAGAGCAAGCTTAAATTGTGGTGAAAACTCGAGTAAGGATAGTCTATCGGCCGTATTGTGTTCGACCGTACCAGTAGCTATTACGTAGTCGTAGCCCGGTAGAAATCGGTGTCTCTTGAGGCAACTCAAGTAGTCCGTGGGTGCGCGGTGCGCGTTTGGCTCTGGCGGAGGTCGGGGTCTGTAAAGACCATCGTGTGTAGTCAGCGGGTGATGCACACGGGCGATCCACGCTGTGGATGCGCATCATGAGGGCAATTGCGATTGCTGGTCGGCTGGAGAGCCGTGGCGTTAGATATTTTTACTCGGAAGTTTTCTTTGATCTGAGTTCCTGTAAGCTATGCCTGATTTGTACAGAGTAAATTTGAGGTTTGATGAACGACTGTGGTACGTGCTCTGGCTGCTGAATAGTGAACTTTGTATACCCTATTGTTTTATTTGGTTAAAATGGTATTAAAACAGTTAAGTCTTAAAGTGTAGTCAGGAGTGATCGAGCGGAACAAGTGTTCTCGTGGATGTTTTTGATTGTAGGTTAACCATCACACGAGGACGTGTACAGTCAGGAAGACCGTGTCGCAATCAACACGTGATTGCTGCAGCCAATACGAGATATGGGACGCAAGCGCCGTCTGTCGGCGCTCGATGGGTCAACTATTCACCGGCCGAGCGGAGCGACATGCCGGTAGCTGCGTAATATCGGGCAATTTTGGTAAATAAGAACAATCTGGCGAGTCGTATTATTTTTATTTGGATTCTGGTGCCGAATGCTCTCTTGTCAAGAAATCTATTAGTAGTAGCTTCATAATTCAGCAATTTTATACGATGGTTCTCATAAAAGGTTTCTGTTGTTTTGACCCAAAACTGTACGGAACAAATCCTATGCGATGGTTTATTGCTTACCTATTGTATGTCATGTACTACCCGATAGTTGTTTTAATCGGTTCAGTGAGATTGAGCATTCAGCGAAATAAGCACTTAAATCTAGTGTGTCCTTATTCGAAGCCCAGACTTGCGCTATTGCTGACCAAGCTCGCATGAGCTCATGGAATTGTTCTTTACAAGAAGTGCTAGGAGCATATCTTTTTTTTAATTGTTCTATCCAACGTATAAAAAGGGTGAGCCCTCTTGAGCTTTTAATAATTCGCGTGCCATACCCCCAAAGCTTTTTACCGATATGTGATACTTGCTGCAAGTACTCTAGAACAATGACTGTTGATATGTGAGTCACAGGGATGACTATCATTGAACACTTGTAGTCACAGGGATGACTATCATTGAACACTTGTAGTCACAGGGATGACTATCATTGAACACTTGTAGTCACAGGGATGACTATTATTGAGCACTTGTAGTCACAGGGATGACTATCATTGAACACTTGTAGTCACAGGGATGACTATCATTGAACACTTGTAGTCACAGGGATGACTATCATTGAACACTTGTAGTCACAGGGATAACTATCATTGAACACTTGTAGTCACAGGGATAACTATCATTGAACACTTGTAGTCACAGGGATGACTATCATTGAACACTTGTAGTCACAGGGATGACTATCATTGAACACTTGTAGTCACAGGGATGACTTAGTTACTGTGTACATGAATTGTACGGGAAGAACTTGCAGCAGTAGTAAATCACTTATTTTCGTTTGTGTAATCTTTCAATGTCGTTATAGAATTTGTGATGACACAAGACTTTTATTTTAGTAGAGTGGTCAGATATGGCCGAGCGTGAATGATACTGTGCGGTATTGGCTTTTGTTTCAGATTAACACACGAGGACGTGTGTAACACAGGATGGCCGTGTCGCATCCGGGTCAATAGTTCGGAATATCAACGATACACAAACGTCAAAGTGACAGAATGGCCGTGTCGTGGTTGACGACTTTTAGTAATATTAAGACGATGGTTTTTATTATTATTTTAAATGATGAAATGTTGTTTTGATAAATATCACAAAATGAAGGGTAGACTCCGTAACGCCACAGTTATAAAATGGCGGTACGTGGACAGAGTCGTGGCATTCGTGTCAGACAGTGATTCCGTCCGTCTCAGCAGCGAGTCTCTGACAGTCAGTCAGTCAGTCAGTCGGTCTGTCGGTATGTGCAACGAAACTGTCGGTTTATCCTGTCATTGTGAAAGTTGTGTGTGTTGAGTTTCAATAATTATTATTGAAAAGTTTTATTGACTAAACTGAGTTCAATCGAATACGAGCGATGACGAAACTACCGCTTAGCCATCCCCGCCGCTGCCGCCGACATACATTAATTTAACAATTTTTATAAAAGACAGACCAAAATCCTAAACAACATATATGTGGGATCGTTCATAAGTAAAAGTGGGATGAATATAGCGAAATTCTTTATTTTACTTCACAATCACTTCGTACACGTCTTTCTAAAACTATTCCAATTTTGAACTACCTCCTCTAACCTTAAGCTACTATACCTTTGTGAATCTAATAGAATGTTGCCATTGCAACAGGCACAAAATAAATATTAAAAAAACAAACTGAAAAAACGTAATAAAAATAACACTCCCCACACGGCCATCCTGGTCATTCATCTGACCCAGATGAACTATTTTCATTCACGACCCAAGGCTTCATTAGGTCAGCCGAGCTGGTAGTATTAATAGGACCTTCACCGTCGCCGACTTTTCTTACAGCGTACCGGTAAGGGTGCTTCTTAGCCACTACTTCGTAAGGCCCCAGAAATTTTGGATACAGCTTACTTCCCTGGGTGAATTGAGTTCGCTTGATAGCAAAAGTCACCTACTTCGTAATTTATAGCCTTTTTTCTTTTTATATTGTAGCTTTTGACATTCTCCTCTTGTATCTTCTTGATAGATTCTTTAGCTTTAGTTCTTAGTTCATTTCGTTTCGCACTGTAATTTTGTATTTCCTCTTCTTCTATCAGCTTCATAATATCTTCATTTTTGTCTTTCATCTTTGTCCCAAAAAGAAGTTCAAAAGGTGTCATACCAATACTTCTCTGGTACGTGCTATTCAAACAGCGTTGTACTACTGAAATTCGTCTATACCACTTCGTCGGATCATCAGCACTAAGCTTACTTAAAACGCTTATGATTACTTGGTGGATTCTCTCGACTTGGCCATTTCCTCGTGGCTGTCCAGTAGTAATAGTGTAATGAGTAATACCTTCCTCTTTACAGTAGTCCTGAAAATTTGTCGATGTAAATGCGGCGTTACGATCTGAAATAATCTTTTGTGGTGAGCCGAATGTTTGTTGTTGGATTCTTAACTTATCTAACGTCTCTTCTGTGGACAAAGTTTTCGTAGGGTAGATCCAGGTGAATTTAGTAAATCCATCCACGACAGTTAGGATGTGCTTATAATTTTTATGGGTTGATGTCAGTGGACCGAGGTGATCAATATGATATGTCGCCAGCGGAACATCTCCTTTATCCAACGGATGTAAGTATCCCTCTTTCTTTCCTTTCTTATGCGAAATAAGAATACATTCCACACAATTATCTATAATCTTTCTAATCTTTTTTTTCAGGTTCTCTATGTAGTATTCTCTTTTCACAAGTTCTTCCGTCTTAATTATCCCAAAATGTCCATGATCGTGTTTCTTTCTTATGATTTCATATTGCATTTTCTTTGGAACTACAATAAGTCTCGTACCATCTTTTTCCTTACAAAGTATTCCTCTTTCTATAAGATAATATTGATAGGGTCCTTTTTCTAACTTTTTCTTTAAAAGGTTAGTATGCGGATCATCGTCTTGTGCTTTCTTAAGTCGGGCTGCTGTTTCCGTTAATATCATACAAATCGGGTTTCTGCTTAACGCGTCAGCATGTTTAAGTCTTGTTCCAGGCCTATGCTCTATGTCGTAATTGTACTCTTCAAGAAGTAGAGCCCAGCGCGCAACACGCGGAGGTAGATCTTTCTTTTGTAACGTCTTAGTCAGAGCAGAACAATCTGTGATAATTTTAAATCGAATTCCTAAAAAATATACGCGGAATTTCTTAACAGCTTCAGCAATTGCTAATATCTCCAGGTAATAACTATGATAGTTTCTTTCGATAGATGTCGTCTTTTTGCTCATGTAATAGATCGGATGCATTTGATTGTCTTTTGGGCTCTTTTGTAATAAAACAGTTCCATAGCCTTCTACGCTCGCGTCTGTATGTAGCTCCGTTACCAAATCAGGATCATAGATACGCAGAACGGGCGAACTGCACAGTATGTTTTTTAAATCATAGAAAGCCTTCTCACACTCATCACTAAAATGAAATTATCCTGAATGATGTAGCCTAAGTACTCTATTTCTCTTCTCATGAATAAACATTTGCTCCAGTTAAACATTAATCCGTATTCTTCAGCTCTCTTAAAAACTGTTAATAATTTATCCAGCCCTTCATCTTGTGTTGTACTTGGTATTGCTAGATCATCCAAAACCGTGGTGAACTCTTCATAAGTTAATCTCGCATTACCCACTATGCGTCTTAGGTGATACTTACACGATCGCACCCCACTCTCCCATAGACCACCAAAATGTGGGGAATACGGCGGAATAAATCGAAATGCAATGCCGTTATCGGCTGCGATCGAGGCTGGCCAATATATGATAAAATTTTGCCGTCTCGTTAGTCACTCGCATGATGGCAAATTGTCCTTCCACTTGCGCAAACCATATTTCGGGTTTTTCAGGCCAGAACGGTGGTATCCTGATGTGTGTTGAGGGTAGTTCTGTATTCGGGCACGCTGGCCCGACAGGCGACGCCATCTTGACGTGTCGCCGTGGTCGTGTAGTTACCTGCGAACGCGCCGTGTCCGATCCGCTGGGTTCCGACATCTATTCCTCCGGGGTGCTCGTAGTCGTGGGTCACCAGTTTGGTAGTCGTTGGTGGTGGTTGTAAGGTCACCAATGCCGGGCGGCACAATAACGAGTCCGTAATTGGATGGACAGTTTATTTCCAATCACAGATAGTATAGCAATATTTAGAAGGAGAAATTATGGAGTACAGAAGGCACAGATAAAGCGGTAGCAAGTTCAAACACAATAATACAAAATAGACGAAAGCAATAAATCGTAAGTCGAGGATTGACACAGTGTTAGCGTGGCGTTGATCAAACCCGACTGGCCGCGGGCGGCGGCCGAGTCGTGGCGCAGGCGACGACCGGTAGTACGTACGCAGTTATACATAGTCGGGGTCTTTGCTGCATACTAGCGGTTACGCCCGACTATGCTTGTGTAAATAATATAATTTTGAGTAGTGTTGTGAATGTATGATTGTTTGGCGTATTTATGTACTGTATGAGAGTGTGTTATAGAATACGTAATTAAATATGATATAATATTAAATATTGAGTAGGTGTGCAATGTAAATTAATAAATAATATGAACTAATATACATAAATATAGTAGAAACACCTACAGTCTACACCTGATTTCATGAATGGAAAACTAGGTTCCAGGCGCTCAGAAGGTAAGTTACCCATGATAGGTGTCAGTGTCTTACCCTTAATACGTGTACACATCACACATTCTCGTATTATCCTCTTTGCTAAATTTTTAGCATTTAGCGGCCACCAATATTCACGCATAGTACCTAGCCAACATTAGCTGCGGACCGCCATGTAACAATCGCTTATGCTCGTATCTAAATAAGCTAACCGTGAAAGGATGTCTACTACATAATAAAACAGGATGTTTTTTATCGAAGTTGAAACACGACGCGTTACTTAGTCTACCACCGACTCGTATTATTTTATAATCGTCCAAAAAAAACATTCAAACTAGAAATACGGTTGTATTGTTTACAATTTGTTCGAATTGGAATCTTGTTGATTAAGTTATTATAAACGTCCGGAAACGACCTTATTTGCACTAATCTAATGAGCATTCGCTGTGACGCGTTCAATTCACTAAGAGATAAGGAACCGGTTTGACGGCTATCCTTCGCGCGTGTATTATTTATGAATCGAAGTACATAAGCACCTATTCTTTTTAATTTCGTAAATGATTCGAATCGCTTAAAGTCAATTAAATCATCGTATTTTGTAGAAATTAAACTCACTTGCTTAGATTTTAGTTCTGGTAAAGTTTGACAGTTCGGTATATCGGAATTTTTAATGTTTATTGAATATGACTCGCGTAAAAACGACGGGCCATACCACCATAAATGACTATCTCTTAATAAATCTAAACTACAACCTCTCGACAACAAGTCGGTGTTGGGGGTTGGTGCTTCCCGCTTCCGTAGGTTTAACCCGCGATTCCCTACAAGTGACCCCTGGGTGGTGCTAAACGGGAGCCGAAAACATAACCGGTGGTAGGACCTAGTCCGACTGGCTGGCGACCACCCTCCAACTAGAGTCCGCCGCCAAATAGCCTAGCTGTGTTCCGGCATGTGGGTTGGAGAGCCAGTTCTATTCCTTCCCTTTCCCCTTCCTTGCTGGGGGTGAGTCTTGGTGACGCCTGAAACATGCGGAGCAGACGTGCGTACGAGCTCACGGGGCGTGATTGTTTGACAGGGGTATAGGGAGACCCAGTGAAACGGTATCCGCTGCCTCCCGCCGGTCAGTAGGGGACCTGAACCCGGGTGTCTCTACTAAACTCCGCCCCGGGAAGCTGTCCCGCCAACCGGTGCAAAATCCTGTCGTGCGGTCGTCGTGCCGGAGTCGGAGACCGGAGTGGATCCCGGCGATCGCACGCAGAGTGGACTGGGGGCCCTTCCATGCCCTGCGTCAGTCTCTCACGCAACCCGTGGTCGAGCACGTACTATGTTCCGCGCTTCATTCAGGTGTTGCCTCGATCTCACCTCCAACATCCTACCTCTCCTAATCCTACTCTCCGGAAATATAATTTATGAAGTCGAAAAAAAAAGAAAAGGGTTTTACAGGCGGTTCCCCATTCCACATTTAATGTGGATTTCAGCAATGTCAGGGGCCTACATAGCAACCTTGACGCCGTACACCACCACCTTGAGACGGCGCAGCCTGCCCTGCTTTTTTTAACGGAGACGCAGATATCTGCTCCGGACGATACCTCAAATTCAAATTCAATTCAATTCAAAATCATTTATTTCAACTTAGATGTCAGTATGACACACTTGTTGAATGTCAAAATACAAATAACAATGTTAACTCTACCACCGGTTCCAAAAAAAGCCACAGTCCTGAGAAGAACCGGCGAAACAAACTCAGCGGGCTTTTTTTTCTTTTTGTTTTTTCTCAAATATTTTCTTTTTTTTAAATAAATAGAAATATTCACAATAAAAGAAAAAACAAGTCTAAAAAAATAATAATAATAATGAAAAATGAAAAGGCCAGGAGCGAGCGCCTCATACCTTGAATACCCCGGCTACGTATTGGAGCACAACTTCCTGCGTAAAGCCGGGGTGTGCGTATTCGTCCGGGCTGATGTCTGTTGTCGCCGTCTTCGGGGCCTCGAAAAACGGGACCTGTCCCTCTTGTGGCTGCGCGTAGATCACGGGGGCTGTACCCGAATCTACGCGTGCCTGTACAGGTCCTACAGCAGTGATGCAGGTTCAGCTCTGTTTGAGCATGTGCAAGAGGGGACTAACCGCGTGCTTGAGCAGTACCCATCTGCGGAGGTGGTGGTTCTTGGAGACTTTAACGCTCACCACCAAGAGTGGTTGGGGTCCAGAACCACTGACCTCCCGGGTCGGACTGCCTACGATTTCGCCTTGGCCTACGGCTTCTCCCAGCTGGTGACACAGCCCACCCGTGTCCCAGATATCGAGGGGCGCGAGCCTTCTCTGTTGGACCTTCTGCTGACCACGGATCCGGCCGGATACAGTGTGGTGGTCGACGCTCCACCTGGATCGTCTGATCACTGCCTTATCCGTGCTGTTGTACCGCTCTCTCGTCCTGGTCGTCGAACGACGACCGGGTATCGAAGAGTTTGGAAGTATATGTCAGCAGATTGGGATGGATTGCGTGAATTTTACGCATCCTACCCATGGGGGCGGTTCTGCTTTTCCTCTGCTGATCCTGACGTCTGTGCGGGCCGTCTTAAAGACGTGGTGCTCCAGGGGATGGAATTGTTTATTCCGTCCTCTGAAGTGCCCGTTGGGGGTCGCAGCAGACCCTGGTATAACAATGCCAGCAGGGATGCTGCACACCTCAAGCGGTCCGCATACGTGGCATGGGATAGTGCCAGGAGACGTCAGGACCCTAACATCTCAGAGGAAAGGCGGAAATATAACTCCGCTTCTAGGTCCTACAAGAAGGTTATTGCCAAGGCGAAGTCGGAGCACGTCGCTAGAGTTGGCGAGCGATTGAAGAGCTATCCCTCCGGGAGCCGTGCTTTTTGGTCGCTCGCCAAGGCTGCAGAAGGAAACTTTTGCAGGTCTAGTCTCCCACCACTGCGCAAGTCCGATGACAATCTGGCCCACAGCGCGAAAGAGAAGGCTGACCTTCTGGTCAAACTCTTCGCCTCGAACTCGACTGTGGACGACGGGGGTGCCACACCATCGAACATCCCTCTGTGTGATAGCTCCCTGCCAGATATCTGCTTCACACAGTGTGCAGTCAGGCGGGAGCTCCGACTCCTGGACGTCCATAAGTCGAGTGGGCCAGACGGCATCCCCGCAGTGGTTTTGAAAACGTGTGCCCCTGAGCTGACACCTGCGCTAACGCGTTTGTATCGCCTCTCTTATTGCACTAACAGGGTTCCGTCTTCATGGAAGACCGCCCACGTCCACCCTATCCCCAAGAAGGGTGACCGGTCAGACCCATCGAGCTACAGGCCTATCGCGATAACTTCCTTGCTTTCCAAGGTGATGGAGCGAATAATTAATACACAACTCCTGAAGTATCTTGAAGATCGCCAGCTGATCAGTGACCGACAGTACGGTTTCCGTCACGGTCGCTCAGCTGGCGATCTTCTTGTATACCTTACTCACAGGTGGGCTGAAGCCTTGGAGAGCAAGGGCGAGGCTCTTGCTGTGAGCCTTGATATCGCGAAGGCCTTCGACAGGGTCTGGCATAGGGCACTTCTATCGAAGTTACCATCTTACGGAATCCCCGAGGGTCTCTGCAAGTGGATCGCTAGCTTTTTGGATGGGCGGAGCATCACGGTCGTTGTAGACGGTGACTGCTCTGATACCATGACCATTAACGCTGGCGTTCCACAAGGTTCGGTGCTCTCCCCCACGCTTTTCATCCTGTATATCAATGACATGCTGTCTATTGATGGCATGCATTGCTATGCGGATGACAGCACGGGGGATGCGCGATATATCGGCCATTAGAGTCTCTCTCGGAGCATGGTACAAGAGAGACGATCAAAGCTTGTGTCTGAAGTGGAGAACTCTCTGGGGCGAGTCTCCGAATGGGGTGAATTGAACTTGGTTCAATTCAACCCGTTAAAGACACAAGTTTGCGCGTTCACTGCGAAGAAGGACCCCTTTGTCATGGCGCCGCAATTCCAAGGAGTATCCCTGCAACCTTCCGAGAGTATCGGGATACTTGGGGTCGACATTTCGAGCGATGTCCAATTTCGGAGTCATTTGGAAGGCAAAGCCAAGTTAGCGTCCAAAATGCTGGGAGTCCTCAACAGAGCGAAGCGGTACTTCACGCCTGGACAAAGGCTTTTGCTTTATAAAGCACAAGTCCGGCCTCGCGTGGAGTACTGCTCCCATCTCTGGGCCGGGGCTCCCAAATACCAGCTTCTTCCATTTGACTCCATACAGAAGAGAGCCGTTCGGATTGTCGATAATCCCATTCTCACGGATCGTTTGGAGCCTCTGGGTCTGCGGAGGGACTTCGGTTCCCTCTGTATTTTGTACCGCATGTTCCATGGGGAGTGCTCTGAGGAATTGTTCGAGATGATACCAACGTCTCGTTTTTACCATCGCACCGCCCGCCACCGGAGTAAAGTTCATCCATACTACCTGGAGCCACTGCGGTCATCCACAGTGCGTTTCCAGAGATCTTTTTTGCCACGTACCATCCGGCTATGGAATGAGCTCCCCTCCACGGTGTTTCCCGAGCGCTATGACATGTCCTTCTTCAAACGAGGCTTGTGGAGAGTATTAAGCGGTAGGCAGCGGCTTGGCTCTGCCCCTGGCATTGCTGAAGTCCATGGGCGACGGTAACCACTCACCATCAGGTGGGCCGTATGCTCGTCCGCCTACAAGGGCAATAAAAAAAAAAAAAAAAATTAAAGTCAGCGGGGTTATCCTTGCCATTTACGTGTGACCACACCAAGTCGCCTGTGAGTTCATTTATTTCGGTTACTCGATTCTGTATAAATGTTTTAAGCAAATTTGGTGATGTCTTAATCCAACCCATGACTATCGTCGAGTCTGTCCAGAAGTAAACTTTGTTATATTTTAATCTAAGCGACTCACTAACTCTTTTATACAACTTGGCTCCTACCAACGCACCACAAAGTTCCAAACGAGGAATACTAATCGATTTTAAGGGAGCCACCTTACTTTTGGCACATAACAAACGAACTGTTATTTTCGAATCATCACTGTATGTGCGAATATAGGCGCAAGCACCGTACGCGCTCTGGGATGCGTCGGTAAATATATGAAGTTCCGTATACTGAGTATGTTCAGTCATTAAATACGTACGTCAGTCCGACAGAAGCACCCGCCGCCTGCGGACGTGCTCATCGACCACTCAATCGCCCGGCCATTGTTCGCCTGGTTTTATTGTTAGCCCGGCCTTTGTTCACCCGGCTTTTGTTCGTGGCACATCTGCCGACAAAGTGTGTTCCTGGAAGTGTTTGTTTTGTTTTGGTTTATTTTTGTTGTTTCCTTTTTTTTTTGTTGTTCTTTCTTTTTCCTGCAGTAATTGTGCCGCATCGCCACCTGTATTCAATCGAACCGCTAAGTACCGAGAAGTTGGGGCCTCGCCGCAAGGCGAGTGTGTATAAGACCCGGGACAGCCCCACCTGGGTCAGACATCATGGAAGCTTTATTTACAGAATTCCTCCGACTTCGCCACCCAAAGCTCACTTCTGAGTTTCTGGCTTTTAAGGCCGATCACGCCGTGAGCCCTCTCGCGGATTCCGCCGTGCTCGTCGCTCCCGCGTCGTACACCGCAGCGTCCGCCATGCCTGCCGCTCCCGCGTCGCCTATACTAGTGGGTAAAACTGCTGCGTCGTCCGCCGTGGCCGCCGCTCCCCTGGCGCGATCATCCGCGAGTTCCGTAGGGTCCGACGGACGTCCTGCATCTGCCCGTAGGTCGCCTGCTCCCGAGCCTGCTGCCTCCTCGTCCTCCGACTCTGACTCGGACATGGAGGTCGACCTCGCCCCCGCCTCATCAACAGATGGATTCACCCTGGTACAAAAGGGTAAGAAGCGCGCTGCGGAGTCCCGAGCTCCCGCGGCCGCTAAAATTAGTAAAGCCGCGAACGCGTCGCGCCCTCGCCCTCCGACTCCCGTCGCTCTCCCTGCCCGTGCCACACCGTCGACGCGTCCAGTGGCACAAAATAAAACTCAGACCCCTCCCCCGGTAATCCTTCAAGAGAAGGCAGCTTGGGACCGAGTTTCCTTGGCCCTTCAGGCCAAAAAAATTAATTTTATCAGCGCCCGTAACCTCGCGAACGGGATTCAAATTAAGGTAACGACAACCGACGACCATAGGGCCCTCTCAAGCTACCTCCGAAAGGAGCGTATAAGTTTCCACACTTATACGCTTCAGGAGGAGCGTGAACTTCGCGCGGTCATACGCGGCATCCTAAAGGAATTAGATGCCGATCTCGTCAAGGCCGACCTTCTAGAACAAGGTCTGCCGGTCAATTCCGTGAACCGCATGCACACAGGACGCGGGAGGGAGCAATACAATATGGTTCTCGTCGCTCTCCAGCCTACCCCCGAGGGCAAGCAAATTTTCAACGTACGAACAGTCTGTAGGCTTTCCGGAATAACCGTCGAAACCCCCCATAAAAAAGGCACTCCGAGCCAGTGCCATAACTGTCAGTTGTACGGGCACTCTTCCCGTAATTGTCACGCGCGCTCCCGATGCGTCAAGTGTTTGGGCGATCACGCCACGAGCCTTTGCACTCGCGATCAAAAAACCGCTACGGAATCGCCTAGCTGCGTCCTGTGCCGAACACAGGGTCACCCCGCGAATTACCGTGGTTGCCCCCGAGCCCCTAAAATAAATCGCCGCGTCGCCCGCCAAAACCGCCTCCGAGCTTTCGGCCCAGACATCAAAGCCATGGCACCCTCTGTGCCGAAGGCTAAGCCTGCTTTCGTGCCGGCGTCGGTGCCCAGCGTCTCGGCCTGGGCTAAACCGTTGCCGTACACGAACACGGACTCTCTCCCCCGCGACCTGCCCTCCGACCGCGTCCGACAATCTCGCTCTAGCGATCGACTTTTTTCAGTCGATCAACTTTGATCGCGTTAATGCTTTGGGCGACGCCATTCGCGCCGCCTCCACTGCACAACACTTCATCGCCGTTGTGCATGAATACGCTGACGTATACGCGTCGTTAAATACGTACGTCCTCCCCTCACTCCGCCGGTAATCAATGGCGTACATAAGTAGAATCAAGTCCCTATCCGTAACGATAGGATTTTTTAACGCTTACGGTCTCGCAAATCAACGTGATCAGGTTTGTGATTTTTTGCGTGACCATCAAATTGACATCTTTTTGGTGCAGGAGACCCTGCTTAAGCCCGCGCGCCGCGACCCTAAAATCGCGAACTACAACATGGTTAGGAATGACAGGCTCACTGCTCGTGGTGGTGGTACCGTCATTTACTATAGAAGAGCCCTGCATTGCGTCCCACTCGACCCCCCCGCGCTTTCTAACATCGAAGCATCAGTATGCCGAATCTCACTGACTGGACACGCGCCGATCGTTATCGCGTCCGTTTATCTTCCACCGGATAAAATTGTTCTAAGTAGTGATATTGAGGCGCTGCTCGGCATGGGAAGCTCTGTCATTCTGGCGGGTGACCTAAATTGTAAACACGTCAGGTGGAACTCTCATACCTCAACCCCTAATGGCAGGCGCCTCGACGCGTTAGTCGATGATCTCGCCTTCGATATCGTCGCTCCGCTGACCCCGACTCACTACCCGCTAAATATCGCGCATCGCCCGGATATACTCGACATAGCGTTATTAAAAAACGTAACTCTGCGCTTACATTCGATTGAAGTAGTTTTTAGAGTTAGATTCAGACCATCGTCCCGTCATTATGAAGCTCGGTCGCGCTCCCGATTCCGTTCCCGTCACGAGGACTGTGGTGGATTGGCACACGCTGGGCATCAGCCTGGCTGAATGTGATCCACCATCGCTTCCGTTTAGTCCGGACTCTATCCCGTCTCCTCAGGATACCGCTGAAGCCATAGACATCGTAACGTCACACATCACCTCGACATTAGATAGGTCATCGAAGCAAGTTGTAGCAGAGGACTTCCTTCACCGCTTTAAATTGCCCGACGATATTAGGGAACTCCTTAGAGCTAAGAACGCCTCGATCCGTGCGTACGATAGATATCCTACCGCGGAAAATCGTATTCGAATGCGTGCCCTACAACGCGACGTAGTCTCGCATCACCGAAGTCCGAGATGCCAGATGGTCTGATTTTTTAGAAGGACTCGCGCCCTCTCAAAGGTCTTACTACCGCTTAGCTCGTACTCTCAAATCGGATACGGTAGTAACTATGCCCCCCCTCGTAGGCCCCTCAGGCCGACTCGCGGCGTTCGATGATGACGAAAAAGCAGAGCTGCTGGCCGATACATTGCAAGCCCAGTGCATGCCCAGCATTCAATCCGCGGACCCTGTTCATGTAGAATTAGTAGACAGTGAGGTAGAACGCAGAGCCTCCTTGCCACCCTTGGACGCGTTACCGCCCGTCACCTCAATGGAAGTTAAAGACCTGATCAAAGACCTACGTCCTCGCAAGGCTCCCGGTTCCGACGGTATATCTAACCGCGTTATTAAACTTTTACCCGTCCAACTCATCGTGATGTTGGCATCTATTCATCTTTTATTTTCAATCACTTAACGGCTTGTGGTGTTAAGAAGAGCATCTTATCTATTACTTCTAATGCAGTCGGTGCTGACAATTTCAGCCGAAATATGATCCTACCAATCCTTGATGAAATCCTTCCTGTAATTACGCATATCATGAATTACTCTTTGAGTAATGGTACCTTTCCCTTTGCCTGGAAGGACGCGCAAATTACACCTCTGCCTAAAAAGCCTAATCCCAAATCATTTCAATCATCATCTCACGGATCGTTTGGAACCTCTGGGTCTGCGGAGGGACTTCGGTTCCCTCTGTATTTTGTACCGTATGTTCCATGGGGAGTGCTCTGAGGAATTGTTCGAGATGATACCGGCATCTCGTATTTACCATCGCACCTCCCGCCACCGGAGTAGAGTTCATCCATACTACCTGGAGCCACTGCGGTCATCCACAGTGCGTTTCCAGAGGTCTTTTTTGCCACGTACCAACCGGCTATGGAATGAGCTCCCCTCCACGGTGTTTCCCGAGCGCTATGACATGTCCTTCTTCAAACGAGGCTTGTGGAGAGTATCAAGCGGTAGGCAGCGGCTTGGCTCTGCCCCTGGCATTGCTGAAGTCCATGGGCGACGGTAACCACTCACCATCAGGTGGGCCGTATGCTCGTCTGCCTACAAGGGCAATAAAAAAAAAAAAAAAAACCGAGTATCGTCCTATATCCATCTTATCTTTCCTATCCAAGGTTTTAGAACGGCTTATTCATGCACAGCTGAGTGAATTCCTTTATGAAAATAATCTCTTAAATCCCTTCCAATCTGGTTTCCGTCCTGGTCACAGTACTACGACTGCATTGGTAAATATCACGGATGATATTAGGCTCGGCATGGAGAGGGGAATGTTGACGGTGCTTGCATTGCTTGACTTTAGTAATGCTTTCAACACCGTTGATATTGACATTCTCCTTGCTACACTTGGCTCTCTTAACACATCTCCATCCGTAGTTGATTGGTTTCGTAGTTACCTGTCTGGTCGCCGACAGCATGTTCGCATCGAAGATAATTTTTCTTCGTGGTGTGACACATGCGTGGGTGTTCCGCAGGGTGGCGTTTTATCTCCATTGCTCTTTGCGATATATATTAATTCTGTCTCCAACCATCTCATTTCCTCCTACCACTTGTATGCAGACGATCTCCAGCTTTATATGCAAGCCCCGGTGGCAGAATTGCTTGCACCAAAGTAAATAATGACTTACTTAGTATAACAAATTGGAGTAAATCTTATGGGCTGCAAGTAAATCCGACAAAAACTCAGGTCATTATTGTCGGTGCACCTAGAAGGCTTGCGAAAGTTGATTGGACGCGAATTCCCCCAATTTCAATTGATGGAGTTCAAATACCAGTAAGTGATAAGGTGAGAAACTTGGGTATCTTTGTAGATAGGCATATGTCATGGAATGCACAAATTAAAGAAACTTGTCGAAAGATTTATGCGGCTGCAGGATCCTTAAGACGTCTGCGAAATTTCCTCTCTACTGCCACCAAGACTGCGCTTGCACAATCTCTTCTTCTCCCCATCCTTGATTATGCTGATGTTAGCTATCTCGATCTCACCGAAGCACAATTAAATAAACTAGAGCGTCTTCAAAATTTCTGTTTAAGATTTATATTTGGCTTACGAAAATATGATCACGTCTCAGAATTTCGCGTTAAGCTCAAGTGGCTGCCAATTCGCCTTCGTCGGAATGCTCATATTCTTTCATTGCTCTATACTGTTCTATTTAATCCTTCTTCTCCTTCTTATCTCAAAAGACGCTTTGAGTTTATCCGTGATACACATACCATATCCCTGAGATCAACGGACAACATGCAATTAATGATGCCAGTGCATTCGACAAGGTTCTACGATCATTCCTTTACTGTTCAAGCTATTCGTTTGTGGAATGCTCTCCCGGTACGTATACGACATGCTGAAACATTAAATTCGTTCAAACGCCTCATTAAGGAACATTTTTTAAATATTAGTCAACCGATTTAATATGTGATAAGGTAGATTTCTGAAATTGGTATCTACTTAAATTGTATATGTTTCAAAGGTATTTTAAGTATCTTTTATATGTAAATTGCTTATTCTTATTTATGTGTAAAGAAGCAAAATTTAAATTAAATTTTTATTTATTTATTTTTATTTTTAATAATTATTATTATATTATAATACTTTGTATTAATTGTATGTATATTTACGGAGATATGTCTGTGTATATGTATGTGTACATATATGTATATATATTTCACTGGAATGGTACACCGCGCGTAGTTCGTTTCCAAATGATTCTTGTCCACCTGATGGTTGTCTGGAAGAGATCGCTCTTAGCGATAAGACCGCCAATTGTACTTTTTTGTTTTTAATGTATCGCACTGTTTATTTGTTTTTTGGTGTACAATAAAGAATACTCTCTCTCTCTCTCTCTCTCTCTATTTTCAATGCCGCTATGGCTAACTGTATCTTTCCCACGGTGTGGAAAGAAGCGGACATTATCGGCATACACAAACCCGGTAAACCAAAAAATAATCCGACGAGTTACCGCCCGATTAGCCTCCTCATGTCTCTAGACAAACTGTATGTGCGGCTGCTCTACAAACGCCTCAGAGACTTCGTCTCATCCAAGGGCATTCTCATCGATGAACAATTCGGATTCCGTACAAATCACTCATGCGTACCGTACAATGGGGTAAATAGGGACAAAATCGACCTTCAGATTGAATTTTAAAATAGTTCCAATTAAATAGTCACTGCTCAACCAAAGAAATAAGTTGAGTCTTGAACGTACCTAGGTGATAAAAACCGTTACATTATTTTAATTATTCAATTTAAAGAAATAATCGGTAAAATAATGGCCGTCCCAATTTACCCAGCGTTCGGGGTAAATTGACACGGTTAAGGGTTAAATTGGGATATTTGTAAGGGTTGTCAACTCGTAGTACTGCGATATATAGGTAGGTGCCATATAATTATTTATATGGACCGAAATGATGAATACAATCCATAATTTAAGCACAATACACAACATAGTGTAAATTAAGCTAGTTTCTATTCCGAAGCGATGTGACGTGAATGATAATCAACAATACATTGATCAAAAAAAGTATGTGCATGTTATATTTTAGAAAATTATTATTTAATTTCCTTAAAAATCACAACTCTGAACCAAAATCATAAAATAGAATAAAAAATAGAAAACAAAAGGACTGGAAATGCAATAATACAATTTTATTTAATCAACATTTTCAAAATAATCTTTGAGCAAGAGTAAGATATCAGGTGAATAAGATAAAAAAACAGCTTTATCTGATTACTGCCAATAATAACAAAAATAAAAGAAATTCTTTCTAAGCTAAATAACTAAACTCAATTAATTCACTCACTCATAATTGGATATCTCGGATTTTTAATTAATGTTACATTTAAAATCTGAGGCCTGTTTTTATTTTGTGTGCGTTGTGAATGTTAACAAAATCATGATTCGACGCGTGAATAGATTCGGAAATAACAAAAGTTTTGATTCGTTTGAGTTCTTTTAACTTTTAATTTTTTTTATTGCTACAAAGAACATACGACCGGGCAGATATTACAAGGTAAATGTCGCGAAAAAAAAGTAATTATATATATACTTTTCTTTTACCTATAATACTTACATAAACTAACTGATAAACACATTAACCTTCTTTACATCACGCAATTAAGTGATAGTATAGGCTAAAAAATCTATTATAAGATATCAGTGACAACCCTAACAAGCCATCCCTATTTTGTCTTTTGGCGTTCCAATTTTGTGTTTTCTCGTCCCTAATTTTTCCAGTCTCGTTCCCAATTACCCTACATACGTCCCAATTTTCCCCAAAAAGAATGGAAAAAATATACATTTTTTATTTTGTCGAAATATTGTATTTAAAATAAGAATATTGCAACTTACCGTTTGTTGTGGTATTTCCAGGTGTATTAAAAACTTATATAAACTGTGATCTTATTGAAAAAACAACGATAATATTACTTTTTTTAAAAGTTCTTTAAGCTGTTTTAAAACGCACTTTTCAACCACTATTTTAAATTTAATTTGACGAATTTTTGGGACCAACTTAACTCATGTCTAGTACTTCCATAGTTAACTTGGTTTTTCTTCTATACATTGATAAATATTACCTTAAAGAAAATTAGGTAGATTCCGTGCTACAAGTACTTTGAGAATCTTCCGCAGGTTTGTCCCAATTTACCCCAGAATCCCAATTTACCCCATGTCATGGTACAGGTGCACCGCCTCACGGAGCACATTCTTGTGGGACTTAATCGACCAAAACCGTTATACACGGGAGCTCTCTTCTTCGACGTCGCAAAAGCGTTCGACAAAGTCTGGCACAACGGTTTGATTTTCAAACTATTCAACATGGGCGTGCCGGATAGTCTCGTGCTCATCATACGGGACTTCTTGTCGAACCGCTCTTTTCGATATCGAGTAGAGGGAACCCGCTCCTCCCCGCGACCACTCACGGCTGGAGTGCCGCAAAGCTCCGTTCTCTCACCGCTCCTATTTAGTTTATTTATTAATGATATTCCCCGGTCGCCGCCGACCCAGCTAGCCTTATTCGCTGACGACACAACCGTTTACTACTCAAGTAGAAACAAGTCCCTAATCGCGAGTAAACTCCAGATCGCAGCGTTAGCCCTCGGACAGTGGTTCCGAAAATGGCGCATAGACATCAAACCGGCGAAAAGCACAGCAGTGTTATTTCAAAGGGGAAACTCACCGCTTATTTCCTCCCGCATTAGGAGGAGAAACATCACTCCCCCGATCACCCTCTTCGGCCAACCTATACCCTGGGTCAGGAAGGTTAAGTACCTGGGAGTCACCCTGGATGACATTCCGCCCACACATAAAAACAGTCCGCGACCGTGCCGCATTCATTCTCGGCAGACTCTATCCCATGATCTGTAAGCGGAGTAAAATGTCCCTTCAGAACAAGGTAACACTTTACAAAACTTGCATAAGGCCCATCATGACTTACGCGAGTGTGGTGTCCGCTCACGCGGCCCGCACACACATAGACACCCTCCAATCCCTACAATCCCGCTTTTGCAGGTTAGCCGTCGGGGCTCCATGGTTCGTGAGGAACGTTGACCTACACGACGACCTGGGCCTTGAATCAATCCAGAAATACATGAAGTCAGCGTCGGAACGGTACTTCGATAAGGCTATGCGTCATGATAATCGCCTTATCGTTGCCGCCGCTGACTACTCACCGAATCCTGATCATGCAGGAGCCAGTCACCGTCGACGCCCTAGACACGTCCTTACGGATCCATCAGATCCAATAACCTTTGCATTAGATGCCTTCAGCTCTAATACTAGGAGCAGGCTTAGGGACCCCTCCCGAGGGACCTGGGCGGGCCCCCCGGCGCGCACTCTGCGTGGCCGGGGGCTCCGTCTGTGGGGGAGTTTTGCTGGACTTCCACCAGGCGCGTCCGTAGGTGGCGGATAACGGGATCCTCTGGGAACAGTCCCACTCCCAGGGGTATCGTCCGATCTTTTTCGTTGCAGGGATTCCTAGGTGTTAGGTAGGTAGGCTAGGTGTAGGGGTAGGATAGCCTAGTTAGGCTTTGCAACGAAAGAGATCGGATGACGCGGACCAAAACCAGCAGGGGGAGTTGCGGGCTCTCCACGCCCTTTACTCGCTGAAGGGTGTTTCTCCTGGAGACGCTCAGGCTCCCTCTCTCTTCCCCTTTCATCCCTCTTTTTGTTTTTTCTTCGGGTCACGTCCGACCCGTTTCGGACGTAACCCATGGGAGATGGTGGGCCACTTCTGGCCTGCCCTTCGGTGGAGAAGTGAGCCGGCGTTGCTTACGCATCTTCCGGCCGCTGGTCGCCATGTCCCCGGCTTCGGCTACAGGGGCACGCCCTCCAGAGGGGGGTACCGGTATACCGGCGTGGCTTCGTCGTTGTAGCTCTTTTGAGCGTCGGGCGGTGGTCTGCCGTGTTGCACTCGGCGGGCCGCCGGAAAACCCGTAATCCTCACCGCGTGGGGGACGGGGGCCGCTGCCGCGAGGCACGGGGCCGCGAGGACGTACACCTCTTTAAAAAATGCCCCAATCCTAAGCTCTGGTGCCCGGCGATGGGATGAATGGCTGGAGGGAGTCCAGTCCCGAGGGTACCAACCAGACCCCAGGGGACCGACCCCTGGTTAATCAAAAAGGAAAAATGAAAATGGCATCTGTTAAAATAGTATTACCCCAGGAGGGTACCTCCCCCCGAGGGACCTGGGCGGGCCCCCCGGCGCGCACTCTGCGTGGCCGGGGGCTCCGTCTGTGGGGGAGTTTTGCTGGACTTCCACCGGGCGCGTCCGTAGGTGGCGGATAACGGGATCCTCTGGGAACAGTCCCACTCCCAGGGGTATCGTCCGATCTTTTTCGTTGCAAGGATTCTTAGGTGTTAGGGAGGTAGGTTAGGTGTAGGAGTAGGGTAGCCTAGTTAGGCCTTGCAACGAAAGAGATCGGATGACGCGGACCAAAACCAGCAGGGGGAGTTGCGGGCTCTCCACGCCCTTCACTCGCTGAAGGGTGTTCCTCCTGGAGACGCTCGGGCTCCCTCTCTCTTCCCCCTTCTTCCCCTTTTTATTTTTTCGGGTAACGTCCGACCCGTTTCGGACCTAACCCACGGGTGGTGGTGGGCCACTTTTGGCCTGCCCTTCGATGGAGAAGTGAGCCGGCGTTGCTTACGCATCTTCCGGCCGCTGGTCGCCATGTCCCCGGCTTCGGCTACAGGGGCACGCCCTCCAGAGGGGGGTACCGGTATACCGGCGTGGCTTCGTCGTTGTTGCTCTTTTGAGCGTCGGGCGGTGGTCTGCCGTGTTGCTCGTTGCACTCGGCGGGCCGCCGGCCAACCCGTAATCCCCACCGCGTGGGGGACGGGGGCCGCTGCCGCGAGGCACGGGGCCGCGAGGACGTAAACCTCTTTAAAAAATGCCCCAATCCTAAGCTCTGGTGCCCGGCGATGGGATGAATGGCTGGAGGGAGTCCAGTCCCAAGAATACCAACCAGACCCCAGGGGACCGACCCCTGGTTAATCAAAAAGGAAAAATGAAAAATGGCACCTGTGAAGAACTTATTACCCCAGGAGGGTACCTCCCGCTCCGCGGGGGGAGAATCCCTCCGTGCGGTCGAGCGATCGGCCGCACGCTGCCCCACCGTTTCTGGGGGGGGCACACACTGCCACGAGGAAGGGGGCGACAGCACAGGTCGCGTAAGGGACAGAGTCCCAACCGTGCTACTCGAGCGCTGCGAGAGTTTGATCTCGTTGCACTCGGCGCGGAGCTCCGCGAGGGGCGACGCGTCTAGTGGGCGGGAGACGCCAGCGCTGCTAGTGGACAGCACCCAACAGCGGACACGGCGGAAGCGGAAGTCGGCTCGACAGCCGGCATCCTCCGCTCAGTCTGACTCGTCGGAAGGAGAGCCTGCCAGCGCCAAGTACATGGCGTTGGCGGAAGGGCCGGCGGCTGCTTCGGCGCCGCCCGCCACTGACTTTGACAAGCCGTCGTCTTGCGGACTGGACGCTGCCTCTTCGGCGCAGTCCAGGGCCGCCTGCCGTGAGGCGAAAAATAAAAAGGAAAGGAAGCTAGAAGAGATTGAGCGCCTACAGAGAGCCCTGACGTTGGTGGGTCCCTCTGACCCCCTCCGATCTTGTCAGATAGTTGGCAAAATAGTTGCGACTATTGCAGCCAAATCGACTGGAGGCCTCAAGGGCACCGAAGTGTCGGCCATGAAATCGGCGGCCGCCACACTGGAGGAGAGGCTGCAGGACGTTGTGGACCGCACCACAACCGTGGAGACGGCGGGCTTGCGGCAGGAAGTGGCCCTGCTGCACACCCGCCTCGAGCAAGTATCGGCCGAGAATGGCCAACTTCAGGCGGCGAATGGGCAACTTAGAGTGGACATGGCCGAGTTGCGAACGATGGTTGCCGACCTCATTGAGCGGCAACGCAGCTCGGCCCCTGTCCTTCCTCCGCCCGAAGCAGAAGGCCTCACTGAGGTCGAGGAGCTGAGGCGGCAGCTCCTCATACAGGAAGCACGCAGCTCCAGGGTGGAGCGTGCGAGGCCGCCCCTCGCCCATGAGGCGAAAGGCAGTGCGCCCGTGCCAGCACCCCGGAAAACAGTGGCCGTCAGAACGTATGGCGGCCCTACAAAAGGCGCGACACCTGCGGCACGCCCGGTCGCCTCGGCTGCTGTTCCGGCCAAGCCTGGACCATCGCGGAACCAACAAAATACGGGGGCACCAAAACCCGCCCCCTCAGGAGCACCAGTCACCGGCCAGCGGAAGACTAAGACGACTGCTCCTGCCCCGTCCCAGCCTGCGAAGGCGGGGCCCGGCAGGAGCCGAAATAAGAAGAAGGGGGGCGTCAACGCCGCCAAACCGGCCCCGACCCCCCAGCCCCGCCCACTGCCCCCTGCCCCGGCCAATATGGAAGAGGCCTGGACGACGGTAGTGCGGCGCGGGCCCAAAAAGGTGGCGGCGCCTCCTGCGCCGCGCCCCAGGCCCGCCCCTGCGGCCACCGCTCCCCGCCAAGAGGGTCGAGCGGAGCCGAGGGGCCGAACTGGAAGAAGGAGGCCGCGCGCCCCACGGTCGGCTGCAGTGGTAGTGGAGCTGCTG
Organism: Bombyx mori; assembly: GCF_030269925.1. Lineage (NCBI taxonomy): Eukaryota > Metazoa > Arthropoda > Insecta > Lepidoptera > Bombycidae > Bombyx > Bombyx mori. Next base: position 6,320,703 of record NC_085135.1, read on the forward strand.
CCGGCCGGCAAAGAAAAGGGCATCACCTACCACGAGGTGATGACCCAGGCGCGCGGCGGCGTGAATGTGGACGCCCTCGGCGTGGAGAGGGGCATCAAGGTCCGGCAGACGGCCAACGGGGCCCGTCTCATAGAGTGCCCCGGCCCGAACACCAACGCCGCGGCCGAAAAATTGGCGGCCCGGTTGAGGGAGATTCTGCCGGACCCCGAGGTGGTGCGCATCGCGCGGCCCGTGAAGATGGGAGAAGTCAAAATCACGGGCCTCGACGAGTGCGCAACTAAGGAGGAGGTCGCCGCGGCCATCACGTCGCAGGGCAACTGCGCCCTCGCCGACGTCAAAGTCGGAGAGCTCCGGGTGACATATTCCGGAACCCGGACGGCGTGGGCGCGTTGCCCGATTGCAACGGCGACCCTCCTGGCCACCCCTCCACAGGGGCGGCCTTCCGACAGCCCAGGAAGGCTGCGCGTGGGCTGGGTAGTGGCCCACGTGCAGCTGCAGGATGCCAGGCCGTGGCGCTGTCTTCGGTGCTTCGGCACCGGCCACGGTCTCGCCAAGTGCCCCTCGACCGTGGACCGCAGCGGCTTGTGTTTCCGCTGCGGCCAACCGGGGCACAAGGCAGCCTCCTGCACCACAGCCGCGCCGCACTGCGTCTTGTGCGACGCGGCCAAAAGGAAGGCCGACCACCGGGCCGGGGGCCCGGCGTGTAAATCCGCCCCCTCCTCTACAAAAACGAGAAGGGGCGGAAAGAAAAAGAAGCCGGCTGCAAAAAGGGCAGCCGGTGAGTCAGCTCCCGCCGCGGCACGAGAAGAGCCGCAGGGCGGGACAGACGAGGGAGCGATGGACGTAGCCCCGTAATGGGTTGCGTCCATCGCTTCCTCCAAAGTAATTTGAACCACTCCGCCAGGGCACAGGATCTCCTCATCCACACCATGGCGGAGTGGTCAATCGACGTCGCTGTCGCTGCGGAGCCGTACTTCGTCCCCACCGACCAGGACTGCTGGATGGGGGACGTGGACGGCTCCGTGGCCATTGTGTTGAGACAGTCCGCGGCGTTACCCCCCTTGGAAATGGTGGCCAGGGGACCCGGGTACGTCGCGGCTAGGATCGACGGGACCGTCGTGATCGGGGCGTACTTTTCTCCGAACAGGAGCCTCGCCGAGTTCGAGCGGTTTCTAGGCGGGCTCGAGGTGATCTTGCACCGCTTCGGGTCCCGCCCTGTCATCGTCGCGGGGGACCTCAATGCCAAGTGTACGGCTTGGGGCTCCCCCCGCACGGATTCGCGAGGCGAGGCTCTTTCGGAGTGGGCGATCGCGACCGGCCTCTGTCTCCTAAACAGAGGCACGGTCGCGACTTGCGTGCGGTGGAACGGGGAATCTCACGTGGACGTGACGTTCGCGTCCCCGTCCGCCGTGCGCCGCACCCGCGGCTGGCGCGTACTCGAGGGGGCGGAGACGCTCTCGGACCACCGATACGTCCGATTTGAGCTCTTCGCCTCCTCCTTGTCGTCGTCGTCAGCCGCGGGCGCCCGCGGTGAGGAGGAGCTCCCGCAAGGTGCGCCCCGTTCGTTCCCCAGGTGGGCCTTGAAACGAATGAACAAGAAGTTGCTGATGGAGGCGGCCGCTGTTGCTGCGTGGGCGCCAAAACCCGCGCGGCTCGCGGACGTGGATGCGGAGGTCGACTGGTTCCGGGGCACCATGGCAAACATTTGTGATGCCGCCATGCCCCGGGTCGGCCCCCGAGCACCACGTGGGGGTGCGTTCTGGTGGTCGCCCGAGATCGCAAGACTCCGAGAGGAGTGCGTGAGGGCGCGCCGCCGGAGCGCACGTCACCGCCGCCGCCGTCGTCGCGACGCTGCGTTCGCGGAGACGGCGGCCCAGCTGCACGCTGACTGTCGTCAAAAGCAGACGGCGCTGCAGCTGGCCATCGGCGAGGCCAAGAAGCAGAGCATGAAGACTCTCCTGGAGTCGCTCGACGAAGATCCCTGGGGGCGCCCATACAAGATGGTTCGCAGGAAACTGCAGCCGTGGGCGCTCCCGGTGACCGAGCGGCTCCAGCCTCGGCAGCTGCGGGAAATTGTTGCGGCACTCTTCCCGCCGGCAGCGGGGGGGGACTTTGAGCCCCCCCAGATGGACGCCACGTGGGGCACGCCTCCGCGTCGCCCCAGCGTTCCCGCTGCCGAGGAGCCCCCTCCCCCTATCACGGGGGCGGAGATCCATGCGGCCGTGTCCAAAATGAGAGCGAAGGACACGGCCCCCGGCCCTGACGGCGTTCACGGCCGGGTCTGGAGCTTGGCCTTCGAGGCCCTAGGGGACCGGCTCGGGGGGCTTTTCGAAGCGTGCCTCGAGTCGGGACGGTTCCCGTCGAAATGGAAGACGGGCAGACTGGTCCTTCTGCGGAAGGACGGGCGCCCCGCGGACTCACCCGCGGGCTATCGCCCCATCGTGTTGCTGGACGAAGCGGGCAAGATGCTCGAGAGAATCGTCGCGGCCCGCATCGTTCAGCACCTGACCGAGACGGGTCCCGATCTTTCGGCGGAGCAATACGGCTTCAGGGAGGGCCGCTCGACGATCGACGCGATTCTGCGCGTGAGGGCCCTCTCCGACGAAGCCGTATCCCGGGGCGGGGTGGCGATGGCGTTATCCTTAGATGTAAGGAACGCCTTCAACACCCTGCCCTGGTCGGTGATCGCGGGGGCGCTGGAGTATCACGGCGTCCCCGCATACCTCCGCCGACTGATCGGCTCCTACCTCGAGGGCAGGTCGATCCAGTGCATCGGACACGGTGGGGCGATGTACCGCTTCCCCGTCGAGCGCGGTGTTCCACAGGGGTCTGTCCTGGGCCCCCTGCTGTGGAACATCGGCTACGACTGGGTCCTGCGGGGCGTCATACGGGGTCCCCTCCCCGGGCTGAGCGTAATTTGTTACGCGGACGACACGTTGGTCGTGGCTCCGGGGAGGGACTACCGGGAGTCTGCCCGTCTGGCGTGCGCAGGCGTGGCACACGTCGTCACTAGGATCCGACGGTTGGGGCTCGAGGTGGCGCTCGACAAAACCCAGGCCCTGTTATTTCACGGGCCGGGACGAGCGCCGCCTCTGGGTGCCCACCTCGTGATCGGAGGCGTCCGCGTCGGGGTCGGGGTGACCGGTCTTCGGTACCTCGGCCTCGAACTGGATGGTCGGTGGAACTTCCGCGCTCACTTTGAGAAGTTGGGCCCTCGACTGATGGCGACGGCCGGCTCTTTGAGCCGGCTGCTTCCAAACGTCGGGGGTCCCGATCAGGTGGCGCGCCGCCTCTACATGGGGGTAGTGCGGTCGATGGCACTATACGGCGCGCCCGTATGGTGCCACGCCCTGACCCGCCAGAACGTCGCCGCGCTGCGACGTCCGCAGCGCGCGATCGCGGTCAGGGCGATCCGAGGATACCGCACCGTCTCCTTCGAGGCGGCGTGCTTGCTCGCCGGGGCGCCACCCTGGGATCTGGAGGCGGAGGCGCTCGCTGCCGATTACAGGTGGCGTAGCGACCTCCGATCTAGGGGGGAAGGGCGCCCCGGCGAAGGTGTAGTTCGAGCGCGGAGGCTCCAATCTCGGCGGTCCGTGCTGGAGGCGTGGTCTCGCCGCTTGGCGGACCCGTCGGCCGGCATCCGTACCGTCGAGGCGGTCCGCCCGGTTCTCGCGGACTGGGTGGGCCGCGACCGCGGATGCCTCACCTTCCGGCTGACGCAAATGTTGACCGGCCATGGATGTTTTGGCCGGTACCTTTTCAAAATAGCCGGAAGGGAACCGACGGCGCAGTGCCACCACTGCGCGGACCGCGACGAGGAAGATACAGCGGAACACACGCTGGCGCGTTGCTCTGGATTCGACGAGCAACGCGCCGCCCTCGTCGCGGTCATTGGAGAGGACCTCTCGCTGCCGCGCGTCGTGGCTACGATGCTCGGCAGCGACGCGTCCTGGAAGGCGATGCTCGACTTCTGCGAGTCCACCATCTCGCAGAAGGAGGCGGCGGAGCGAGAGAGGGAGAGCTCTTCCCTTTCCGCACCGATCCGTCGCCGTCGAGCCGGGGGCCGGAGGCGGGAATACGCCCGTACGTCCCGGCCCCTGTAGGTGGCGGCCTCCCCCCGGTGAAGGTCAAGGGGCGACCTGAGGGGGTGAGGCCGCGCGGCGCGCTACCAGCACTCTAGCGCGCTGCTGTGGAGTGAATAGAGCGACCGGTCGACGGTGTATCGCGTCCCGACCCGGCAGGCTGGTTCTGGTCCAGCGGGGTATTCCGGGACACCAGCGGCACCGTCTGGGCGGCCCGACGGGCTGCCGTACCGAGACGGCCGACGTTTCAGAGCCTTCGATTCGCCTCGAAGGCTCCGTCGGCTGGGCGTCCTTGGGGTGAGCCGCGCCGTCTGGTTGTAGTGTTGACCGCGGTAGCCCCCCTACCTCATCCGGGTTCTGACCTCGGAGGGGATCGGACGTCGGGTGTAAGAGTGCAGGGGAGTCGTTTAGTGGGTGGGCTCTAAAATCCTTGGGCCCGCGGTCTGCTCACAACACCATGCAGATCGTTGAGTCTCACATACTCCGCGCGCCCCTTTTGCGCGGGGACCTCGTAGGAGGTTCGGCCCTCTACCCGAAAAAAAAAAAAAAAAAAAGGGGTAGAATAGCAGCCATGGAAGACCTTGCCCTCCATACATTCCTATTAGGACTAATTCCCAGAATTGCAAACATGGTGAGATGCCGCGACTACAAAACTTTAAATGAAGCCATAAATGCCGCGATATCTGAAGAAAAAATTCAGCAATTCACATTCCGTAATAATTACTCTAAACCAAGATTTGTTGAGAATTCAAATAAGAGAACAGAAAGAGTAAATGGGCCCCCGTCAAGACCTTTTACTAATAACAACAATAATCAATCAAGCTCATTCTATAGGAACCCTTCAATCTGTAGATACTGTAAAAAACCAGGGCATATTCTTGAAAATTGCAGACTTCGTGAATATAACAATAAGAGATTTTCAAACGGGTCCCGACCTTTTACTCCTTCTCAACCGCAGGCGTCCACTTCTAGAGAAACAAATTTCAAACCTAGCGGTCCCCGTGTGCATTTCACTAATGATTATGAAGATGAAGGACGAGATGAAATAGACATTCCAAGCAATAACGCTTATTTAAACTAACAGATGTCCCGTGTAGGTGTCGGACGGGACAAGTCTCTTCCGAAAAAAACGATGCCGTTTATATTAAAAGTAGGGCCTTAAAAGTAGTCTGAATCTCTCTAATAATAGGGCCGCGCAACAGGGTAGCCAGTCCCATAAGGAAAGTCTGAATCTCTCTAATAATAGGGCCGCGCAACAGGGTAGCCAGTCCCATAAATAATATCCGAATTATTCCAGTCATAAAGACAATTTGAAGGGTGACCAAACCCCTAACAAAATATGCGATATTAACAATACCGAGATGAAACATAAAGTTTACGAAATCCTTTTTTTTTTTTTTTTTTTTTCGGGTAGAGGGCCGAACCTCCTACGAGGTCCCCGCGCAAAAGGGGCGCGCGGGGTATGTGAGACTCAACGATCTGCATGGTGTTGTGAGCAGACCGCGGGCCCAAGGATTTTAGGGCCCACCCACTAAACGACTCCCCTGCACTCTTACACCCGACGTCCGATCCCCTCCGAGGTCAGAACCCGGATGAGGTAGGGGGGCTACCGCGGTCAACACTACAACCAGACGGCGCGGCTCACCCCAAGGACGCCCAGCCGACGGAGCCTTCGAGGCGAATCGAAGTCTCTGAAACGTCGGCCGTCTCGGTACGGCAGCCCGTCGGGCCGCCCAGACGGTGCCGCTGGTGTCCCGGAATACCCCGCTGGACCAGAACCAGCCTGCCGGGTCGGGACGCGATACACCGTCGGCCGGTCGCTCTATTTACTCCACGGCAGCGCGCTAGAGCGCTGGTAGCGCGCCGCGCGGCCTCACCCCCTCAGGTCGCCCCTTGACATTCACCGGGGGGAGGCCGCTACCTACAGGGGCCGGGACGTACGGGCGTATTCCCGCCTCCGGCCCCCGGCTCGACGGCGACGGATCGGTGCGGAAAGGGAAGAGCTCTCCCTCTCTCGCACCGCCGCCTCCTTCTGCGAGATGGTGGACTCGCAGAAGTCGAGCATCGCCTTCCAGGACGCGTCGCTGCCGAGCATCGTAGCCACGACGCGCGGCAGCGAGAGGTCCTCTCCAATGACCGCGACGAGGGCGGCGCGTTGCTCGTCGAATCCAGAGCAACGCGCCAGCGTGTGTTCCGCTGTATCTTCCTCGTCGCGGTCCGCGCAGTGGTGGCACTGCGCCGTCGGTTCCCTTCCGGCTATTTTGAAAAGGTACCGGCCAAAACATCCATGGCCGGTCAACATTTGCGTCAGCCGGAAGGTGAGGCATCCGCGGTCGCGGCCCACCCAGTCCGCGAGAACCGGGCGGACCGCCTCGACGGTACGGATGCCGGCCGACGGGTCCGCCAAGCGGCGAGACCACGCCTCCAGCACGGACCGCCGAGATTGGAGCCTCCGCGCTCGAATTACTCCTTCGCCGGGGTGCCCTTCCCCCCTAGAGCGGAGGTCGCTACGCCACCTGTAATCGGCAGCGAGCGTCTCCGCCTCCAGGTCCCAGGGTGGCGCCCCGGCGAGCAAGCACGCCGCCTCGAAGGAGACAGCAGCGCGGCGACGTTCTTGCGGGTCAGGGCCTGGCACCATACGGGCGCGCCGTATAGTGCCATCGACCGCACCACCCCCATTTTTTTGTTTTTTTTTTTTTTTTTTTTTTTTTTATTTTTTTTATTGCCTTTGTAGGCAGACGGGCATACGGCCCACCTGATGGTGAGTGGTTACCGCCGCCCATGGACTTCAGCAATGCCAGGGGCAGAGCCAAGCCGCTGCCTACCGCTTAATACTCTCCACAAGCCTCGTTTGAAGAAGGACATGTCATAGCGCTCGGGAAACACCGTGGAGGGGAGCTCATTCCATAGCCGGATGGTACGTGGCAAAAAAGATCTCTGGAAACGCACTGTGGATGATCGCAGTGGCTCCAGGTAGTATGGATGAACTCTACTCCGGTGGCGGGCGGTGCGATGGTAAAAACGAGATGCTGGTATCATCTCGAACAATTCCTCAGAGCACTCCCCATGGAACATACGGTACAAAATACAGAGGGAACCGAAGTCCCTCCGCAGACCCAGAGGCTCCAAACGATCCGAGAGAATGGGATTATCGACAATCCGAGCGGCCCTCCTCTGTATGGAGTCAAATGGAAGAAGCTGGTATTTGGGAGCCCCAGCCCAGAGATGGGAGCAGTACTCCATGCGAGGCCGGACTTGTGCTTTATAAAGCAAAAGTCTTTGTCCAGGCGTGAAGTACCGCTTCGCTCTGTTGAGGACTCCCAGCATTTTGGACGCCAACTTGGCTTAGCCTTCTAAATGACTCCGAAACTGGACATCGCTCGAAATGTCGACCCCAAGTATCCCGATACTCTCGGAAGGTTGCAGGGATACTCCTTGGAATTGCGGCGCCATGACAAAGGGGTCCTTCTTCGCAGTGAACGCGCAAACTTGTGTCTTTATCGGGTTGAATTGAACCAAGTTCAATTCACCCCATTCGGAGACTCGCCCCAGAGAGTTCTCCACTTCAGACACAAGTTTTGATCGTCTCTCTTGCACCACGCTCCGAGAGAGACTCTGATGGCCGATATATCGCGCATCCCCCGTGCTGTCATCCGCATAGCAATGCATGCCATCAATAGACAGCATGTCATTGATATACAGGATGAAAAGCGTGGGGGAGAGCACCGAGCCTTGTGGAACGCCAGCGTTAATGGTCATGGTATCAGAACAGTCACCGTCTACAACGACCGTGATGCTCCGCCCATCCAAAAAGTTAGCGATCCACTTGCAGAGACCCTCGGGGATTCCGTAAGATGGTAACTTCGATAGAAGTGCCCTATGCCAGACCCTGTCGAAGGCCTTCGCGATATCAAGGCTCACAGCAAGAGCCTCGCCCTTGCTCTCCAAGGCTTCAGCCCACCTGTGAGTAAGGTATACAAGAAGATCGCCAGCTGAGCGACCGTGACGGAAACCGTACTGTCGGTCACTGATCAGCTGGCGATCCTCCAGATACTTCAGGAGTTGTATATTAATTATTCGCTCCATCACCTTGGAAAGCAAGGAAGTTATCGCGATAGGCCTATAGCTCGATGGGTCCGACCGGTCACCCTTCTTGGGGATAGGGTGGACGTGGGGCAGTCTTCCATGAAGACGGAACCCTGTTAGTGCAATAAGAGAGGCGATACAAACGCGTTAGCGCAGGCGTCAGCTCAGGGGCGCACGTTTTCAGAACCACTGCAGGGATGCCGTCTGGCCCGCTCGACTTATGGACGTCCAGGAGTCGGAGTTCCCGCCTGACTGCACACTGTGTAAAGCAGATCTCCGGCAGGGAACTATCACACCGGAGGATGTTCGGTGGTGTGGCACCCCCGTCGTCCACAGTCGAGTTCGAGGCGAAGAGTTTGACCAGAAGGTCAGCCTTCTCTTTCGCACTATGGGCCAGACTGTCATCGGACTTGCGTAGTGGTGGGAGACTAGACCTGCAAAAGTTACCTTCTGCAGCTTTGGCGAGCGACCAAAAAGCACGGCTCCCAGAGGGATAGCTCTTCAGTCGCTCGCCAATTCTAGCAACGTGCTCCGATTTCGCCCTGGCAATAACCTTCTTGTAGGACCTGGAAGCGGCGTTATATTTCCGCCTTTCCCCTGAGATGTTAGGATCCCGACGTCTCCTGGCATTATCCCATGCCACGTATGCGGACCGCTTGAGGTGTGCAGCATCCCTGCTGGCATTATTATACCAGGGTCTGCTGCGACCCCCAACGGGCACTTCAGAGGAGGGAATAAACAATTCCATCTCCTGGAGCACCACGTCTTTAAGACGGTCCGCACAGACGTCAGGATCAGCAGAGGAAAAGCAGAACCGCCCCCATGGGTAGGATGCGTAAAATTCACGCAATCCATCCCAATCTGCTGACATATACCGCCAAACTCTTCGATACCCGGTCGTCGTTCGACGATCAGGACGAGAGAGTGGTACGGCAGCACGAATAAGGCAGTGATCAGACGATCCAAGCGGAGCGTCGACCACCACACTGTATCCGGCCGGATCTGTGGTCAGCAGAAGGTCCAACAAAGAAGGCTCGTGCCCCTCGATATCTGGGACACGGGTGGGCTGTGTCACCAGCTGGGAGAAGCCGTAGGCCAAGGCGAAATCGTAGGCAGTCCGACCCGGGAGGTCAGTGGTTCTGGACCCCAACCACTCTTGGTGGTGAGCGTTAAAGTCTCCAAGAACCACCACCTCCGCAGATGGGTACTGCTCAAGCACGCGGTTAGTCCCCTCTTGCACATGCTCAAACAGAGCTGAACCTGCATCACTGCTGTGGGACCTGTACAGGCACGCGTAGATTCGGCTACGGCCCCCGTGATCTACGCGCAGCCACAAGAGGGACAGGTCCCGTTGTTCGAGGCCCCGAAGACGGCGACAACAGACATCAGCCCGGACGAATACGCACACCCCGGCTTTACGCAGGAAGTTGTGCTCCAATACGTAGCCGGGGTATTCAAGGTATGAGGTATCATCCGGAGCAGATATCTGCGTCTCCGTTAAAAAAAGCAGGGCAGGCTGCGCCGTCTCAAGGTGGTGGTGTACGGCGTCAAGGTTGCTATGTAGGCCCCTGACATTGCTGAAATCCACATTAAATGTGGAATGGGGAGCCGCCTGTAAAACCCTTTTCTTTTTTTTCGACTTCATTAATTAAGTTGTTATATTTCCGGAGAGTAGGATAAGGAGAGGTAGGATGTTAGAGGTGAGATCGAGGCAACACCTGAATGAAGCGCGGAACATAGTACGTGCTCGACCACGGGTTGCGTGAGAGACTGACGCAGGGCATGGAAGGGCCCCCAGTCCACTCTGCGTGCGATCGCCGGGATCCACTCCGGTCTCCGACTCCGGCACGACGACCACACGACAGAATTTTACACCGGTTGGCGGGACAGCTTCCCGGGGCGGAGTTTAGTAGAGACACCCGGGTTCAGGTCCCCTACCGACCGGCGGGCGGCAGCGGGTACCGTTTCACTGGGTCTCCCTATACCCCCGTCAAACAATCACGCCCCGTGAGTTCGCACGCACGTCTGCTCCGCAAGTTCCAGGCGTCACCAAGACTCACCCACAACAAGGAAGGGGAAAGGGAAGGGATAGAACTGGCTCTCCAACCCACACGCCGGAACACAGCTAGGCTATTTGGCGGCGGACTCTAGTTGGAGGGTGGTCGCCAGCCAGTCGGACTAAGTCCTACCACCGGTTATGTTTTCGGCTCCCGTTTAGCACCACCCTGGGGTCACTTGTAGGGAATCGCGGGTTAAACCTACGGAAGCGGGAAGCACCAACCCCCAAAAGCGGCGCGCCACCTGATCGGGACCCCCGACGTTTGGAAGAAGCCGTCGCCATCAGTCGAGGGCCCAACTTCTCAAAGTGAGCGCCGAAGTTCCACCGACCATCCAGTTCGAGGCCGAGGTACCTGAGACCGGTCACCCCGACCCCGATGCGAACGCCTCCGATCACGAGGTGGGCATCCGCAGGCGGCGCCCGTCCCGGCCCGTGAAATAAGAGGGCCTGGGTTTTTTCGAGCGCCACCTCGAGCCCCAACCGTCGGATCCTTGCGACGACGTTTGCCACACCTGCGCAAGCCAGACGGGCAGACTCCCGGTAGTCCCTCCCCGGGGCTACGACCAGCGTGTCGTCAGCATAGCAGACGACACTTAGCCCGGGGAGGGAACCCCATAGGGCGCCCCGCAGGACCCAGTCGTAGTCGATGTTCCATAGCAAGGGGCCCAGAACAGACCCCTGCGGAACACCGCGCTCGACGGGGAAGCGGTAGACCGCCCCACCGTGTCCGACGCATACGATCGACCTGTCCTCGAGATAGGAGCCGATCAGCCGGCGGAGGTACGCGGGGACGCCGTGATACTCCAGCGCCCCCGCGATCACCGACCAGGGCAGGGTGTTGAATGCGTTCCTTATGTCCAAGGACACCGCCATTGCCACCCCGCCCCGGGTGACGGCCTCATCAGAGAGGGCACGCACGCGCAAAATCGCGTCGATCGTTGAGCGGCCCTCTCTGAAGCCGTACTGCTCCGTCGAAAGATCGGGACCAGTCTCGGTTAGGTGCCGGATGATGCGGGCCGCGACGATCCTCTCGAGCATCTTGCCCGCTTCGTCCAGCAACACGATGGGGCGATAGCCCGCGGGTGAGTCCGCAGGGCGTCCGTCCTTCCGTAGAAGGACCAGTCTGCCCGTCTTCCATTTCGACGGGAACCGTCCCGACTCGAGGCACGCTTCGAAAAGCCCCCCGAGCCGGTCCCCTAGGGCCTCGAAGGCCAAGCTCCAGATCCGGCCGTGAACGCCGTCAGGGCCGGGGGCCGCGTCCTTTGCTCTCATTCTGGACACGGCCGCATGGATCTCCGCCCTCGTGATAGGAGGAGGGGGCTCCTCGGCAGCGGGAACGCTGGGGCGACGCGGAGGCGTGCCCCACGTGGCGTCCATCTGGGGGGGCTCAAAGTCCCCCCCCGCTGCCGGCGGGAAGAGTGCCGCAACAATTTCCCGCAGCTGCCGAGGCTGGAGCCGCTCGGTCACCGGGAGCGCCCACGGTTGCAGTTTCCTGCGAACCATCTTGTATGGGCGCCCCCAGGGATCTTCGTCGAGCGACTCCAGGAGAGTCTTCATGCTCTGCTTCTTGGCCTCGCCGATGGCCAGCTGCAACGTCGTCTGCTTTTGACGACAGTCAGCATGCAGCCGGGCCGCCGTCTCCGCGAACGTAGCGTCACGACGACGGCGGCGGCGGTGGCGTGCGCTCCGGCGGCGCGCCCTCACCCACTCCTCGCGGAGTCTTGCGATCTCGGGCGACCACCAGAACGCACCCCCACGTGGTGCTCGGGGGCCGACCCGGGGCATGGCGGCATCACAAATGTTTGCCATGGTGCCCCGGAACCAGTCGACCTCCGCATCCACGTCCGCGAGCCGCGCGGGTTTTGGCGCCCACGCAGCAACAGCGGCCGCCTCCATTAGCAACTCCTTATCCATCCTTTTCAAGGCCCACCTGGGGAATGAACAGGGCGCACCTTGCGGGAGCTCCTCCTCACCGCGAGCGCCCGCGGCTGACACCGAAGACGGCGACCACGACGACGACAAGGAGGAGGCGGAGAGCTCGAATCGAACGTATCTGTGGTCCGAGAGCGTCTCCGCCCCCTCGAGTACGCGCCAGCCGCGGGTTCGGCATGCGACGGACGGGGACGCGAACGTCACGTCCACATGAGACTGCCCGTTCCACCGCACGCAAGTCGCGACCGAACCTCTGTTTATGAGAAAGAGGCCGGTCGCGATCGCCCACTCCGAAAGGGCCTCCCCTCGCGCATCCGTGCGGGGGGAACCCCAAGCCGTGCACTTGGCATTGAAGTCCCCCGCGACGATGACAGGGCGGGACCCGAAACGGTGCAAAAGCGCCTCGAGCCCGCCCAGAAACCGCTCGAACTCGGCGAGGCTCCTGTTCGGAGAAAAGTACGCCCCGATCACGACGGTCCCGTCGATCCTAGCCGCGACGTACCCGGGTCCCCTGGCCACCATATCCAAGGGGGGTAACTATCCCGCCCACTGGACGCGTCGCCCCTTGCGGAGCTCCGCGCCGAGTAGAGCGAGATCAGACTCTCGCAGCGTTCGAGGCGCACGGTGGGGACTCTGTCCCTTACGTGACCCGTGCTGTCGCCCCCTTCGTCGTGGCAATGTTTGCCCCCCCCAGAAACGGTGGGGCAGCGTGCGGCCGATTGCTCGACCGCACGGAGGGATTCTCCCCCCGCGGACCGGGAGGTACCCTCCTGGGGTAATAACTTTTGTACATGTGCCATATTTCATTTTGTCCTTTTTTATTAACCAGGGGTCGGTCCCCTGGGGTCTGGTTCGTACCCTCGGGACTGGACTCCCTCCAGCCATTCATCCCATCGCCGGGCACCAGAGCTTAGGATTGGGGAATTTTTTAAAGAGGTTTACGTCCTCGCGGCCCCATGCCTCGCGGCAGCGGCCCCCGTCCCCCACACGGTGAGGATTACGGGTTGGCCGGCGGCCCGCCGAGTGCAACGAGCAACACGGCAGACCACCGCCCGACGCTCAAAAGAGCAGCAACGACGAAGCCACGCCGGTATACCGGTACTCCCCTCTGGAGGGCGTGTCCCTGTAGCTGAAGCCGGGGACATGGCGACCAGAGGCCGGAAGATGCGTAAGCAACGCCGGCTCACTACTCCATCGAAGGGCAGGCCAAAAGTGGCCCACCACCACCCGTGGGTTACGTCCGAAACGGGTCGGACGTGACCCGAAGAAAAACAAAAAAGGGGGACGAAAGGGGAAAAGAGAGGGAGCCCGAGCGTCTCCAGGAGGAACACCCTTCAGCGAGTGAAGGGCGTGGAGAGCCCGCAACTCCCCCTGCTGGTTTTGGTCCGCGTCATCCGATCTCTTTCGCTGCAAAGCCTAACTAGGCTACCCTACTCCTACACCTAACCTACCTACCTAACACCTAGAATCCTTGCAACGATATCGAAAACGAAGAACATCACCGCATACGAGAGGAGATAGCTGCATGGAGGAAGAAAATGATCGAAGAGAAGGACCCAGCATTTAAAGAAAAGCCGTTCACACCGAAAGAAATACAAACGGTAATCGAAAATATGAGCCCGAAAAAGGCTCCAGGCTATGATGGCTTCACATCAGACATTTGCATCAAGGCGATAGAAGCAAACACAACTATATTCCTCACCATCCTGAATCAATGTCTGACCCTCACAATCTTCCCGAAGATTTGGAAGCAAGCCACCATAAGGATCCTCAGGAAACCAGGGAAAGAATCATATATTACTCCCAAATCATAGAGACCTATAGGCCTGCTCCCAGTACTGGGCAAGGTTTTTGAGAAGGCCCTAGTCAACCGTCTCCAGTGGACCCTGGGAAATGGAAACCACCTCAGTAATAGGCAATACGGCTTTCGACCCCAAAAAAGCACTGAGGATGCGCTATACAGACTCACGAACCTGGTGACCCAAAATGTGAACCAACACAAAAAAATTGTGGCTATGGTGAGCTTTGACATTGAAGGGGCATTTGACAACACCTGGTGGCCAGCGATAATGAAACGACTAAAGGAGGAGGAGCCCGCAAATCTGGCTGGTCATCGATGACTATTTGCGTGATCGAAAAATCAACCTCCAGTATGCGGGATGTACAGTAATCCGATACACAGAAAGGGGCTGCATCCAAGGCTCCACTTGTGGCCCTTTGATGTGGAACCTGCAGCTGGATCCACTCCTGGCCGAAGTGAAACATCTGGACGCACACATACAGGCCTTCGCGGACGATATTGTCATTGTAGCATCAGCGGACTGTACTACCGAGCTGAACGACAAAGTCAACACAGCTCTGGAAAAGATAGCCAACTGGGGAAGGACCAACAAAATGAAGTTTGCCGATCACAAAACACAAGCCGTCATTTTTACGAAGAAACTAAAATACGACCAGCCTAGTTTCTACCTTAACAACACTCCGATCAAATTGGCCGATAAGATGACAATCCTGGGTTTAACCTAGGACAGAAATCTAAACTTTAGACCCCATCTGGAACGAATCACAGGAAAAGCCCTAAATATCTATAAGGCAATAGCCCAAGCGGCAAAAGCAACTTGGGGACTGAACCCCGACATCATAAGAATTATATACACGGCAGTCATAGCGCCCATTATGCTATACGCAGCAAGTTCATGGGCAATCGCTACGAACAGAGAGTACATTAGGCGTAAACTAGACAATCTATCCAGGATATTCGCCATCAAAATATCGAAAGCTCACAGGACAGCCTCATACACATCAGTGCTCCTTTTGGGAAGAATCCTACCGCTCGACCTCCGGATAGCGGAGGCTGCTGAGCTATACAAAATCAAAAATGGCTCGCCGATCCCCATGCTACCAGGTAGACCTATAGAAAAGAGAACAAGCATATATAGACTACCCCATCCAGCCAGTAGAGATGACCTACACTTCAAGATATTACAAACCCAAGAAGAGCTGATAGAGGTAACAAACAAAACCCCGACCATTTATACCGACGGGAGTAAACTAGAAGGAAGAGTCGGTGGAGCTGCAACTTGGTGGGAACAGGGGGAAGAGAGGAAATCCAAAAGCTTCCGTTTAAACCCGTACAACTCAGTCTTCCAGGCGGAAATAGTCGCAATACAAGAAGCACTAATGATGATAGCAAAATCACAACATAAAGTAGTCAACTTCATTAGTGACTCGAGATCTGGGCTGCAGGCCATCATTAACACCAACACTACTCACCCATTAATCTTCAATATACAAACCACCATGAGGAACTTGGCCAATATGAACAAGACAGCAAACCTGTTCTGGATAAAGGCTCACGCCGGGATACCAGGCAATGAAAGAGCTGACGAACTAGCAAAAAAAGCAGCCTTAACTAACAAACAGGCACCAAAATACGATGGAATCCCACTATCATATGTACGACACACACTAAGGCAAACCACCATAGACAAATGGCAACAAAGATATACTGAGGAAACGACGGGAATGACTACAAAGATGTTCTTTGTAGATGTTCGCCGCGCCGACAAGATACTTAGTAAAATGAAAGTTAACAACATCATAGCACAGCTCTTTCTTAACTGGACACGGTGGGTTCGGCGAATATCTATTTAGGTTCAAACTCAGAAGCAATCCCTACTGTGAGTGTGATGGCGGGGTCTGTGAAACTGTCCTCCACATTCTAACAGAATGTCCTAGATTCGGATTTAGACGCATAGAAACAGAACAGATCTTGGACTTTGCCATGGACACTCAAAACTTCTCCAGTATTATCGAGGACGACAGTACTAGAGAAGCGTTCCTGAAATTCGCTATAAACAGTATAAAAATTGCCAACAACAGAAATAATAGTATAATGAAATACGCTATAGATTAATAATGAATGAAGAATGTGATGATAACGTAAACGTCTCTGTCCGGGGGCCTGGACTTGGGACCCATAAATGTTACTTTAAGTTTAATTCTAATTTAATTCTAATTTTAATTCTAATTGATTGTAATTCAATTTTTTACATAATTTTTATTCCATATCATTAACGGCGGTGAACGTACGGCTGAGCAAATCCGGAAATATAACAAACTATGTTGTGCTCAACTGCGAGAAATTGATTTTCCGATGGAAATGAGTAGTTGCTGTGATGGAATGTGCTCCAATGCTGAGCACAAGTTATTAATAAAAAATATGTACTTAAGACTGGTCACTACGTTGTCGGATGCAGCAACAGCTACTTGTAAAAGGGTCAAGCCTCGAAGGAGGGGTGGTTATGTTGCGGGATGGAACAAGTATGTTGTAAGCTACCATAGGGAGGCCAGGTCGAGGTTTTTGGCCTGGATGGCAAGCCTAAGAATGGTCAGACGTATGTTGACATGGTAGAAAGTAGGAAGTTGTTTAAGCAGAAGTTAAGATGGTGCCAGGATAGGCAGGAACAAATTAAAATGGATTCACTTGCATCCCATCATTCCGCTAATAATTTCCCACAGTTCTGGAAAGATACCGGAAAATTTAACCAGAAACCTGGCCTTCCTGTGAGTATGAATGGTATTTTTGACCATCACTTGATTGCAAATGCGTTTAGTAAACACTTCAAGGTGACACCGCAGCGTAATACTGGTGTGTTTCGGTCGCCCGTTGCTGGAACCATCATCCAGAAAAGGGATATCAGTTTTACATCGAAGGAGGTTAAAAGAGTTATTAACAGCATGCATAGAGGTAAATCCCCTGGATATGATGGTCTCAGCATCGAGCATCTTAGGCATGCTGGAGTCCACCTGCTACGCGTCCTATCCTTGTTTTATAATCTCTGCCTTTGCCATAGTTACTTACCAGAGGAACTTACTAAAACTATAGTGATTCCAATTATTAAGAACAGAACTGGGGACGTTTCGGATATGAATAACTATCGACCCATCTCTCTTGCGACCATATTAGCCAAGGTGTTGGACGGCTTGCTTAATAACATTCTTAACAAACATATTAAACTGCATGAAGCCCAGTTCGGTTTCAGAAATGGGCTTTCCACTGAAAGTGCGATATTATGTCTTAAGCAACCTGTTCAGTACTATACGGACAGGAAAACACCGGTATACGCGTGCTTCCTAGACTTGTCTAAGGCGTTTGACACAGTCCTATATGATAAGCTTTGGGACAAACTGGGCAGGGCGGGTGTACCGGTTGAGGTCATATCAGTGTTACAGGAATGGTACCACTGCCAGCGGAACCAGGTGAGATGGGCGGGAGCTTTGTCCGGGCCATATGGCATGGAGTGTGGCGTGAAGCAGGGGGGGCTGACCTCTCCTTTGTTATTTAACTTGTACATAAATGACCTTATCGGTGAGCTCAGCAGCACTCATACCGGTTGTCATATTGATAGTGTATGCGTCAATAATATTAGCTACACGGACGATATGGTGCTGCTGGGACCATCGGTAGGTGCTATTCGTAAGATGTTGGCTATATGCGAGACCTACGCTGGGGAGCATGGACTGACCTACAGTAAAGCAAAAAGTAAAGTTCTGCTTTTCAAGGGTAAGTCAGGTGCACCTGTTCCAGTTTGTGTTCCTTCAATTAAATATGATATGAATATGATATGAATATGATGAGGAACTGCAGAGAGTGACCAGTTTTAAGTACCTGGGCCACATTGTAACGGATGATTTGTCCGATGACGCAGATTTGGAGCGGGAGCGCAGGGCATTGGCGGTCCGAGGAAATATGGTTGCCCGTAGATTCGCTCGGTGCTCCTCCCCAGTAAAAATTTCTTTGTTTAAGGCATTTTGCCAATCGTTTTACGCGAGCAGTCTATGGGTGAATCATACTCAGCGGGCTGCCAGGGTCCTGCGCGTTCAGTATAACAACATCTTCAGGGTGCTATTGCGGCTGCCTCCCTACTGCAGTGCGTCGCAAATGTTTGCTGATGCCCGGACGGATGGCTATCAAGCTATAATCCGAAAAAAGGTTGCCTCTTTTTTAAGACGAGTGAGAGACAGTAGTAATGGCATCCTCGGGATGATTGCTTCTCGCGCTGATTGTCCGATCCAACATAAATGGATGTGTATAATTACCGGACAAGACTGACATATCCTTATTATTATTTTACTCTTCTAATGAAGAGTAAAATATTGAAATGTGTATGATTTTCTTTTTTATTTTATTTTTTCTCCAAATTAATTGACTGATTGACATAATGATAGCTAATATTGACATAGAGTGGTTACTACTGTATTGATATAATTATGTGTTTCTAATTCATTTCCTTTGTATATTTAATTAATTGAATTAGTATATTGTTCATTTTCTATTTGTATTGTTGAACTGTTTGTGTGCTGACTATTGTATTATTATTATTTTATGGATTTTTTCTGAAATAAATGTTTTATTATTATTATTATTAACAAAAAAAAAAATAATAATAATAAATAATATAAAAAAAAAATAATATATATATATAATAATAATAATAATAATAATAATAATGGCTAATGACTAACACAGGAATAAAGGTTGTCCCATAATGAAAAGGGACAGATAACTAGGAGGGAGGTTTTAGTCCGTAAGTCTTAGTCCGTAAGTCACTGAGACACTTCCTCAGTGGAGTCGGGCATGCCCTTTGGCCCGGGCCCTTGGGTATCCATGAGGATTTCCTCCCGCCCACGCAAAAAAAAAAAAAAACCTTGCAACAAAAAAGACCGGACGATACCCCTGGGAGTGGGACTGTTCCCAGAGGATCCCGTTATCCGCCACCTACGGACGCGCCCGGTGGAAGTCCAGCAAAACTCCCCCACAGACGGAGCCCCCGGCCACGCAGAGTGCGCGCCGGGGGGCCCGCCCAGGTACGGGAAGTTTACGAAATCCTAACGCAAAAACGATACTTACCTTACGTTCAATTGCAAACACCTATAAACAAAAACCCATTAACATTTTTAATGGATTCTGGAGCATCCATCTGTGTCCTGAAAAAGAAAAGCATAATTAATTCCCAAGAATTAAAAGAAAACATTGTGAAAGTGAAAGGAATTGATTCCAAAAATGATACTTTAAAGAGTGTAGGTTGTTTTGACTTACCCTTACAATTCAATGATGATTTAAAAATCAGTCATACTTTCCACGTATTTGATAACGTAGACTTGCCCTATGACGGCATAATTGGAAATGATTTATTCATCAAATATCAGTGTCGTATTAACTATCAAACGAATTGCCTAGAAATAAATAATATTAACGTCAAACTGTCCTTCGATGAGCCATCCTATATTATTCATGCTCGCACTGAAACCCTAATAGAGTGCTCTGTGAAAAATCCAGAACTGAAAGAAGGAATCATAGTAGACCAACACATTTGCGATTCCCTCCTCGTTTCCAATTGTGTAGTTAAAGTAAAAAACAATAATAGAATAAATTTGACAATTCTCAATGTGTCTGATGAACAAGTGTATTTAAACGCTAATCTAATGCTTACTTTAGCACCGATTGACCTAACCGAGTACAATACAATCCAACATGACCAATCTACTAACAGTATCGAAAGATGTAACCAGTTATCCGATCTTCTAAGAACATCTCATTTGAACCAAGAAGAATTGTACTACCTTAACGAAATATGTTTTCAATACGCTGATATATTCCATTTACCAGGAGATCAATTAACGTGTACAGATGTTATACAACACGAGATTAAAACTAATTCCTCCCAACCTATAAATGTAAAATCATATCGTTTCCCAGAAATCCATAAAGAAGAAATTAACTCTCAAATAAACAAGATGCTAGACCAACAAATTATCAAACCATCTAAATCTCCATGGTCTTCCCCAATATGGATAGTACCAAAAAAGGAAGATGCTAGTGGTAAAAAGAAATGGAGGATAGTAATAGATTACAGAAAACTGAACGATATCACTATCGGTGAAAATTATCCCATTCCCCAAATTAATGAGATATTAGATCAATTGGGTCAAAGTAAATATTTCACAACATTAGACCTCGCTTCCGGTTTTCACCAATTCAAAATGTCCCCCGCAGACGCATCGAAAACAGCGTTCAGTGTCCCCCATGGTCACTTTCAGTTTAACCGGATGCCGTTTGGCTTGAAAAATGCCCCTGCAACCTTCCAGAGAACAATGAATACAGTCTTATCCGGCTTACAAGGCGTACACTGCTTTGTTTATCTCGACGATATAGTCGTGTACTCGTCAGATCTACCCTTACACATAGAAAAACTAACCCTTGTCTTTGAAAAACTAAAAAAATTCCAGCTCAAACTTCAGCCCGATAAATGTGAGTTTTTACGTAAAGAAGTTGCTTACCTAGGTCATGTCATTAGCAATGACGGCGTTAAACCAAATCCAGATAAAATAAAGGCGGTAATGCAATTCCCAGTACCAAAGTCGGCTAAAGATATAAAATCTTTCCTGGGCTTAGCCTCATACTACCGAAGATTCATACCTGAATTTTCCAAATATGCAAAGTCTCTCACTGTTCTCCTGAAAAAGGATGTCCCTTTCAACTGGACCAATACACAACAGCTAGCTTTCGAACAACTGAAAGAAAAACTAGTTACAGCACCAGTCCTTATCTATCCCGATTTCACAAAACCATTCATCTTAACTTGTGATGCTTCTAATTACGCGATTTCTGCTATTTTGTCACAGGGTGATATTGGAAAAGATCAACCAATCGCCTTCGCGTCAAGGACACTAAACAAAGCCGAAACTAACTACAGTGTCACTGAGAAAGAATGTTTGGCTATAATTTACGGAACTAAAATTTTTCGTCCTTATCTCTTTGGTCGTCAATTCAAAATAATAACAGACCACAAACCTCTCAACTGGCTTTTTAATTGCAAAGATCCAGGGTCCTGGCTTATCCGTTGGCGTCTCAAGCTAGAAGAATTTGACTATGAAATTCAATATAGAAGAGGTAAGACAAATACTAATGCAGACGCTTTATCACGCTATCCAATGAATCCTCTACAACAAAATGATGACATCTCAATGCCAATTCCCGAAAATATAGATATTAATCCTAATCAAGTACGTAACGAGGAAATCTCTCCTGTTGAACCCTTTCCAAACTTAGACTCTATAAACAATGACTTACCAGAATTAGATTTACCCGATGATTTCGTCCTACCAGATAGCCTAGAGCTTCCGGAAGATTTCGATATCCCTACTCCACAATCTGTGGAAGATACCGATGACGACACATACTCCAAATGTCTGAAATCAATAAACAACAAATCAGTTATATTTGACACTAAAATACTCGAACATAATGAAAATCTTTTAAAGACTAAATTAAAACATATCGTAATACCTACATCCATTGATCTCGATGAATCAAACCGCTATGTGCCTGAAATTATCGGTAATATACCTGATCCTAAAGAATTACTTGCAGCAGAAAGAACTTTATACTCACCTTTGATATCAGAAACAAATGACATTCTTCACTATTTTCTCTTTGTTAAAGTATACCACTATGATAAAACTACATATGACGACATATTTAAAAGCTTAAAAAATTTGAAATCTTATTTATTGTCAAAAAACGTGTCAGAATTTAGCATAACAGATTTTAGTAACCCATTCGATAGTCATTCCTATGTTAAAATATATAATATAATAATGTACCTGACGGCGTTAACGATATTTCTGTTTAGCACGTGCAATAGGAGTGACTCACACAAGCCAGGTGCGCCGGCCGTGTCGTTTGACTCACAAACAACAGGTGCAACAGAAGTGACTCATAAATAAGCCAGCTGCGCCGGCCAGTATAAAAAGGCGGTACGTGCCTCGCAATGAACATTCGTTCGACTGCGTTTGCCCGGTGCACTTACTATATCGTTGTTACGTTGTGTGATTCAGTGACTGTTGTACGTACTGGTTAAAGTTGGACAAGTGTTAAAGTGAATTGTCAAGTTAACATATTGTTGATTAAATCAGAAACCAAAGGTGACTTCGTTTTACTTGGTGTTCAACAAGATAATATCTACCCTCAAGCATACATCAGAAGTGAGATCAGGACTCTACTCTCACTGGCGTGACGTGTTTGAACATGTTCGAAGTACAGCAAAAAAAACATGATGCAGATCAGAATACTAGTAGTGGTACGCCACAAGAGCGTGAATGCAGCATACGTAAGTCGTGTAATAACGTCTCTGTTACCTCGATGGAAGATCTGAGCCACGAAGAAATCGTCACATCTTACGTTCTGGCTCATGTTGCCCAGTTTGACTGTCGACTTCATCACATGGCATTTACTAACGGAAATACAACACGTAACAAGCTATTGCAAGAAATTAAGGCAAGTGCAAATCTCAAGTGAAACTTCGATCGCAATAATGGATCTGTCATGACGAGTGGGTAGTTCCGACACGAATCGTTTTTAAGCCAATGACTACTGCTAGAGTTACATGGCACTAGTACAGTAAACCAGGACATGAGACTGTGAATTGTCGCTGAAATTTTAGAATCTACTCGATTCAATACCAATAACACTACACGTTCGATGACTTCGGGCTCCAGCAAGCAAGCAAGCAAACAAGAAAGCAAGCAGGTTTCCGTGGGGAAGAAAAATTGACACATCTGAAGTCGTCGTGACCTGTAAGATAAGACGTCCGGTGCGTTCGTGTCTGGCGATGCGGCGGTGTTCGGGTTCCGCTGGCTGATGCAGGTTTTTCCGGTGAAGTGCGTGCTTGTGCGTGCTTGACATGTGTTCGCGGTTGGCTTCCTCAGTGTGGGAGTAACATCGTGTAAGAGAGGTGGAACCCGTAAAATTGTAGTTTGCGTGGTGGCTGGTAAGATTTGTTGCGGTAAGAAGTTTGCATGGTGGTAAAATGTCTTGTGAGTCTGCACAGGTAGCCGGAGGTGAGACTTCCGCGGTCGCGGCCCACCCAGTCCGCGAGAACCGGGCAGATCGCCTCGACGGTACGGAGGCCGGCCGACGGGTCCGCCAAACGACGAGACCACGCCTCCAGCACGGACTGCCGATATTGGAGCCCCCGCGCTCCGGCTACACTTGCGCTAGGGCGCGCCGCCTCGTAGGAGACTGTGAGGTATGATTGAATTGACCGCACGGGTACCATCACCCTGCCTATTTCTGCCGTGAAGCAGCGGTGTATTTCGGTTTGAAGGGTGGGGCAGCGGTTGTAACTATACTGAGACCTTAGAACTTCTATCTCAAGGTGTGTGGTGCGTTTACGCTGTGGATGTCTATGGTAACCACTTAACACAAGGTGGGCTGTGAGCTCGTCCACACATTAATACGAAGAGCATAATCAAACGAAATTAGATACGAAGTTTAAAGGGCCGTTTAAAGTAGTTGAAGTATTGGATGGTGTCGATTTAATTTTGACTCTCACACATTCGCTTAAGGCTCGAGCTGCTACTTGCCTCGCAAAAATACAGCCTGGTAAGATATCCTGGCCTACTATTAAAGAGATGCTGACAAAATTATCTAATGATGCAAGACCACTTCGACCTGGTTATTAAATTTGAAATGGAAAGCAAAAAGGGACCAGCTGAAGCCGGTATCCGGCTATGGCAACTTATAAAGAAGATTCCCGACGCTAATGTGCCAGAACAAATAGCCACCGGATTTGTTATATCAATACTGTCGCAGTGTGATGAAAGAATCCGTCGGGAATTGAACTCTGTCGTTATTACCACAAAAAATCGTCTATTTCACACATTACGTGGCTTTACCCTCAAAAGAAAAAACGAAGATCCTGATAAAGAACCAAAACGCTCTCGAAGTTTTTTTCCGTGGAAGCTGCCATTTCTGCGGAAAACCTGGGCATCGTGCCGAAGGGTGTTGCGACAGATACTGCTCTCAAACTTTTTTCGATATTCTAGCAAAACCTGAACAACCTCCTCATCCGTGGGCGCCCGGCTCTCGCCTGCAAGTCAGCTGTTACGTGTGCGGTGATGCGAGTCATGTAGCTTCTGGGTGTTCCATGCGCTACAAGAAGAAAAACGACACTGCTCCAGGTGCTGTGGCAGGTGCAACCAGAGACGTCAACGTGTGTTCCAGAGCTTCAGTGTGTTACAGATAAGTGGTTTTGGCTTCCTCTTAATGTTCCATTCAGGGTCAGAATGTAGTCTTATAAAACAAAGTCATAGTAATTTATTCAATGGTAAGCGGTTTCATGAACAAGTCACTCTTTGATCTGAAAGTAACTTAGACCAATCATGATGGTAAGAGCACTTAGGGGATATTCAACTCGCCCTTAATAGTGCACGTTGTCGAGTAACAGGGTTTACTCCAATAGAATAGACGTTTGCCGTTCAGGGTAGTTCACTTGAAATATCTTAAAGTTTCAACAGAGTGATAATCCCTCTAGATTAGATCTTGATTTAGCACGGTCGAAGACCGGCGAAAACATAAAAAAAGGGCACAAACAGAAGCTTGGTTTAGTCGAGGCAAAGCTAAAGTCAACCTCTTTTCCGCTGGGGATTTTGTTTTCGTAAGTTGACCGAAAATGTAAAGGTCCCTTCAACATTACTGCAGTTTTGGAAAACGATAGGTATAAATTGAGACATGTAAATAGTTCTAATAGAGTGTACAAATTTCCCCATGAAAACTTACGTGAAATACCTCGAGGCCCGTCAGGCCTACTAGAAATTTCTGAAAATTATAGTGACGATGACGTGACGGCGTACACAGATGGGTTAATTAATCTTGTTCATGAAACTGATCTTAATGATGACGACTCTATCACTGACAATAGAAGCGACATTTTTATCCGCAAATAGCGATACTATGTCTGTGGGTGGTGATACAATGTCTGTTAGGTCAGGCACCTCGGGTGCAGGTGTTGGAAATGTAGAAAACGATGGTCGGTCTCGCACTATTTCTAAAGAAAGTCCGTATAAATGTTCTAGTCTAAGAAATGTTTCAACAAATGCTACCGTACACGCAGAGTGAAAAAAAAAGAGAGAAAAAAATGAAGAAAAAAAAAAATTAAAAAAAAAGATAAAAAAGAATTGTAAGTCATTGAAGGGTGTATCCGGTCCAATGACTTGGCTAAAGGGATGTTAATCCGGACTAGCAAAAAAAAATAAAAAAAGAGAAAAAAAAATGTAGGTTGTTGAAGGGTGTATCCGGTCCAACGACTTGGCTAAAGGGATGTTGATCCGGACTAGCAAAGAAAAAAAAAAAAAAAAAAAAGAAAAACAAAGTGTGAAGTCATTGAAGGGTCTGTCCGGTCCAATGGCTTGGCTATAGGGATTTTCATCCGGACTAGCCACAACAATTAGCTACAGGGATTGCGATCCGGTCTAGCATTATTCGGTCCAATTCGAAAAACTGAAGAGATAAAGTTAAAAGGGACATACTTACATACCTGAAGAGTTTTAAATGAACTGACCCAGGTATATAAGCAGTCAGTATTTATAGCCAGTATAGGATTTTCTGAAGAATTATGCGAACCGAACCGTACTAGATTGTTAATATCATAGACCACGTTTTAAGTTGCATCCGTTAATGTCAGGATGAACGAACACGTTTGTTGTTCACAGACATACCATAAGAATGCGCGCACGAGGACGAGCGCACGTCAGTATGGCCGTGACGGCGTTAACGATATTTCTGTTTAGCACGTGCAATAGGAGTGACTCACACAAGCCAGGTGCGCCGGCCGTGTCGTTCGACTCACAAACAGGTGCAACAGAAGTGACTCATAAATAAGCCAGCTGCGCCGGCCAGTATAAAAAGGCGGTACGTGCCTCGCAATGAACATTCGTTCGACTGCGTTTGCCCGGTGCACTTACTATATCGTTGTTACGTTGTGTGATTCAGTGACTGTTGTACGTACTGGTTAAAGTTGGACAAGTGTTAAAGTGAATTGTCAAGTTAACATATTGTTGATTAAATCAGAAACCAAAGGTGACTTCGTTTTACTTGGTGTTCAACAAGATAATATCTACCCTCAAGCATACATACCTATTTAATGCTACCAACATAACAATACATATATATAAGAACACAATCATGTATCCAGCAATGACTGAAATCACAAAAATATTGAGAGAAAATCATGATATTCCCATATCAGGCCACTTAGGTTCTAACAGGATGTTAAAAAGGATTCAGGAGAAATACTACTGGCGAAATATGAAGCGAGATGTTGAAAATTACGTTCATAAATGTGAATCCTGTCAAGCCAATAAAGCATTGCGTCAAACCAACCGAGCCCCGATGCAAATCACATCAACATCAACACAACCATTTGAACGGGTTGCTCTTGATATCGTGGGCCCCCTACCTGAGGTCGGAATTAACAAGTTAAGGTTCATTCTCACATTACAAGATGACCTTACAAAGTTTTCAGCGGCTTATCCAATTTCTAATTGCACTGCGGAAGAAACATCCGAGTGCCTTATTCATTTTATCACCCAATTCGGAATTCCTAAAATAATAATTACTGATCAAGGATCGAATTTCACAGCGGAATTATTTAAACAGACTTGTAGTTTCTTAAAAATTAAACAACTTTGGTCAACACCATATCATCCGCAGACACAGGGAGCTCTCGAAAGGAGTCATTCAACCCTTAAGGAGTACCTCAAATCCATTGTAGATGAAAACCAAAGTAATTCGCCTAGATATGTTTATACCGCTATGTTAACATACAACACAACTGTCCATTGTACAACAAATTTTACTCCTTATGAATTAGTATTTGGCCATAAAGCAATCATACCTTCTTCCATCTATGATTCCTCTCTGGAATCCACTTATAATAGCTATGTCAGAGTGTTACAACAGCGTTTACGATTTTCCAGAGAAAAAGCCATAGAAAACATTCTGAGATCAAAATCAGTGTCAAAATCTTACTATGACAAACGCGCAAAGCCAGCGAAATACAAAATAGGCGATATGGTATATGTGAAAAACCGTCTGAGATTGCGCAAAGCATTATCGCCCTCGGAAGGGACCTTTTAAAGTAATTCGTATAAACGGAAACAACACATTAACAATTTTGATGAATCGTAGGCATGTCAAGTATCACTACGATGAGTTGAAGTTAGCCGAAACAAATAATTAATTATTTTAGTCTTTCGTATTATATTAAATAAGATTAGGTTATTTCTATTTTAGTTAAATGCTTAGAGTATAAAATATAATTTCAGAATCGCAGCAACGTGCCTCACTCATATCAAAGCTGATGCTGATAGACGAGTAGAACCCATGAAAGATACCACGGGTATATATTTTGATCCCATGGGAACGTTGAAGATTTCTAACAACGACCTTCACGTTTTAGTCCCAATTGACGTCAATACATTCAACCTCACTTGGAAAATATAAAAACAGCTCTTAGTACTACTAGGTTCTTTTGCCAGCAAAATGAATTAAGTACTTCAAAATGTCATAACTTCCTGCAACCTTTGGCATCACGTCTCGATGACATCACTAGAGATTACAGTTCCATATCACATTTGATATCAGATAGAAACAAGAGATCTGCATGGTTTGCCGGTGTAGGTACCGTTTTTAAACATATAATTGGTACTATGGATGAGGACGACTCGATCAAATATAATGCCGCAATTAAATACTTAGATAATAATGATAAGAGACTGTCGTCAATAATTAAGGAAAATATTTTGTTAACAGATACCGCATTACGTAATTATAATGAAACTTTTAAAATAATTAAGATTAACGAAGCCCGAATGGGAACTGCAATTGAAAATCTTTTTCCTGTATTTAATAACATATCTAATATCCCTAAAGAGCTATATATAGAATCAAAATTGAATGAAATGTATAATGAATTATCGTCCAGTTTACTCACATTGTCATTTGAACTAGACGACATAATAAATGCTATAATGTTTGCTAAGAGCCATACTATTCATCCCTCTGTATTAACTCCTTCGCAGCTCTATAAAGAGTTATCAAACAATGTAAAAGATTTAAATAGCGAACTTCCTATTAGTTTAAGCCTAGATAATATTCATGTATTAATGGACATAGTTAAAACGACTTGCTATTTTATAGATCATAAGATAATATTTGTCATTAAGGTCCCGTTAGTATATAAGGTAGAATATATACCGGAATTGACTTATATAATAAGTCAATTCCGGTACCGATTCCGCATGATATGCGAAACCCTAACTCATTTGCTCTCATTGTACCCCATTGTAATCATATAGCTATTAGTAAAGATAAATCAACATATGTTTGCCCTATCGATTTAAACAAGTGCACTAAAATGAATATGAACAATGTTTATATATGTAACAATATTGATTCTCTTGTTCAGTCTATTCAGGATGTACCCATCTGTGAGACAGAGATACTCTGTAAAATTATAAACAAATTACCGCAACAATGCAACACTA
Source organism: Bombyx mori (assembly GCF_030269925.1). Lineage (NCBI taxonomy): Eukaryota > Metazoa > Arthropoda > Insecta > Lepidoptera > Bombycidae > Bombyx > Bombyx mori. The sequence continues at coordinate 6,349,254 of NC_085135.1, forward strand.
GACTAATTAACGGTCATATCAGTACCTGGCAGGAGTTGAAAGGTAATAAATGGTTATTTGTTCAAACAGAACCAACCAAACTCACTATCGTTTGTAATTCGAGCATCTCAGAATATAAGTTACTAGGTACAGGTGTTATTGTTCTCCAACCGGAATGTAAGGCGTACTGTAGAGATAAGGAATTTATTTACAAACCTAGCTATAACATAACGACTAAGTCCGTAATTTCTGATTTTAATCTTATCAATGACCCTTGTTGTGATTTAAAGAAATATATGTCAATCAAACAGAAGTTAGAACCTTTAAAATTGTACGATATGCATTTAGAAAAACTTGGAAGTGTTTCAAATCATCAATTAATGACGAACATTGATAATATTGTGAATACGCCTGACCCAATTATACAATACGATTCGCACTGTCCTATTATTACCTATTGTTTACTTATGTTATTCATGTTTTTTGTATTTTATAGGTTATGTAAAAGATTCGGTAAATGTCCTACTTTCCTAAACAAAACTAAGCCCGATAGTGCATTAGATGAAGTCCAAGAAATGAAAGAAATTCCAATTCCGAGAATTCGGATATCTACTTGAAACTTATTTTCAAAAACCTATAAGTTTCATCTTAAACGGGGGGTTGTTATATCCCTACATAGCATACAATAATGCTTACCAAACATCAATATCAGCATTTATTCCCGATTGTAATTTATGTTGGTTCGCAGGTTCGTGGAATGCACTAACAGAGGTTTTAGTGAGAAAAATATTTATTATCTATAGTGGCGTCGGATGACAAAACTTTAGTGGTTAGGAAGCGCGCGGCGTTCGTTGCTTTGGTCACAGCACTGACTTCGTTCGCCTCAGGTCATCGGTCCGAGGCCCCCTCACCTCTCGTTGAACCCCGCGCACTCCCTCTTACAAATCTTGTTAATTTAAAACTAAGCTAAAACTTTTGTTAACTTGTCCTAACAAAACGAATTCACCATACAAACAAACACACACCAAATATACTAATCACAGCTCCAATTTTATATTTAACGCATCGCTAACACGCCCCACCCCAGTGCTGCCTCAGCAGCACTCACTCTCAACTCGTAATCGAGCGATGCGCGTGACCGATCTAGTTAAAATTCCCATGCTCCACCCCAGTGGGGACTCGCGGGCGGTATGAAGGTCCATTTGATTCCGTGATTGGAAGCCTTATCTTTCAACACATCTTCGTCTAGATTTTTTATAGACTTCTTCAGTTTCGTATTCGCTCCTCGCAAGTTTGTTCCATTTTCGGAGTACATATATTGTGGCCATCCACGTCTTGCGGCCATCCTTCGTAATGCCATAATAAATGAGTCCGCGGTAAGATTATTAACTAGTTCCAGATGAATAGCTCGTACCGTCAAGCACGTAAACAGGACGCCGTATCTTTTTTCGCGGCGTCTTCCTACCGTGACTTCCATGGGACCAAATAAATCCACGCCGCAATAAGTAAAAGGTCGTTGCTGATGGGCCATTCGCGCGCCAGGTAAGTCACCCATTCTTTGTACTTCTGGTTTAGATTTTCTTATTCTACAAAATGAGCATTTAGATGTTATATGTTTAACGGTAGGTCTCAGTCTTGTGATCCAGTATCTTTGTTTGACTTCATTTACTATTGTTTCTTGATTTCCGTGTTCGTAGTAATAATGATAATATTTCACGATCAATCTAGCAATGTAGCTTCTTCCGTCTAGTATAATAGGGTTTTTTGATTCAGGTAGAATGCCAGTAGCAGCACCGATGCGGCCACCGACTCGTATAACTCCATACTCGTCTAAGTAAGGGGACAAGGTAAGTATATTACTTGTTTTTGATACATATCCACTGTTTTTTATTTCAGTTAACTCTTTTTTTTTTTAAACGATTCAGCTTGTGATTTTTTCAGTAACATTATTTCAGCTTTCTCCATAGTATCGTCGAACTCAAAGGTAAGTTTCTTGCATATGTTTATAAACTTTATAGTCGCGAGCATCATTTCTTATCCATTGCAGCACTGTCGTCGAGTCGCTCCAAAATATTCGTTGCTCAGGCTTTATAATATGTTCTCTAGTGACTGAGTCCGCTAGTCTTGCCGCTAAGATGGCGGCTTGAAGCTCCAAACGTGAGATGGTAATAGGTTTGTTTCCTGCAACTCGAGATTTGCTCGCAATGAATGCTACGCGTATGTTAAACTCGTCGTCAATACATCTCCAGTACGCGACGGCGCAGTATGCTTTGTTAGACGCATCGCAAAATATATGCATCTGTAAGTTTCTATAGCCAGTTCGAGTTACAACTCCACTGTAATCGTCTCCACAATTATTATTGTAGCTGTGCAGTATTCGTAGCGGATTCGACATGTGCTACGCTCGTAGCATTGTTCGTAGCCGTAGTCCTTGAAATCGCGTTGTATGAGGATGATAGCAGAAGGGTTTCATTATTCGTCTCATTCACTCGTATGGTAGCAGCCGGATAGTACCTCGGCAAACTCACATCTTTTAATGATTCCAGAAGATAAATCCATTTCAACCATTCTGGAATACCGCTTCGGTTATGTAATCATCCATATAGTCCATATAGTGACTTCTATATATGGCGGAAGCAGCAGCGGGCATTGATGACTCATACCGCTGAGCGTTTTTATTTTTTACAAACTGAGCTATATATGGCGAACAATTAGCACCAAAAATTAATGACGTCATAACGTAAGTGTTAAATTTCCCTCCGGTTCTTCTCTATATAAAAAACGGAAGGCATCCTGGTCTTCTGGTCGAATTTTTACTTTGAGAAACATATCTTTAATATCTCCAGAAACGGCTATTCGATTTTCTCTAAATCGCAACATGATGCCGAATAATGACATTAGTAGGTCGGGCCCTTTCAATAAGTAATCATTCAGGAACAAACCATTTGTTTTGGCCGCGGCGTCAAACACTAAGCGCAGTTTCTTTTTGTTCGGGTTATCGACACCAAAATGAGGTAAATACCAAGTTTTCAGCGGTGTAACATTTGAGCATCAGTTTTTTTGCGAAATCATTTTCAAATAAATGTCGTATTCGTTCTTCGTATCTTTTTGCATATTCTTTGTTATTTTTTAATTTTTGTTCGACTCCTTTTAGTCTACGGAGAGCTGTTAGGTACGAGTCCGGCATCGTACACTCCTCATCCCGCCAAGGTAAGCCAACGTGCCATTGACAATTGACGAGAGTGGAGGTTCGTTCTAAAATTTCAACAGCGCGTAAATCTTCCGAGTTCTGTCTTGGTTTGCCAGACACGCCCATGGACTCGATTGAGAACGACCTTCGCACCTCCTCGTGGATCTCTCGCAAAGTACATTCAGATTCTATGACGTCACTGGAGACAAACAATGAAGTGTGACGTGCCGCAGAATTAGGTAGGTAAGCATTAGGTACTCTTCCATGGAGGCACCAACCCAGAGGAGTCCGGGTGGCACAGGGTTCATTGGGCTTACCCACTCTCATTTCCAGAGGTAACAGGAGGTAACAATTATCTTGTCCAATTAAAACTTGCGGATGCAATTGTGTTGTGGTGCATAAGTTATGGCTGATGTCATTTAGGTGCATATATTTTTTAACATTTACTGTAGGCAAACTTTGTGGTAGGTTTAACTCTCCGACAATCCGCGCATCGATTGTAAACATCTTGTCATCGGTACTACACTTACTACACAGTGTCACCTTTGCTAGCTGCGCATCGCACACTAGTTCAGTGTCGTTCCACGCGCCGCGCACACGAAGACGTTCGTGGCGGCCGCGCAGTCCCACTTGTAATGCCAGCGGAGCGTTAATCAACGACACAGTCGAGCCATCGTCGAGCAAGGCGGTCGTGCTAACAATTCCGTTCGGTCCGTGAATGTTTATAGGCACAATTTTTAACATTACGGAACAGCTGATATTAATATTTGTTACTATTTCAGACTGAACTTCAGTTTCAGGTGGCGTTTCAGATTGTGCTGCTGATACAGATTGAGTGTCGGTTCGACTCGGCACATAATGCAGTAAGCGGTGATGCGATTGTCCACAATTGCTTGCGTCACAGCTTGGAGCGGAGCACGTTTCCCTGCGATGATGCGCTAATAAACACTTATAACAAATGCCGTAACGCTTCACATGGAACCATCTGTCCTTTCTTAGTGATTTTTTAAATTTTTTACACTCAGTTAATTTATGGCTACCGGTACGACAATAACCACATTTTTGTACACTTTGTCCGTCTTGCACTAAAATTGTTTGTATATTGTTCACTTTATCATAAAGTTTACGTTTGAAATTGTCCGTCCTAGATTGCAATAAAGTAGCACTACAGGTTGATACTTTTACAGCTTCTTCGGTGAGGAAATCTGACAGCACCTCTAGTCTAGGTTTCGGCGATTCAGCTGTGATAAGCGGATAACTATAATCTGTCCACTTGGTGAGCAGGGTCGTGGGTAGCTTGCATAAGATAATGTTAGCCACTTCCATGCCTTGCAGGTACTCTTGGCGACCAAGGGCTCGTACAGCGGCCACGTAATTTTTCACTTTGCCTGAAAAGGGTACTATTTCTTTGTGGTAGTCCGTAGGCAGTGGGTTCATCTTCTTTACGTCTACCACGATGCGAGATAGGATGACGTCCGCGTTTCCGAACTGTAGTTTTAAAGTGGAAATTATTTCTGCAGGAGAAGCACCACTGATAAGTAAGCCGGCGACGGCTTCTTGTGCGGTACCTCGTAAACACTTTCGTAACCGCCAATGGTTTTCTTTATCGCTGAAGTTGCAGACTTCAGTCGATTCCAGGTAGGCCTGCTCGAAATGAAGCCATTCTGTTGGGTCTCCGCTGAAGATAGGGAGTTCTTTTGGAGTGCTGAGACGACTAAGCAGCTTAGTATTTTGCTGGATGGCGGAGGACGTCATAAGCTCTTTGAATGCGCTCGTGAGTTGTTGAACTGCGTCGTTGTCGGCCGGGCTTGAGTGTGACTTGTGTTTATCACTGTTGAGCTTAGTGGCCTGCTGCAGTTCCTGTTGACTACGCTCTAACCATTTTTCTATATCACCGCCGTTGTTTTTCTCCGATGTTTCTGATGGTGGACTGTATTCTTCTTCGAGTTCTGCTAGATCCGCCGCTAACTTTTGATCAATGAGTTCCATTTGAATACGCGCCTTCGCCTGAGCTGCTTCTAGTTCCAGTTTCTTTTTCTGGATTTGTATTGATTTTGATGATGACATTTTCTTGGACCTGACTGACTGACGTGATGCTAGTGAAGGCGGATTTTGTTTTTCGGTTCGTTCCGATTTCACTGCACTCGCGGCACAAGAACTTTTTGCATCATGCTCATCGTCAATTTTTCTTTGTTTGTTGGCGGTACTGCGGGTATTTACCATTTTTTTCTTTTGCGGTGGCGTGAAGAACATTCGCGATCCGGGTCGTAGGACCAATTGTAATTTATGTTGGTTCGCAGGTTCGTGGAATGCACTAACAGAGGTTTTAGTGAGAAAAATATTTATTATCTATAGTGGCGTCGGATGACAAAACTTTAGTGGTTAGGAAGCGCGCGGCGTTCGTTGCTTTGGTCACAGCACTGACTTCGTTCGCCTCAGGTCATCGGTCCGAGGCCCCCTCACCTCTCGTTGAACCCCGCGCACTCCCTCTTACAAATCTTGTTAATTTAAAACTAAGCTAAAACTTTTGTTAACTTGTCCTAACAAAACGAATTCACCATACAAACAAACACACACCAAATATACTAATCACAGCTCCAATTTTATATTTAACGCATCGCTAACACCGATGATGATTTCTAGCTAGCTTTTTAAAGCAGTTCGGGTCAGACTTTCATCGGAGTGGGACGTATACCGAGTTTTCCTCACTTTCCCTATAAATACTATAAATTTAGTCTAGGGAGTATTAAAAGTGTTTTTTAAAAAGAAGTTCCTAGTTTAAATTCTAACAGCACGATAGTCGGAGCAGGGCGTTACGTCAGTAATGCCGTAATCGCCCGGGATCTGGATGTGGAGTCGCTCGAGGAGTTCATCCGGAGGCTAGCTCGTAATCTTTACGAGCGGGCTGACGGTGGACCCCACGAGCATCTCCACAATTTAGCTCCCTTGCACGCTAGACCACCTGATGGTCTGGCGCTACCAAGGGAGCTACTGGAACCCCCTTCTATGGTAAGATAGTCGGCTTAACCGGAGTGATATGGGAGTGCTCATAATGAGTGCCCCCATGGGACTGAGCTGTCCACACTCGTCACTTCCCCCCACATTGTTGGGGTGCCCCCCTATGGGGACCCATTTTCCACCCCCGAGGGTGGACCACTCCCCCGTTTGGGGAGTGTTTTAAGTCGGCCCCTCCCCGTGACGGACTTCCCCTTCTGGGGAGCCCTGAGCGGGTGAGCGCCTTAGCTAGTGCCGAGGCTCCCCCTCTGGTTTGTAGAGGTGGGGCCTCGGCATGGGGCCGGTGGCGGGACCCTCGTACCCGCTGACTGTTGTCCCCGTGTAAATAGTAGTGTAGTTTAGTTTTAGTTAGCTTGTAGTTAGTTAGTAAGGGGAAAAAAAAAAAAAAAAAAATAGAGGACAACACGACGCCGGAGGATCCTGCTGCCGGGCGTCATTCCTGGAGCCATTCAAGCCCATCGTATTATGTTTATGTATATATTCTTTTGTCGATGTAGTGCGCCGAGACGCGCATAACGAACAGCCTCCCGTCGTATATCATCTTGCACCCACATCACCCCTTTTTTTTTTTTTTTTTTTTTTTTTTTTTTTTTTTTTTTTTTTTTTTTTTTTTTTTTTTCGGGTAGAGGGCCGAACCTCCTACGAGGTCCCCGCGCAAAAGGGGCGCGCGGGGTATGTGAGACTCAACGATCTGCATGGTGTTGTGAGCAGACCGCGGGCCCAAGGATTTTAGAGCCCACCCACTAAACGACTCCCCTGCACTCTTACACCCGACGTCCGATCCCCTCCGAGGTCAGAACCCGGATGAGGTAGGGGGGCTACCGCGGTCAACACTACAACCAGACGGCGCGGCTCACCCCAAGGACGCCCAGCCGACGGAGCCTTCGAGGCGAATCGAAGGCTCTGAAACGTCGGCCGTCTCGGTACGGCAGCCCGTCGGGCCGCCCAGACGGTGCCGCTGGTGTCCCGGAATACCCCGCTGGACCAGAACCAGCCTGCCGGGTCGGGACGCGATACACCGTCGACCGGTCGCTCTATTCACTCCACGGCAGCGCGCTAGAGTGCTGGTAGCGCGCCGCGCGGCCTCACCCCCTCAGGTCGCCCCTTGACCTTCACCGGGGGGAGGCCGCCACCTACAGGGGCCGGGACGTACGGGCGTATTCCCGCCTCCGGCCCCCGGCTCGACGGCGACGGATCGGTGCGGAAAGGGAAGAGCTCTCCCTCTCTCGCTCCGCCGACCCACATCACCCCTGCCCTGTGTGGCAGGAGGGAGTTTCAGCCCGGGCAGTGGGGTTTGCCCCGAGGCCCGTTCCGTGCCCCCGACAGGGGGTACGACGACCCTTCTTCTCTCTCGAGCTCAGAAGCGAGCGAGTCGCCGTGTCAGACGGAGCGCTCCTGCGTAATATGCGCTCTGAGTTCATTTCTGGTTTTATTGAGTTACGAAGACCGCCCGCTTACCATGTCGCTACCCGAAAGTGGAAATACTCCAACAACTAGATACCAAAAGCGCTCCAGGATTAGACAAAATCGGAAATTACCTCATAAAACGTATTAAAACTCTTATTTTAACCCCATTGACTAGAATATTCAACCTGAGTCTCTCATCGGGCGTTTTTCCGGAAACCTGGAAAGAAGCTTTGGTTATCCCTATCCACAAAGGAGGCAATTCCGATCATCCAAAAAACTACAGGCCCATATCCCTACTCACCTCATTTTCTAAGCTTCTTGAAAAAATCGTAAACAAACAATTAACAGCATTCTTGGAATCTAATCGCCTAATCTCAGAGCAGCAATATGGCTTTCGCCAGCACAAATCAACCGAGCAAGCAGTCTGCCTTCTCACTAACTCTGTTTGTAAATATATCGAGGAGGGCAGATGCTGCCTGGGTGTCTTTCTTGATCTAGCAAAAGCTTTCGATACCGTTTCAGTTCCCATCCTTCTGCGCAAATTAGAAAACACTGGAATTAGAGGACTTTGCCTTAATTGGTTCTCAAGTTACCTCACAGGTAGAAGACAATGTATAAGGTAGGAGACCACATCAGTGACTTTTCTACGGTTTCCTTCGGAGTACCCCAGGGTAGCATTCTTGGACCTACACTATTTCTGGTATACTTGAACAGTCTGTCACATATTAAAATAGACAATGCGAACATAATTAATTATTAAGTATGGGCGCCCCCAGGGATCTTCGTCGAGCGACTCCAGGAGAGTCTTCATGCTCTGCTTCTTGGCCTCGCCGATGGCCAGCTGCAGCGCCGTCTGCTTTTGACGACAGTCAGCGTGCAGCCGGGCCGCCGTCTCCGCGAACGTAGCGTCGCGATGACAGCGGCGGCGGTGGCGTGCGCTCCGGCGGCGCGCCCTCACGCACTCCTCGCGGAGTCTTGCGATCTCGGGCGACCACCAGAACGCACCCCCACGTGGTGCTCGGGGGCCGACCCGGGGCATGGCGGCATCAGCGGAAACACAGGTCGCTGCGGTCCACGGTCGAGGGGCACTTGGCGAGGCCGTGGCCGGTGCCGAAGCACCGAAGACAGCGCTACGGCCTGCTCTCCTGCAGCTGCACGTGGGCCACTACCCAGCCCACGCGCAGCCATCCTGGGCTGTCCGAAGGCCGACCCTGTGGAGGGGTGACCAGGAGGTTCGCCGTTGCGATGGGGCAACGTGCCCACGCCGTCCGGGTTCCGGAGTACGTCGCCCGGAGCTCCCCGACTTTGACGTCGGCGAGGGCGCAGTTGCCCTGCGACGCGATGGCCGCGGCGACCTCCTCCTTCGTGGCGCACTCGTCGAGGCCCGTAATCTTCACCTCCGCCATTTTTACGGGCCGCGCGATGCGCACCACCTCGGGGTCCGGCAGGATTTCCCGCAGACGGACCGCCAGTTTTTCTGCCGCGGCGCTAGAATTCGCGCCGGGGCATTCTACCAGGCGGGCCCCGTTGGCCGTCTGCCGGACCTTCAGGCCACCCTCCACGCCGAGGGCGTCCACATTTACGCCGCCGCGCGCCTGGGTCATCACGTCGTGGTACGTGATGCCCCGTTCTTTGGCGGCCGGCAGCAGCTCCACGACTACTGCAGCCGACCGCGGGGCGCGCGGCCTCCTTCGTCCAGTTCGGCCCCTAGGCTCCGCTCGACTCTCTTGGCGGGGAGCGGCGGCCGTAGGGGCGGGCTCGGGGCGCGGCGCGACAGGCGCCGCAACCTTTTTGGGCCCTCGCCGCACCACCGTCGTCCAGGCCTCGTCCATGTTGGCCGGGGCTGGGGGCAGTGGGCGGGGCTGGGGGGTCGGTGCCGGTTTGGCGGCGTTGGTCCGCCCCTTCTTTTTGTTTCGGCTCCTGCCAGGCCCCGCCTTCGCAGGCTGGGACGGGGCAGGAGCGGACACCGGTTTTGATGTAGGGGCCGTGGGTGCCGGCGCCCCCGCAGCCGCGGGTTTAGGTGCAGCCGCAGCGGGAGCTCGCGCGGGTGTAGCCTTCTTTTTCCCGCTGTATGTTTTCACAGCGGGCTGCACATTCCTGCGGGGTGCCGGCACAGGCGTGCTTCCCTTAGCCTCGTGAGCGAGGGGCGGTCTCGCGCGCTCCGCCTTGGAGCTGCGCGCCTCCTGTATGAGGAGCTGCCGCCTCAACTCGTCCACCTCACTGAGGCCTTCCGCTTCGGGCGGAGGAGGGGCAGGGGCCGAGCTGCGTTGCCGCTCGATGAGGTCGGCAACCATGGTCCTCAACTCGGCCATGTCCACTCGCAGCTGCCCATTCTCCGCCCGAAGTTTGCCATTCTCGTTCGAGAGTTTCTCGAGGCGGGCGTGCTGCAGGGCCACTTCCTGCCGCAAGCCCGCCGTCTCCGTCGTTGTGGTGCGGTCTACCACTTCCTTCATACGCTCTTCTAGGGTGGCCGCTCCGGATTTTAAGGCCCGCACGTCCTTGAGTCCACCGCCGGATGTTGTTACGACTGCGGAAACTAATTTCCCAACCACCTCGAATGCTCGGAGGGGGTCAGAGGGACCCACCTCGGTTAGGTAGCGTTCCAAACGCGCGACCTCTCCGATTTTTGTTTTTTCTCTTGCCTCACGGCAGGCGGCCCTGGACTGCGCCGAGGAGGCAGCAGCCAGTCCGCGAGAAGAGACTGCGTCACAATCTGTGGCGGGCGGCGCCGCAGCAACCGCCGGCCCTTCCGCCAACGCCATGTACTTGGCGCTGGCAGGCTCTCCTTCCAACGAGTCGGACAGAGCGGAGGACGCCGGCTGTCGGGCCGATTTCCGCTTCCGCCGAGTCCGCTGTCGAGTGTCGGTGAACAGCGCCGGTGTCTCCCGCCCACTGGATGCGTCGCCCCTCACGGAGCTTCGCGCCGAGTGCAGCGAGAACAAGCTGTCACACCTCTCCAAAAGCACGGTTGGGACTCTGTCCCTTACGCGACCCGTGTTGTCGCCCCCTTCGTCTTGGCAGTGTTTGCCCCCCCCAGAAACGGTGGGGCAGCGTGCGGCCGATCGCTCGACCGCACGGAGGGATTCTCCCCCCCAGAGCGGGAGGTACCCTCCTGGGGTAATACATTTTTAACAGTTGCCATTTCTTCATTATTCCTTTTTGTTTAACCAGGGGTCGGTCCCCTGGGGTCTGGTTGGTACCCTCGGGACTGGACTCCCTCCAGCCATTCATCCCATCGCCGGGCAACAGAGCTTAGGATTGGGGCATTTTTTAAAGAGGTTTACGTCCTCGCGGCCCCGTGCCTCGCGGCCCGTGCCCCCGTCCCCCACACAGTGAGGATTACGGATTGGCCGGCGTCCCGCCGAGTGCAACGAGCAACACGGCAGACCACCGCCCGACGCTCAAAAGAGCAACAACGACGAAGCCACGCCGGTATACCGGTACCCCTCTCTGGAGGGCGTGCCCCTGTAGCCGAAGCCGGGGACATGGCGACCAGCGGCCGGAAGATGCGTAAGCAACGCCGGCTCACTTCTCCATCGAAAGGAAGGCCAAAAGTGGCCCACCATCTCCCATGGGTTACGTCCGAAACGGGTCGGACGTGACCCGAAGAAAAACAAAAAGGGGGAAGAAAGGGGAAAAGAGAGGGAGCCCGAGCGTCTCCAGGAGGAACGCCCTTCAGTGAGTGAAGGGCGTGGAGAGCCCGCAACTCCCCCTGCTGGTTTTGGTCCGCGTCATCCGATCTCTTTCGTTGCAAAGCCTAACTAGGCTACCCTACCCCTACACCTAACCTACCTACCTAACACCTAGGAATCCTTGCAACGAAAAAGACCGAACGATACCTCTGGGAGTGGGACTGTTCCCAGAGGATCCCGTTATCCGCCACCTACGGACGCGCCCGGTGGAAGTCCAGCAAAACTCCCCCACAGACGGAGCCCCTGGCCACGCAGAGTGCGCGCCGGGGGGCCCGCCCAGGTCCCTCGGGAACATTTCCATTTCCTGTGAAATTTTCTTTTTTCTTTAATCAACTTGATTAAAGCAGAGGAGTACCAGTAAGGGAAATTGGAGTTACCTCTTACGACCTTCACAGGCACATTATCAGAAATAATCTTGTCTAAGATTTCATGAAACTTGCCCACGGCCATGTCGACATCTAAATTCATAAAAGATTGTTTCCAATCAGTTTTCGAAAGTTCCTCGTTAATAATAGAGTAGTCACTTTTATGGAAAAGCAATATGGACCGGCCAGGAGAACGTAGGGGTCTCACGTCTAACCCCTGAATCTGAATATCTAAGGCTGGATGATGATCATCCTCAGATACAAGAGGAAGGGACGAACGAACAACCTTACAAGCACAATTACTTATTACTAAATCTAAGCATCTTTTATTTATATTAGAAATCGAATTAAATTGTTTAAAACTATTAAAAGCTAAAAAATTAGAAAGACCAAAGACAAGTGAGTCCCACCGATCACCATTCAAGAGTCTAGCAGGTCCATCAACACCGATCAGCTCCCAAGAAGCATTCCATAAATTGAAATCGCCGATGCACAAAAATTCGTCACCGGAATTAGTAATAATTGTGTCAGAAATATCCTCAAAAAAACCAATTTCATCTTCAAACTTAGAGGAACATTGAGGAAAATAGCAACAGTAAAGATGGATTAGTTTACTAACGTTATTGTGCTTAATATTTATTTTTATCAAAATAATATCAGCTGATCGGTTTCTGTTGGAAGGGAGACAGGTTAAATTAAAAACGGTAATTCCTCTACGCACAGCAATAAGTACCCCGCCACCCAAAGAACCATTTCGAGAGTTATAGTTCCGATCGCAACGGTAAACAACAAAACGCTCATCAAACAACTCCGAGTCATAAATACCCGGCATTAACCATGTCTCACTAAGACATATCCGAACAAAAACAGTTTCACTGTAAAAAATTGCGCCAAGTCCACGTTTATAAAACTCATCTCAATAACATTTGCACTTTACAAAAAAAAGAAGACTTCAATAGCTTTCATTCTCTACAAAAATATGTGAAATACAAAAAAATACCAAGAAACCGTCATAAAGATGAAAAAATTAAAAAAAAAATTGTTGAAAATTTAAAAATAAAAAAATAAAAATTTTATCGTACTTGGCGCGCGTCATTGAGTACCCCAAATTTTTCAGGATAAATGAACATCCTTTCAATGTTTAGAAATTTATAAGTAGGTCAACCTATGAAATGCATAAATGTAATTAATGAATTATTATTTCATAATAAGTTTTACAAAAGTTAAGTAAAATCGACATCTCATACGTATGTTATTTGAATTTTTTTCATTTCCCACTCATCTTTTATGATTTGAACTAAACACCCTCTCGTGTTCGCTTATACAAATACAAGCTACTTACGAGTCGATACGTATGTATACGTTGGCTTCAAAACATTTGAAAAAATTCTCAAAGATGTTTTTCAAAGGGTAGAAAAGAATAATAAAGTTTCAGCTGAATCTAAAGGGGTCGAACGCAAAAGTGGTCGATTTGGCATATAATAGCCCATAGGTATATAGTGAGAGCTGTTGAAAATTACCGTAGTTCTGTCTCAATTTCTCATAAAACGCTAACAAGAGCGAAAAAGATAACCTGGGTAACTTTTTCAGCTTTCACTGTATATTAAAGCAAAATGGTTTTTTTCTCGGGTTGAAATTCTTCCGAAAAATTTTGGGGTACTCAATGACGCGCGCCAAGTACGATAAAATTTTTATTTTTTTATTTTTAAATTTTCAACATTTTTTTTTTAATTTTTTCATCTTTATGACGGTTTCTTGGTATTTTTTTGTATTTCACATATTTTTGTAGAGAATGAAAGCTATTGAAGTCTTCTTTTTTTTGTAAAGTGCAAATGTTATTGAGATGAGTTTTATAAACGTGGACTTGGCGCAATTTTTTACAGTGAAACTGTTTTTGTTCGGATTTCATATCTTTTTGTTAAGTATTATTTTTTGCTCATTTATTACTAATTAAAAATAAATTATAAATATGTAGTCACTCAGCTTAAAAGCTAATGAAACGCTCAATTAATTAGTGTTTTAATGTTAGGTGCCCGACTGGCATGAGACTCTCGGGTTGTCAGTTCCGGTATCGACCGGGGACGCGTGTATTCTGCTTCAAAGTCTGGCGCGCACTAATTGGGGGTGCGAATGATGCAACAGATGCGCGGGCGCGGGTAGCGCGGGGTGGGTCGTCGCGGCACGGACCTGAGTCACATTCTCTTTGGCTGCTGTTGCCCCGCGAAACGGAACGTTGCGTTACATACTCCCCCTCCAAGTTGGGAACGCGTCCCGAGTCCAACTTGGGACTGTTAGTCTGAAGACGCGGCGGCCTTCCTCTTTGCCTCTTTGGCATAATTGGATCCGTACTTGAATTTGACGGAGAGTGGGTTAAATCCGCGGTGTGATACTTGCCGATGACATTGTTTGACAAGTCTGCTATGAAGTACGTTGTAGGACTAACTATTTTTACTACGCGATACGGGCCATCCCGTCGTGGCATGAACTTACGTGTTACACCCCTAGACGCATAAGCAAGCCATAACGAAGGAAATACTCTTCCAGTAGGACTCGGGAGCAAGCCACGGCGGTGGCATCAACAAGTGCGTAGAGTTCTACCCATCTTGTAGCTACATCCTCTACCAGGAGTACCCATCGCTCCCCCTGCTCTCCTTCTGGCAGTGGCCCGAACAAATCGATTGCGAGAAGCTCTCCTCGCTGTTGAAGCACAGGAGTGAGCCTATACGGCGGTACCGATATAGGCGGATGATCACCGGTATCAATGTGGTGCTCGGCGTAAAGGGTTGGGGCTCCCCCCACCCTAAAGATGTCTCCATTCTGCTGCAATAAATGTGATAGCTGCTGCCGTTCATCGGAGCCAAGCATAGAACCCTTATCATCACGCAGGAAGTCAGCAGTAGAAGCAAACATGCATGGCTTAGGGCACTCATATTCAATTGGATAGGTAACCCGTTTTCCCGAAAAATGCCAAGTGGATGAAGCAAAGTCAAGCACAATACCTGCCGCCACCAAAAAATCCATGCCAAGCAAAGTTTCATTATTTTGAGCATCTGGAAAAACAGTAAATTCAAGGGTTTCTGACCTTTCGGGACTTATCCTTACTTCTAGAGTAGTGAGCAAAACTCGGCGGGTGCGCGCGGAACCGTCTGCAAGCCTCACCCGACGCCTGGTTTCCTCACACGGATGGTTATGCTTTAACAGCAATTCATAAAGCAACGCACCGGTAACGCTACTCTTAGCTCCCGTATCCAACAAAGCATTACCTCGTATACCTAAAATTTGAACACTTAAAATTGGTCTTAACCTAACCTGGTGCTCAGTAGAGTTACTCTGGGCAACACTTTTCACATTAGAATTAATCGTCGAAAAATGTCCGACGTTTTCCATGGTCACACTATTTTCGTTCATCATGGTCACCCACCCTATCGCGGCCACTTGGTACCTCGGAATAACTATGTTTTGGTTCGGTACCACTCGAGTAACGCATCAGGGGCCTATTCCTAGAACTAATATTATTGTTTATATTATGATTAAGTCTAGAATAATTTTGAAGTCTAACCTTGTTATCAGTACCGAAAAAGCGCGGAGGAAGAATCGCCTTAAAATCGGTAGGATAATAATTATTTTCATTATCAACAAAACATTGTTTACGATTATTAATATAAATGGACGACTTTACGGTGTTTGAAGTGCAAGCTGTATGCAACGAGCTGCCGCGATGAATAGAGTTCACTGAACTTGACAGCTGTGTATTTACTTTACCAATAGGTAAATCGGATGTGACTGATCGGGTCCGTGCAGCGTCGACGGCGTAATAACTTGCGTTACACTTTGTACACTGAGACCGAGTAACACCTTTGGTACCACACCCGTAACACGAGGATACAGCTTGCGTATTTTCGTTGTCGAATTTCGTTTTTGACGCTAATTTTAAACACTCATCACGAATATGTCCGTACTTTTTGCAATAAACACAGAACAGTCTTTTAACAATCGACGTAGATGATACATTATCAGTGTTCGTGTAGCGAGGCGCGGGGACTCGAACGGTGCTCGGCGCAGCGCTGTCGTCGCGTGGCGGGCCGCCAGCCGCGCCCGAGTTGAATATTTTCCGCGGCGTCATCCGCGCGTATGTATGCTGCGAAGTCGAAGCACCGGCGGGAACTTCGCCTACGGTACTACCCGATGAACGTGGCGTCGCTCGCTGAGGATGATGAATAAATTCAGGCGGACTGGTCTCGTAGATGGAGTCCTCGATATGGCGCGTTTTCTTTAATAACGTGTCGTATGAAGTTATTTCGTCTCTTCTTAATTTTTTACGAACACGACGGTGTAGAAGGCCGTAAAGCATATCAATTTGAACTTTCTCACTAAGGTCACCAGGTGGGAGTCGAGCTAGTAGGGCTCGTGCTCTGGCAACGAAGATCTCCGTCTTCTCTCTTTGTCCTTGCGACATTTTGAAGAGCTCTAAGTAGACTCGATGGGGCGGTCTGCAATCACCGAAAGCGCTTCGTAACGATGATAAAGCGTCGTCCCAGGAAGTGATGCTAGCTTTAACGCTTTGCCACCACACGGCTGCATTTCCGGTTAGTAACATCGATGGCGTGTCCTACGTCAGCACAATCTTTGTATGATTCGACCGCGTCAAGGAAACCGTCGAGTGAGTCGCCGGGCGCTCCGCTGAACCGCGCCGTGCATGACGCGAAGTTCCCAGAATGGTGAGCGGGCGTCGAGGAAGGCGGCGATGTCGGCTCCGACGTCGGTGTTGCTGATGATTCGAGTTGAGTTTTATGCTCAAAAACTCGGTCGAGTAGGCGTTCGAATGCTGCCATTTGACTTTCTTGTAATGACGCCATGTTGTTTGCGGTAAATGTTGGCGTCGGTCCCGCGGTTGAACCAATTTCTTCTTCAACGTCTTGAAAATCGGATTGACGCCGTGACTGACGACGAGTACGTGTCGTAATTACGTAGATTCACTCCGAAATACTAGTTAAAGGGCCCGCGCTTGGGCTGCCAGTTTAATGTTAGGTGCCCGACTGGCATGAGACTCTCGGGTTGTCAGTTCCGGTATCGACCGGGGACGCGTGTATTCCGCTTCAAAGTCTGGCGCGCACTAATTGGGGGTGCGAATGATGCAACAGATGCGCGGGGGCGGGTAGCGCGGGGTGGGTCTTCGCGGCACGGACCTGAGTCACATTCCCTTTGGCTGCTGTTGCCCCGCGAAACGGAACGCTGCGTTACAGTGTAATAATAATCAACATCAACTTTTACAAATTTAAACCGAATTAAATTTTGTTTCAAATGTGAAGGGTAGATGACGCTGTTCTTAATTATTTCAGAATTTAAAATTAAAATCTGAAAACCTTGAAACATCAATCCGCATAAATGTAATTTAAAAACTACAGTAAGAGGCTTAAATAAAAAGCTGAACTTAACTCAGCCTTAATTAGAATTTTCTTCGGAATTCAATAGTAAAGTTCAAGTTATTTTGATGAAATCAAAACCGAAATAATCATAGCATCTTAAACAATCACCTACGAATAAATATTAGTTATTATATTATTTATTATTCGTAGACAATCACAACGGTTTTATAGTTTTGGGAAGGGATTTTTTGTAACGCCATCTCGTAAAGTATTTCGGTATTACATTACAAAACAAAATTGTTTCTCCAACAGTAACATCAGTACTTGCTTCGGCAGTACTTAAACTAAAATACTAACAGTAACAACATTAACGTTATTTAATGTATAAACCGTTCAATAAGAACTGCAAACTATCCCCTTGAAGCTACAGTTTATGTAGGAATAATGACTTTTTGGCGGGAACGTGAGGTGTGAAGTTGTGTGATTTGTTTTAATTTGTCTATTTAGTGTTTCTTCGGGTTTAAATGTGTAATAATAGTGGTTTATTAACTGTTTAATATCTGTGAAAGTGCACAAATGTGGGAAAATTAAACAAAGTCGCTGTACGTAACTTCTCGGTTTCCTCCAAAAAGTCCACTGAGATCTTAGTAAATGACCACCACCATTTTACTAAGATTATATTTCATTCCATATCATCTCATCTCATTTCATTTCATCCCATTTGATTAATGTCTCAAATTAATCATCTTCATTTCATTTCACTCCATAATATCACATTTCATTTCACTCCATAATATCATTTTTCATAAAAATATGAATATAAATTAAAATAAGACATGACCTAAAGGTCTCAGTTACCAGGTCATAAAATCCATTACAAATAGGAATAATTCCAGCGCACCCTGGCGGCCGTAGATTACCATTCTCGAATATTTATAGTCTGTGGCATGTCACTTTTTACATCGAAAAAAGTCAGGATCGAAATTTTTGAGCGAGCCATAGTTTGTGGTGATAAAATTAATAATTTCAAGTAGATTAATTGTTGTAATTGATATAACTAGTTAATATCAGTAAAATAAAGTTGTGAGTGATTGATATAATATACAATTTAGGAACCAGAAGTACCGTAGAATTAAATAAAATTTCGCAACCTCAAAAAACTGTTCTGCTCACAGTAAACACAGTCGGTAGTCTGGCGCTCCGTTTACAACGGGATTTTTGAACGGAACTTGGCGCCAGATTCTACCGAATCTGTGGAAATATCATTATCACATAAAATAATGTTTCTATAAAATAAATTAGTTTTACTACGTAAACCACGAACGTTCTGGTAAAAAATCTTTAAATTAGCCATTAGAGAGAGAGAGAAAAAATAGATCATATAAATAATTAACCAACAGTATTAATAGTCCACGGCTCAAACCACAGCATAATAATTGACATGTCAATACATAAGTACCTACACATACGAGAATATAGATCTCAACATTAATCAAACACCCACCCCAGGAGTAAAAGTTCCAAACGAACAATATAAAAAATTCTCCAATGCTAAACAATAAGTATGTTGCTATATCATAACAAGCCTTACATAATAATGTTATTAAAATAGTTAAAGAAACATTTAAAAGTTTCTCAAAAAACTGAAATAGTCCGATCATCAACTTTTGAAAAGAAAAAAACAAAATTATGATATATTTGACATTACAAAAAATAGCATGTGCTTTAAAAATAATGAATATAATAATAAGTTAAATTAAGTATTTATTATCAATAGTATTCTTTTATTACTATATAGACTAAGCAGACTATAATGTTGACTTTATTTGGATGTGATTACTTATTTTTTGGTAAATTACTAAACCAAAAATTTCAATACTAATCATTTTAAAATTATAAAAATTATAAAAAAAGAAAAAACATTAATTAAAATGAAAAAAAACTTAAAAATCACAACTTCATAGATCAAAATAATAACAATAAAGTAAATAAAATTATAAAACCCTACTGCACAATTATTCAGTCGGATTCATTACCAGCATCAGTAACATTACGTCCATGAGTTAAACTTCTGAAAATTTTATGATATTTCGTGGGTATTATTGAGGAACTGCAAAGACTATTAAGATTGTTAAATTTATCATTACTGATTGGAATTAGACCTACATAAGCTTTGTCTAAGGCTGGAGTTCAGACAATTCTTTGTATAAATTGAATATCCGACCGATGCTGAAGTCACCCCCCAAGTCACTTAAATACCACCATTTGGACGCTGCTCTATAATGCGACTCTACTGGTACAAATGATTTAACGTGGGTGCAAACCCACATTACCATTTCATCGTCAACAATCCGATTATGATTTTTATGTTTCCCTCTCATGTCTTCTTCAATCAAAGTGCTTCCGTCATACTTATCCCAAGCTGTCCGAACTAACCTTTCGCTAATCGAATATGTACTTCAAAACATGATTTTACAATCCTCTGTTATTGATGATTCTTTTGCCGTTTTGTAGTATAATTCGCAACATGCAACCATTGTTTCTCACATTCACCTAATTCTCAAAACTTATCAAATGCACCCTGTCTTTCTTCGAGGGTCAACATAGTGTAACATTTATTTTTACACGCGCAAGGCCTACCCATAGTTTTTGAAGGAACAAAAATGCCCTTTTTGGAGGAGTATTATTTCCCAGCATTTTCAAGCGCTTTCTAGTAACTTCTTTCCAATCATCGTAATTTCGGACACATTTTTTACCTCTACATCGAATACGAGGCACTGGAGGACACGACTGGCATGAGGACACAACTGTGTTGATTGAAGGACAGTTGCTATAGTCCGCATCATCATGAGTGCAACAAAAAAATCGTTACAGACTTCACAATGGCTTTTTACTGGTAATGGCAATCGGTTAATCGGTTGTGGGAAAGGTGATAGATCTGATATCAAGGTAGAGGTATTTAAAGGGCTTAAAGCTGCGCTTATATTTAGGGATACGGCATGTTGATTTTGTGACGAGAGTAAATCTGGTGAGGAATTTTTTTTGATAAAGTGATTTTCTCTAAGAAAACAAGTAGAGGATGGTATGTTTAGGTTCCTATTTTCATCTGTAATACTTTCGTTTGCTCGGTGTACATCGTCTGCAAAGACATTCTCATAAACGTCGTTCATTTTTGCTATTGCATGGCGTGCTCCCGGAGGTAATGGTGAATGGCATTCTGAAAACATATCAGTATGTAAAAAATATAAATTCTTAATATCACAAGTCAACGTTTACGCCTAAGATGATTGGTTTTACACCCTTAAGTTGATTCAGAACAAAAAGATTCGAAAGTACAGAAATAAAACAATTTACTTCTTTTTATTTATACAGGTAAAATATTACTCACATAGGATTATTTTTTAAAAAAATAATCCTAAGTATATACAAATAATCATTTTTTTTAAGTAGAAGAAAGCTGGATCTGAATTTAGTGCAAAGAACAAAGTGGGATGGTCAGATACGACTATTAGATAAAAAAACATGTTCATTGAATAACGTCGGTTGTGATCACCCGTCACTATTATGTCCATAGAAAAATGTAGTAGAGTTACATATAATTTTAAAATTCCATTTTTTTTTAAATATAACACAAACTTAACAGAATAATGTATAATCCGATAGCCAACATTATTTTTATGTAAATAAAAATTTTAAACGATTTACAGTTTTCCGTAGAAAACCGACAGATAGTCAGAACCGATACTATAATCATTTACTTTAGAAAATATGGTTTTAACACAAAAATTAAATAATACCAGATGTTAATACATAATTGATTAACCTACCTGGAGTCAGTGGTATACAGTCCTCCTCATCAGTGCACTCTTCATGAGTAAAATTCGTAATTTGTGCATTTTTGCTTCTTTCTTCCACCAGTTTTAACAAAGCTTTGATCGTCCTGGTTTCATTGTGACACACCTTTTAAGACGGTACGTAAGAAAGCTAGGTACGTAATACTTAATAAACAGGTAAATGAGGTAATCTAGTGTAAATGCTTAAGAAAAATTGAATCTGAAGACAACGCGTGGGCAACTTCGAGGAACAATGTCGGCTGCGTGGATACGTCAGGAGTGGGAGGGCCGGGCGCACGTCGCGTAGAGACGATTATGCACAAGCGTCATTTTACTATGAGCGTCTATCAAATCCGTCATTTTACCGACTGCTTAATTTGAAATCTAAAATACATGTAATTTTTTTTTAAATGTGGCAATAATATTTAGACAATGTAGTATCCAAATATGGTAAAAAGTGGATTTTGGATTTTTTTTCAAATCCGACATTATTCTACGATCATGACGAAATACTGTTACAATAAAAAAATAAAAAAATCTATTGCAAATAACATTTATTACTTTTACAGTGTGTTAGTTTAATACATAAATATAAAACAATTTAAAGTATAAAAAGCTTATTCGAAGTGGTCTCCATTGGCTGCAATACAGTCCTTTAAACGTTGAGGCCAGTTATCAATAGAAGCACGCACTCTTTCCATGGGAAAAATGTTCACTACCAATCGTACGGATTGTTTTAGGGACTCCAAATTATCATGGCGTTTAGAGCAAGCCGTACTCTCTAAAACTGACCATAAATCATAATCCAGCGGATTAAGATCGGGACTAGACGACAGCCAGTCTTCAGCTCTGATGAAGTCCGGAATGTTCGTTTCCAACCAAGACTGCGTAGACCGAGCTTTATGAACTGGCGCCGAGTCTTGCTGGAAGGACCATTCTTGATTATTGAACGTGGTGTTGTTAAGGGGCTTCACTACTTTCTCAAGAATGGTATCTTGATACACTAGTGCTGATGTTTTGATACCTTTTTCACAAAAGTATGGCTCAGTCACTCCTTCATAGCTAATACCCCACCAAACCATCACTGAAGTCGGATAGTGCACACGTTGCACTCTGTCGACTAATTGGGAAGCTTCCTTAGAGCTTTGAGCATAAATACGGTCATTTTGTTTGTTAAAATGTTGCTCAATTGTAAAAAAATTCTCATCCGTAAACAAAATTTTTCTATGACCTCCCTTTGCCGCTTCAGTAGTTGTTTCGACTTTACCACCCTATTCTCTTTTAAATTATCAGTTAAGAAATGACCAGTACGTCTTTTATATGCTGCAAGTCCTAACTCATCTTTTAAAATACTCGACATGGTTCTAGGTGCTATCTTCATCTCCCGAGATAAAATCTTTTGCTTTCGGACAGGATGTCTTCGAATTCTTTCCCTTATTGCTTTGACCACCTTTTTCGTACGAACATTACGTGGACTGCCAGATCTTTTTCTGTCACAAACAGAAGAGGTCTCATTGCATCTATTAATAGCCCGATACACAAACATTTTACTAATACCAAGCGTATGGAGAGTTTTAAAAATTGCATTTGGCTCCATACCTACTTTGTGTAATGCAATCACAGCGATTCGGTTCTCTTTATCACCCCACTCCATTTTAATATCGCAAACTATTGTACAATGTATTGGCGCCAAAATGAGAAAACTCAATGAGCAATCATATAAAAATGACAGATTCCAAATTCAAATGTAATATTTTGTTTATTTTTAATTGTAACAGTATTTATGGCCAGACTAAGTACATATAATATATACTCGTTAAAAGTGGAATGCGTTTTGCCGCAAAAACAGCCAGGAAGATCTTTTCTTCTACTTTTTACTCGTGCGCGTTCATAACACTACGTTTTTTTTTATTTTTTTTTATTGCTTAGATGAGTGGACGAGCTCACAGCCCACCTGATGTTAAGTGGTTACTGGAGCCCATAGACATCTACAACGTAAATGCGCCACCCACCTTGAGATATAAGTTGTAAGGTCTCAAGTATAGTTACAACGGCTGCCCCACCCTTCAAACCGAAACGCATTACTGCTTCACGGCAGAAATAGGCAGGGTGGTGGTACCTACCCGTGCGGACTCCCAAGAGGTCCTACCACCAGTAATTACGCAAATTGTAATTTTGCGGGTTTGATTTTTATTACACGATGTTATTCCTTCACCGTGGAAGTCAATCGTGAACAATTGTTGAGTACGTATTTCATTAGAAAAATTGGTACCCGCCTGAGATTCGAACATCGGTGCATCGCCTCAACACTTATGCACCAGACGTCTTGTCCATTAGGCCACGACGACTAAGCCGTTCTAACTACCAGAGATAAGTATGTACGTAGGAAAATTTTGTGAGGTTACTCTATCAGATCTGGTGGAAGGAGGTTGATGACAATACCTTCTGATTAATAACCGGTATATCATAAAGTATTGTGTAAGATATCGCCTTCAAAATTCAGTCGCCTCTAAATTTCTATATTTTTTTTAAGATAAAGGGATTACTGGTGGTCCGGAGGCCTTTCCACTTTCACCAGGACAGGTGGGCGAACAAAGGCTCAGCCAGGAGGGGTGGGATTTGCTAACAGCTACCTGAGCGCCTCCGAAGGAGACCTAACAGCTCAAGAGCAGCTGCTTCGCGAATGAATCTACTACCGGATCGGAATCGCGACCCGCTGAGAAGATCCGGCGATAAACTCAGCGAGCTGATTCATGGGCTAGGTTACACGGCGAACTCTTTGTCGAGTTCGACGAGTACGGTTACCGGGGTCCCTAAGCCTGCTCCTAGTGTTAAAGCTAAAGGCGTCTAATGCATAGGTTATTGGATCTGATGGATGCGTAAGGACGTGTCTAAGGCGTCGACGGTGACTGGCTCCTGCGCGATCAGGATTCGGGGAGTAGTCAGCGGCGGCAACGATAAGGCGATTATCATGACGCATAGCCTTATCGAAGTACCGTTCCGACGCTGATTTCATGTATTTCTGGATTGATTCGAGGCCCAGGTCTTTGTGTAGGGCAACGTTCCTCACGAACCACGGAGAAATTTCTATTTCTGCCGTGAAGCAGTAATGCGATTCGGTTTGAAGGGCGGGGCAGCCGTTGTAACTATACTGAGACCTTAAAACTTACATCTCAAGGTGGGTGGCGCATTTACGTCTTAAATGTCTATAGGTTAACACCCGGTGGGCTGTGAGCTCGTCCACCCATTATAACGTGTCTGTGTCTAAGGGTGTCCCTGGTATGCCGATGTTACATGAGGCCCAGTCGCGTCATTCCCCAAAAGGTGGTCTATGGGTCGAGCACCACTTCTTGACACGTCACCACCGGTAGACAACCGGTGAACAGGAGACTCTGTGAGGAGGATCTCAGGGCGCCACCACTTACCGCTCTGGGAGACTCACGCCAATAAATGAAACAATTACAATCTATTACACTTGAGTTTATTCACTACAAATTAATACAGCTTTAATAATTATAATTGTTCACACAGATTAAGTTAGTGGTAAGGTATCCTTGTTAAATGTGTGTCGGTAGGTATACCGAACACACGAGAAAGTATTCAATGAAAGTGAGATTTAAAATAACAATACTATAAACAAAGACGGTATCACCAGTTCGGTTCACAAATGGACGATGAACGTTCACTGGATTGCTTCCCCGCAACTGGGGTTGCTGGATCCGAGCCAGGTTGTGTATGCAAGTGTGTTTCTTGTTCTACGGTAGTCAAGTACTTTCTTGGATCGCCTAGCCAGAGCACCTCGCTTCCGGCAGCGTCCACGCAGAAAGGTACTGCGGGATCTCGAAGGTGATAATAAAGTCACACACCGCACCCTAACTGATGAACATGTAATGTACCAGTTATTAGGACCTACACGACAAGACAAAGTGGTGTTAACTTCTATTTAGATAAAGGTTGTGGACACAGTGTGGAGAATAAATTATGAAACACTTACCCTGGTTGAATAAAAATACACCAAGGAAGTGTTAAATTGACTTTGGTAAATACGTAACAAAACTTGCACTGCAGCTCGGGAGATGTTGATTGAAAAAGGCTTCGGACAAAGTGACTTGTCCTTTTAAACGAATAGTCTTACGGTTCTCGAATGTTCCGCCTATAGTGCTGTGCCAATCTCACCCTCGAACCACAGACAAGATAGCACAATCGCGCCATGCTGTGACGAGTAAGAGCACTAAGCAGTGTTTCATAATTATATTATTTCCCCACACTGCGCCACGTATACGCTAGATGGCGTTAATTTAAAAAAAAAATTTCAATTTTCTAGCGTTACACCATCTAAGCAATAAAAAAAAGGCGTTAACCCTATTTTAGAAATAAAATCATTTTGTATACGCGTACTTCGATGAAAATTTCAGGAAATCTTCATTCTGGCCTGACTGAAGTTTGGCAAGCAGAGATCGGATCAAAGCTAAATTAAAGTATGTCCAATAAAGCGTGACGCGTGTGTTTAGTAGCGCACATTGAGTCAAAAACAGAAATTAAGCCCTTGAATACGTCACTACATACCTTTTCCGTAGTCTACATCGCAACCGTACTTTATTAGTTCACACTCATTTCTAAACAATTTAACGCGGTAACCGGAACCCTCTTCTCGGATCCCGCACACGTCTGCGTCGTCCGGACTACATCTGATTTCACGACAGGAGTCTACCATTTCAGTCTTTAAAAATTTCGTTTCGGATTCGTATATAAAAACGAACAAAAAATAATATGCGTCCAATTGTAAACGAAATACCTACAGTTATTTTTTTTTTCACTACACAGTACAGTAGTACAGTTTTTTTTTTCTGTGGTCGGTGTATCGAGTACACGTGTTTTCTGTTAGAATTTGAAATTGTTCTTTTTAAATTGTAAATTTACTCGTAAAAGTTGTGTATTTTGTAGTACAGACAGTGCATTCCATGTACTCACATTTGAGCAACGGTGTATGATCCTGCTCTGCACCTTCTGCCAGCACTAAACTATAACACTCATCACGTTCTCGAGAAAAATCACTGAGGTATACAAAACTCGCTATGTCAACACTCACAGACATCCAAAGTGCACAAAAGAATTTGGAGGACAGTTTCTCGAAGCGGGTGGCCCAACTAGAAGCACAACTACACACTGGGGGCACTGCCAAGGATACTGTGGCTCGAGTTGCTGAAGAGTTCAGGACTTTTAAGGAGTTCATGCTAAGTATGCTTCGGCTGCTGAGGCAACAAATCTTGGAGTGCGCTAACATGGTGGACGCATTGGAGACCAGGCATCGTAGAAAAGCGCTGTTATTTCTCGGAGTTCCTGAGGCTGACAATGAGAACTGCACACAGGCCGTGTTGTCGCTGGTGAACGGCACCATGTCGCCGAAGGAGATCACAACCTCGTCTATCACAGTTTGTCATCGCATTGGGACACCGAACAGAGAGCATCATCGGCCTATACTGGTTAGGTTTGCGAATGTAAGCCACAGGTCAGATGTCTGGCGAGCCAAGTCCAGGCTGAAAGGCTCAACTGCATCCATAAAGGAGTTTTTGACAAAGTCACGACAAACTGTGTTTAGCAAAAGTCGGCAGTATTTTGGTATGCGATCTTGCTGGACTCAGGACGGCATTATTGTTGTTAAAGTCCCGGATGGAAGCCGAATCAAGGTCACCACTGTCGATGAACTAAACAACTTAATAACTAAGTTTCCCAAGACAGCAGAGTTATCGTCGTCGGCAGTAAGAAATCACGGGGCGGCCGAAACATCGCGCTCGGACTTAAAAACGCGTAAGCCGTAAAATATCGTCGAGCGTCAACTAGCATGTTTTCATATTTAATTGTTATTGGTTGCCTGTTCTTTTTTCTCTACCCACTTTTTATTTGTATTTTTTTTGTTCTTCTCTCTCTTTCTTTTCTATGTCACTTTCATTTTGACATTAGAGTGATATTAATGTTACGTTCCATTTCACATTAATTTATTGTTTTATGTTATAAGTTTTACTTTTTGTTTTTATGTAACATTTACTTTTGTTATTACTGTATGTTGTTAGCTGGCGGGTGGTGCAGAGTGTGATCGAACACGTAACAGTAGTATATTTTTATTTATTATCTGCGCCATATCAATATATTATATTTATTTTGAAGTATTATTTCAATAAATATATACATATTTATTTTACTTTAATACATATACATATATTTAAATTTAAATAATTTTATTAATTTATTATGAATACAGATGATGACTCTTTTTACTCTGCTAATGAATCTACTTCCTCTACTAGCAGTGATGACAGCTTTTGCTCGATGGTTGCTACTACTGGAGAACTGATACGTGGTAAGTTTAATCTTGAAAATCGCGTTACTTTTAACGTTTGTCATATAAACGCACAAAGTATAGCAAGTCACTACAGTGAACTAGATGTAACTTTCACCGACGCTAACGTGCACGCCGTCCTTATTTCTGAGAGCTGGCTCAAACCTCATCTTCCTTCCGCCGCATACCCCCTACCTGGATTTATTCTAATCCGAAATGATCGGGTGGACAGGAGAGGGGGTGGTGTGGCTATCTATCTCCAATCCTCCTTTTCTTATAAAGTCATAGCCTCTTCCTCTTCCACGAGTTCCAATTCCGCTGAATACCTTTTCCTTGAGGTTTGGGTCAAGGGAGTCAAAACTTTACTTGGTGTGGTTTATTGTCCTCCCTCTGTTGATTACTTCTCCAGTCTTGACTCAATTCTGGAATCTTTAGGGTCGGATTACGCACACCACATCATCATGGGAGACTTCAACACCGACCTCCTTGTCCCTTTGTCCACTCGTTCACGAAAACTCCTTGACCTTGTTGAGTCAGTTAGTTTACACATCCTCCCTTTACAAGTCACTCACCACAACATTGAAGGAGAGGATAACTGGCTTGACCTAATACTCACTTCCACTCCCGATCTTGTTCATTCTCACGGTCAGTTTCCTGCTCCTGGTTTATCCCATCATGACCTCATTTACTTATCCTATGTCCTTAAACCTCCCAAATCCAAGCCTAAAGTTTTGCGCGTGCGTTGTTTTGGTCGCATTGTGAGGATGCTGCTAAAATTAGTTGGGATGAACTGACGGCAGCTACATCTATTGACGACAAGGTGACTATATTTACCGCTCAACTCCTGGCACTTTATGACACTCATGCTCCCGTCAGGAAATTCAAGTTGAAACGTCCTCCAGCACCTTGGATGACGAGTGAGGTTCGGATGGCGATGAAGCGTAGGGATCGGGCCTTGGCAAAATTCAGGAGACGCCGCACGGAGGAAAACTGGACATCATTTAAGGTTGCGAGGAATCGGTGTAATCAGATGGTACGGAACGCTAAGCTCCGCCATATTCTCGAAAATATAACCTCCGCTTCTTCAGCGAATATCTGGAAGTTCCTTAAGACTCTGGGTATTGGTAGGGAGAAGAATAAAGACTTCCAGGGGACCATTGGCTTAGATGACCTTAACAGGCATTTCAGCGCATCTGCCGGCATTGATCATCAAGTCAAAAGTCTCACTATTGAATTTATAGCTGGGTTACCTAAACCAGACATTGACCCCTTCCAATTTTCTCCAATGACTTCAGATGATATTAAAAAGATTATCCTATCCATTAGATCTAATGCTGTTGGTTATGACAAAATCACCCGTCGCATGATTACCACAGCTTTAGACCATCTTATTCTCACCATAACCCACATCATTAATTTCTCCTTTAGTACCAACATGTTTCCCTCCCAATGGCGTAAGGCTTATGTCATTCCTCTTCCTAAAATACCGAATCCTACCCTTGTTACTCACTTCCGACCTATATCCATACTTCCTTTCATATCTAAGGTTTTAGAAGCTTGTGCGCACAAACAACTGTCCAACTTTATTCATTCACAGCATTTGTTGAGTACATTGCAGTCCGGTTTCAGACCTTGCCACAGCACTACTACCGCACTCCTTAAAGTGATTGGCGATATTAGAGCAGGTATGGAGGACACAAAGGTTACGGTATTGGTTCTGATAGACTTCTCAAACGCTTTTAATAACGTCAATCACGACATCCTCTTATCCATTCTCTCCCATCTTAGGATGTCATCTGGAGCATTGGATTGGTTCTCGTCCTATCTTCGAGGTCGTCAGCAGTCGATACACATCAATGAGTCTTCGTCTAGTTGGTGTGATCTGCACTCTGGCGTTCCTCAAGGCGGCATTCTTTCTCCTCTACTATTTTCAATTTTTATTAATCTCATTACCGATAATCTTCAATGTGCGTACCATCTATATGCCGATGATTTGCAGCTTTATGCTCAGGCTGGAGTCGATAGTGTGTCTTCGGCAGTTGGTAAAATAAATAACGACCTGTCCTACATTAAATCCTGGTCTGACAGTTTCGGCATAAGCGTGAATCCCGCCAAATGTCAGGCTATTATTGTTGGAAGTCAACGCTTGTTGTATCGGTTGGATATGGCATATGTCCCATCGGTTATATATGATGGCTCAACCATCAACTGGTGTTCAGTTGTAAAGGACCTAGGCCTACTTATTGACTCCAGCCTGAGTTGGCGAGCCCAGGTCATCTCCGTGTGTCAGCGAGTTACACTTACACTCCGTATGCTTTACCGCCAGAAGAATTTCCTTCCGCCCGAGACCAAGACAATGCTCGTTCAAACTTTGGTCTTCCCCATGATCGACTATGGTGATGTGTGCCTGAAGGGTGGGGTAGCCGTTGTAGCTATACTGAGATCTTAGAACTTATATCTCGAGGTGGGTGGCGCATTTACGTTGTAGATGTCTATGGGCTCCAGTAACCGCTTAAAACCAGGTGGGCTGTGAGCTCGTCCACCCATCTAAGCAATAAAAAAAAAAGAAAACATAATGAAATTGGGAAAACAAAATATCATTTCGAATTAATAAAGGCGAGGTACTGCATAAGTAATGTGAAAAGCAACAATTTGTTTGTGATTTTGAAATGAATGCCTTTGAAAGCTGGTTAATTGCAAACGTCAAATTTCGAATAAGCAATTTTTGTCGGTCTATCTCTCTGTTTTGACCAGACCAATTTCCGATACGGGTGTGTCGTTTCTGATAGGACTGTCATTTTATTCTGGAAATATCGATGGTTTCTGCATTAAAATGATCAAACAAATTTTATAATTTGTAATACCTATAATTAAATCTAAGTAATCAATTATTACCTACTTCTACTTGAAATTGCAACGGAAAGATGCATATGTTTCGCTGTTTTAATCATAATCTAATTGTTCGATTCGAACCCAGCGACCTCGTGGCAGCCTAGGGCTCCGGAAACCAGTACGAGGTGCGCGTCTGACATGTGCCGCGATTCGCGGAGCCGTATGTACTATTTTAGCAAAATATCATGCAATCACTCACCGGAACCGATGCCTTCGTCTTCTCACGCCGTATCACTTAGGGAGAAGGGTATAGGGCAGGAATGGATAAGGATTAGCGATGATACAATACTTTAGCGTAGACCGTCAATATACAGGTACCGTCCCGTTCGAGAAGCAAGACAAAGTGACAGATGTCAAATCGCGACCCGTGTTGCCATGGTAAAAATTCAAAAACTAACGGATTGGTTTCGAACAATAATAATAACCTTTTTTATTTATTGCCCTTGTAGGCAGACGAGCATACAGCCCACCTGATGGTTTTTTTATGATTGAAGGATTACTGGTGGCCCGGAGGCCTTTCCACTTTCACCAGGACAGGTGGGCGAGCAAAGGCTCAGCCAGGAGGGGTGGGATTTGCTAACAGCTACCTGAGCGCCTCCGAAGGAGACCTAACAGCTCAAGAGCAGCTGCTTCGCGAATGAATCTACTACCGGATCGGAATCGCGACCCGCTGAGAAGATCCGGCGATAAACTCAGCGAGCTGATTCATGGGCTAGGTTACACGGCGAACTCTTTGTCGAGTTCGACGAGTACGGTTACCGGGGTCCCTAAGCCTGCTCCTAGTGTTAGAGCTGAAGGCGTCTAATGCAAAGGTTATTGGATCTGATGGATCCGTAAGGACGTGTCTAGGGCGTCGACGGTGACTGGCTCCTGCATGATCAGGATTCGGGGAGTAGTCAGCGGCGGCAACGATAAGGCGATTATCATGACGCATAGCCTTATCGAAGTACCGTTCCGACGCTGACTTCATGTATTTCTGGATAGATTCGAGGCCCAGGTCGTCGTGTAGGTCAACGTTCCTCACGAACCACGGAGCTCCGACGGCTAACCTGCAAAAGCGGGATTGTAGAGATTGGAGGGTGTCTATGTGTGTGCGGGCCGCGTGAGCGAACACCACACTCGCGTAAGTCATGACGGGCCTTATGCAAGTTTTGTAAAGTGTCACCTTGTTCCGAAGGGACATTTTAATCCGCTTACAGATCATGGGGTAGAGTCTACCGAGAATAAGCGCGGCACGGTCACGAACTGATTTTATATGCGGGCGGAATGTCATCGATGCATCCAGGGTAACGCCCAGGTACTTGATCTTCCTGGCCCAGGGTATGGGTTGTCTAAAGAGAGTAATCGGGGGTGTGAGATTCCTCCTCCTAATCCGGGAGGAAATCCGTGTGGAGCTTCCCCTCTGAAATAGCACCGCAGTACTTTTCGCTGGGTTGATGTCTATGCGCCATTTTCGGAACCACTGTCCTAGGGCTAGGG
The DNA here is from genome assembly GCF_030269925.1 of Bombyx mori. Classification (NCBI taxonomy): domain Eukaryota; kingdom Metazoa; phylum Arthropoda; class Insecta; order Lepidoptera; family Bombycidae; genus Bombyx; species Bombyx mori. The sequence goes on from NC_085135.1 coordinate 6,380,809, forward strand.
CTGCGCTCTGAAGCTTCTTCGCGATTAGGGACTTATTTCTACTGGAATAGTAAACAGTCGTGTCGTCGGCGAATAAAGCTAAATGGGTCGGCGGCGACCGGGGAATATCGTTAACGAATAAGCTAAATAGGAGGGGTGAGAGAACAGAGCCTTGCGGGACTCCAGCTGTGAGAGGTCGTGGGGAGGAGCGGGTTCCCTCGACTCGATATCGAAAAGAGCGGTTCGACAAGAAGTCCCGTATGATGAGCACGAGACTATCCGGCACGCCCATGTTGAATAGTTTGAAAATCAAACCGTTGTGCCAGACTTTGTCGAACGCTTTTGCGACGTCGAAGAAGAGAGCTCCCGTGTATAACGGTTTTGGTCGATTAAGCCCCACAAGAATGTGCTCCGTGAGGCGGTGCACCTGTTGAACGCATGAGTGATTTGTACGGAATCCGAATTGTTCATCGATGAGAATGCCCTTGGATGAGACGAAGTCTCTGAGGCGTTTGTAGAGCAGACGCTCATACAGTTTGCCTAGAGACATGAGGAGGCTAATCGGGCGGTAGCTCGTCGTATGATTTTTTGGTTTACCGGGTTTATGTATGCCGATAACGTCCGCTTCTTTCTACACCGCGGGAAAGATACAGTTCGCCATAGCGGCATTGAAAATAGATGCCAACATCACGATGAGTTGGACGGGTAGAAGTTTAATAACGCGGTTGGATATACCGTCGGAACCGGGAGCCTTGCGAGGACGTAGGTCTTTGATCAAGTCTTTAACTTCCATCGGGGTGACGGGTGGTAACGCATCCGAGGGTGGCAAGGAGACTCTGCGTTCTACCTCACTGTCTACTAATTCTACATGAACAGGGTCCACGGATTGAGTGCTGGGCGTGCACTGGGTTTGCAATGTATCGGCCAGCAGCTCTGCTTTTTCGTCATCATCAAACGCCGCGAGTCGGCCTGAGGGACCTACGAGGGGGGGCATAGTTACTACCGTATCCGATTTGAGAGTACGAGCTAAGCGGTAGTAAGACCTTTGGGAGGGCGCGAGTCCTTCTAACAAATCAGACCATCTGGCATCTTGGACTTCGGCGATGCGAGACTTTACGTCGCGTTGTAGGGCACGCATTCGAATACGATTTTCCGCGGTAAGATACCTGTCGTAGGCGCGTATCGATCGTTCTTAGCTCTAAGGAGTTCCCTAATATCGTCGGACAATTTGAAGCGGTGAAGGAAGTCCTCCGCTACAACTTGTTTCGATGATCTATCTAATGTCGAGGTGATGTATGACGTTAAGATCTCTATGGCTTCAGCGGTATCCTGAGGAGACGGGGTAGAGTCCGGGCTAAACGGGAGCGATGGTGGATCAGATTAAGCCAGGCTGATGCCCAGCGTGTGCCAATCCACCACAGTCCTCGTAACGGGAACGGAATCGGGAGCGCTGAGCTCGAGAGACAACAACGGAGCGTTTTTATAGCAAGGTATCGTGGTGGGACGATGTTGTTTACGACTCTTATCTTGCACGTGTTGTTTTCGATGAATGCTTGCACGTGTTGTTTGTCGTCCCATCTTTATTAGTCATGAACTAATGGTTTATAAAAACACGCGCCGACATACTTGCACGTGTTGCTTGTCGTCCCATCTTTATTAGTCATGAACTAATGGTTTATAAAAACACGCGCCGACATAGATATGTAAAAAAATATTATTTTTATTTCCGTATTTAGGTTTGTTTAATAATAAAAAAATCTATAAAATGTGCGGACCGCAATTATCATTTTATTTCTTAAAACAGATCTCGAGCGAAACTTATTGGTGTCCCCTGTTTTAGATGTATATTTAGTTATTCTTTCCAGAAAGATGAAACGTTCCAGGACTTCGTTTATTTTCCCTTTGACGGATACTCGTATTCATTTTAAAGAATTTATCTTTTATTTTGATTTTTATCTTATTTTAAAAACAGTTGGCTTTGCATCGTTTCATTTTTAAATGCAAAAGAAAAAACATTTACTCATTGGGTCTACTGGGTTAATAGAAATATAATAAAAAATGTAGTTAGAAAACTAAACACGGTTAATTAACAAACCGAACAATAATTAATTTCGTTTGTTTGACCTTTTGTAGTCGATCAGGAATTAGAACTAAGTTATACTTAGTCTGGCCATAAATACTGTTACAAAGGAAAACAAAAAAAAAAACTATGGCAAATAACATTTATTACTTTTACAGTCTGTTAGTTTAATACATAAATATAAAACAATTTAAAGTATAAAAAGCTTATTCGAAGTGGCCTCCATTGGTATCCAGTGGTATCCATACAGTCCTTTAAACTTTGAGGCCAAACTATCCAAATTATCATGGCGTTTAGAGCAAGCCGTACTCTCTAAAACTGACCATAAATCATAAACCAGCGGATTAAGATCGGGACTAGACGACGACCAGTCTTCAGTTCTGATGAAGTCCGAAACGATCGTTTCCAACCAAGACTGCGTAGACCAAGCTTTATGACCTGGCGCCTCAAAAAAATTTTTTGTTCCTATTTTATACTTATTTTCTATTAATACGTTTGTTCATCATTTGTTCATGATTGTTCACTGTTAATAATTGTTTGTTCTGCATTTATTTATTTAAAAAAAATATTTAAAAATATACCTACAAGTTAGCCCCTCTAATGCAATTTTTAATATTTTTTCATCCTTAATGACTCGTAAATATTCATTTTCGATTGTTCTTACATAAAACACGTTTGTTCTCTTTCGAAATTACTCGTTTTTTGTTTAATTTACTATTTTTATTAGTTGAATAAATGTATGCAAAATATGTGTACTGCGCATGCGTCAACTATAATGCCTAAACTTTGTACCGTCTACGCGGTTTTAATCGAGAGAAAAAAAAACAAATATAAATCCTGAAGGAGCAATTGATTGGTATGTACCGTAAAATGGGGCGATTAGGGACAAATTCCAACTTTATGACCAATTTTAAGGTAGTTGTTGATGTATATAATGCTATATCAGGATCAAAATGATTGAGTCTTGGCGGCATCTTTGTTGTCTAATTTAAAATTATGCAACTAACATTCCAGTTTAAGCAAAAAATGCAAAAATAGGTGTAATCCCTATTTACCCGAAAATTGCGGTTAATTGGGACGAAATGAGAAATTTGCTAGGGTTGGCACTACTTTTATTTTTATATATAGTTTTAATTTATTTATTTATTTAGTTGCACCAACAAAGTGATCATCAATAAAAAAATTTGAAAAACTGACAAAAGTACATGGCAGACATCACCTCAATTATAGGTGCAATCGACAGTGCATTAACAACAATATATATATATATATATATACTTATTTATACATATATAGTGGGCTTTCTTAGAAACGGTTTATATTTCTCCGTTCTTGGTAAGTACTTAGGGGCTGATTTTTCTATCTGGGTTAATAGATTTGGTGTGTCGGTTATTCCATGGATTAATCAGATGAATACCCCCACTCTGAACAAATATAAAATATTTTATTAAGTATTACTTAGACATTTTTGTCCACCTTGAGATTTCATTGATCTTGTTACATGTCTCTGCAAAATCGACTTACTTATATTAAATTGATTATCTATTTCAACTAAAGACTTATTCCCAATTTCGCTTCGAATAAACCAAATTTTTACCAACAAATTTAAAAAATATTGTTATAACTACATAGACAACCCTACAAACCTGTACCTATTTATACTTAGGTCGTTTCCATATCACGTATTCTCATCCCAATTGACCCCTTTTTCGTTGTTATTTATACCTAAGACGTCCCCAATATCCTCAAAAACAACAGATTTTTACATGTATTTTTATTTAATCAAATACATTAAAACCAATAACAACTGAGACTTACCTTTAATATATATGCTAGTTCAAACACTAAATAACGTTTATAAATCATAGTCGTCTTCTATTTATTCGTAGGTGATCGTTTTTTTATTTTTCCAACATTATGACAGTTTCTTGGTATTTTTTTGTATTTCACATCTTTTTGTAGATAATGAAAGTTATTGAAGTCTTATTTTTTTTGTAAAGTGCAAATGTTATTGAGATGAGTTTTATAAACGTTGACTTGGCGCAATTTTTTACAGTGAAACTGTTTTTGTTCGGATTTCATATCTTTTTGTTAAGTATTATTTTTTGCTCATTTATTACTTAATAAAAATAGACAATAGAATAAAAATAAATTATAGTCACTCAGCTTAAAAGCTAATGAAACGCTCAATTTATTAGTTTAAATCAACATCAACTTTTACAAATTGAACCAAATTAAATTCTGTTTCAAATGTGAACGGTAGATGACGCTGTTCTTAATTGTTTCAGATTTTAAAATTGAAATCTGAAAGCTTTGAAACATCAATCTGCATAAATGTAATTTAAAAACTACAGTAAGAGGCTTAAATAAAATGCTGAACTTAACTCAGCCTTAATTCGTTTTTTTTTCGGATTTCAGTAGTAAAGCTCAAGTTATTTTGATGAAATCAAAACTGAAATATTTATAAGCTCGAGGGTAGACATTATCTTGCTGAACACCAAGTAAAACGAAGTCACTTTTTGATTCCTGATTTAATCAACAATATGTTATCTTAACAATTCACTTTAACACTTGTCCAACTTTAGCCAGTACGTATAACAGTCACTGAATCACACAACGTAACACGGATATAGTAAGTGCACCAGGCAAACGCAGTCCAACGAATGTTCATTGCGGACGGAGGGTCGTCGCGTCCCCTTGCGGGGGCGCGGAGCGGGCCTCGGGGAAACCCCTCTGCCCGGACATGTGACTCCCTGCCTAATAAGACAGGGGTGATGCGCTGCTGGATGGACTATCAGGCAGGCGTGATGTTATGTGTGGGGTCGGCTTCTTTCTTCGACACTCTTCTTTCTTCCTTGTTCTTCTTCTTTCTTCTTCTTTCTTCATTCTTCAGGGGCGGCTGTCTCTCTCCTCAATTTTTTTTTTTTTTTTTTTTTTTTTTTTTTTTTTTTTTTTTTTTTTTTTTTTTTTTTTTTTTTTTTTTTTTTTTTTCCCTATACTATTATTTACAATTTAGTCTTATCCTAACTTAACCTAAAGTACACCTAACTTAATCTAACTTACAACTAAGTGGCGGCAGCGCGCCGTTCCTGCACTCCGTGGAGTGCCGGGACAGCGCGCGCCGTCACACCTAAACTAATCCTAATCTAACTTAACCTAACATAACCTAGCTAACCTAATATGGGGGAGAGAGCGAATCCGCACTCCACGCTACAGTCCTCTCCCCCTCTCCCCATCGTTATACAATATTGATGGGGGGGAGGACTGTAGCGGGTAAGAACACCCCATCCCAAAAGGGGGTGGGGGGTGGGGTCAAAGCCCCTCGTGGAAATGAGGCTGCACCTACGGGGTGCAGCCGCGGTCCCCTTACGGGGGACCCGCCAAACGGGCAAGAGGCGTGGGACTAGAGGCTGGTGAAACTCAGCTCCGAGAGGGGCGCTCATAGGTCCACCCCGGCCTCACAGCCGGCGAGGAGCTTTATCTCCGAACGATCGTCGGGGGTACCAATAGCTCCCGCGGCAACGCCGTACCATCCGGTGGTCTGGCGTGCAGCGGGGCTATGCTGTGGAGATGCTCATGGGGCCCGTTTTCGGCTCGCTCGTACATGTTACGGGCGAGCCTAGTCACAAACTCCACGAGCGACTCCACACCTAGGTCCCGGGCAATAACGTCATTTCTGACGTACTGCCCGGCCCCGACGATAATGCGGAGGGAAAGACTCTGCTGGGCCTGCAACCTAGATCGCTGGGACGGCGACAACAGGTGATACCAGGCCTCAGCAGCGTATGTGAGGCGGGAACGGACGTATGTCTTGTAAATGGCGAGTCTGGTCCTGGTCGGAAGCCCGGACGCAAACACCGGCCGCAACAAGAACATGGCCGCGCGAGCCTGACCGATGACTCGGTTGACGTGCGCGACCATGCTCAAAGAGCGGTCGATGTCGCATCCGAGATACCGGACCGTGGTCCTGAACTCGACATTCACACCTCGGAGGCTGAGTTTCTTTGGGACGACTCTGATACGGACCGGACCGTAGAGTAAGGCCGCGGTCTTTCCCACATTGACCGCGACTCTCCAACGGTCCAGCCACTGGGGCAGTAAATCCAAAAGCCTCTGCATCCTCATAATGGCTGCAGAGGGGAACGGAGAGGACGAGAAGAAGGCCGAGTCGTCAGCGAACAAGGCCAACTTCACGTCCTCCTCCCATGCCAGGAGGTGACCCTCCAGGGTGGGGATGTCATTGGTATAGAGGGCGTATAGGATAGGAGATAGGACACTACCCTGGGGAACTCCGGCCGTAATGGGACGCACGGAAGACCGTGCGCCCTCGACCGCGACAAAGAAGGTTCTGCCCTCCAGGTACGACCCGAGCAGTCGCACGTGAGCGTGCGGTAGGCCCGCGTCCCGCAGCTTGTGGACCAGCCCCTCGTGCCACACACGGTCGAAGGCCTTCTCGATATCGAGAAGGACCGCGACCGTGTATTGGCCCGAGTTTCGCCGGTCCGCCAAGTGATGCAGGACACGGGTCAGTTGCAGAGTCGTCGAGTGGCCGCTTCTAAAGCCGAATTGCTCCGGCCTGAGGAGAATATACGGCGATATTCTCCTCAGGAGCAGCCGCTCGAACAACTTGCCCACGTGCGAGAGCAAGGTAATCGGTCGGTAACTGGAGGGCTTTCTCCTGTCCTTGCCGGGTTTGGGTAAGACGATAATCTTGCCCAATTTCCAAGTTCCAGGGAAGTGTCCTACCCGGAGAATGGAATTAAACAATCGTGTCATTGCTGACACGATTGAGGGAGGGAGGTTTTGCAGGGCGAGGGGAGGAATACCGTCCTCGCCGGGGGCTTTGCGCCTCTTCATCAACTTGATGAGGAGGCGCACCTCGCTGGGAGTGACTCGGGACTCATCTCCCAGCTCGACTCCCGGCGATTCCGGTTTGAGGAATTGGATTACGCCCTCTGACACCTGGCGATGGAATGCAGCCATCGAGGGTGCAGAGTCATTCGGAGTGAACTGCCGCTCCAGCGAGTTGGCCAGGACTTCAGCACGAGCCAACGGTGTAAAACACCGTCTTCCCCCCTCGTCCTCCAAGGGGCAAGTGGGGGAAGGCTTGTTGGTGAGCCGGCGACAGATGCGGTGAAGGGGGGCCATCGTACGGTCGTCGGACGCGTCCAACAGTCCCCCCTCCCAGGAATCACCCCGGTAAGTCCGCATCTTAGTCGCCAGCTCCCTCTCAAGTCGGTTGAGCTCGCGCTTAATCCTGGGACACCTAGATGTCGCCCAGAGCCTCCTCAGTGCCCTCTTCCGACGAATTAACGTCTTGAGGTGCACCGGGAGTTCCGCTCTGGGCCCCCCGCTGGGTACCAGAGTCGTCACTTGGTCCAGGGCTCCCCTGATGGTGTCGACGAGACGGAAAGCCGCCGTGTCGACCTCATCAGGGGTAGACGGGTCTTGAAACAAGGATTGGTCGGCCAGCAGTCCCGTAAAGGACTGCCAGTCGACCCTAGGCCTGAGAGGGGATGTCGCGACCCGAGTGAGCCCCAAACCCACCGTGACCAAGATCGGTAGGTGAGGGGTACTCAGGTCGTACAGTGCCTCTATCGCTAGAGGGCACTGTAGCCCCTTGTGAACACACACGTCCAATACGTCCGGTTGGTACCGGGCCAACGTTGGAACGTGTGTGGGTTCGTTGGGGCCGACCACGCAGTAGTCCCCCCTTTCGGCATCCTCGTACAATCGCCTTCCGGGCGGCGTGATGATTCGGGAGCCCCAAGCGACATGTTTCGCATTGAGGTCCCCGACCACCAAGGCCGGATGGCGATCATGGTTCAAGGCCCGTCTAATATCGTCCTCGACAAAATCAGGACCCGGGGGTCGATACGCGGCATAAATCCGCAATTCGGCCCCCGGTATGTGGACCCTCACCCCGACCGTTCTGGTAGAGGCGAAGGTCAGTAGCTCAAGCTCCTCGTGCACCACGTCCCTCCTGACGAGCGCCGCAGTGCCCCTGAACGGGCGCCCGCTGGAGGTCAGTTCGTCCCGTCGGTACACGAAGTAGTTGGGCATCCTAAAATCTTGTCGAGGTTTGAGCTTGGTCTCGCCCAGGAGAATAACCTGCGGGTCATACTCCTGGGCGAGTCGGATGAGCTCCGACCTCCGGGACCCTATCCCGTCGGGGTTCCAGTAGATGATGCGCAGCTCCTGGCTAGCCATTGAGCTGCGCAATCATCCGGTAGAACCCCGCGAGCAAGGCCCCGAAGGGACTGGCTCCCGAGGCGATCTCTCGAATCACTCCGGAGATCACCTCGGACAGTTTCTCCCACAGGGAGAGGAGCCAGGCAGCGAAGCCGGCAGGCTGCGTGTCCTGTCGGCCGCTGCGCCGCTCCCTCTGCGGGCGGGGTGGTAGTGGGGGCTGAGTCATGCCCACGTCGACCGAATTTTCTTGGGGCTGAGCGTGGATTGTAATTGGTGTTGGTGTTGTATTGATTGTAGGGGGGGGCATTGCTTCTGTGACCTCCATTGGCACAGGAATTGGAGTTGGAGTCATTCTCTCTACTGGGGTGGGTGGGATATTGGCGGCTAATCTTTGCGCTCGCTTTCTCTCTTTTGCTTTCTCTTTCTTTTTTTTCTTTTTTTAATTTTTTTTTGATAGGTTTCTTGGTGCCGGTTGAGGTCTAACGGCCGGTCGGGCAGCGTTAGCCGGTGCCATCAATGTGGAGGCTGCTGGATTCGACTCCACTAGGTTGGGCTGCCGTGAGTGTAAGGTGGGAGTTGGGGCGAGAATTGGGGCTTGGGACGATTTCCCTTTGCCCTTGCCCTTACTTGATACGACTCTAGCGGCCGGAATTTGAGTCGAAGTTGTTTGAGATGGTGTTGGTACTGCAGGAGCTGGAGGCCTCCGGGCGCGCGGCACCGGTGGTACGGGGGGGGGGACGGTAACACCCAACATCCTCGCCCTCCTGCGGTAGGCCACGCACCGTTTGTCAACGGCTGCGTGGTCCTTTCCGCAGTTGGCGCAGGTGAAGGGCCCCTCCCTCGGCCTCGGGCAGTCCGCCACGATGTGCTCACCCGCACAACGCACACAGCGGACCGCTCGGTGGCAATTGGTGGAGGCGTGACCGAAGGCCTGGCAGCGGTGACACTGCGCCGGCCCACGGCTTGGCCGCCATCCCTCAACTGACACCCCCGGCAGGTACAGCAGTTCTTCAACTGCGTACAAGCGGGCGAGGCCTTCCTTAGAGAGGTGGTCGAGGGTAACGTAAAATACGCACCCCGGCCTCCCTCTCTTAGCCCGTATGCATCGGGCATAGCGAGCCGGAAACCCCAGCTCCTTCAAGGAATTTGTGATTTCTGCCGCGTCGGTGTCGGCAGGTAGTCCGCGAATAGCCACCCTTGTCGGGATGTCCTCCTCTAACGCGTAGCAATACCATTTGATGGCACTGTCCGCTGAGGAGGCCCCGGCAAGGTAGGCCTGGACCACTCTATATTCCTCTGCCGACGCTGGCAGAAATCTGAACCCTGTTCCGTAAGGGCGCACGGAGGGTGCCCTCCCCAAGCGCTCCCTAATGGCCGCCATATGGCGGGACCAATTTGGGAGCACTTCCACCATAATAGGTGGATGATGGCGGGGCTCCTCTTTAGTGCGCGACCTATTTGGGGCAGTGGAACTCTGGTGGGTGTGTTGTTGGTGTTGTTGGGTGGGTACGGGTCGCGTGGCTGCTACAGCCGCGTATGAGGTGGAGGGGACTGGCGAGGGGTTTGGGATAGGGATTGGTTTAGAATTGGAGACGGAGGGTTCAAGGTCCATGTACCTAGTCGATTCTAGGTTGCCCACCATGCAGCCTGTGGTGGGGGCACCTCTTGGCCTATCCGTTGGAATGGGGGAGATGGTAGGAGAAGGAGACCGAGGAGGCGTACGCAGCTGCTTGGCTGGTGGGCTCTCCACTGTCCCTAAACACTTCCTCGGCTTAGGAATTGGTTTGGAGGGGGGAGAGGACTCCACCCTCGAAGAGGAGGTACGCGAGGGGTTGGATGACTTGTGTTCTGTGTCGGTGTCTGCCTCTATTTCGGACGTTTCATAGGAGGAAGTCGTCGCCTCGCTGTCGTCGTCCTCGTCGTCCTCGACTAAGGATTTGGACGAAGGTCCAATACGGGGTCGTTTATCTACACCCTCTGCAGAACTTCGGTCGGACTCGGACCTCGCCTTCTTGCGCGGCCGAAGGGACCCCGAGCAATCTGCCGGTAAGGGAAAGAAACTTTCCCCCGGACCGATCCTCGGTGACCCCCGGGCCGCGCCCGAAGGACCGGGCCGGTCGTCCGTTCCGGTGCCTTGTTCCGGGCGAGCAGGTAGGGAGCAATAGGCGGGTGAACCCACCATTGCCTCATGTCCCTTTCGGGACGGACCGGGTGTGCTGATGGTGGGGGGAGGTGACCCCCCAGACATGATGTTGCTACCTTATTATTTATTTGTGGTCATCAGGTCCCTCTCGGCCCCAATGCGAGAAGAAGAAAGAAAAATGAGTAATAGGACGGGGATAATGCAGTGTTGACTACGGCAACTACGGTTGAAGACCACTGAATACAACGACTAAATAAAACAAAAGTAAAATAAAATCAGAATAAAGAAAAAAGTAAAAGAAATTAATTAATGTATCTATGTTTAATAATTTGGAATAAATGTAATAATTTAATTGTTTAATTTAATTAAACCGATAACGATAATGTTCATTGCGAGGCACGTACCGCCTTTTTATACTGGCCGGCGCAGCTGGCTTATTTATGAGTCACTTCTGTTGCACCTGTTGTTTATGAGTCGAATGACACGGCCGGCGCACCTGGCTTGTGTGAGTCACTCCTATTGCACGTGCTAAACAGAAATATCGTTAACGCCGTCATATTCATAACATCTTAAACAATCACCTACGAATAAATATTATTTATTCGGTAGACAATCACAACGGTTGTATAGTTTTGGGAAGGGATTTTTTGTAACGCCATCTCGTAAAGTATTTCGGTATTACATTAATATAAAATAATTAATAATTGGGAATTTAATTGTTTTTATGATCGAACAATCACCAATAGTCGTCGAACAAACGATAATTGATCAAAATGAATTAATCTGAGCGATAAAAATAAAGATAGCTAGTAAGGGAGGCTCACTTAACGGTGATCATTTGTTTAATTAATTATAAATAAACAAAAGAAGAACAAACAATTTTTACATTCGAACATTAACGAACAAACGACGAACAAATAATTAAAAATAAAAAAAGGGGGGCCAAATTTACAGAGCCCTATAGCTCGCGAGTAGGAGGGGTGGGTGGGTAGTCAGACTGTGCTGTTGTCAGTGTCGTGCTCGTAATTAAATACATTTATGAACGATTGTGTGCTTTATAAAAGTGAGAAATGTGCAAGAGTCTATTGTTATGTTATGCCCCTCACACTAGTACCTAAGTCATATATCAATTCTCATAAACACATAATGTACTCTAACTCTTAGTTCTTAAGTTCTAAATCATTGTTACTATATAACATACTTATTTCCTCATGTTACTAAATCATATGTATATTGTTTACTTTACATCAGATATTCGTTTGGAATTAGAACATTAGTTAACACACATTGGTAAAATTGGTAAAATTCCGTCATTTACTAATTGTGTCCGAATGAACCGTATTGGTAAACATATTTAGAACCCGTAAGATTCTAAATATGTTTACCAATACGGTTCATAGTCTAAATGACTCATTTACTAATTGTTTAGTAAATACTATTCATGTATAAATTCTCTTTCTCCTTGAAACTGAGGAGTTCGTCATCAATCTTCAAGCTCATAACATCGTAACTCTGTCCGTGTAACATCAGATTTTTGTAAAGGATAAATAAATTCAGTGTATATTAAAATAAAGTTTTTTTTTAAAACTACAAAACCGCTCACCGCGTAACACTATGAACGGTGTTAAGACTATCCCGAAAACATATGGAACAGAGAATACACCACCAAAATTCAAACAAAGGTGCATAAATACGGTCCACCAAAGGGATGTTCAAAGTACGCGAAAACCCCGGGACATCTCATACGAATATTATATCTACTATCCCTACGTGTATGTAAGTGAAAGAAAAATATCTAAGTGGAAGACAATTTCCGCCTTTAAATTATAATCTCAACGACCAAAAAAACACTGATAAGCGACATCTAGTGTGCTTTGTCAAAACAACTGAGACAAACCCCTTGTTAAATTCTAACTTGCCATCTAGTGACAAACAACGACACTACTTAATGAGTGGAAGAAAAAGTACTGTACGTTTCCAATAGAGTTCAGTAAAATAAAAAATAACATAAAAAATAAAAATTATGGAAGAAATAAAAGACATGTTCTTGAATTTGCAACAAGACATAAAACAACAAAAAGAAGATATGGTAAAGATGAAGGAAGACATCAAAAACATAATATTTAACAGCCTTACCGAGAAGTTTAGCAGCTTAGAACTAAAAAACGAGCTTTTAGAACAAAAAATTGAAGAACAAAATAGAAAGATGAACAACTTAGAAAGACAGTCTAGACGCAAAAACTTGGTCATGTTTGGTGTAGAAGAGCGCGAAAACTCATACCACGAACTTGAAGAAATGATAATCAGCATAATAAATACAAATTTTAAAGTATCCTGCGAAACTAACAGCATTGAAGCAGTACGTAGGTTGGGAAAAAAGGGAGAGAAGACCAGACCAGTAGTAATAACGTTCAACACATTAGGATTAAAACTAAAAATTCAGAAAGACAAATATTGTTTACAAAAAACCGCATACTACATAAAAGAAGACTATCCAATTGAAATCTTAAAAAAGCGCAAAGAGTTGCAAGCCCAGTTAGAGAGAGAAAAAGAAGCAGGAAATAGAGCAATTATAAGATATGACAAACTTATCATACTGAATAAAAAACATTCTCCCCGCAATCAACCAAACAAGAGATACCTTTCCGAATCCCCGGAGACACCTATGACTGCTAGCCAAGAAACTCAACACGTTGAAAAACAACCTTTGAAGAAAACCAAAGCGAGGAACATGAAAAGCTACATAACACAGACGCCCAAACTAGTATTCGCCCAGAAAGAAGCACCTCAAAACCAAACAAAGACTTCCAAGGATAATGCAAAATAGCAATCAACACTAGAACTCCCACACCCACATATCATCTCCCAATACGGCCGGTCACCGCGGGAGAGTTCGACCAAAACCCACTAAGGGAAACCACTTTAAAGAACAATACCTTCAGCACCTTCAATATCTGCACCTTCAATGTAAAATCATTAGCTTCCGAATTAAAATTTATAGAGCTTAAGGCAGCGTTACAAGGCATCAACCACGATGTAATAGGACTGTGCGAAGTCCGCCGCTTTGGTGAAAAGATAATCGAAGATGACAAATACATTATGTACCACATAGGCCAAACCAAAGGACTACACGGGGTAGGCTTCCTAATCAAGAAGATACACAAGGAAAATATCATATCATTCATTGGTATATCTGAGAGAGTGTGCATACTAGTGTGGCGGGTAGCCATGATACAACGCAAGATAATTGACAGATGCCTGAATCTCGCTTACGACATTTTCAAGATAAAGCGCATATATACAAGTTCCGAACAACAACATTCGGACCGTCGGTCTACCGAGCAATATCACCCGCTCGGTGGAAGATCTTCCCTTTGTCGTATATCTTCACAAACTGGTGACCCCGACGTGATTCCCACACAACCTTCTGATTCATCATCAGCGCATCAAGAACTTCGGCTACCACAATCCCCGCATTCTCGCAGATAAAAGCACGTCATTGACAGTCGTCCCACAGCAAGCCAGCATCGCAGCCTCAACAGGACCATCGCAGCCGACTCACCGCGCTTCCTGGTCCTACGGCACGCAACTTCACTGCCTCGTCACGCCGCTACAGTTCATCGCAGCCCACGACCGGATCATCAACGCTTGGGGTCACACATCTCCGGCGTGGCAGCTCTGCATCACATGGACTACGCACGACACGCACGCAACATTCAAGCTCAGTCTCGACTCACCGCAGACTTCGAGCAGCACTGGCGACAATCACGCAGCATTCAGCTCAGTTTCGACTCACTGCAAACTTCGAGCAGCACTGGCGACACGCACGTAGCATTCAAGCTCAGCCTCGACTCACCGCAGGCTTCGAGCAGCACTGGCCCTTGCAAGCTAATCTCAGCACGGACAACGCTAACTAAAAATGACACGACATCCAGTCTCGGAGGGGAGTGATGTCGCGGGTAGCCATCATTCAACGCAAGATAATTGACAGATGCCTGAATCTCGCTTACGACATTTTCAAGATAAAGCGCATATATACAAGTTCCGAACAACAACATTCGGACCGTCGGTCTACCGAGCAATATCACCCGCTCGGTGGAAGATCTTCCCTTTGTCGTAAGCCCCAAACTAGAAATCGTGCTAGAAAAGATACGTCTCGCAATTATCCAGGCATATGCCCCAACTGAAAACTCGTCGCAAGAAGATATAGTAGTCGTCGTGGCCTAACGGATAAGACCTCCGGTTAATTCGTGTTGAAGCGATGCACCGGTGTTCGAATCCCTCAGGCGGGTACCAATTTTTCTAATGAAATACGTACTCAACAAATGTTCACGATTGACTTCCACGGTGAAGGAATAACATCGTGTAATAAAAATGAAACCCGCAAAATTATAATTTGCGTAATTACTGATGGTAGGACCTCTTGTGAGTCCGCGCGGGTGGGTACCACCACCCTGCCTATTTCTGCCGTGAAGCAGTAATGCGTTTCGGTTTGAAGGGTGGGGCAGCCGTTGTAACTATACTTGAGACCTTAGAACTTGTATCTCAAGGTGGGTGGCGCATTTACGTTGTGGATGTCTATGGGCTCCAGTAACCACTTAACACCAGGTGGGCTGTGAGATCGTCCACTCATCTAGCAATAAAAAAAAAAAAAAGAATACCAGAAATGAAATAGATTATATTATGACCACGATTCCTAACATAGTTTCTAAATACGAAGTACTATCATCTTTTTCGTTTGGATCAGACCACAGATTATTAAGAACTACAATTCACCTAAAATCAACAAAGAAAAATAGACGCAATTTCTGTAGTGTGTCAACAAACCTAAAAAGTATAGCCGAACAAGAAATATACCTCAAAAACCTCAAGAGCTACATACCAGAACTTATTACGACGTACGTACGTATTACGAATCGTAAAATGTATAAAGGAAAGTTTGAAAGGAATAAAAAGGCCAAAAAAGAGCAGAATCTTGTCAGTGGAAGTGCTAGAACTTATAAAAGAAAGGAGCAAACTACAAAACAAATCTAAATTGAATAAAATAGACAGGGAAAAATTAAAATCACTTTATAAACTAACTAACAAAGAAATAAGAAAATGTTACGATATCTATAGGACAAACATAATACAAAAGCACCTTGAAAAATCAAGATCTGCTAAGAAAGGTCGACAAGAATTAAATAAATTAAAAATCTGGATCCCATCACTACAGGCCGGCACTAATAAATGTAAATGTTCGCGACGGACATGAATAAATGTAGAATAGATACTGTTCGCGACGAACATAAAAATCATAGTTGTTCCCGACGGACATTTAGAAAAGTTAGAAATAGTTTTAGAATAACAAATAAATAGATACGTAAAAATAGTTATAGAAAATGTCCGTAATAAATAGTTATGTTAGAAATAAGTTGACATAAAACAGAGAATAAATAGAAATAAAGAATAGCCAAATAGACAGTACGTTAAAAATAAGTTAGCATAAAAATGTAAATAGATAGTTAAACATGGAAACAAGTAACTTTGTAAATATTTTGTTTGAAAATAAAGATTGGTCCTCGTGGTCTTTAATTTGGCGTGGGAACGCGGGAGCGAGTCACAATACGGGCGAGCGCTAATGGAGCGACCAGGCAAACAATAGGCGAGCGAGGCGGCCGAGAGAACAATAGACGCCCACCGTGCTCGGACTCATAATAGCGCTGGACGAGTGCGCGTGGGCGACCATAAATAGAGGGCCTACCTCGCTGCAAATTCGCCCGGGACACCAGTGCGCAGAGGATCCAAATTGGTTGTGCTGTACAATTTGTCGAACCCAAACGTGAGAGTGTTCAATCTAGTGTAGTTGTTACGGCGCGGAGACGTTCCGGACAACAGTACACAGGACCCGGGAACAGGTAAGTGGATTGACACTTTTTATTCCTAGACATTAGTCTAATACGGGTAGGTGTCGTCCAGCCTGTGTAGCTGCGTCACCATTTTATTTGTTGATAAAATTGGCGGACGTTAGCGCCACCAGAGTCTGGCCCCCTGTGTTTATTCCCAGTCCTGTCCTGCCCCTTGGGGTTAGGCGGGACCGAAGCTAAACCCGATTTGCTGATTATTAGCCCCGCAAGGGAACGGTAGTGTCGGGAACTAGTCGGGAGCGGTAAGTAGTGTTTAGTTAGTTTGCCTGTACATAATAGTATATTAACGTTTTAAATTAGCTTGTAATTCTGTATTTTTTCTTAGTTTTAATCAATAAAGTCCGCAAGTAGTTTCTTCAAAACTTCTTGATACAATAGTGACGCTAGTCCGTCAACCAATAGGAAGCGTTGTTCTTTCTACAAAATTTTTACAATAGCCTAGTTAATATTTTTTTTAGTTCTACCCTCATTTGCCTTAATTTTTTCTATGTCTTTAATTGTAAATATTATTAGATTATTTGATAGTTGTGGTACCGATAGACGGCACCCACAGTGGTAAACCTCCACCTAATAATTGATTGTAAATTTTTATTTTGCTTATTTTCTCTTTATATTAGTTATAGTTTCAGTAGCATTCATTTAGGTTATTTGAAGATAGTTGCTAGTATCTGTATATACTTGTTGTTTTTGTTTTTCTTAATCGTTCTGTCGCCGTCTTTGGCCAATATTGCGGCTTTGTTTTAATTGCAATTTATAAATTAATTATTACAAAATTACTCATTAAGTTAGGCGTCCAAGTATTTATCACAACTAGGATAAAGTGATCTCTATCGATCCAGGAATAGTGTTATTCCACATGGAACGATATCATGCTTTGGAATAAAATACATTAGTAACTATTCACACCAAATCATTTGCTTAACATTAACTACCATCTTCAATCGTTTCAATCCATTTTATTTTATTCTTTTATCTTATTGTTATTTTTATTTAACTTTGTTATTTTTAACTACCAAGTCCGCTGACGGGCCATGGACGTTGACAGAAGGTGAAGAACGACGGTGGGGGTGGTAGCATTAGAAAGTAGTTAATTAATTTTAGGCAAGTAGTAAATTAAAACAAAATTTTATTAAATTTCTAAGTTAATTCTATTCATATATTCATATTATTACTGCTTTTGTGTCCACTGCCGAATTCGGCTACCACAACAAAAAAAAAAAAAAAACCTCCTTTAACACTGCAACTGAACCGACTGGGACCTGATGATAAAAACAACCAGTTAATAAGTTAGCAACATCATGTCTGGGGGGTCACCTCCCCCCAATATCAGCACACCCGGTCCGTCCCGAAAGGGACATCAGGCAATAGCGGGCTCACCCGCTTTTTGCTCCCTACCTGCTCGCCCGGAACTAGGCACCGGAACGGACGACCGGCCCGGTCCTTCGGGCGCGGCCCGAGGGTCACCGAGGATCGGTCCGGGGGCAAGTTTCTTTCCCTTACCGGCAGATTGCTCGGGGTCCCTTCGGCCGCGCAAGAAGGCAAGGTCCGAGTCCGACCGGAGCTCTTCCGAGGCAAAAGATAAGCGCCCCCGGATAGGACCGTCATCTAAATCCTTAAGCGAGATGGAGGGGGACGAGGCTGAGGACAACGAGGACACAACCTCGTCCGAGGACTCGTCCTCTTACGACAGCGAATCCTCAGTCTCGTCCCACTCCACCTCTAAGAGTGTGGAAAGAACCTCCCCAAAAAAGAAACCAATTCCTAAACCTAGGAGGAGTCTAGGGATGGTGGAGGTCCACCCAGTAAAACAGCTGCGTACTCCTCCTCGGTCCCCTTCTCCAGCCATTTCTCCCATTCCGTCGGTTAGACGTAGGGGTGCCCCCACCTTAAGCAGCACGGTGGGCAATCTAGAATCAACTAGATATATGGACCTTGAGTCTACCGCCTCCCACCCTAAAATTACACCCAATCCCATTCCATCTCCAGTACCTTCCACCTCCTATGCTGCAATAGCAGCAACTCAAAAGCCATCGACCACGACTCATAGACCAGAGTTAACCAAGTCCCCTGCTCCAGGAGGGATCCGTGCTAACGAGGCACCCCGCCGCCACCCACCTATTATGGTGGAAGCGCTCCCGAACTGGTCTCGCCACATGGCAGCCATAAGGGAGCGCTTGGGGCGGGTCCCGTCTGTGCGACCCTATGGAACAGGGTTTAGATTTCTGCCCGCGTCGGCAGAAGAATACAGGGTGGTTCAAGCCTACCTCGCGGGGGCCTCCTCCGCGGACAGCGCCGTAAAGTGGTACTGTTATGCGTTAGAGGAGGACATCCCCGCGAGGGTGGCGATTCGAGGCCTGCCCGCTGACACCGACGCGGCAGAAATCATAAACGCCCTAAAGGAGCTGGGGTTCCCGGCCCGCTACGCCCGGTGCATAAGGGCAAAGAGAGGGAGGCCGGGTTGCGTATTTTTCGTAACCCTTGACCACCTCTCCAAGGAAGGCCTCGCCCGCTTGTACGCAGTTGAAGAACTGCTGTACCTGCCGGGGGTGGCAATTGAGGGATGGCGACCAAACCGTGGGCCGGCGCAATGTCATCGCTGCCAGGCCTTTGGTCATGCCTCCACCAATTGCCACCGAGCGGTCCGCTGCGTTCGATGTGCGGGTGATCACATCGTGGCGGACTGCCCGAGGCCTCGGGACGGGCCCTTCACCTGCGCCAACTGTGGGAAGGACCATGCCGCCGTTGACAAACGATGTGCGGTCTACCGCAGGAAGGCGCGGATGTTGGGAGTTACCGTCCCTCCCCCTGTGCCACCGGCACCGCGTGCCCGGGGATCCCAAACTCCCGCAGTACCACCACTACGGCCAGTGCCATCATCGGCAGCCGTTAATCAAGTCCCAGCCCCGCCGGCTGTCTCAATCAAGGGTAAGGGTAAAGGGAAATCGACCCAAGCCCCAACTCTCTCCATACCAGCTCAACGTTCCAACGTAGTGGAAGCGGCTCCATCTGCCTCCACGTTGATGGCACCGGCTAATGACATGAGACCGGCTGCCAGACCCCAACCCGTAACACGAACCAACCCCCTAAAAACAAAAAACAAAAATAAAAAGAAAAAACAAAAAACTAAGGAAAAAAAGCGGGCACTAAAACTAGCCGCCAATCCCCCAATAGTACACCAAGAGAGAACGGCCCCTATGGTGGAAGAGGAACCAATGGAGGTCCTCGAATCCGAGGCTATCCCCACTTCCTCTGCACCGATCAACCAGGGAAAGAACCAAGTAAGTACCACGCCATTACAGATACCAGAACCGGATAACACTCAGCCCCCACTACCACCCCGCCCGCAGAGAGAGCGGCGCAGCGGCCGACAGGACACGCAGCCTGCCGGCTTCGCTGCCTGGCTCCTCTCCCTGTGGGAGAAACTGTCCGAGGTGATCTCCGGAGTGATCCGTGAGATCGCCTCGGGAGCCAGTCCCTTCGGGGCCTTGCTCGCGGGGTTCTACCGGATGATTGCGCAGCTCAATGGCTAGCCAGGAGCTGCGCATCATCTACTGGAACCCCGACGGGATAGGGTCCCGGAGGTCGGAGCTCATCCGACTCGCCCAGGAGTATGACCCGCAGGTTATCCTCCTGGGCGAGACCAAGCTCAAACCTCGACAAGATTTTAGGATGCCCAACTACTTCGTGTACCGACGGGACGAACTGACCTCCAACGGGCGCCCGTTCAGGGGCACTGCGGCGCTCGTCAGGAGGGACGTGGTGCACGAGGAGCTTGAGCTACTGACCTTCGCCTCTACCAGAACGGTCGGGGTGAGGGTCCACGTACCGGGGGCCGAATTGCGGATTTATGCCGCGTATCGACCCCCGGGTCCTGATTTTGTCGAGGACGATATTAGACGGGCCTTGAACCATGATCGCCATCCGGCCTTGGTGGTCGGGGACCTCAATGCGAAACATGTCGCTTGGGGCTCCCGAATCATCACGCCGCCCGGAAGGCGATTGTACGAGGATGCCGAAAGGGGGGACTACTGCGTGGTCGGCCCCAACGAACCCACACACGTTCCAACGTTGGCCCGGTACCAACCGGACGTATTGGACGTGTGTGTTCACAAGGGGCTACAGTGCCCTCTAGCGATAGAGGCGCTGTACGACCTGAGTACCCCTCACCTACCGATCTTGGTCACGGTGGGTTTGGGGCTCACTCGGGTCGCGACTTCCCCTCTCAGGCCTAGGGTCGACTGGCAGTCCTTTACGGGACTGCTGGCCGACCAATCCTTGTTTCAAGACCCGTCTACCCCTGATGAGGTCGACACGGCGGCTTCCCGTCTCGTCGACACCATAAGGGGAGCCCTGGACCAAGTGACGACTCTGGTACCCAGCGGGGGGCCCAGAGCGGAACTCCCGGTGCACCTCAAGACGTTAATTCGTCGGAAGAGGGCACTGAGGAGGCTCTGGGCGACATCTAGGTGTCCCAGGATTAAGCGCGAGCTCAACCGACTTGAGGGGGAGCTGGCGACTAAGATGCGGACTTACCGGGGTGATTCCTGGGAGGGGGGACTGTTGGACGCGTCCGACGACCGTACGATGGCCCCCCTTCACCGCATCTGTCGCCGGCTCACCAACAAGCCTTCCCCCACTTGCCCCTTGGAGGACGAGGGGGGAAGACGGTGTTTTACACCGTTGGCTCGTGCCGAAGTCCTGGCCAACTCGCTGGAGCGGCAGTTCACTCCGAATGTCTCTGCACCCTCGATGGCTGCATTCCATCGCGAGGTGTCAGAGGGTGTAATCCAATTCCTCAAACCGGAATCGCCGGGAGTCGAGCTGGGAGATGACGACTTAGTCACTCCCAGCGAGGTGCGCCTCCTCATCAAGTTGATGAAGAGGCGCAAAGCCCCCGGCGAGGACGGTATTCCTCCCCTCGCCCTGCAAAACCTCCCTCCCTCAATCGTGTCAGCAATGACACGATTGTTTAATTCCATTCTCCGGGTAGGACACTTCCCTGGAACTTGGAAACTGGGCAAGATCATCGTCTTGCCCAAACCCGGCAAGGACAGGAGAAAGCCCTCCAGTTACCGACCGATTACCTTGCTCTCGCACGTGGGCAAGTTGTTCGAGCGGCTGCTCCTGAGGAGAATATCGCCGTATATTCTCCTCAGGCCGGAGCAATTCGGCTTTAGAAGCGGCCACTCGACGACTCTGCAACTGACCCGTGTCCTGCATCACTTGGCGGACCGGCGAAACTCGGGCCAATACACGGTCGCGGTCCTCCTCGATATCGAGAAGGCCTTCGACCGTGTGTGGCACGAGGGGCTGGTCCACAAGCTGCGGGACGCGGGCCTACCGCACGCTCACGTGCGACTGCTCGGGTCGTATCTGGAGGGCAGAACCTTCTTTGTCGCGGTCGAGGGCGCACGGTCTTCCGTGCGTCCCATTACGGTCGGGGTTCCCCAGGGTAGTGTCCTATCACCTATCCTATACGCCCTCTACACTAATGACATCCCCACCCTGGAGGGTCACCTTCGGGCGTGGGAGGAGGACGTGAAGTTGGCCTTGTTCGCTGACGACTCGGCCTACTTCTCGTCCTCCCCGTTCCCCTCTGCAGCCATCATGAGGATGCAGAGGCTTTTGGACATACTGCCCCAGTGGCTGGACCGTTGGAGAGTCGCGGTCAATGTGGGAAAGACCGCGGCCTTACTCTACGGTCCGGTCCGTATCAGAGTCGTCCCAAAGAAACTCAGCCTCCGAGGTGTGAATGTCGAGTTCAGGACCACGGTCCGGTATCTCGGATGCGACATCGACCGCTCTTTGAGCATGGTCGCGCACGTCAACCGAGTCATCGGTCAGGCTCGCGCGGCCATGTTCTTGTTGCGGCCGGTGTTTGCGTCCGGGCTTCCGACCAGGACCAAACTCGCCATTTACAAGACATACGTCCGTTCCCGCCTCACATACGCTGCTGTGGCCTGGTATCACCTGTTGTCGCCGTCCCAGCGATCTAGGTTGCAGGCCCAGCAGAGTCTTTCCCTCCGCATTATCGTCGGGGCCGGGCAGTACGTCAGAAATGACGTTATTGCCCGGGACCTAGGTGTGGAGTCGCTCGTGGAGTTTGTGACTAGGCTCGCCCGTAATATGTACGAGCGAGCCGAAAACGGGCCCCATGAGCATCTCCACAACATAGCCCCGCTGCACGCCAGACCACCGGATGGTACGGCGTTGCCGCGGGAGCTATTGGTACCCCCGACGATCGTTCGGAGATAAAGCTCCTCGCCGGCTGTGAGGCCGGGGAGGACCTATGAGCGCCCCTCTCGGAGCTGAGTTTCACCAGCCTCTAGTCCCACGCCTCTTGCCCGTTTGGCGGGTCCCCCGTAAGGGGACCGCGGCTGCACCCCGTAGGTGCAGCCTCATTTCCACGAGGGGCTTTGACCCCACCCCCCACCCCCTTTTGGGAAGGGGTGTTCTTACCCGCTACAGTCCTCCCCCCCATCAATATTGTATAATGATGGGGAGAGGGGGAGAGGACTGTAGCGTGGAGTGCGGATTCGCTCTCTCCCCCATATTAGGTTAGCTAGGTTATGTTAGGTTAAGTTAGATTAGGATTAGTTTAGGTGTGACGGCGCGCGCTGTCCCGGCACTCCACGGAGTGCAGGAACGGCGCGCTGCCGCCACTTAGATGTAAGTTAGATTAAGTTAGGTTTACTTTAGGTTAAGTTAGGTTAAGATGAAATTGTAAATAGTACAGGAAAAAAAAAAAAAAAAAAAAAACAAAAACAAAAATAAAAAAAAATTATGGAGGAGAGCAGCAGCCGCCCCCGGAAGAAGAAGGGAAGAAAGAAGAGGAAGAAGAAGTGGAAGAAAGAAGCGAAGAGAGAAGAATAAAGTCGCGCCCACTTCAAATTTCAAGCCTACAAAACACCATCCAGCAGCGCATCACCCCTGCCTCATTAGGCAGGGAGCCACATGTCCGGGCAGAGGGGTTTCCCCGAGGCCCGCTCCGCGCCCCCGCAAGGGGACGCGACGACCCCACGACTGCAAATTCAGTTCGAGACAGCGAGCCGGCGAGTCAAGACCTCTCCAGAAGAAGAGAAGAGGAGAGAGCCAACCGAACAAGAAGAGACTCGCTCCTACGCCCTGCGCCGGTCAAGCCACGAGGACCGTGTGAACGCCATACTGAAGCCTTCGTTATTTTCCTCGAACCAATCCCAGCACCCGTTCCGCGACAGCCACTGCGGCAATACTCGAGCCACCACGTTTCAACTAGTAAGAAGTCTAAAAATCACACGTGGTGGCCGAAACCTGAGCGGTGGCCGTCCGGAATATTGGTCCTTCGAGAGCCGGATTCATTTGGGGAAGACCGAAGAAAATCGAAATTTGAAGATAGAAGAAATGGTGCTCACACGGTCCGAGAAGATGAGGTCGTCGCGCCTTGACCGGCCCGGCAACGAAGCTGTCTCGGGCTCAACATCGCAAGACGCACAGCAACGAGCTGTGACGGCCGCGCCGCGTTCGGGAGTGACGCAGGGACCGCCACCGTTGGCGGCAACCTCCTCCCAGTTAACCGCGCCGCGTTCGGGAGTGACGCAGGGACCGCCACCGATGGCGGCACCCTCCTCCCAAGTGGAAAAGTGTCCGGGAGTGCCGCGGGGCTCACAAGCGATGCCCCCCTCCCGCCATATATTGCCTACGCAATACTCGCCGGCGTCGCCAACGGGACCGAACAGCGGGGTCTGTCGTCGAGTGGTCAGACCTCCCAGCACCGCGACACCGGCAACCACTTCAGGCGACGCAGCAACGGAGAGCGTCGTATCCGCGAGCCAGAACAGAAAAGAGTCAGCGCTCACGGCCAATCCGATTGTACACGGGTCCCACATCACGGACGCCGCTGCCAAAATCTCGACGACAGAAGAAGGCTCCACACTCCGCGACGGGATGGCGCCACCAGTACGAGGATCTTCGAGAAAGTCGAGTCAACAGTCACAACGGCTGTTGCTTATGGCGCGCCTCAAAGAAGAGCATCTCCGCGCCAAGGAAGAACAAGCCCGACTCCAAGCAGAGCTCGCCGCCGCCCGCATCTCAACATTAGAAGCCGAAGCGCTCGTTGAAGAGGAGGAAGATGCGCGCACAACACTCACGGAGGACGAGAACGAGCAATCACAGCGCATCGATACATGGCTCAGTCAACAACGATCGATCGCGCTACACGGAGTCGAAGAAACAGTAATGCAGCCAACACACGGATCACCAGCCACCATCGAGCAACCGCAACTGGAACTTCCCGCACCAATAGAACAGCTGAAGCTACCGGCCCCTGCCGCGGCACCGATTGCCGTACCTGTCGCACCGAAGAGCGACATCGCCGAACTAGCAGCTGCCATCGCGACGGCCGCCCGCCAAGCCAGGCCCGGACCATCGCATCGGTACTACGGGGAGCTTCCAGTGTACAGTGGATCGCACCAAGAATGGCTCTCCTTCAAGGTCGCCTACGCCGAATCAGCGGACAGCTTCAGCGCCGCAGAGAACACTGCGAGACTTCGGCGTACGTTAAGAGGAAGAGCAAGAGAAGCGGTCGAAAACTTGTTGCTGCATTACACCGAGCCCGCCGAGATCATGCGGACTCTAGAATCGCGCTTCGGACGTCCAGAAGCAATCGCCGCAACGGAGCTGGAACGACTGCGCGCGCTGCCACGCTGCACGGACACACCGAGGGACATCTGCGTATTCGCGAATAAGGTGAACAACGTCGTCGCCGCTCTGAGGGCCCTCGACCGCGTACATTATATGTACAACCCGGAGCTCACCAACATCACATCAGAGAAGCTGCCGTCCACTCTACGCCACCGCTGGTTCGAATTCTCAGCGACTCAACCGGCGGGAGAACCGGACCTCGTCAAGCTGTCGCGCTTCTTACAGCGCGAGGCGGACCTGTGCAGCCCATACGCACAGCCGGAACCAGAGACGAGAGTGGAGAACACCAGCGGTCGGCGGAAGATGGTGAACACGCCTCAGAGGACGCACACCACGCAAGCGAAGGAAGAGAGGAAATGCGCAGCATGTCAGAAGCCGGGGCACATCCCACAAGATTGTCCCGAATTGCATGGCAAGGCCATTTCGAGTTACGCAAATGGACCTCGAACAACGAGGAGGTACGGTGCCACATGACCGACGAAGCCCCACCTACAAGTGTGACGCTGTCCGATGGAACGGAAATAGAACGAGTACTTGGCCTGGTGTGGAGACCTGCTGAAGACGTCCTCGCCTTCAATCTGGACATGGCGCGAATCCCAAAGGAAGTCTTGGAGAGCAGCGGGCCTACGAAGAGACAGGCTCTGCGAATAATGATGTCCGTCTACGATCCCCAAGGCATCGCATCACCAGTCACTGTCGGAGCGAAGAAGATCCTACAAGAAACGTGGCGCCGAGGGACGGCGTGGGACTCCCCCCTCGATGAAGACCTCTGCGCGATATGGAGAGAGTGGATCGACCACTTAAGACGCCTGCGCGATGTCTCAGTGCCGCGCTGCTATCCCGGCTACTCAGACGCCGCCAACCTCCAGCTCCACACATACGTAGACGCCAGTGAGTCTGCCTACGCCGCCGCGTTATACTGGCGCGCCGAAATGCCCGACGGGGAGATCAGGACCTCCCTCGTACTCGCCAAAGCCCGAGTCGCGCCCCTGAAACTCACCTCGATACCGCGCCTCGAGCTACAAGCCGCCGTCATGGGCAGCCGCATGGCCGCGGCTGTCACAGAAGAACACGATAGAAAACCAGACGCGAGAGTGTTCTGGACTTACAGCGCCACCGTACTGACCTGGCTACGAACGGGGTCGAGGTCGTATAGACCGTTCGTCGCTCACCGCATTGCAGCGATAGAAGAGAACAGCAATGTGGAGGAATGGCGCTGGGTCCCCACAAAGGAAAATGTCGCCGACGACGCCACAAGAGAAATACCCGTCGGCTTTGAAGGAAACCACCGCTGGTTCATAGGCCCGGAATACCTGAGACGGCATCCGGATGATTGGCCCGTACAACGGACTGCAAAAAGGGCAGAAGAGACGGGCGAAGAGAAGTGCGCGACGCTCGCCGTGAGCAGAGAGAGCCTCGGCGAAGCGATCCCGGGCCCGAGACGCTTTTCGAAATGGGAAAAGTACCTGCGTGCAACGGGGCGAATACTGCAATTCGTCGACCTATGCCGCAGAAGTCGCGAGCGCACTTATTACAAGAGGACCAGACGGAACCCGCGCTCGGACCCGACGTGGGAGAGAAATAGAAAGAAGACGACTTCGAAGACCCCGCTGAACACACCGCGGACCCCAGAGCAAGCAGTCATTCAATGGAAGACTTTAGACGCCGACACACTGCGACGAGCCGAGACGCTCATTTGGCAACAGAGCCAGCGGGCGGCCTTCGAGGAAGAGATTTTGGCGCTCCAACGAGGGAAACAAGTATCCCCAGCGAGCCGACTGCGAAACTTGTCCGTAACTTACACGGACGGGATATTGAAAATAAACGGACGCATCGGCAACATAGAGGGAGCTGACGTCATCACCTCGCCTCTCGTGCTAGACGGATCCCGACGCGAAACGAGACTGATGATAGACTTCATCCATAGAAAGATGCACCACGCCGGAACCGAAGCTACGATCGCCGAGTGCCGACAGTTGTACTGGGTCTTACGCCTACGCCCAGTGACACGGAGCGTAATCCACAACTGTCTTCCGTGTCGTATCCGCAAGGACACTCCACCGCGTCCAGCCACAGGCGATCACCCACCGAGCAGACTGGCACACCATCGGCGACCATTCACATACGTGGGCCTCGATTACTTCGGGCCCTATCAAGTTACCACCGGCAGAAGCACCCAGAAGCACTATGTGGCCATCTTCACATGTCTCACTATGCGTGCGGTACATTTAGAACCGGCAGCGAGCCTCAGCACGGACTCAGCGGTGATGGCACTCCGGCGCATGATCGCGCGCCGGGGAGCTCCGACGGAAATATGGAGCGACAACGGCACCAATTTACGAGGTGCCGACAAGGAGCTGCGCCAAGCTTTGGACAAGGCGACCAAGCATGAAGCAAGCTTAAGGCTTATACAATGGCGCTTCATCCCACCGGGCGCGCCTTTCATGGGCGGCGCCTGGGAAAGAATGGTACGGGCAGTAAAGGCCGCGCTCTCGGCCACGGAGCAGCCGAGGCACCCGACGCCCGAAATATTTCACACTCTGTTGGCAGAGGCAGAGTTCACAGTGAACAGCCGACCTCTCACCCACGTATCGGTGAGCGCCGACGACCCCGACCCTCTGACACCGAACCACTTCCTGCTGGGAGGCCCAGCGCGAGTCCCCGTGCCGGGCAAGTTTGACGACGCCGACCTCATAGGGCGCGCACACTGGCGCGCAGCTCAACGTCTGGCAGATGTGTTCTAGAGTCGCTGGCTCCGGGAGTACCTGCCCGACCTGCAGAACCGGCGGGAGCCCCACAGCCGCGGGCCCGCCCTGAAGATAGGCGACGTCGTGATAATAGCAGAAGGAACGCTCCCACGGAACACCTGGCCACGTGGGATCATCCAGGAGGTTTACCCGGGGGCCGACGGCATCACTCGAGTGGTCGACGTGCGCACCGCCGGCGGTATCCTGCGACGCCCGGCGAAGAAGATTATCGTGCTGCCCACGATGACCGCCGCTCACCAAGGAGGATGCAACGACGTGAACGACGCTGCACGGCGGGAGGATGTTTTTTTTTTTTTTTCCTACCTATGCTGATAGCCTTGAGAGGCTATTTCAGCGTACCCTAGCTTGTGTAGGTGAGCTCGCGGGGCTCAAACCGGAGAATTGCTAACACCGCCCTAGCAAGAGCAGTGCTTCGCAGAATCTACCACCGGATCGGAAGCGCGACCCACTGAGAAGATCCGGCGAGAAACTCAGTGGGCTGTGTCTGTGGGTTAATTCGCTCGTCGAGCCCTTCGTCGCAAGCGACGGGTTCGGCGAGGACGGTGACCGGTGCTTGTATTGCCTAAAAGCACCGTTAATGGATCAGGAGGATCCGTGATGACGTGCTTTGGGCGACGTCGACGGTTTACCAAACGGTCTACAGGATCGGGTATGTAGTTTCCGGCGGCCACGACAAGAGGGTTCTCATGTCGTGCCGCCTTCTCAAAGTGGCGCAGCGATGCCGACTGTAGATACTTACTGACGGGGTCGAGCTCCAGGTCATCGTGGAGGTCCACGTTCCTCTGGAACCATGGTGCTCCGACGGCTATCCTGCAGAATCGGGATTGTATAACCTGAAGGGGTTTCAAGTTGGTGCGGGCCGCGTGAGCGAACACTACGCTTGCATACGTCATGACGGGGCGTATGCAAGTTTTGTAGAGGGTTACCTTGTTACGGAGGGACAGTTTGCTTCGTCTACAAAGCATTGGGTAGAGTCGTCCTAGTATAAACGCGGCGCGATCGCGTACCGTTTTTACGTGGGGACGGAATGTCATCCCTCTGTCGAGGGTGACGCCTAGGTATTTGACCTTCGGGGCCCACGGTATGGGCTGGTCAAAGAGAGTGATGGGGCTAACGGCGGAGGTGTTTACGCGCCTATTGGGGAGTGGGGTGCTCGAAGTGGTATTCGGAGGGCGACCCCTTTTGAATAGCACCGCTGTGCTTTTCGTGGGGTTAATGTCTATTCGCCACTTCCGGAACCACTGTCCCATGGTGGTTACTGCGGTCTGGAGTCGCCGATGAAGCAACGACATCTTCCTACACGAGTAGTAGATAGCCGTGTCATCGGCGAAGAGCGCTAGATGGGTCTCCGGAGACCGGGGTATATCGTTGATATACAAACTAAATAGTAACGGGGAGAGTGCGGAGCCTTGCGGGACTCCGGCAGTCAGATGACGGGGACGAGAACGAGTTCCCTCTACTCGATATCGAAACGAACGGTTCGACAAGAAGTCTCGTATGATGAGCACGAGTCTGTCTGGCACTCCCATGTTGTACAGTTTGTAGATCAAACCGTTGTGCCAGACTTTGTCGAACGCCTTCGCTACATCGAAGAAGAGGGCGCCGGTCGGGATTTGTTTTCGCCTATTTAGCCCTATTAAGATGTGCTCCGTGAGGCGGTGCACTTGTTGTACGCACGAGTGTTTGGCGCGGAATCCAAACTGCTCGTCTATTAGAATTTTATTCGCGGTAACGAAGTCCCAGAGGCGTTTCCGAAGGAGCCGTTCGTAAATTTTGCCTATCGCTGGGAGGAGACTAATCGGTCGGTCGGGAGGATGTTCGCGACGAACATAAAAATCATAGTTGTTCCCGACGGACATTTAGAAAAGTTAGAAATAGTTTTAGAATAACAAATAAATAGATACGTAAAAATAGTTATAGAAAATGTCCGTAATAAATAGTTATGTTAGAAATAAGTTGACATAAAACAGAGAATAAATAGAAATAAAGAATAGCCAAATAGACAGTACGTTAAAAATAAGTTAGCATAAAAATGTAAATAGATAGTTAAACATGGAAACAAGTAACTTTGTAAATATTTTGTTTGAAAATAAAGATTGGTCCTCGTGGTCTTTAATTTGGCGTGGGAACGCGGGAGCGAGTCACAATACGGGCGAGCGCTAATGGAGCGACCAGGCAAACAATAGGCGAGCGAGGCGGCCGAGAGAACAATAGACGCCCACCGTGCTCGGACTCATAATAGCGCTGGACGAGTGCGCGTGGGCGACCATAAATAGAGGGCCTACCTCGCTGCAAATTCGCCCGGGACACCAGTGCGCAGAGGATCCAAATTGGTTGTGCTGTACAATTTGTTGAACCCAAATCGTGAGAGTGTGCTATCTAGTGTAGTTGTTACGGCGCGGAGACGTTCCGGACAACAGTACACAGGACCCGGGAACAGGTAAGTGGATTGACACTTCTTCCTAACATTAGTTAAATACGGGTGGGTGTCGTCCAGCCTGTATAGCTGCGTCACCATTTTATTTAATAATAAAATCGGCGGACGTTAGCGCCAATAGGGTCTGGCCTCCCGTGTCTACTCCCAGTCCTGTCCTACCCCTCGGGGCTAGGCGGGACTGTAGCTAAACCCGGTCTGCTAATTATTAGCCCCGCAAGGGAATGTTGGTGTCGGGACCCAGTCGGGTATAGGTTGTTGTAGCTGTAGTAACTAATATTTGTAAATTTTGTCTTCAATTTTGTATATTTCATCGTAATTATAGTGTTAAATTATTCTTTTCCGTAAGGTTCTTTATAAAAGTCTCAATAAGATAGTGTCGTGAGCTACCAACCAATGGGAAACGTTGTACTTCCTAGCAAAATATTTCTATATTGCAGTTCAAAATTTTTTACATCTACCCCCATTAAGTTTAATATTTTTTCTATCAATTGAAATTTTACAATAAACTGGTAATTTACAAATTGTAGTACCGACAGACGGCCCCCACAATCATAAGTTTCCCTTCTGTTCTTATACTAGCCATAATATGTTTCTTAGTAACTTTAGTGTTGTCTAGTTCTTTATACTAATTATTTGTTTATTAATAGGTTTAATAGTTGTACAATAGTTGTAGCATAATATTTTAATAATTTCCTTCCTTATAGTCTTAGTTACCATCCCTGACTGACCCAGTGGTCTGGTACGTTTATTTGTTTCCCTTTGTTTTATGATTATTATTTTTCCTTATTTAAGTAGCCTTAGTATTTTTCTTTTAACATAATTAGAACAGGGTTTTGAACTCCAAACATCCGAGCGATCGGGGGCTGCCGGCCTGGGGGCCAAGGTTCCTTTGCGAACCCGAAAAATTATTTTCTGGATTCCAAAGTCCGGGGCACCCTGTCCGATTGCCGCCGGTCGGTCCGGGGGTATTGATTTGATGCCAACGCTGAAGTTAGTGTCCCCTACTGGATGGTATCGCACCCTTGTACACTATAGACATAGACATTAACAAATTACCCTCTTTAGTTATATAACATAGAATTAGTTTGTATATTTGCATTTTCATTTTCAATATATTTTTAATTTTAATTTATGAATCCCACTGGTATGTCATGGGTGCTGAGACTGAGGGTTAGTGAACCATATTAATTAATGAATGGCAGTATTAGTATTGGATCATATTAGAATAAAATTACATCACTCCACTACTATTTTTATCTTTATTTTTATTTTATTTTTTTTTTTACTTGTACATTCTCTCTAGTAAGTAATCCATAGCTAATACAGCCGAAGTCGGTCACTGCAAGATACAACTGCTTTCCTGCTTTTTTTTTGTTTTTTGTTGATGTGCATAGGAACCGAGTGGGACCTGATGATCAAACATAAAAGCTAATAAGACTAGCAACATCATGTCTGGGGGGTCATCTCCCCCCATCATCAGCACACCCGGCCCGTCCCGTAAGGGACGTCAAGCGATGGCGGGAATTTTCGCCCATCGCTCCCAACCTATCGGCCCGGAACCGGACTCCGGAAAGGACGAACGGCCCGGGTCTTCGGTCGCGGCCCAGGAGGTTCCGAGGATTCGTCCGGAGGAAGCTTCGTCTCCCCCGTTGACGGATCGCTCGGGGCCCCCTCGGCCGCGGAAGAAGGCCAGGTCCGAGTCCGACCGGAGTTCTTCCGAGGCGATGGATAAACGGCCACGTATTGGACCTTCGTCCAAATCTATCATTGAGGATGATGAGGACGATGACACTGAGGTGACGTCCTCTTCTCATGAATCGACCGAATCAGAATCCGAGACCGATTCAACCGAATCCTCTCGTTCTTCCTCATCGAGGGTGAAGTCCCTTCCCCCCCCCAAACCAACTCCCAAGCCGAGGAAGCGTATAGGGACGGCGGAAGTTCAAGCAGCCAAACAGCTGCGCACGCCTCCTCGGTCTCCCTCCCCTCCAATCTCACCCATTCCACCAGTCTCGCGTAGAGGTGCCCCCACTACAAGCTGCACAGTGGGCAACCTTGAATCAACAAGGTACATGGACCTCGAACACTCCAAACCCACGACCGGTACAGCCGTGTCCCCGACCCCCTCAACTTCATACGCTGCTATGGCAGCCAAGCAACTCATTCCCACCAAAAAACAATCTAAACCCCCTGCTCCAGGTAAGTCTGGTACCAGTGAGGTCCCCCGCCGTCACCCCCCTATTATGGTCGAGGCGCTTCCCAATTGGCCCCGCCATATGGCGGCCTTAAGGGAGCGCTTGGGGAGGGCCCCATCTGTGCGTCCTTATGGAACAGGGTTCCGATTTCTGCCCGCGTCGGGAGAGGAATATAGGGTTGTCCAGGCCTATCTCGCCGAGGTCTCTTCCACTGACAATGCCATTAAATGGTATTGTTACGCGTTGGAGGAGGAGATCCCGGCGAGGGTGGCTGTTCGTGGACTGCCTGCCGATACCGACGCGGCGGAAATCACAAACTCCCTGAAGGAGCTAGGGTTTCCGGCTCGCTACGCGCGGTGCATACGGGCCAAGAGAGGGCGGCCAGGTTGCGTCTTTTATGTAACTTTGGACCACCTCTCGAAGGATGACCTCGCCCGCTTGTACGCGGTTGAAGAACTGATGTACCTGCCGGGGGTGTCAGTTGAGGGATGGCGTCCGAACCGAGGACCGGCGCAGTGCCATCGCTGCCAGGCCTTCGGACACGCCTCCACCAACTGCCACCGAGCGGTCCGCTGTGTGCGATGTGCGGGCGAGCACATCGTGGCGGACTGCCCGAGGCCAAGGGAGGGACCCCTCACCTGCGCCAACTGCGGGAAGGGCCACGCCGCTACTGACAAGCGGTGTGTGGTCTACCGCAGGAGGGCGCGGATGATGGGGGTCGCTATTCCTCCCCCCGTACCGCAAGCAGCGACGCGTGCCAGTCAAGCCCCTACCCCCGCTCCACGTCTCGGTCCACGCCCATCTCTGAAGGGTAAGGGCAAGGGGAAGACCTCTCAACCCCCTACTCTCCCTCCGGTTATAGAGCAACCTGCCACTGTGGAGGCCAACCCAACAGCGGCCACCCTGATGGCAGAAGCAAACACGCAGCGACAGGCTATAAAGCCGCGACCTGCCCCTCGTTCCAGAGCAGCACCCAATCTACAAGCTGCCCTAACTAGTACAAAAACAATAACAAAAACTCAAAAAAAAAATAAGAAAAAAAAATTAAAAGCCAAAGTAAAGAAAAAAAAAACAATGGAAGAAGCAGCTGCCCTGAGAGAAGGCCAAGTTGAGCCAGCTACCGAACCTCCATGCCCAATGGAGACGACAGCTAGCGACCCGCCCCAGAACGTCAACATCACTCTGGGCGACTCACAGCCCCCATTACCACCCCGCCCGCAGAGAGAGCGGCGCAGTGGCCGACAGGACACGCAGCCTGCCGGCTTCGCTGCCTGGCTCCTCTCCCTGTGGGAGAAACTGTCCGAGGTGATCTCCGGAGTAATCCGAGAGATCGCCTCGGGAGCCAGTCCCTTCGGGGCCTTGCTCGCGGGGTTCTACCGGATGATTGCGCAGCTCAATGGCTAGCCAGGAGCTGCGCATCATCTATTGGAACCCCGACGGGATAGGGTCCCGAAGGTCGGAGTTAATCCGACTCGCCCAGGAGTATGACCCGCAGGTTATCCTCCTGGGCGAGACCAAGCTCAAACCTCGACAAGATTTTAGGATGCCCAACTACTTCGTGTACCGACGGGACGAACTGACCTCCAGCGGGCGCCCGTTCAGGGGCACTGCGGCGCTCGTCAGGAGGGACGTGGTGCACGAGGAGCTTGAGCTACTGACCTTCGCCTCTACCAGAACGGTCGGGGTGAGGGTCCACGTACCGGGGGCCGAATTGCGGATTTATGCCGCGTATCGACCCCCGGGTCCTGATTTTGTCGAGGACGATATTAGACGGGCCTTGAACCATGATCGCCATCCGGCCTTGGTGGTCGGGGACCTCAATGCGAAACATGTCGCTTGGGGCTCCCGAATCATCACGCCGCCCGGAAGGCGATTGTACGAGGATGCCGAAAGGGGGGACTACTGCGTGGTCGGCCCCAACGAACCCACCCACGTTCCAACGTTGGCCCGGTACCAACCGGACGTATTGGACGTGTGTGTTCACAAGGGGCTACGGTGCCCTCTAGCGATAGAGGCACTGTACGACCTGAGTACCCCTCACCTACCGATCTTGGTCACGGTGGGTTTGGGGCTCACTCGGGTCGCGACATCCCCTCTCAGGCCTAGGGTCGACTGGCAGTCCTTTACGGGACTGCTGGCCGACCAATCCTTGTTTCAAGACCCGTCTACCTCTGATGAGGTCGACACGGCGGCTTCCCGTCTCGTCGACACAATCAGGGGAGCCCTGGACCAAGTGACGACTCTGGTACCCAGCGGGGGGCCCAGAGCGGAACTCCCGGTGCACCTCAAGACGTTAATTCGTCGGAAGAGGGCACTGAGGAGGCTCTGGGCGACATCTAGGTGTCCCAGGATTAAGCGCGAGCTTAACCGACTTGAGGGTGAGCTGGCGACTAAGATGCGGACTTACCGGGGTGATTCCTGGGAGGGGGGACTGTTGGACGCGTCCGACGACCGTACGATGGCCCCCCTTCACCGCATCTGTCGCCGGCTCACCAACAAGCCTTCCCCCACTTGCCCCTTGGAGGACGAGGGGGGAAGACGGTGTTTTACACCGTTGGCTCGTGCCGAAGTCCTGGCCAACTCGCTGGAGCGGCAGTTCACTCCGAATGTCTCTGCACCCTCGATGGTTGCATTCCATCGTGAGGTGTCAGAGGGTGTAATCCAATTCCTCAAACCGGAATCGCCGGGAGTCGAGCTGGGAGATGACGACTTAGTCACCCCCAGCGAGGTGCGCCTCCTCATCAAGTTGATGAAGAGGCGCAAAGCCCCCGGCGAGGACGGTATTCCTCCCCTCGCCTTGCAAAACCTCCCTCCCTCAATCGTGTCAGCAATGACACGATTGTTTAATTCCATTCTCCGGGTAGGACACTTCCCTGGAACTTGGAAACTGGGCAAGATCATCGTCTTGCCCAAACCCGGCAAGGACAGGAGAAAGCCCTCCAGTTACCGACCGATTACCTTGCTCTCGCACGTGGGCAAGTTGTTCGAGCGGCTGCTCCTGAGGAGAATATCGCCGTATATTCTCCTCAGGCCGGAGCAATTCGGCTTTAGAAGCGGCCACTCGACGACTCTGCAACTGACCCGTGTCCTGCATCACTTGGCAGACCGGCGAAACTCGGGCCAATACACGGTCGCGGTCCTTCTCGATATCGAGAAGGCCTTCGACCGTGTGTGGCACGAGGGGCTGGTCCACAAGCTGCGGGACGCGGGCCTACCGCACGCTCACGTGCGACTGCTCGGGTCGTATCTGGAGGGCAGAACCTTCTTTGTCGCGGTCGAGGGCGCACGGTCTTCCGTGCGTCCCATTACGGCCGGGGTTCCCCAGGGTAGTGTCCTATCACCTATCCTATACGCCCTCTACACCAACGACATCCCCACCCTGGAGGGTCACCTTCGGGCGTGGGAGGAGGACGTGAAGTTGGCCTTGTTCGCTGACGACTCGGCCTACTTCTCGTCCTCTCCGTTCCCCTCTGCAGCCATTATGAGGATGCAGAGGCTTTTGGATTTACTGCCCCAGTGGCTGGACCGTTGGAGAGTCGCGGTCAATGTGGGAAAGACCGCGGCCTTACTCTACGGTCCGGTCCGTATCAGAGTCGTCCCAAAGAAACTCAGCCTCCGAGGTGTGAATGTCGAGTTTAGGACCACGGTCCGGTATCTCGGATGCGACATCGACCGCTCCTTGAGCATGGTCGCGCACGTCAACCGAGTCATCGGTCAGACTCGCGCGGCCAGGTTCTTGTTGCGGCCGGTGTTTGCGTCCGGGCTTCCGACCAGGACCAAACTCGCCATTTACAAGACATACGTCCGTTCCCGCCTCACATACGCTGCTGTGGCCTGGTATCACCTGTTGTCGCCGTCCCAGCGATCTAGGTTGCAGGCCCAGCAGAGTCTTTCCCTCCGCATTATCGTCGGGGCCGGGCAGTACGTCAGAAATGACGTTATTGCCCGGGACCTAGGTGTGGAGTCGCTCGTGGAGTTTGTGACTAGGCTCGCCCGTAATATGTACGAGCGAGCCGAAAACGGGCCCCATGAGCATCTCCACAACATAGCCCCGCTGCACGCCAGACCACCGGATGGTACGGCGTTGCCGCGGGAGCTATTGGTACCCCCGACGATCGTTCGGAGATAAAGCTCTTCGCCGGCTGTGAGGCCGGGGAGGACCTATGAGCGCCCCTCTCGGAGCTGAGTTTCATCAGCCTCTAGCCCCACGCCTCTTGCCCGTTTGGCGGGTCCCCCGTATGGGGACCGCGGCTGCACCCCGTAGGTGCAGCCTCATTTCCATGAGGGGCTTTGACCCCACCCCCCACCCCCTTTTGGGATGGGGTGTTCTTACCCGCTACAGTCCTCCCCCCCATCAATATTGTATAACGATGGGGAGAGGGGGAGAGGACTGTAGCGTGGAGTGCGGATTCGCTCTCTCCCCCATATTAGGTTAGCTAGGTTATGTTAGGTTAAGTTAGATTAGGATTAGTTTAGGTGTGACGGCGCGCGCTGTCCCGGCACTCCACGGAGTGCAGGAACGGCGCGCTGCCGTCACTTAGATGTAAGTTAGATTAAGTTAGGCTTACTCTCGGTTAAGTTAGGTTAAGATGAAATTGTAAAAACAAAAAAAAAAAAAAAAAACCAAAAAAAAAAAAAAAAAAACCAAAAAAAAAACAAACAAAACAAAAAAAAAAAAAAAAAAAAAAAAAATATGGAGGAGAGCAGCAGCCGCCCCCGGAAGAAGGGAAGAATGAAGAGGAAAGAAGAAAGAAGAGAAGAGGAGAGAAGAGTGAAGAAGGAGACGAAGAAAGAAGTCGACCCCACACACATCTTCAAGCCTGCCTGATACTCCATCCAGCAGCGCATCACCCCTGCCTTATTAGGCAGGGAGCTACATGTCCGGGCAGAGGGGTTTCCCCGAGGCCCGTTCCGCGCCCCCGCAAGGGGACGCGACGACCCCACGACTGCAAATTCAGTTCGAGACAGCGAGCCGGCGAGTCAAGACCTCTCCAGAAGAAGAGGAGAGAGCCAACCGAACAAGAAGAGACTCGCTCCTACGCCCTGCGCCGGTCAAGCCACGAGGACCGTGTGAACGCCATACTGAAGCCTTCGTTATTTTCCTCGAACCAATCCCAGCACCCGTTCCGCGACAGCCACTGCGGCAATACTCGAGCCACCACGTTTCAACGAGTAAGAAGTCTAAAAATCACACGTGGTGGCCGAAACCGGAGCGGTGGCCGTCCGGAATAGTAAATCCCGAACAGAGATTATAAATATAGCTACCAAATTTTACACTAAATTATACAGTCAACCAGACATTAATCCACTGAGGAAAAAAGATATCTATAGTCATACTAATACCTCATCTGTACAACACTTTTCCGAGTCTGAAGTCTTAAGACAAGTAAAGAAACTTAAGTCAGAAAAGAGCCCAGGACCAGATGGAATTACCAACGAATACATCAAGTTAGCTAGAACCTTACTATTGACACCAATCACCATCTTATGGAACAAAATACTTGAAGAAGAAACTGTGCCACAGCTATGGAGGGAGTCTGAGATTATATTACTATATAAAAAAGGTAATCCAGCTGACATAGGGAATTACCGCCCGATTAGCCTTATGCCCTGTTTATATAAATTATTTGCCTCCTGCCTACTTGAAAGAATATCCTCCAGCATTGATTCACACCAGCCGATAGAGCAAGCTGGCTTCAGAACGGGTCTTAGCACGGCAGACCATATTAAATCAAATCAAATCAAATCAACAAAATTTTTTTTATTCAACATAAATGAAAGTACATACTTGTTGAACGTCAAAAGAACTACCGCCAATTCACAAGAACTAGCTTCCGTCCTGAGAAGAATTGGCAAGAAACTCAGCGGGCATCTTTTTTTTTTAATAAGAAATTATTATTTATTAATTTTTTAATATTAGATTTTTTTTTAAATATGAATTTTTTTCAATGAGTATTATAACAATTACTACAATATTGAAATGCCCGGAGCGAGCAACTCATTCCCACTTTGTGCAATCTTCTAGATAATCATTGACTTTATAGTAAGCTTTATTGCACAGATGTTCTTTAATAGTTTTCTTAAACCTATGTATATGTAGGTTCTGAACATCTTGTGGGATTTTGTTGTACAGGCGCACAGACAAACTTCCGAATGAATTTCGTATCTTATGTAACCTACTCATCGGCACAACAAGCTTGTGTTTGTTCCTAGTATTTCTATTATGTATGTCTGACTTTTTAGGAAACTCCTCAATATGTTTACGAACATCATCAAATTTTCAAAAATGTACTGGGATGGCATAGTGAGAACTTTAATTTCTTTAAATTTCTCCCTCAGGGATTCCCTTGAGTGCATGTTATAAATAGCACGTATAGCTCTTTTCTGCAGAATAAATATCATTTCTACATCGGCCGCATTGCCCCATAGCAAAATGCCATAGGACATGACACTGTGGAAGTAACTGAAGTAAACTAAACGAGCCGTGTCCGCGTTTGTTAACATTCAAATTTTTTTTACTGCGTATGCTGCAGAGCTGAGCTTACTCGCCAATTTATGATATGAGGTCCCAATTGCAGTTTGGAGTCCACTGTTATACCAAGAAATACGGTTGACTCAACAAGCTCCAATGATTCCTCAGAAACAATTACATCACTATCCACTTGTCTCACATTTAAAGATGGTTTAATACATTTTAAAGTAAATTTAATACATTTAGTTTTCTTACTATTCAATAATAGGTTATTGATACGGAACCAATGAACCACACACGAAATCGCATCATTCACTTCGTCTTAAACTTGTAATTGTCGTTTATAGCAACCCTAAGGCCTGCCGCGTCGGCAGCCGCGTCTGATCGCGCGCCGCGACCAATCAGGGACTCTCGTTGTCGGCTCCCGGCGCGACTCAAAGAGTAGCGACCGAAGGGCTTTCGCTTTGGCAAGCCGCGTGCGCCCCTTTTCGTGCGCCGACAGTTCACCCGCAACCACCGAAGCATACACACGAGAATACG
Source organism: Bombyx mori (assembly GCF_030269925.1). Taxonomy (NCBI): domain Eukaryota; kingdom Metazoa; phylum Arthropoda; class Insecta; order Lepidoptera; family Bombycidae; genus Bombyx; species Bombyx mori. The sequence goes on from NC_085135.1 coordinate 6,420,200, forward strand.
TCCGCACCTCGCTCGCTACCATTCCTTTTCGAACTTGTTTGTGGGACCCTCTGGAGTATTCATACCCAGTGCTCCAGCTGGACAACACAAAAAGTTTAATTTTAAATAATAAAGATGTATCATCTGCGAATAATACGACCTCGTGTCGGGACTCAATAAAACTAGGTAAATCGTTTATATATATTAGAAATAAAAAAGGACCTAAAATGGAACCCTGAGGTACACCCATTTTCAACAAGGTGCCTGAAGATCTATTACCTTTCACATCTACTGTTTGTATCCGTCCTGATAAATAGGAAGTAATAAGTTCCAATGCACCATCCCTAATACCATAGTGATGTAGTTTCCTCACCAATGTTTCATGTTCAACACAGTCAAATGCTTTGGATAAGTCACAGAAAATTCCAAGACAATCATGCGATTCCTCCCAAGATTTAAAAATATTTTTGACTAGATAAGCACCTGCATCAGTTGTAGAGCGACCCCTGGTAAACCCGAATTGTTTATTAAGAAGCAGGTTATTTGAATTAAAATGTTCTAAAAGTTGTGTCAAAATAATTTTTTCAAATATTTTACTCAACGTAGGGAGTACTGAAATAGATCTATAGTTAGAGGGGTCATCAGTACTACCAGATTTAAAAAGAGGAATCACTTTACTATGTTTCATTAAGTCAGGAAATACACCACACCTAATACAATCATTAAAAATACTAACAAGATGAGGAGCAATAATGTCTATTACATACTTCAAAACCTTACTGATATTCCCCACAAGTCAGCTGTATTTTTTACATTAAGGCTATTAAAACTTTTTATAATATTGCTTGAATTAATTTTCTTAAAGGAGAAACCCCATTTTGGGCCTAAGCGTTATACGAATGTAAGGGTGAGTCCGATATATTAGTATTCATTAAGATATTCAGGAGGATGGAGTCGCTCGCGTCCGCAGGAAATACCTTCAATACCCTGCACGTGTCCTCCGGGTGGTGCAAAACGAGCTTGACAACGCCGAGTTTCGGGCGGCGGATTCTGATAACCCGACCCCCAAACTGGGGAAACTCACTTTGGAGAGGCTACAGGGGCCTAGAAGAACTAAAAATCTTCAAAAAAACCTGGCGTAGAAGGCAAAGGGAAACCACTACGACTATTTCCCTAGAGAATGTCCCGACCTTAAATGATGAGTACAGTAAATGAATATGCGAGGTCGGATGATCCGACTGACAATCGGCGCTCGGTGATACCCGGGTCATCGCGTGTGAAATTGGCTACCGAAGGCACCGTACGGGCTCGGCATCAGGCCCGGACGACTGCAAATGCTACTGATGACCATAAGAGAAAGCTTCCGACCCGACATCCACACCGAATTGGAGCATGGAACGTAAGAGGTCTAGTACAGGAGGGAAAACTGGAAATCGTCGAAAAGGAGATGATCACTCGTCGGTTGACTATACTTGGACTGTAAGAAACACATGTCAAGGGCTCAGGACACTTCACAATGGCGGAAGGAAATACATTCTACTTCTCAGGTCACGAAAGTAAAAGCCAGAACGGGGTGGCCATCATAGTTTCACAGACGTTTAAATATGCGGTCCTTGGATACAACGCTATCAGTGATCGTATTATGACTATTAAACTTAGAGGAAATCCACTACCTATAAATATTGTCCAAGTATATGCACCAACGGCTCAGTCTTCAGAAGAAGAAACCGACAGTTTTTATGGGACACTGGAAGACTGCATTAATGCTTTACCACGCCGTGAAATGCTTTTCGTGCAGGGTGACTGGAATGCGAAAATTGGCGACACTAGCAGAGACGATCATCTGCGGAAAACTGTGGGGCACTATGGACTCGGAACGCGTAACGATAGAGGTGAACGATTCCTGGAGTTCTGCGTCGGAAACAGCCTCGCAATCACCAACACATTTTTTCAGCATCACAAACGCCGACTATACACATGGAAATCGCCAGGTGACCGATACCGGAATCAAATAGATTTTATAACTGTTGACCAAAGATGGAGATCGAGCGAAAAAAGATCGCCCGGGACACCAGTGCTACGAGGCCCCTACTGTGTTGTGCTGTGCGGATAGTGTGTGCCCAAAGCGTGTGTGTTGCGAATCTAGCGGTGTTGTGTCGGCGCGGAGACGTTCCGAGCAACGTAACGCAGGACCCGGGACCAGGTGAGTTGTTCGACACTTTCATTTTAACATCAGTTAATTGCGGGTAGTTGTCGATCAGCCTGGAGAAGCTGCGTACTCATTTTATTCTAAGAATAAAAATCGAGTTACGTTAGCGCCTTCGAGTCTGGCCATCTGTGTCCGTTCCCAGTCCTCCCCTACCCTCCGGGGTTAGGAGGGGCTGCTATTAAACCCGCGTAAGCTGAACCATGGTGGTGGATCGCGGCGGCGTCGGGAACCCCGTACTTAGTTCCGCTCTTAGGTCAATAGTATTGTCCTTACACTTGTTATCATAGTTGTTTATAGTTGTTATGTTATTTAATTTAATTCCCATTTTTTAATAATTAACCTAAGATTTTATTTAATTCATACTAAATTCATTTATAGTTTTCATTTTTATAGGGTAGTTAAGAATAAACCGCTTACTAGCGCCACTGTGGCAGATTTTTGCAATTATTAACTTAGTTTTAATTATACCCTCTTTTGCTTTAATATTTTATGAATTACAAATTTCAATATTCTACGTATTTGCTTACTGACGAACCGACTGACTTTCTTAAGTGGTCACCTTAGTCGTTCTGCTCATTCATAGCTCTTTTGTTCTTGTTTTATTTAATTTGTTTTTTTTTGTAACTAATTATATAATTATTGCGTAACGTACTGTGGGTTATCCCGTCGTTGCCGGTTGATATTATATTTTGTATGATTTTAAATTAAATTAATTAGTCTAGTTACTAGCATTCCATCCCCGTCTTACTTTAAGTTGGGGTGGAATCGTAATTTTTCTTTTTCTTCCTTTATTTTTATTAGATTATAGTAGTAGTTTTCATTATCCAATAGTAATTAATTATCATTTAGCATTTATTCCGATCGAGTTGGAGCCCTTAAGGGTAAGTTTGTGTTTTTATTTCACTTCTTGCTTATTTACGTGCAACTCGGGTAGCCGGTCGCGACGGGAGACTGCAGCGTTGGTCGCGCCCAACTGTAAGTTATTCTTTTTATTTTTATTAGTATTAGTTTCAGTCCTATTTTCTTATTTACAGTTAATATTAGTTTAATTAAATTAGTACACATTAGTATACTCACGTACAATACATATTGCTAGGAACCCTAACGAGATAGTGGGTCGGCCGTCTGAGGCAAGTAGCAGTACGGATGTACCGACAGTCGCTGTGACCGACCACAGGTACGGCTAAATCATGTCGGGGGGGAAACCACCCCCAACCATCAGCACACCCGGTCCGTCTCAAAAGGGACTTCAAGTGATAGCGAGTACATCAATGTACCGCCCTGTACCCGTCCGCCCTGAACAAGACACTTCATCGGACAACAAGCCCGGGCCCTCGGTCGCGGCCCAGGAGTCTCCGAGGATCGGTCCGGGGGAAAGTTTCTTTCCCTTACCGGCCGATAACTCTGGGACCTCTCGGCCGCGAAAGAAGGCCAGGTCTGAGTCCGACCGAAGTTCTGCAGAGGGTGTAGATAAACGACCCCGTATTGGACCTTCGTCCAAATCCTTAGTCGAGGACGACGAGGACGACGACAGCGAGGCGACGACTTCCTCTTACGAAACGTCCGAAATAGAGGCAGACACCGACACAGAACACAAGACATCCAACCCCTCGCGTACCTCCTCTTCGAGGGTGGAGTCCTCTCCCCCCTCCAAACCAATTCCCAAGCCGAGGAAGTGTTTAGGGACAGTGGAGAGCCCACCAGCCAAGCAGCTGCGTACGCCTCCTCGGTCTCCTTCTCCTACCATCTCCCCCATTCCAACGGATAGGCCAAGAGGTGCCCCCACCACAGGCTGCATGGTGGGCAACCTAGAATCGACTAGGTACATGGACCTTGAACCCTCCGTCTCCAATTCCAAACCAATCCCTATCCCAAACCCCTCACCAGTCCCCTCTACCTCATACGCGACTGTAGCAGCCACGCGACCCGTACCCACCCAACAACACCAACAACACACCCACCAGAGTTCCACTGCCCCAAATAGGTCGCGCACTAAAGAGGAGCCCCGCCGTCATCCACCTATTATGGTGGAAGTGCTCCCAAATTGGTCCCGCCATATGGCGGCCATCAGGGAGCGCTTGGGGAGGGCACCCTCCGTGCGCCCTTACGGAACAGGGTTCAGATTTCTGCCAGCGTCGGCAGAGGAATATAGAGTGGTCCAGGCCTACCTTGCCGGGGCCTCCTCAGCGGACAGTGCCATCAAATGGTATTGCTACGCGTTGGAGGAGGACATCCCGACAAGGGTGGCTATTCGCGGACTACCTGCCGACACCGACGCGGCAGAAATCACAAATTCCTTGAAGGAGCTGGGGTTTCCGGCTCGCTATGCCCGATGCATACGGGCTAAGAGAGGGAGGCCGGGGTGCGTATTTTACGTTACCCTCGACCACCTCTCTAAGGAAGGCCTCGCCCGCTTGTACGCAGTTGAAGAACTGCTGTACCTGCCGGGGGTGTCAGTTGAGGGATGGCGGCCAAGCCGTGGGCCGGCGCAGTGTCACCGCTGCCAGGCCTTCGGTCACGCCTCCACCAATTGCCACCGAGCGGTCCGCTGTGTGCGTTGTGCGGGTGAGCACATCGTGGCGGACTGCCCGAGGCCAAGGGAGGGGCCCTTCACCTGCGCCAACTGCGGAAAGGACCACGCAGCCGTTGACAAACGGTGCGTGGCCTACCGCAGGAGGGCGAGGATGTTGGGTGTTACCGTCCCCCCTCCCGTACCACCGGTGCCGCGCGCCCGGAGGCCTCCAGCTCCTGCAGTACCAACACCATCTCAAGCAACTTCGACTCAAGTTCCGGCCGCTAGAGTCGTATCAAGTAAGGGCAAGGGCAAAGGGAAATCGTCCCAAGCCCCAATTCTCGCCCCAACTCCCACCTTACACTTACGGCAGCCCAACCTAGTGGAGTCGAATCCAGCAGCCTCCACACTGATGGCACCGGCTAACGCTGCCCGACCGGCCGTTAGACCTCAACCGGCACCAAGAATTATATCAAAAAAAACAAAAAAAAAAAAAAAAAAAAAAAAAAAAAAAAAAAAAAAAAAAAAAAAAAAAAATATATATACATATATATGGAGGAGAGCAGCAGCCGCCCCAGGAAGAAGGGAAGAAAGAAGAAAAGAAGAAAGGATGAAAGGAAGAAGAAGAAAAGAAGAGAAGAGTGAAGAGACGAAGAAAGAAGCCGACCCCACTATCATCATCACGCCTGCCTGATAGTCCATCCAGCAGCGCATCACCCCTGTCTTATTAGGCAGGGAGTTACATGCCCGGGCAGAGGGGTTTCCCCGAGGCCCGCTCCGTGCCCCTGCAAAGGGATACGACGACCCTCCGACGGAGATCGAGCATAATTAACACCAAGACCCTACCCGGTGCAGACTGCGGTAGCGACCATCAACTGCTGATGGCGGAGGTGCGCGTCCGTCTTAAATCACCTAGACAGCCACCAAAAAAGCCATTAAGACTTTCAAGCGGGGAGATAGAATACTTCCAGCATATAACAGAGTCCACTCTAAGGACAGAAGACGTAGCGGAGCACACAACTGAACAGCAGTGGCTGGTCTTTAAAAGACATATCAGCGAAGCTGTTGAATGTATCAAACAGCGACGGAAACCACAAGGTAAAAAGAGAGGCTGGATTAGTGAGGATACTTGGACCATCATTGATGAAAGAAGGAAACTCAAAGCAAATGGTCTTACAACACCCGCCGAAAAGGCAACGTACAGAAGTTTGTGCAAAGACATCCAAAGACTTTGTAGGAAGGACAAAAACTGCTTCTTCACGAGTATTTGTGCAGAAGTACAACAACACGCGCAAAAATATCAAACAGCGGATCTTTTTAAAAAAGTAAGACTATTAACACGACAGTTTAACGCTCAGTCGTGGGCAATTGAGAATAGAGATGGGGAAATCATCACGGAGATCGATAAAGTTGCAGAGAGATGGAGTGAATATTGCGCTGATTTGTATCATCTTGAGCACGCTATGGATGGTTCTGATCCTCTGGAAGGATGCAATATACACAACATGGAGCTGGAGCCGGATATTATATACACAGAAGTAACTGCCGCTATTGGAAAATTGAAACCAAATAAGGCAGTCGGCATCGATAATATTACCGCCGAAGTTTTGAAGGGCCTCGGAGAGAAGGGAGTTGCGAAACTTGTAGACTTATGCAACTCAATATGGCGAAGCTGTGAATGGCCGAAGGATTGGACTCACTCTGCGATACTGCCATTACACAAAAAAGGCACTACCAGGAGGTGTGACAACTATAGAACGATTGCCCTGATATCACACACTAGCAAAGTACTGCTGCATGTCATTAACTCAAGGCTTAGACACTTCCTAGACTGGCAAATTCCACAAGAACAAGCAGGATTTGTTAAGGGAAAGGGTACTCGCGAACAGATACTCAACGTAAGGCTTATCATAGAAAAGTGCTATGAGTATAACATCCCGGCCGTTCTATGCTTCGTCGACTACCAAAAAGCCTTTGACTGCGTTAGTTGGAAGCATTTATGGTACGTGCTTAAGGACATGGGCGTTCCCATGCATCTGATTAAGCTGATGAGAGCCCTGTACCTGTCGGGACGGGGATCGGTACGGATCGGCCCAGCACAATCAAGAGAGTTCCGATTTGAGAAAGGAGTGCGCCAGGGTTGCATCGTCTTGCCCATACTTTTTAACATCTATGGCGAATACATAATGCGCAAAACCCTAGAGGAGTGGGATGGTGGCGTCACAGTTGGGGGCGTAAAGATCTCGAACTTACGATACGCTGATGATACCACATTAGTGGCGTCATCAGAAGAGGAAATGGAGGAGCTGCTGCGACGTCTGGTTATAGTTAGCGAGGAAATGGGACTAAAGATCAACCAGTCCAAAACAAAGATCATGATCGTGGATAAATACGGCACCCTTAACGAGAGTAATATTCTTGGCCAATACGACATCGTCAAGACTTTCGTGTACCTCGGCTCGATTATTTCCAATAGAGGTGGATCGGAATCGAAATAAGGCGACGCATCGGAATGGCCAAATCCGCTATGAGCCAGCTAAACAAAATATGGAGAGATCGAAACATACTCAAGAAGACGAAAGTGCAAATTGTTGAGACGCTCGTTTTCTTAATCTTTTTGTATGGGGCTGAGACCTGGATCTTGAAAGAGTCTGATAGGCGTCGCATAGACGCGTTTAAGATGTGGTGCTGGCGGCGCATGTTGCGCATCCCTTGGACGGCTTTCCGGACGAACGCTTCCATCCTCAACGAGCTAAAAGTTGACCAGAGGCTATCCACCAAATGTCTATATAGAGTGCTCCAATACTTTGGTCATATAGCAAGAAAACCCTCTGACAACCTGGAGAGACTCATAGTGACGGGTAAAGTGGATGGAAGACGATCCAGAGGTCGTAGCCGAAAAAGATGGAGTGACCAAGTGTCTGAGTGTCTGGACATGAGACTGAGCCACGCACTTCACTGTGCCACAGACCGACATAAGTGGCTACAAATTACAAAAAAAGGTCACAGGCGGGCGCATCACGATGCTCAGCAATGAGCGATCGACTGAAGGAGGAGGAGGAAGATATTCATAATACAGCTTGTATAATACTCGGCAAACTTCTTGAGCATTATTTGACGTAGTGGGGGTAAGTTCGCGCATCGTACAATTACGTACAAAAATGTTATTATGTTATTAAAAACAACATAATATGTATTTATTTATATATTTATTAGTACATGAACAAAAAATACAGGTTAATAATTGTAGTAATTTAATCTAGGGGTAAAATAGATATTCGTTCCATTAGGTCAAAACTAGAGCTGGTGCCAGGTCTTGGATCAGCTGAAGCTGAGCTGGTATTTGTAATTGTTTTTTCGCTATCATAATCAAGACCATCATCATCATCACTACTTTCTTCATCCGTGTCGCAATCATCGTCAGCAAAAATTACAAACTCATCAGTGACTAAATCTACCACATGATCACTTTTTACATACTCCGCCTCAATCTCTTTTATCTTTTGACATAATCTACCCCATTCCGGAGCACCCATCGCCGCAACCTTTTCCTTCACTAGCTCTATTACTTTGCCAGTGCTCCAGTTGACATTTTTGCTACTGACATACCCTTTAATAGCTGCCCCAGCCATTTTAATTGGGTTGAGGTCTGGATGGTATGGAGCTAAGCGAAGCACTGAATGGTTGTGGTTTGATAAAATTTTATCAATGCTGTATGTTTTGTGTTGTTCCTTATGTGCTTTAATCAAGCTAAAAAGCTGGGGTTTCAACATGTTTTCATCGTATGGAATTTCTTTTTCTTGTAACGATTTCTTCATATAGACTTTTTTGGCATTGGCAGTTGGGGCGGGGTCAGACTGTTTATTGTGATATGACGCATTGTCGACTACTATAACGGAATTTGGTGGCAGATTTGGTAGCAATTGACAACGCAGCCATTTTTCGTAGTTCAAATAGTTCATGTTATCGTGGTAGTCACCAGATTTTGTGCCAGCTTTAAACAAAAGAAGGGCATTGGGAACAAATTCATCTTCGGAGCCAGCATGCACTATTACTACACGCTGTCCTTTCGAAATTGGTTTTTTTAAACCCCCAGTTGATCCATCTGACCACGACATACCACTTGCGTGTGATGAGTCGACATAGGACTCATCGGTGTACACTATCGGTTTTCCTTCTTGCCTATATTTAATTATTTTTTGGAGATATTCGATCCTTAGTAGTCGAATATTACTTTTTTCAATTAATAGCTTCCGATTATTTTCTGTTCTTTTCCATCTGAAGCCTAGCTCTTTCATAATTCGTCGTAAACTTCGTTCCGAGCCATTAAAATTTATATCTTCTTTCAATTTTTTACGAAGTCTTTCGACGGTAGGAAGTTCGCTGTTTGTTATATGATAATTATGAATACATATTTTTATTGCAGATTGGTCGAAAATATCAATTCCGGTAACTTGCTTCTTCCCTGATCTTTTTTTACCTGGAGTACGAAACACGGCGAGCAAGTTAGAGCCCTTCGCTTCATTAATAATACGCCTAACAGTACTGACTGATGTTTTTGTTGCCTCTGAAGTCTCTTTTACCGTTTCCATATCATTATTTCCCTGCTTTTTAAGAAAGCAATATACGTCGTACACCATTTTTCTAGCTTGTCTTTTTAATACTACACCAGTTTGACGTGGCATAGTATATTTTTTATAAAAAATCAAGAAACACTCAACTAATAGCAATAACAACAAAGTCAACAAGCAATTATAACAAATAACTTAACAATTAATAACGATAGACTTTTTACTGTACGCAAGCGTACTTTTGGGAGCAAGCGGAAAGAGGGCGCGGTGCGGGACGCAAGGTTCGACTGATCTACCAATAACGCGCTCGATACGATTTCCCCTGCCGTCGCGCCTCACCCTCACCACCAAAGTGATCTAAAATTCGGTTCTGCGCAGTCAAGGTCATTTGCTCACGAAGTTTGCCGGTTACTATATTCATGTATCGGTAATCCGTCGAATTCTGATATGCTAATATTCCGTATTCACTCTATTCATAATATTAGCCAACTCACATCGGTCGGGTTGTATCTATCACTCGAAAATATACTGGCATACGCCGTACGTGTCTCGCGGATATCTGTCTATCACATTCATAACAATACTGCATGCGCTAAGAGTAAGCGAGATAAACTACATGTTTACATATTGAGCAATGAAAATAAGTACATATCATTATGAGTTTAAGGACTATTTTTTAATTCAACATTTTACATGTCAAAGATGCTAGTGGGAATTTTTAAATGCATTACTTTTTAATGTTTGAACTTTCATTTCTTAATTCAACTAAAGATTCTACTCAAGGCAAAATAATGCATTTTTATATTTATTGGAATAAAATCGGTGAGCTTTATTTTCATTATTTTAATTTTATTTTCTGTTTCCTTTGAATTAGTTGGTTTTAAAACGATGATTTGAAAAACGAAAGTAGGTACGGTAAGTGTTTTTACGTAATAAATTATGATGACAATATATTTTTGCGGTGGTATTTAATTATCTTCTAAGGACTTTTCAATATTTAAATAAAAGTTTGATTTTTGAATCGAAATGACTTTCTAACAGTTCGTGGATTATAATATTATAACTGTTGTGTACCCACTAGCCACCTCAGTACCATGTGAGAGGATTTTTTCAAAATCTGGTAAAATCATTTCTGACCGACGTAACAGGCTTTCGGTAGAAAAAGTAAAAAAGCTGATGTTTTTATGCACCAATAAGAAATAAATAATATTACTAACTTGTTGTTTATATTAATGTACAATGTTGACCAAATTCTGATTTAATAATAATATTCATTTTAATGTACATAATATTACTTGTAAAATATTTAGATGAAGTCAAATTCCTAGATACAATATACTATTTATATTTTTAACTAGCTGACCCGGCAGACTTCGTAGTGCCTCAATCGATAAATAAAAGACCTAAGCTTTTGTCTATAATAAACTTAAAACAAACAAAAGAAATCCGTCCGACGGGGGACAATCAAAGGAAAAACAAAATTGTTATTTTTATTTCATTCCGAGCATTTTCATATTTATTTTACCTTTTAAGCCTTCTCTGGACTTCCACAAACAATTCAAGACCAAAATTAGCCAAATCGGTCCAGCCGTTCTCGAGTTTTAGTGAGACTAACTAACAGCATTTCATTTTTATATTATTATAATACCTTAACTAATACATGAATATCCTGATATCTTAATATCCTTCGATAAAACGGATAAACGAGTTAAACTTAATACGGTAACGAATACCGTATTAAGTGTATTAATAATCATTAACTTATTTCACGAATACCGTATTAAGTTTAACTCGTTTACCCGTTTTATCGAAGTATATTAAGATATCAGGATATTCACGTATTCGTTAAGGTATTATAATATTACATCATGAATATATTAGTATTCGCTAATATTGACAAATATCGGTATTAACCCATCTTTATACGAATGGGATATGTACCAAAAAATTCGTCTATTTTGCTTGGTTAATCTATTGAAATCTTAGCTTTATTGGCAATGGCCCAGTGTAGAAAATAAGGAATTCTATTTTTTGTTTTTAAACAATCTTTGTAAACCTCTGCAACACTTATTTCAATATAACTAGCTCCACAAACGTGCGGATTAGAATTAGAGCATCCCTAAAATAGGATCGATTTAGTGGAAATCGATAGTCTTAAAAATAAATAATACTCCTTTGTTTGAGGATAATTAATGTCTGTTTTTAAAGGTATTATAATCAATTTAAATAGAGTATGGCCATCGAATCGTGACACAACTACTTACAATGGCGGCAATTCAAAATATCTACAACTGACAACATTAAATATAGAAAGAAAGGTAGTTTTGCATTTTTATATTAATGTGACTATGCCATAGAAAAACACAAATGTATCAAATCGTGTTATGTTATCTTTAATGTTGCCAATTGAAGATATTTTGAATTACCGTTATTTAGTTGTGCCATGATTCGCTGGTCAGACTATAAACATAAATCTCATTGAATAACGTTACTTAAAGCACCAAAATCTACTAACAAAAATCATGAAAAGAAATAAATAACTGTGTCATTTAGTTATGACCCGAAATTATGTCGGCAACTGCGGCAATTCAAAATATTTTCAACTGGCAATCTTAAATATAACATGAAAAACCCGATTTGGTACTTTTGAGTTTTTTTATGGTGTAGCTACATTAATATAAAAATGCAAAACTAACCTTTCATGTTATATTTAATGCTGCCAGTTAACGATATTATTATTTTGAATTACCGCCATTGTAGTTGTGCCACGATTCTCTAAGTATATAAATAATCGATTTGGTGTAATCGATTACACCACGGATTCCTCTAGTAAAAGGGGAATGTCAATGTCAACGTCACAATTATCTTGGCACCATAGACCTATATAGTAGGGACACGACATATTGTTCTGTACGTACAATTGCTTATATAAATAGCACCCATTTTGAAGGCACATACATAAACATATATCTATCTCGTTCTTACTCAGCATTTTAACTCGCAGGAAAACAATATAACAGTATTTCAGTGCGTACATAAAATGAAACAAAAATATACGTAAATGTCTCCGTCTCCGTCTAATGAGGCCGAAAATCCGCCATGTTTAGCGCGCCAAATGTCATTGTCACGTCAGTTCGGCCGTCTGTTTTGGGTTGTACATTATTTATTGACTTTGATATCGATTTAATATGATTGCTTAAATAAAATTTCTTATTTTATCATGCTTAAAACATACAAAAATAATAATTAAAACATATTTTATAGGATCTCAAGAAACACTATTGTCAACTCGTTAAATATTTAATAATTAAGTGATTTTAGAGAGGAAGTCACAAGGAATGACGTTTGTAATTTTATTAACGAATAAATGTTCTGTAGGTGTTTTTTTTATCAGGCGGTCCCTTGATAAGTTTAATGGTGCGGCGTACCTTCCTTGAGGTGCGCTGCGGCAGTGTGTTACGGACTTTAGAGTCAGCAAAACAATTAAAATAGATTGTAATAGTCTAAGAAAAACACGTACTCAAAATACGATGACATTCAGCATGCTAGAAATGGGCAGATGGCACTGTACTACGCCATATCTTTATGTTTTGCAGCAAACGACAACTTTATAAAATCAGTGTAGCAAATTTTAAAAATCGTCATATCGTTTACTTGGCAAATTTGAAGCACGAACTCGTCTTAGATTTCACATAATATCTAAATCACATCATCTTTGCACATAACAATATACTTACTTCCTATTAAAGTATAAATTCTACAAATACATTCACTCAACAATATTTATAATAAAATGAGCCAAGAACGTTTATCGATAAAACCTACTAACATTAAAATCTTCTGGGCAGCACTAAAACCGCCATGTTTTGTGGCCAGATGACGTCACAATGGCACGAATTTTTTGTTGACGTTTCATTTCCATAGGTTTCCTACAGGTGAATGAAGTTAGCCCCTCAAAAAAAATTTTTTTTCCTATTGTATATGTAAGCTTGAGGGTAGACATTATTTTGTTGAACACCAAGTTAAACGAAGTCACCTTTTGATTTCTGATTTAATCAACAATATGTTATCTTAACAATTCACTTTAACACTTGTCCAACTTTAACCAGTACGTACAACAGTCACTGAATCACACAACGTAACAAGGATATAGTAAGTGCACCAGGCAAACGCAGTCCAACGAATGTTCATTTCAAGGCACGTTCCGCCTTTTTATACTAGCCGGCGCAGCTGGCTTATGAGTCACTTCTGTTGCAGCTGTTGTTTACGAGTGGAACGACACGGCCGGCGCACCTGGCTTGTGTGAGTCACTCCTATTCAAGATATTAAGTGTATAATCTATGCTCCTATTGCACGTGCTATATAACATAAATATCGTTAACGACGTTATATACTTATTTTCTATTAATTCGTTTGTTCATCATTTGTTCTTGATTGTTCACTGTTAATAATTGTTTGTTCTGCATTTATTTATTTTAAAAAAATATTTAAAAATATACCTAAAAGTTAGCCTCCCTAATGCAATTTTTTATATCTTTTCATCCTTAATGACTCGTAAATATCCAATTTTGATTGTTCTTATATAAAACACGTTTGTTCTCTTTCGAAATTACTCGTTTTTTGTTTAATTTACTATTTTTATTAGTTGAATAAATGTATGCAAAAATTGCAAAATATGTGTACTGCGCATGCGTCAACTATAATGCCTAAACTTTCTATGCGGTTTTAATCGTGAAAAAAAAAACAAATATAAATCCTGAAGGAGCAATTAATTGGTATACAGTTTTAATTAAAAAAATTAAAAAATAAATAAATGAAATAATGTGCATTGGCGTAAAGTTAGACCAAATACATTTTTTCCATCCTCCTACTTATCGTTATGAAGGTTTTTTTAAGTAAATATGTTGAAAAAGCGCGGGAAGCATAAAATTTGGCGGTCGTGTTTTTTTATTTAAAAATTTTTTAAATTATCGTATAGTTGGATTAGGATAAGTTTATACATATTTTTATATATATTTAATTTTTCTTTATTTAGTGTATTTAATTTCGTCGTCGGGTAAGTCTTTTTGACCTTGTTTCGTAAAATGGACCCCCCGGGAGATCCCGGGGGACTCTTGCTTCTAATAGTTTTAATATTTTACAAGTAAATGACGAATGTGACTTATCGTCAGTGCCCGCAGTGGCGCATAATGTTGTTGTCGAGCATGACGATTCTACTGTAGATACCGATTACTCCGGACATCAAACATCTGTAAATCGCAAACGTGCATCTCGCAGAATTTGTAGACACTGCAATAGGAAAAGGAGCAAGTGTGACTCGAAAGGCAACACCGTCTGCCAGTGCCAATGTGAGGAAAGTGGTCCTAATAAAGCCTTAAACATTAATAGCTCTGTTCATGATCCAGTGTCTACTAATATATTTCCTAATCATCCGACTCAAATGGAAAGTAATGATGCCAGTCCTAGATTTATAGGAAGACATAAATATTGTGACTCGGATGCTGCCCCTTACGTCATTCACATTCAAAAACAAATACAGGCATCTAATGACAATACCATTTTGCACCCAAGTTCTTTTGGCAAATTTTTGAAAAATTATTCTATTAAAAATATTGTTAATGGCAGTCTGAAGAGAATTGGTAGAAACAGGCTATCACTAACATTTGAAAATTTTAATGCGGCTAACAATTTCATGGATTTAGATATTTTAAAGAATAAATATAAAGCATTCATTCCTACCTTTCAAGTTACTCGCATGGGTATCGTTAGAAATATTCCTACAGAATGGTCGGAAGAAGAAATAATTAATAACATCAGTGTTCCGTTAGGCTGCGGAAAAATCCTAAAAATTAGGAGATTAAGAAGAAAAAGCACTGTAAATGACAATAAAACTTTTATTGACACAGAATCCGTGGTAATAACATTTGATGGACAGGTTTTACCTAAAAGAGTATATATGTGTTTTACATCATTACCAGTTGATTTGTACATTTATCCTACAGTTCAATGTTTTAATTGCTGTAGATTCGGTCATGTTAGAGCTCAGTGTAGATCGAAACCGCGTTGTTTTAAATGTGGTCAAGATCATACAGGAGATTCTTGTAATGTAGAGGAGGAACATGTTTCCTGTTGTCTTTGTAACGGCTTACACTTTGCTATAAATAAGAAATGTCCAGAATTTGAAAGACAAAGGGCCATAAAGCAGACAATGGCGAACAGTTGTGTGTCATACTTGGAAGCATGTAAACTTCATCCTCCAGTGTATAAATCGTATGCTGATGTTCTTTCTTCAATTCCATCGGATCGTAAGAATCATTCA
The DNA here is from genome assembly GCF_030269925.1 of Bombyx mori. Taxonomy (NCBI): domain Eukaryota; kingdom Metazoa; phylum Arthropoda; class Insecta; order Lepidoptera; family Bombycidae; genus Bombyx; species Bombyx mori. The sequence goes on from NC_085135.1 coordinate 6,435,790, forward strand.
ACGTTTCATGAATCTATTGCCCCCAGCCCAGTAATTGCCAGTAAAAGTCCATCGTCATATAAAAAAACAGTTTTTATGAAACCTCGATCTCCCTTTAAAGGTGATAAAGGTTTTGATCAAAGGGCCCATAGAAATCTTACAAGAGATTACGATGCTCCATCTCCTTCTAATGGCTGTGCTTTAAAATTTAATGAAAATTCCGAATCTCCTGTGGCTGAAATAATTATTGCTCTTATTAATTTACTTGCTCCTAATAACGCTACACCGTCCAACGCAGCTGATATCATAAGACAAATTTTAAACAAAACATACAATGGCTCCACAAATAAAAAAGATGATTCAGTGGAACTGTCGAAGTATTCTAAGTAAAAAGTCTGATCTCATTCACTTAATAAATAAACACTCTCCAATCATAGTTTCTTTACAGGAAACATGGTTGAAAAGTATATATCCTTTCAAAATCAAAGGATATACCTGTATCCGTGAAGATCGTATTGACGGGTACAGTGGTGTTGCTCTTCTTGTAAATAGTGTTCTTAGCTTTAAACTTGTAGATATACCTGATCATAGTTTTGGTTTATCCATTATTGCGGTAATTGTAAATAATATATGTATAGTTAGTGTATATATTCCCCACCCTTCTGTAGAGATTTACAAAGAGTTTATAACTATTATTTTAAATCTTCCTAGACCAATCATAATAATGGGTGATTTTAATGCTCACCATCAAACATGGGGAAGCTCAATATCTAATGAATTTGGAGATATAATTCTTGATTTTGTTAATGAACAGAATTTGTGTATTTTAAATTCCGGAAGTCCAACTCGTAGAACTGGTCCTGATCAAATTGTTAGTGCTCCTGATATATCTATTTCCTCCCCATCTCTGGTGCCATCTTTGACCTGGGAAACATTAAAATTAAGTTATGGAAGTGACCACTATCCTATTATTATTTCATTTTCACACAATAACATAGTAATTAAGGATCATTCTAAACATAAGTCTACAATAAAGTACAATCTATCTCAAGTAACAGATGAGGATTGGAAAACGTTTCAATCGCGTTTGGATATTAAACTTGCCAACTGTGAAAATATTAATAACTTAGATTCCGATGCACAAGCAAAAATTTTAGCTTCTGCTTTTATATAAACAGCTGATGAAGTTTTCCCTTCTTAAAGCCCTTCTGGTGTTTTTATTCCTTCTCCTCCTTGGTGGGACCGGGAGTGCACTCAGGCGGTAAAGGAGAGAAAGGCAGCCGAATTATTATATTTAGAAGAAACTATTACAGAAAATTTTGATATTCTAAATAGTACTCGGAATCTTTTATTAAAAAAGAAACGAGAAGGTTTTAAAAAATTTTGTGCTTCGATTTGTCCTAATATCTCACCTTCTGAAGTATGGAACCAAATAAGAAGATTTAGATCTGCATATAAAGAAAATACAGTCAAAGACTTGCCTTATGATCTGGCTGACAAGTTTCTTGATAAATTAGCTCCCCCTTATGTTCCAGAAGAATGTTTAGCTCTTATCCCGTTTGTCCTTCCTTTCTCATGTTCAGATCCAGTTTCAGATTTTGATTTACCTTTTTCATTTAATGAACTGAAGGGGGTAATCTCGAATCTTAAGGACTCTGCTTCAGGTGATGATAAGATTCCTTATTCTTTCTTTGCCCATTTGAGTGATTCTAGTCTCACATATTACCTCAACCTTATAAATTCTATGTTCATTACATGTGTTATCCCAGAGTCATGGAAAAAACAAATTATTTTACCCATTCTCAAGCCTGGTAAATCTTCATCGGATGTATTGTCGTACAGACCCATAGCTCTCTCATCTGTAATGTTGAAAATTTTAGAACATTTAATTAAAATTAGACTGGAATGGTTTGTGGAAAGTAACAGTTTACTCAGTGACAGTCAAAACGGATTTAGAAGGGGTAAAAGCACAATGGACAATCTTGCTCTCTTTATAGTGGATATTTTGGTAGCTTTCTCAAACTCAGAATCTATTGTAGCTGGATTTCTGGATATTTCCGCTGCATATGATAATGTACATATTCCTACACTCCTTTTCAAACTACAGAAAATAAGGGTTCCTGTTAGACTAGCTAACTTGATTATTACTATAATGTCAAATCAAACTATCATTTTAAACTCTACCTCCTCAGATTCACAACAATCTAGAACTTTATGGAGAAGTCTCCCTCGAGGATCTGTGTTAAGTCCAATTTTGTACAATATATACACTTGTGATTTGGAAGAGACCCTTGGAAATCAAGTAAGAATTCTTCAATATGCTGATGACCTCCTTATGTACACTTGCAATAAAGCTTGCTTGCTTATCCCTTAGGAATTAATTTCTAACTCTTAAATCTTGGTTAGATACTAATGGGCTTTCCCTTTCTGCCTCCAAAAGTTCTATTGTTGTATTCTCTAGAAAACGTTCTCTTCCTCCAATTAATATATTGTATGAGAATGAATTAATTTCTGTAAATAGTCATGTTAAATTTTTAGGTTTAATTTTAGATTCAAAATTGAATGGAATTCAGCATTGTAATTACATTACAAACAAGTGTTTGAGTAATATGAATATCTTACGTTCTCTTGCCGGTGTATGGTGGGGTGCCCACCCATTCAATTTAAAACTTTTATATAATGCCATAGTAAGATCAGTTTTACATTATGGTACTTTTTTACTTCAACCAGGGGATGTGAATGCTTTCAAAAAACTAGACTCTATACAGTCTAAATCACTCAGAATTATCACTGGAGCCATGAAATCTAGTCCTGTTACAGCATTACAGGTAGAATGTGTTGATCCTCCTCTTCATTTGAGACGTCAATATTTATCTGATAAGTTCGTTTTCAAATCCCTACAAATTCAAAATAATCACATTATTACCAAACTTAAAACTTTAAATGAACTCATAGAATCCTCTTCATTTTGGAAACATAAACAGTTACCATGTTTAATAATTAGCTACAGAAAATATTTGTCTATTCAAACTCCAACTCATCACTCTCTTAATTTCCCTCTATTTTGTGTAAACTATATGGCATTGATTTTAAAACCGGATATTCATCTTGACATGGGTGTTTCTAAGTATCAACCCCAACCAAATACTAACTTTAATTTTGTAATAGACCAAGATTGGAATGACTATAACCATATATATACAGATGCTTCCAAACACCCTCAAGGTTGTGTTGGTGTAGGAGTCTATCATTCGCAATCAAAAATAGTTGAAAAGATAAAATTACCATCTGAAACATCAGTGTTCACTGGTGAATGTTTTGGAATATACAAGGCCATAGAATACATTTTGATATTTAAACTAAAGAAAACTTTAATACTAACCGATTCAAAGAGTGCTTTACAGGCTCTTGCAAAATTTCCTTTTAAATCTCAACCGATTTACCATATTCTCTTAGACTGCAGAAACCTGTTAATGAAATGTATGGATCAAAATCTTACAGTCTCATTTGTATGGATACCTAGCCATTGCGGAATTAAAGGAAATGAAATAGTTGATAGAATTGCAAACGAGGCTATCAATTGTGGTGATATTTATTGTTTCAAAAATTATAGTCATGATTTAGTTAGCCTCCCTAAAACTTATTTGAATAATGCTTGGAGTGCACAGTGGTATAATGGCGTTAAAGCGAAATATTACCGAAGGGTACAACCAACCATTCCTTCCAAACCATGGTTCTACAAATATAATTTTAAACGCCACGAGACTTCCAGTTTGATACGGATGAGATTAGGCCACACGTGTAGTCCGGCACATCTAGCGACGATCGGAGTGCTGGATAGCAGTAAGTGTGAATGCGGTGCGGACATTGGCGATTTAAATCACATTATTCTTTCATGTCCCCTTTTTGATCATTCACTTCTATATAGTTCTTTATCATCACTTAGTATTCCTTTTCCTATATCTGTACCTTATTTATTACATACAGTAGACCCAGTTATTTATAAAATTATGATCTTATTCCTCAACAGTTCTAACCTAAAATTATAATTATATATATTATTTATTCTTCCTAATTAAATTAATCCTAATCCAATTTTCCTGCCTAAACCTTATCTAACTTATATTTTCTGATTTGATTTTTGCTTCCTAAACTTTATTTTGAAAGTGGCAAATAACACTTGGTGTTGGGTCCAAAAAGAAAAAAAAAAGAAAAAAGTAAATATGTTCATTATTTATCTTTCAAGAGATAATGTAGGTATACATTATAATAACTTTTTTACACAATTATATTCCTAACATTAGTAAAATAACATTTTAATTTTTTGTTATAGGTTATGTAGGTATTGAAAGTGTTGGAAAATTATTTCATGTTTTAGCTGGAAAACGACATGGAGAATTATATGCAATACAAGACAAGGCTCCATCAAATGAATTTGAATGAAACCAAACTGTTTACCATCCAAATTCGATTGTCGGGCAGATAGAAAACGAAAATTCACCAAAGTGAACCTCGGCCTGCATTTGTGAAACGGCAAAGACTCACTATTGTCAAGGAGATTGAAGAGACGACTAAAAATGAGATGTGTTATATTATTATACCTTTGCCATCTTGTAGTCAAGGTAGGTGTAACTGTCAATAATTAGTAACACTCACAGATCTCATAATCAAATAACAATATCAGAAAAAAGGATAATAGTTTGTTAGTTAGTGGAAGTAGCTAAAATGGGCAAGTGGACCTCAGTTCCTATTACATAAGGTACTAGGAAGTTTGTGATAATGAAAATTTATCACAGTATAATATCACTTACTTACTTTAACAGTGAAGGAAAACATTGTGATGAAACCTGCACACCTAAATGTTCTTAGGATTTTCTTAGGTGTGAAATCCACCAACCAGCACTAGACCAGCGTGGTAGACTAAGGCCTAAAAACCCTCTCAATGGTAGTGGAGGCCAGTGTCCAGCAATGGGATATATTATATGGGCTGATGATGATGACTAGGAAGTTACATACTACTACTACTACAGTACACATATAATCCTATATATTTACAAACTATAAGTTTGTTGGGTACCTAGAAATTGCTAACATTATTTCATATTTCCAGATGTCCAGTCACTTGAAAATAGGTGTAGTAATGATAAAGCTATCCAAGTAGCTCCAGCACAGGAACACAAAGGCAAGGCAAGTGTGTATTGCCACATCACCCCTTAATATATCTGAAGCAAGTACAAGTAAACAATCAGAACCAGCAAAAAGAAAACTGTTGTTCCTGAGGACAAATTTGACAGTGATGAGTCAAATGCACCAGCAACAGAAGGATCAACAGTTGACTATGAGTTATAGAAGAAGATTAATTAATATTTATTTAAATTAATATTAATGAATATTAACTTAAATTATCGTGCAAAATTTGTGGTCAAAACATATATGTGTATTTTATAAATAAATATTCATTCTCAGTATTAATGTTGTTTTAATCTTCGATTGAAAAATTGGTTAATATTTTCGAATAACATAAACAGGTGACTTTAAGCATAAACATATTTTTTAGGTAAATACTTTATTTAGCTTTGCTGGATTTATCCAAGATTTCGACATACCAAAATTTCATACAGGAAAGACAGAGATAGATAGCTATCTGATTGAATACCTTGTAGAATTGAGCTTCGAAGAAAGCTCTTTTCTTCTTCTCTTCAAAGTTTATTCTTATTCTTTATTAGAATTTATTCTAGTTTGCACAGCTTCTCTAACCGACACTGCATGGAATAAATAATCATTTTTAATGTTAATCATTTATTTAATCGTTACAACTTAAGGTACAACAAGGTAAGATAGTTTTAAATTAATAATTTTGTGCAGCGACCGGCGCATGCGCGTTATTCAAATTTTTCGAAACTCACCGACCGCATTTTTACGAATCCTGCGCAGGTGTCGGTCGCGCGGCGTTGGTCGACACTTTAGGGTTCCGCTTAGCGTGCGAGGATTTTTTTATATATTTCGGTTCCGCACGTTACACACTCCCCCTTTTGACCTGGCGAGAAATACTTGACTGGTCAAACAAACAACGCGGAATGAGACCCAGTCTACTCCACCACCCTACGCGGTCGACCCCGGCGGCGCTTGGGAATCACAGGCTCGGGACATACATCCTCCCTCGCATGATAAGGTCGCAAATCCGAGACATGATACTTACCAAAAACTTCGCCCGACGACTCGTATGCTAGAAGGTAGGAAATAGGACTCACCTTTTTTGAAATCACATATGGCCCATCCCGCTTAGGATTAAACTTCGACGTAATACCCTTACTAGCATTACTAAGTACGTGGGTCTTCATCAGTACGAGATTCCCTTCTGCAAACTGGTAAGGTTCACAGCGCCTTAGATCAGCGCGCGTCTTTTGAATATCTTGATGATGTTCAATATTCTCCTTAGCGGTCGAGATGGTCTCGGCAAGCTTGGACAAGTATGGGCTTATCTGGGGGACAAAGTTCTCGGACTCTACGACGGCGCGAAGATCAAGCTGAGCGGATATTGGAGATCGGAGCTCACGACCAAAGGTAAGATAAGCTGGCGTTTGCTCGGTTGACGTGCAGACGGAACTATTAAAAGCGAATCGGACGAACGACAGTACCTCAGGCCACTGCTGGTGACGGCCTTCAAGCAATATGGCAAGATGAGCCTTTAAGTCCCGATTCTTCCGCTCAACCGGATTGGCTTCGGGATGATAAAGAGGAATGAGATTTTGTTTTACCCCTAAAACAAACATAGCCTTTTGCATGACATCGGCCACAAATTGAACTCCGTTGTCGGAAATCATCCGGCGAGGCACTCCGAATCTCATAAAGACTTCATTAACGAGGGTTTTTGCACATACCTCGGCAGTGGCATCAATGAGAGCGAACAGCTCAACCTACTTACTGGCGGTGTCTTCGACTATCAGGATCCACCTCTCACCGCAGGGTCCTTTAGGTAAAGGCCCGAAAAGATCCACTGCAATAACTTCAAACCGCTGAGCTGGAACTGGAGTCTGGAGTAGTCCCGCTGGCTTAAAGTTAGACGGCTTGTACCGCTGGCACTCTATACACGTTTTCAAATACTCAGTAACATAGCGTCTCAAACCTGGAAAATAGAATCGTTGGGTGATACGATGAATGGTCCTTTGAATCCCCCCGTGAGCGGCTGTGGGCGAGTCATGACACTCGAACATGACCTTGCCACGCAAGCTCTCTGGTACGACTAGCTGAGGTTCCTCAGACTCAGAATCTTCGGCGTAGCGGTATAGAACGCCTTGAGTTAGGAGATAGCCTCGTTCAGCTAGCCCGGCTAGCTCAGTCGGTAGAGCATGAGACTCTTAATCTCAGGGTCGTGGGTTCGAGCCCCACGTTGGGCGCCAAATCGTAAGCTTGAAGCTTCATAGCCCAGCGAACTAACCTGCCGCTCGGTGACTTTACTGAAAACAACCATTTCAGGGGCTGATGGTCACTACGAACGTGCACCTGATGTCCATCGATGTAGCCTCGGAATCGCTCCACAGCCCAGACGACAGCGAGCGCCTCCCGTTCGGTCGTCGAATAGTTGCGCTCCGCCGATGTCAGAAGACGACTGGCGTACTCAATGGGACGCTCATCATTGGATGACTCCCCCTGGAGCAAACATGCACCTAGAGCATAATCACTCGCGTCAGTCCTAAGGATGAAAGGCTTAGTATAGTCTGCCTGTACCAAAATCGGAGACGTCGTCAGTAGCCTCTTAAGAGATTTGAAGGCATCACCCTGCTCCAGGCCCCAAATCCAAGGCTGACTCTTTTTGGTCAATCGTGTGAGAGGTTCGGCTATCTTCGCAAAGTTCGGAATGAACTTACGAAACCACGAGCACGTCTGGAGAAAAGTACGAAGTTGTCGGAGACATGTAGGTTCCTTCATATCCAACACAGCGCTTACCTTGTCTCTGTCCGGAGATATACCTGACCTCGAGATCACGTGACCAAGGTATTTGACTTGCTCCCGGGCAAAAGCGCATTTGTCCCTATTGGCTCGCAGCTTGAACAGGCGGAACCGGTCAAACACCGCACGGAGATCTGAAAAATGCTTATCAATATTTTCTGATATCACTAAAATATCGTCGAGATACACCAGGATAGCTACCTCCTGGAGAGAAGAGCCCGATCGAAACCGATCAATCAGTCTCTGAAAGGTTGCCGGTGCGTTCTTCAAGCCGAAAGGCATACGCTTAAAACGAAAGGTACCAAAGGGTGTACTAAAAGCAGTTTTATCTCTGTCCAGGGTTTGAACCTGCCAGTACCCGCTCCGAAGATCCAACGAGCTCATAACGCAACCTCCATTGGTAGACTGAAGAAGTTCATCAATTCGAGGCATGGGATAGGAATCGGTCTTGGTGACCGCATTCAGTTTCCTATAATCAACACAAAACCTATACGTACCGTTAGGTTTCGGCACCAAGACACACGGCGCGGACCACGCAGACTCACATTCCTCGATCACATCCTCTGCTAGCATCTTGTCGAGCTCGGCGCGCATGACCTCTTTCCTCGCCGGCGTGACACGATACGGAGGTACAGCGATAGGAGGGTGGTCGCCGGTGTCGATCCGATGCTCTGAAAAAGGAGTCGGCTCACCGACTTCCTTGAAAACATCAGTATATTCACCTAGTAAATCCACCAGACGCCCCTTTTCCGACTCCGATAAGAATTTGCCTTCATCCTCGCGCAACAAGTTTATAGAAGCGCAACTTATGGGGTCACGTGAATTTTCACATGACAAAGGGTGAATGTCCCGGGGCTGATCAGCCGAGCGCCAAGTCATAGAAGAGAAATCAATTATTAATCGTGCCTTCAAAATAAAATCTATTCCTAACAAGGTTTCATTATTCTGAGAATCGGGGAATATAATAAACTCAATAGGTATACATACTGAACTTAATTCAACGTCTGCATGTGTTAATAATATCTTAGTGTTCCGAGTGGTACCATCCGCGAGTCTCACCGACATATTTTCAGTGCGAAACTTCATACCTAAACGTTGAAAAAGCGCGTAGAGTGTGTAACCCGCGATACTACGCCGTGCGGCGGTATCTAACAAAGCAGTCCCATTATAACCCTGTATATAATAGCCGGCAAACTTCTTGAGCATTTGTTGACGTAGTGGGGGTAAGTTTGCGCATGGTACACTCACGTGCAAAAACATTATTTACTCTGCGTCATAATGCAATTAAATTATTAAAATTAACATATGTATTTATTTATATATTTATGAGAACATCAACAAAAAATATAGGTTAATAATTGTAATAATTTAATCTTGGGGTAAAATAGATATTCCTTCTATTAAGTCAAAACTAGAGCTGTTGCCAGGTCTTGGTTCAGTTGAAGCGAAGTTGGTATTTGTAATTTTTTTTTCGTTATCATAATCTTGACCATCATCATCACTGTTTTTATCACCCGAGTTCCTATCATCGTGATGAGTCGACATAGGATCATCGGTGTAGTTTACAACTCGGTCTGTTCGGTCTACTTTTTTGTCTATAATTAATTATTTTTTGAAGATATTCGATTCGTAGTAATCGAATGTAACTTTTTTCAATTACCAGCTTCCGATTATTTTCTGTTTTTTTTTCATCTGAAGCCTAGCTCTTTCATAATTCGTCGTAAACTTCATACCGAGCCATTAAAATTTATATCTTCTTTAAAATTTTCGAAGCCTTTCTACGGTACGGAGTTTCGCTGCTTGTTATGTAGTTATTATGATTACATCTTTTTATTACAGATTGAACGAAACTATCCATTCCGGTAACTTTCTTCTTCCCTGATCTTTTCTTACCCGGAGTCCGAAACACGGCGAGCAAGCCAGAGCCTTTAGCTTCGTTAATAATGCACCTAACAGTACAGTAGCAGTTTTTGTTGCTTCCGAAGTCTGTTTTACTTTTTCCATATCATTCTTCCCCTGTTTTATAATGAAGCAATATACGACGTACACAAATTTTCTACCCTTTCTTTTGAATACTACACCAGTTTGTCGCGGCATAGTGTATTTTTTATAAAAAATCAACAAACACTCAACAAATAGCAATGGCAACAAAGTCAACAAGCAATTATAACAAATAACTTAACGATTAATAACGATAGACTTTTCACTGTACGCAAGCGTACTTTTAGGAGCAAGTGAAACGAGGGCGCGGTGCGGGACGCAAGGTTCGACTGATCTACCAATAACGCGCTCGATACGATTTCCCCTGCCGTTGCGCCTCACCCTCACCACCAAAGTGATCTAAAATTCGGTTCTGCGCAGTCAAGGTCATTTGCTCAAGAAGTTTGCCGGTTATTATACCTATATGCAATATAGGTCGACTTACAAAATGTTTATCATTACAATGTGAATCTGAGAAAGTGTTTACATTTACAGAATAGAATACATTGTCCTTAACGTGCGAGTTTCTATTAATAACATTACTCTGAATATTGCTAGGAATATTGTTACATTTTGGACAGTTACTTTTAATAAAACCTTTTTCACCACAACCATAACAAGATACAGATTTGTTTTCACTAATTTTGTTACAAGAATCACGGACATGTCCACGCGATTTGCAATACACACAAAATAGCTTTTTAACCAATGTTTCGCTTTTCACACTACGCGGGGATGGGGACGGTTGAGGTAGCGACGACGGTGCAACAGCAACGGAGGAGCGCACTAGCGCAGCGGCAACGCCGGCAGGTCTCGGCGATCTCACACTTGTCACGTCAGGCGCGGAGCTGCGTTCGCTGAACACCGTAGGTAACGACTTGTGTGGCTGCGGCGGAATGTTGAGGGCAGCCGTGCACTCCACAAGTGACTCCTCCACCATGCGCGACTTCTCTATGAGTGTTTCTATGTCGCTCACACCATCTCTCGGTAGTCTTTTCCTTATCCGTTTATGAAGTAGACCGTAGATTATGTCTAACCTGGCTTCCTCTGGTAGCTGGTACGGCAATCTGGACAGCATAGCACGTATCCTCACTATGAAACTGTCAGCAAGCTCATCACCTTGCTCAGACGAAAACACGTCACGAAAAACTTTATGTGCAGGGCGTGGTACACCATACATAGCTCGTAACCTTTTGAGAGCGTCGGGCCACGAGGACACTTCGTTCCGGACCCCTCTCCACCATATGGCTGCTTCGCCTTCCATGAGCATTGGTAGTCCACGCAATGCGATATCGTCGGAGACGCACGCACACTCCTTGTACACCTCCACAGAGTCGATAAACGCTTCAACGGCCTCCGGATGGCGAGCGACGCCATCAAAACGCGCGGTGCATTTAGCCATGTTACTTGTTGGCGTCGGGGACGGTGACACTATCGGGGTGGTGAACTTCGATCCACTTCCCAAACCATGTGATGCCCACAGGGACTCGACGAGTTGTCGGTTCGCCTCGGCCTGCGACTTTGAGAAGGCGGCCAGGAGCGAGGACAGCTGATCCCCGGACATGAGCACTGGTGCTGGCGAGGGCACTGCGTCCACCTTTTCATCACCAGAATCACTATTGTCATCCGTCTGTTGGCGTATTTTTCGCGGCGGCATTTTTCAGGTACTTCTCGAAATTTCTAGTGGGTAAGTATTTATGTACGCGTCGACTTAAATACGATGACGGCCACTAGTTAGGCGCCAATTTAATGTTAATCATTTATTTAATCGTTACAACTTAAGGTACAACAAGGTAAGATAGTTTTAAATTAATAAATTTGTGCAGCGACCGGCGCATGCGCGTTATTCAAATTTTTCGAAACTCACCGACCGCATTTTTACGAATCCTGCGCAGGTGTCGGTCGCGCGGCGTTGGTCGACACTTTAGGGTTCCGCTTAGCGTGCGAGGATTTTTTTATATATTTCGGTTCCGCACGTTACACATTATAATTATAAAATATATTTCTGTTTATATACCATATAATTTTCATAGTTCAAATATGAATTTGGATTGATATGCATTTATTTCGATTATCAAAATAATCTGTATTAAACATTTGTATATCCTCAAAATTTCTATTTTTATAATAATGACTGTGACCACCCCATAAATCACAAAATTAAAAATATTAAAGATAACTTATTTTTAAATAATAGATTAAAAATTATAAACAAAGTTAGTGTATTAAAATATTATATTATGCCTATCATTCTTAAATAATTCAGTAAATAAATAATTTTCGCATCACCGTATATAATTAATATGAATAATAGGGTATTGCCCACTGTGCTAAAAAAAATCATAAATTATGTTTTTTTTGATAGATCTACAAAAAAGCAAGTGAGTAATGCTATGTTTCCATAAATAAAAAGACAAAAAAAATTTAAGAAAGATATTATGCACAAGTTCAAATGCATACGTATTGTGCTAAAAGTAAAACTTACTACTTTTGTGTAGCAAACAGCAACTTTGAAAAAAATAATCAGGTCACTATAATTAGTATTGATTTTGATCCCGAGTAAGTTGCACAGTTGTTAGATAATGTAGTTTCTTTTTGGAAGAATAACATTTTTCTAATCTTAAACAAAAATGTAATGTTAAATACTTAAAAAAATCTTCATACCTATTTTCCTTTTAGGGAGTACAAAATATTGATGTGTATAAAGTGAATGTGATTTAATAAAAATAATATTTCAATTTAAATATGTTTTATTTAAAAAAATATTCTTAACATACAGGTACAAAGGTTACATAACATTAATCTTTATTCCTTTTCATATATATAAGCCCATATTTAGCACATTTGTGGAAAACAGAATCAAAATAATAATGAGTTGCTAGCCATAGAAGACCAGCATAGAAGTCTTATTAAAATCTGTTCAGTAGTTTTTGAATGAAGAGTGAAAATACTTACAAAAATTCCTATTTATAAGTAAGGATTACTTATTTAATTAATGAGTCTTGTAGGTGGCAAACTATCTAAAAACTTTCTATTTTCCACCAAGTTGACATCAATTATCCTTCCTGCATATATATTTATTGTATTGTTTTTTTTATACTCTAACAAGGGGTGATATTACATTTGCAATTTCTGGGAGTTTGTTGAAAAATATATTGCTTGCTTGACTTACATATATATCGAAATCATCAGCCAATTGAGAGAATGTTCTATTTAATTTTATTCTCATCAAACATAATATAATATTTTGTTCAGAAACATTTGTATGTTTCTCAATCAAGCCTATTATGAAATATAATTCTTGTGGAAGACCAATATATAAACGTGGTTTATTTTTCACTTTAGATAAAGTTGTTAACACATTCATTTTTAACTATAAGACTATAGTCAGTATAGTCTGAAGTAGGAGTGGGTAATATCGGTTTTGCCGCGTATCGAATCGCATCTATATATTGAGTATCAATATCGGATATTGAATCTATATATTGACGGAAGCTAGTAGATTTTCTCGATTCATGATATTTGAGATTTGAAACGATACGCTGATATAATATCGTAGTAGATATAGATTTAAGTCAACGTTATACGGTTGGTTTTCTGATATCAATTTATAATATGATTTTAAAGTAATAAAAAGAACATGAAAATAAAAATATCAAAAAAACTTTCCTTCATGCTTTTACCAGGCTTAGGACTGGCTACATTATTTTCAGTTTTTAGTATTTTGTGTCTTAATTTAAAATTACAAAATATACCAAAAGAGTGTAGATTTCAAAAGTTTACTACAAACACAAGAAATAAACTCAATTATTTGGATTCAACTAAAAATAGAAAAATGTGTACTTTAAAAATCAAACACAAAAAACTTTTAAGTATTTATAAACACTTGTCCAAAAATTCTAGTTCAAGGTCAACAGTTGATCCTTCTGTTGCTGGTGCATTTGACTCATCACTGTCAAATTTGTCCTCAGGAACAACAGTTTTCTTTTTGCTGGTTCTGATTGTTTACTTGTACTTGCTTCAGATATATTAAGGGGTGATGTGGCAATACACACTTGCCTTGCCTTTGTGTTCCTGTGCTGGAGCTACTTGGATAGCTTTGTCATTACTACACCTATTTTGAAGTGGCTGGACATCTGGAAATATGAAATAATGTTAGCAATTTCTAGGTACCCAACAAACTTATAGTTTGTAAATATATAACATTATATGTGTACTATAGTAGTAGTATTAGTAGTATGTAACTTCCTAGTCATCATCATCAGCCCATATAATATATCCCCTTGCTGGACACTGACCTCCACTACCATTGAGAGGGTTTTTAGGCCTTAGTCCACCACGCTGGTCTAGTGCTGGTTGGTGGATTACACACCTAAGAAAATCCTAAGAACATTTAGGTGTGCAGGTTTCATCACAATGTTTTCCTTCACTGTTAAAGTAAGTAAGTGATATTTGGGGTAGCAAGGGGGCGTGTAAATAGCCCTCCTGCGGCGGGAGCATATAAAGCGGGGTTGTAGAAAGGCGTGTAAATAGCCGTCCTAAGCGGTATGTGACAAATGTTTGTCACTTATAATTAGCGGAGCGGTAAAACTATATAGCGGTAAACAAAAGCTAGTAATCAAACTAAAGATATAAATTAAATACACATAAGCGAGCGGGCGGGCGAATGATTACACGGAAGCAGCAATAAAATGGCAATAAATTAAAAGAACTTGCACTCACCTGTAGACCTTGCCAGTGACTGTGGTGCGGGCTTCGGCGATGGAAGCACGCGGGCGGCGGGAGGGGGGCGAAGCTCACGTAGCTTTTCGTAAGCACAAGCACTACATGCACTACGGTACATGTGCCGCCATCTAGGCAGCTAGCGGTGAAGCGTTATCGATCGGGAGCTAACACCACGCTTTGGATTAAATTACGCTCGCGGTAATTAGTAACTGACAAACTCCAAAGGTGGCGCCATCCCAATAATTCATTAGCATCCCATTACTAAATCCGCGCGTGACCATCCTGCCCGCCTTGAAAGTTCGCAGGACTTTCAACAAATATATAAAGATACTAAGATAGGAAGCATAAAGCTTAAATAGCGGGAAGTTATTTGAAAAGAAACAAATTTTAATTAATAATAAGCCATCATGAATGTTTACGAGTAGAGTTGAAGCGGTTGATGACATGCGGTACTCTAATTTATTCTAGCGGTAGCGGATATAATTTTACAACTGGACGTTTAAGAAATCCAGATTTCGTTTTTACCAAAGCAACGCGTATAATGTTATCGACACCTGGATACACCTCTTGTATAACGCCAAGTGGCCAGCGGAGCGGTGGAATGTCATCTTGATGAATAAGAACTACTGTCCCAACCTTCACGGGGTTATCTGATGTACACCACTTCTGTCTGACTTGCAACGTATGCAGGTACTCTAATCTCCATTTCCTCCAATAGGAATTAACCAAACTATCTAACAACGCTTTGCGATTAGTTAAACTCATCTGATTTGTGGACAATTCAGACGCGGGTAAATACTGCAAAGGAGTGGACATCAAAAAATGTGCGGGTGTGAGAATTTCGGGGTTGGGATCTGCGGATAAAAGACATAAAGGTCTGGAATTCATAAGACATTCTATTTGATTCAACACAGTTAACATCTCTTCGTAAGTGAGAATTTGTGCGCCTATTACTCTATTTAAATGGGTTTTAACGGATTTAATGTTTGATTCCCATAAACCTCCAAAATGTGGAGCTCGAGGCGGGATCATCTTCCAATGATTCGGTATTTAGTTAATTCATCATTCCATGCGGATATAAAATTATTTGAAACTAGAAGTTTATACATTTCATCTAACTGAGCCTTTGCGCCAACAAAATTAGTGCCATTATCTGAATACATGAAAGAAACTGGACCTCGACGAGATATAAAACGTTTGAAAGCGGCAAGAAATGAGTCCGTTGACAAATCCGAGGCTAACTCAATATGTATAGCCTTTGTCGTTAAGCATACGAACAGGCAAATGTAAGCCTTTTGTGAATGATGACCACGTTTGCGTACCAGCGTTATCTTAAATGGGCCCGCGTAATCTACTCCAGTGTGACAGAAAGCTTTGGCCTCCATTACACGGCTTGACGGAAGGTCAGCCATCATGGGAGTTGGGTGTGAAGGTGATACTCGAAAACATGATTTACACATATGCACTCTTTTTCTTATAACGTTTCTAGCGGACAATATCCAAAAGCGTTGACGAATAATGGACATCAAAAGGTCCGGACCAGTGTGCAAGTTTGTATTATGAAAATAATCAACAATAATATTTATTATGTGATCGTGTTTTGGCAATAAAGCGGGGTGTTGCGTTTCAAACGGTAAATCAGAGTTCGAAAGTCTACCCTGAATACGCAAAATTCCATCTTCGTCAATAAATGGACTAAGTTTACGAATATTTTTCGAAGGTAAATCTAATTTTCTAATGCTGGCAATATCATGACCAAAATATTTAGCTTGAAGAGCTCGAATAATAGCTTTCTCAGCAGTATTTAAATCGAATGCGGTTACAAACTTGTTTCGCGGTAATTTTCTTATAAATCGAAGTACATAAACAACACAGCGAAGAAGTTTTGACCATGACGAAATTCTCAACCCAAGTTGATATATTGGGGAATCTTCGACAACAGTTAAAGCGGTAAGTGTTACAGATTTTTGATTTCAGGTATGTCACTTCCAGATTTACAAGGTACAAAAGGTTCAATAGGCCATTGTGAAATAGGATAGCAGGCCCAAGAAGGACCCTGCCACCAAAGCGAGTTATTAATAATTTGTGACGGTAAAAGACCTCGTGACACACAATCGCTAGGATTTTCCTTACCATTAATATGAAAAAAGCGGTCAGGTGATAAATTCTCCTGAATTTGAGCGATGCGGTTTCCTACAAATATTGACGATCTATGCGGGGAAGATTTAATCCAAGAAAGAGCAATTGTAGAATCTGAGAAAGCGTATATAGCGGTGATAGGATGTAAAGAATTATAAGCGTTATAAATAAGTTTAACTAATTTTGACAAAACAAGAGCGGCACAAAGCTCAAGGCGAGCTAATGTAGTTATCTTAACCGGAGAAACCTTTGATTTTGAGCACAATAATCTTAAAGTAATATCTCCTGTGGGATCTGTAATGTGTAAATAAACAACGCAACCGTAAGCGTTCAAGCTTGCATCACAAAATGCAACAATATTTACTTCACAGTCTTTGGAAACTCCAATATGGCGCGGTATTGCTATAGTTGAAAGCAATGGAAGCTCTTTCACAAGTGAAGAGTAGCGGTAAATAATTGTATCTGGAGGTGTATCATCCCAGTCTATTTTAGAATTCCAGAGTTCCTTAATAAGCAATTTAGCGAACAGTATAACTGGAGCAACCAAACCAAGCACGTCGAACAAGCGTGCGACTAAAGATAATATTGTTCTTTTAGTGCACTTTTCATTAGTGTTTGAGCTCGTCATAAAAAATGAGTCATTAGCGGGAAGCCATGCAAGGCCTAAAACTTTCATGGTATTATTAGCATCATCAGAGAAGCTTTCAGAAGAGCGGTGCGTTTCTGGAAGGCTATTAAGAAAGGCAGTGGAGTTACTTGCCCATTTTGTTAAATTAAAACCTCCTGATTTAAAGAGTGAAATTAGTTGTTTCGATAGTTTGATAGCTGAAATATCTTCGTGTAGGGATGTGACGAGATCATCCATATATAATTGAGACTCAGCTACACTAGCGGCTTCTGGATAACGATAACATTCTTCTGATGCTAATTGACGTATAGTACGCATTGCTAAATAAGGTGATGACTTTAAACCAAAGGGCAGACAGTTAAAAGCGAAAATGCGAAGTTTATCATTTTTAAAGCGGTACAATATTTTTAAATATTTATGGTGGTCTGTGGTCACCCTAATGCGTAAGTACATTTGTTCCACATCAGCGCACAATGCCACAGGGAACAAACGAAAGCGGAGTAAAAGCAAAAATAAGTCTGCCTGTAAATTTGGACCAGTATGCAAGACGTCATTAAGTGACAGTCCACTAGATGTTTTAGCACTAGCATCAAGAACTACACGTAGTTTAGTGGTAGTCTTACTTGGGCGGATAACTGCATGGTGCGGTATATAATAACCGTTATCGGTTTCCTTAGCGGTGTCGTTAATTTCAGTTAAATAACCTTTACTAATGTAATCCTGTATAACGATATCGTAATCATCGCGGAGTGAGGGTAATTGAACAAACTTACGTTCGAGCGAAAGAAAACGGCGGTGAGCAACAGTATAAGACTTGCCCAGGTCGGCGGGATTTCTACTAAATGGTAACTCAACCGTATATCGGCCATCATTATCGCGGGTAATTGTAGAAATATATTTGTTTTCACACTCGGCTTCCTCAAGGCTAAGATGACGCTCATGAGGAATCTCCTCTAATTCCCAAAATTTATGTAAAAATGACTCAAGGTCTTTATGCGTTATAGATGAGAAAGTTTTATTTAAAGTGAATGCAGAATGAATTTTAGTATTTTCGAAAGCGGGTGGATTATCAATATAAACTGTACTAGATAGTCACAAAGAGGTATTATTATCATTTATAACAGAAAAATTTTCATGTTGCGGTTTCATAATGCCGGTGTAACTCACTTCAGGTACGTCACCCATAAGAACATAACCGAAGGTTGTTTCTACGGCTGGTGGCGCTAGTGAGCCGGTATCTATACGATTACCTAAGTATATACCTAGTCAGGTCATAAATTCTGTCACATGTTTAATGTAAAATAATTGAAACAAGTTTATTCATTATGTAACCATTCATATACCAAAATGAACTTAACAAAACATAGATTCTTGTGACACTAAAGTTTATTCAAAATGACCTCCGTGATTTTGAATACAGGCCTTCAATCTGCGCGGCCAGTCGACTATCGCAGCACGAACGAGGTCCATGTCAATATCGGCGGCTGCCTTAATCAAGGATGTCTTGAGTGACTCCAAATTGGGATGAGGCTTTGAGCACGCCTTTTCCTCCAAGTGTTGCCATATCTTGTAATCTAACGGATTTAAATCTGGACTGGAGGAGGGCCAGTCTTCGTGCCGGATGAAGTTGATTTCACGCGCCGCCAGCCAGTCTTGTGTGCTCTTCGCTCTATGAGCTGGCGCCGAATCTTGTTGGAATACCCAGTGCCTGTTATTGAACATGGTATGAGAAACAGGTTCCACAAGGTTCGTCAGGACTGTATTTTGATACACAACTGCATTCGTTTTTACACCTTTCTCACAAAAATGTACCTCTGTTAAGCCCCAATAAGAAACTCCCAACCATACCATGAGCGAGGATGGAAAATGACCTCGTTGAACACGCGGAATACGGTTGCTCGCTTCTTCACTACTGTGTGTGTACACCTTATCATTTTGTTTGTTGTAGCTCTCTTCTGCGGTAAAAATTTTTTCATCCGAAAAAAGAATTTCCCGATATTTTTTTCCCGCGTACCGCTTCAATAAAGCGCGGCATCTCTTCAGTCTCAGGTCCATTAGACGAGCATTCAAACGATGTCCTGTTTTTGTTCGATATGCCCGAAGCCCTAAGTCTTCATTTAACACCCTTTTCACCGTGGTTCTGCTTAACCCCATCTGAAGGGCCAACAGTTTCTGCTTACGTTTGGGATTTATTTGAATTCGCGCCTTCACAGCTTTTATCACTGCTGGAGTCCTAACAGACCGAGGGCGACCACTTCTTGACCAGTCATCTACACTAGAGTCTTCATTGTATCGTTTGATGGTACGATAAACGAATCTTTTGGTTATATTCAAAATTTTCAGTATGTTAAAAATTTTAATTGGCGCGTAACCGCAACGATGCAACGCAATAACTGCAACACGGTCTTCTTTAAGGGTCCACTCCATATTTAAAAATGAGTAAAATTCTAAAAGTATACATTTTTATTTTCATGAACAATTCGAAATTCGAATTCAATAAACTTTTTTGTGGCCAGCATTCTAAAAGAAAAGTTTTTACTGTGTGACAATACTTATGACCTGACTAGTTATATGGAAATAACTGAGCACCTAACACCATATCAATCACACCTGGAACGTTCCAATTTGAATCGGCAAGCGGTAAATTACGTATATGATTCATATTTGAGGAATTTATAAAATAAGCGGGTAATTTATCTGTAATACAGTCTACTACTAAAGCGTGAATATAATATTTATTAGGAGAAAATCTAGATTCAATATTTAAATAAACATATCCGTGAATCGGGCGAGCGGTTAATCCAATACCTCTAATATAAGAATTATTTAAAGGTATAATCGGTAATTTAAGTAATTTACAACAATTGACAGTTATTAAATTATTTTGGGAACCATTATCTATTAAAGATCTAACTATTTTACGTTCCCCTTTATTCGAGTGAGCGTATATTTGAGCGGTTGATAATAAAATATTACTATTCGATTTTATTTCCGAACTGTGAGTCAACGTGGTAGCGGTCGTATTATTTTGTTGTTGTATCGTTTTCTTAGAGTGTAAACAAGTATTCGAAGCGGCATCATGATGATCGTAACTCTGAACAACAGGTTGAGATTGAACCTGGGACCGACCATAATCGGACCGCGCGGCATCACTCGGAATTCCATGTACCTGCGACCGACTGACCTGCCTGTCCATGTCAGCGTAGTCATTCGATTGACTGGGTACGCTTTTACTATTTCGATTCGCCCGTTTATTACCAAAACACAATAAAGTATGATGAGATTTCTTACAATTATTGCATGTTAACTTTGATTGACATGCTTTTAATGTATGCGATAAGCTTAAACAATTTATGCAACCCTTGTTCGATTTAATAAAATCATAACGTGCTTGCGGTGAAATCATATTTTTAAATTCATTACAACGATATAACTGCGTGTGGTGCGAGCTCGAGCAAAGATCGCACGTAGATAAGGATCTACCTGTGCACGAAACCGGTTTGTTAACCCTTTCAGTGCGGACTGGGTCATTATAACTACTAGAAATAAAAGATTTATGATTTTTAGATTTCTCTATGTTACATTTCGGTGCAGAGCGTTCTAATATTTTAATCTGATCCTGTATGAATTTAATAAACATTTCAGTTGTGGGTATTTCAATACCACGAACCGATGCTTCAAAAGAATGTAACGTTTGAGGATCCAACCTTCTCAGTGAGCATTGTAATAAAATAAAATCAGTTAAATCGAGTAAATTTAATTGTTTTAAAGCAGCAATCGAAGATGAAATTTTTTCAATATACTACATATTTAAACTATTTGCGGTAGGTGAACAATTTTTTAAATCTAATATATTATTCAGATAATGACATCCTAAAGCTCGTTTATCCTGATATTTACTAATTAGATTCGACCAAATAATATTATAAGTTTCACCTGTGGGTATTATACCAGCGGTTAACTTTAATGCACTATGTGTTAATTTGCCCATTAAATACTGCACACGTTGCGCATCAGACAGTTGCGGGTTATCGTGAATCCGAACAAAAACAGTTTCACTGTAAAAAATTGCGCCAAGTCCACGTTTATAAAACTCATCTCAATAACATTTGCACTTTACAAAAAAAAGAAGACTTCAATAGCTTTCATTCTCTACAAAAATATGTGAAATACAAAAAAATACCAAGAAACCGTCATAAAGATGAAAAAATAAAAAATAAATTGTTGAAAATTTAAAAATAAAAAAATAAAAATTTTATCGTACTTGGCGCGCGTCATTGAGTACCCCAAATTTTTCAGGATAAATGAACATCCTTTCAATGTTTAGAAATTTATAAGTAGGTCAACCTATGAAATGCATAAATGTAATTAATGAATTATTATTTCATAATAAGTTTTACAAAAGTTAAGTAAAATCGACATCTCATACGTATGTTATTTGAATTTTTTTCATTTCCCACTCATCTTTTATGATTTGAACTAAACACCCTCTCGTGTTCGCTTATACAAATACAAACTACTTACGAGTCGATACGTATGTATACGTTGGCTTCAAAACATTTGAAAAAATTCTCAAAGATGTTTTTCAAAGGGTAGAAAAGAATAATAAAGTTTCAGCTGAATCTAAAGGGGTCGAACGCAAAAGTGGTCGATTTGGCATATAATAGCCCATAGGTATATAGTGAGAGCTGTTGAAAATTACCGTAGTTCTGTCTCAATTTCTCATAAAACGCTAACAAGAGCGAAAAAGACAACCTGGGTAACTTTTTCAACTTTCACTGTATATTAAAGCAAAACGGTTTTTTTCTCGGGTTGAAATTCTTCCGAAAAATTTTGGGGTACTCAATGACGCGCGCCAAGTACGATAAAATTTTAATTTTTTTATTTTTAAATTTTCAACAATTTTTTATTTATTTTTTCATCTTTATGACGGTTTCTTGGTATTTTTTTGTATTTCACATATTTTTGTAGAGAATGAAAGCTATTGAAGTCTTCTTTTTTTTGTAAAGTGCAAATGTTATTGAGATGAGTTTTATAAACGTGGACTTGGCGCAATTTTTTACAGTGAAACTGTTTTTGTTCGGATTTCATATCTTTTTGTTAAGTATTATTTTTTGCTCATTTATTACTTAATAAAAATAAATTATAAATAGTCACTCAGCTTAAAAGCTAATGAAACGCTCAATTAATTAGTGTTTTAATGTTAGGTGCCCGTCTGGCATGAGACTCTCGGGTTGTCAGTTCCGGTATCGACCGGGGACGCGTGTATTCCGCTTCAAAGTCTGGCGCGCACTAATTGGGGGTGCGAATGATGCAACAGATGCGCGGGCGCGGGTAGCGCGGGGTGGGTCGTCGCGGCACGGACCTGAGTCACATTCTCTTTGGCTGCTGTTGCCCCGCGAAACGGAACGCTGCGTTACATACTCCCCCTCCAAGTTGGGAACGCGTCCCGAGTCCAACTTGGGACTGTTAGTCTGAAGACGCGGCCTTCCTCTCTGCCTCTTTGGCATAATTGGATCCGTACTTGAATTTGACGGAGAGTGGGTTAAATCCGCGGTGTGATACTTGCCGATGACATTGTTTGACAAGTCTGCTATGAAGTACGTTGTAGGACTAACTATCTTTACTACGCGATACGGGCCATCCCGTCGTGGCATGAACTTACGTATTACACCCCTAGACGCATAAGCAAGCCATAACGAAGGAAATACTCTTCCAGTAGGACTCGGGAGCAAGCCACGGCGGTGGCATCAACAAGTGCGTAGAGTTCTACCCATCTTGTAGCTACATCCTCTACCAGGAGTACCCATCGCTCCCCCTGCTCTCCTTCTGGCAGTGGCCCGAACAAATCGATTGCGAGAACCTCTCCTCGCTGTTGCAGCACAGGAGTGAGCCTATACGGCGGTACCGATATAGGCGGATGATCACCGGTATCAATGTGGTGCTCGGCGTAAAGAGTTGGGGCTCCCCCACCCTAAAGATGTCTCCATTCTGCTGCAATAAATGTGATAGCTGCTGCCGTTCATCGGAGCCAAGCATAGAACCCTTATCATCACGCAGGAAGTCAGCAGTAGAAGCAAACATGCATGGCTTAGGGCACTCATATTCAATTGGATAGGTAACCCGTTTTCCCGAAAAATGCCAAGTGGATGAAGCAAAGTCAAGCACAATACCTGCCGCCACCAAAAAATCCATGCCAAGCAAAGTTTCATTATTTTGAGCATCTGGAAAAACAGTAAATTCAAGGGTTACTGACCTTTCGGGACTTATCCTTACTTCTAGAGTAGTGAGCAAAACTCGGCGGGTGCGCGCGGAACCGTCTGCAAGCCTCACCCGACGCCTGGTTTCCTCACACGGATGGTTATGCTTTAACAGCAATTCATAAAGCAACGCACCGGCAACGCTACTCTTAGCTCCCGTATCCAACAAAGCATTACCTCGTATACCTAAAATTTGAACACTTAAAATTGGTCTTAACCTAACCTGGTGCTCAGTAGAGTTACTCTGGGCAACACTTTTCACATTAGAATTAATCGTCGAAAAATGTCCGACGTTTTCCATGGTCACCCTATTTTCGTTCATCATGGTCACCCACCCTATCGCGGCCACTTGGTACCTCGGAATAACTATGTTTTGGTTCGGTACCACTCGAGTAACGCATCAGGGGCCTATTCCTAGAACTAATATTATTGTTTATATTATGAATTTTATATTTATAATATTAAATTATTATGAATTTCTAGAATAATTTTGAAGTTTTTTTTTTTTTTTTTATGATTGAAGGTTTACTGGTGGCCCGAAGGCCTTTCCAGTTTCACCAGGACAGGTGGGCGAGCAAAGGCTCAGCCAAGAGGGGTGGGATTTGCTAACAACTGCCCGAGCGCCTCCGAAGGAGACCTAACAACTCAAGAGCAATTGTTTCGCGAATGAATCTACTACCGGATCGGAATCGCGACCCGCTGAGAAGATCCGGCGAGAAACTCAGCGGGCTGATGCATGGGTTAGGTTGCACGTCGACCTCTTTGTCGAGTTCGACGAGTACGGTTACCGGGGTCCCTAAGCCTGCCCCTAGTATTAGAGCTGAAGGCATCTAATGCAAAGGTTATTGGATCTGATGGATCCGTAAGGACGTGTCTAGGGCGTCGACGGTGACTGGCTCCTGCATGATCAGGATTCGGGGAGTAGTCAGCGGCGGCAACGATAAGGCGATTATCATGACGCATAGCCTTATCGAAGTATCGTTCCGACGCTGACTTCATGTATTTCCGAATTGATTCGAGGCCCAGGTCGTCGTGTAGGTCAACGTTCCTCACGAACCACGGAGCCCCGACAGCTAACCTGCAAAAGAGGGATTGTAGGGATTGGAGGGTGTCTATGTGTGTGCGGGCCGCGTGAGCGAACACCACACTCGCGTAAGTCATGACGGGCCTTATGCAAGTTTTGTAAAGTGTCACCTTGTTCCGAAGGGACATTTTACTCCGCTTACATATCATGGGGTAGAGTCTACCGAGAATAAACGCGGCACGGTCACGGACTGATTTTATATGCGGGCGGAATGTCATCGATGCATCCAGGGTAACGCCCAGGTACTTGACCTTCCTGGCCCAGGGTATGGGTTGTCTAAAGAGAGTAATCGGGGGTGTGAGATTCCTCCTCCTAATCCGGGAGGAAATCCGTGTGGAGCTTCCCCTCTGAAATAGCACCGCAGTACTTTTCGCTGGGTTGATGTCTATGCGCCATTTTCGGAACCACTGTCCTAGGGCTAGGGCTACGCTCTGAAGCTTCTTCGCGATTAGGGACTTATTTCTACTAGAATAGTAAACAGTCGTGTCGTCGGCGAATAAAGCTAAATGGGTCGGCGGCGACCGGGGAATATCGTTGACGAATAAGCTAAATAGGAGGGGTGAGAGGACAGAGCCTTGCGGGACTCCAGCTGTGAGAGGTCGTGGGGAGGAGCGGGTTCCCTCGACTCGATATCGAAAAGAGCGGTTCGACAAGAAGTCCCGTATGATGAGCACGAGACTATCCGGCACGCCCATGTTGAATAGTTTGAAAATCAAACCATTGTGCCAGACTTTGTCGAACGCTTTTGCGACGTCGAAGAAGAGAGCTCCCGTGTATAACGGTTTTGGTCGATTAAGCCCCACAAGAATGTGCTCCGTGAGGCGGTGCACCTGTTGAACGCATGAATGATTTGTACGGAATCCGAATTGTTCATCGATGAGAATGCCCTTGGATGAGACGAAATCTCTGAGGCGCTTGTAGAGCAGACGCTCATACAGCTTGCCTAGAGACATGAGGAGGCTAATCGGGCGGTAGCTCGTCGGATGATTTTTTGGTTTACCGGGTTTATGTATGCCGATAACGTCCGCTTCTTTCCACACCGCGGGAAAGATACAGTTCGCCATAGCGGCATTGAAAATAGATGCCAACATCACGATGAGTAGGACGGGTAGAAGTTTAATAACGCGGTTAGATATACCGTCGGAACCGGGAGCCTTGCGAGGACGTAGGTCTTTGATCAAGTCTTTAACTTCCATCGGGGTGACGGGTGGTAACGCATCCGAGGGTGGCAAGGAGGCTCTGCGTTCTACCTCACTGTCTACTAATTCTACATGAACAGGGTCCACGGATTGAGTGCTGGGCGTGCACTGGGTTTGCAATGTATCGGCCAGCAGCTCTGCTTTTTCGTCATCATCAAAGGCCGCGAGTCGGCCTGAGGGGCCTACGAGGGGGGGCATAGTTACTACCGTATCCGATTTGAGAGTACGAGCTAAGCGGTAGTAAGACCTTTGGGAGGGCGCGAGTCCTTCTAAGAAATCAGACCATCTGGCATCTCGGACTTCGGCGATGCGAGACTTTACGTCGCGTTGTAGGGCACGCATTCGAATACGATTTTCCGCGGTAGGATACCTGTCGTAGGCGCGTATCGAGGCGTTCTTAGCTCTAAGGAGTTCCCTAATATCGTCGGACAATTTGAAGCGGTGAAGGAAGTCCTCCGCTACAACTTGTTTCGATGACCTATCTAATGTCGAGGTGATGTGTGATGTTAAGATGTCTATGGCTTCAGCGGTATCCTGAGGAGACGGGGTAGAGTCCGGGTTGAACGGGAGCGATGGTGGATCAGATTCAGCCAGGCTGATGCCCAGCGTGTGCCAATCCACCACAGTCCTCGTGACGGGAACGGAATCGGGAGCGCGACCGAGCTTCATAACGACGGGACGGTGGTCTGAATCTAACTCTGAAACTACTTCGATCGAGTGTAAGCGCAGAGTTACGTTTTTTAATAACGCTATGTCGAGTATATCCGGGCGATGCGCGATATTTAGCGGGTAGCGAGTCGGGGTTAACGGAGCGACGATATCGAAGGCGAGATCATCGACTAACGCGTCAAGCCGCCTGCCATTCGGGGTTGTGGTGTGTGAGTTCCACCTGATGTGTTTACAATTTACGTCGCCCGCCAGAATAACAGAGCTCCCCATACCGAGCAGCGCCTCGATATCACTGCTTAGAACGATCTTATCCGGTGGAAGATAAACGGACGCGATAACGATCGGCGCGTGTCCCGTCAGTGAGATTCGGCACACTGATGCTTCGATATTAGCGAGCGCGGGAGGATCGAGCGGGACGCAATGCAGGGCTCTTCTATAGTAAATGACGGTACCACCACCACGGGCAGAGAGCCTGTCGTTCCTGACCATGTTATAGTTCGCGATTTTAGGGTCACGGCGCGCGGGCTTAAGTAGGGTCTCCTGCACTAAAAAGATATCAATTTGATGGTCACGCAAAAAGTCAGAAACCTGATCACGTTGATTTGCGAGACCGTAAGCGTTAAAAAATCCTATCGTCACGGATAGGGGCTTTATTCTACTTATATACGCCATTGATTACCGGCGGAGTGAGGGGAGGACGTACGTATTTAATGACGCGTATACGTCGGCGTATTCTTGCACAACGGCGATAAAGTGTTGTGCAGTGGATGCAGCGCGAATGGCGTCGCCCAAAGCGTTAACGCGCTGAAAGTTGATCGACTGAAAGAAGTCGATCGCTAAAGCGAGATTTTCGGACGCGGTCGGAGGGCAAGTCGCGGGAGAGGGACGAGTCGCGGGGGCGGGACGAATCGCGGAGGAGGGAGTTGTAGCCGTGTTCGTGTACG
Source organism: Bombyx mori (assembly GCF_030269925.1). Taxonomy (NCBI): domain Eukaryota; kingdom Metazoa; phylum Arthropoda; class Insecta; order Lepidoptera; family Bombycidae; genus Bombyx; species Bombyx mori. The sequence goes on from NC_085135.1 coordinate 6,463,347, forward strand.
GCAGCGGTTTCGCCCAGGCCGAGACACTGGGCACCGCCGCCGGAACGAACGCTGGCTTAGCCTGCGACGCAGAGGGTGCCGAGGCTTTGATGTCTGGGCCGGAAGCTCGGAGGCGGTTTCGGCGGGCGACGCGGCGATTTATTTTCGGGGCTCGGGGGCATCCGCGGTAATTTGCGGGGTGACCCTGTGTTCGACACAGGACGCAGCTAGGCGGTTCCGTCGCGGTTTTTTGATCGCGAGTGCATAGGGCCGTGGCGTGATCGCCTAAACATTTGACGCATCGGGGGCGCGCGTGACAGTTACGGGAAGAGTGCCCATACAATTGACAGTTATTGCACTGGCTAGGAGTGCCTTTTTTATGGGGGGCGTCGACAGCGATACCAGAGAGCCTACAGACGGTCTGTGTGTTAAAGATTTTCTTACCCTCGGGGGTAGGCTGGAGAGCGACTAGAACCATATTATATGGCTCCCTACCGCGACCGGTGTGCATACGGTGCACAGAATTCACTGGTAGGCCTTGTTCTAACAGGTCGACTTTTACGAGCTCTACATCTAACTCTTTAGGGATTCCGCGTATTACAACGCGGAGTTCGCGCTCCTCCTGAAGCGTATAAGTGTGGAAGCTTATACGCTCCTTACGGAGGTAAGAGGTGAGGGCCCTATGGTCATCAGATGAATGCACCTTTATTTGGATGCCGTTCGCGAGGTTACGGGCATTCGTGAAATTGATATTTTTGGCCTTAAGGGCCAGGGAAACTCGATCCCAAGCTGCCTTCTCTTGAAGGATTACCGGAGGAGGGGACTGGGTTTTATTTTGTGCCACCGGACGCGGCGACGGACTGGCACGGGCTGGAGGCGCAACGGGAGTCTGGGAGCGGGGGCGCGACGCGTTCGCGGCTTTGCTAATTTTAGCGGCCGCGGGAGCTCGAGACTCCGCGGCACGCTTCTTACTCTTTTGTACCAGGGTAAATCCATCCGTCGTTGAGGCGGGGGCGAGGTCGACCTCCATCTCCGAGTCAGAGTCGGAGGACGAGGAGGCGGGCGCAGGTGACCTACGAGCAGGTGTTTTGGAGGGCGCGACGGAGGCCGCGGATGATCGCACAGCTGGAACGGTGGCCACGGCGAACGACGCAGCAGTTTTACTCGCCAGTATAGGCGACGCGGGAACGGCAGGCACGACGGAGGCTGCGGTGCTCGATGTAGAAGCTTTGCACGCAGGTACAGGCGACGCAGGAGCAGCGAGCACGGCGGAGTCTTCGAGAGAGCTCGCAGTGTGATTGGCCTTGAAAGCCAGAAACTCTGAGGCGAGCTGTGGATGACGAAGTCGGAGGAACTCCGCGAATACAGCGTCCATGATCGCTGAGTGCCCAGGTGGGGCGGCCCTGGGTCTTGACAACACTCGCCTTGCGGCGAGGCCCCAACTTCTCGGACCTGAGCGGTTCTATTGAACACAGGTGGCGATGCGGCGCGATTACTACAGGACAAAGAAAAAAACACAACAAAACCGAAATAAAAAAAAGAAACAAAACAATTAAACACTTCCAGGAAAGCAGTTTGTCGGCAGATGTACCACGAACACAGAAATAACGAAAGGAAACAAAACAAATAAAAACTTCCAGGAAAAACACTTGGTCGGCAGATGTACCACGAACACAGGCCGCGCGAACAATGGCCGGGCTAACAAAAGCCGGGCGAACAAAGGCCGGGCGATCGAGTGGTCGATGGGCACGTCCGCACGTGACGGGTGCCTCTATCGGAATCTAATTTTGAAGTCTAACCTTGTTATCAGTACCGAAAAAGCGCGGAGGAAGAATCGCCTTAAAATCGGTAGGATAATAATTATTTTCATTATCAACAAAACATTGTTTACGATTATTAATATAAATGGACGACTTTACGGTATTTGAAGTGCAAGCTGTATGCAACGAGCTGTCGCGATGAATAGAGTTCACTGAACTTGACAGCTGTGTATTTACTTTACCAATAGGTAAATCGGATGTGACTGATCGGGTCCTTGCAGCGTCGACGGCGTAATAACTTGCGTTACACTTTGTACACTGAGACCGAGTAACACCTTTGGTACCACACCCGTAACACGAGGATACAGCTTGCGTATTTTCGTTGTCGAATTTAGTTTTTGACGCTAATTTTAAACACTCATCACGAATATGTCCGTACTTTTTGCAATAAACACAGAACAGTCTTTTAACAATCGACGTAGATGATACATTATCAGTGTTCGTGTAGCGAGGCGCGGGGACTCGAACGGTGCTCGGCGCAGCGCTGTCGTCGCGTGGCGGGCCGCCAGCGGCGCCCGAGTTGAATATTTTCCGCGGCGTCATCCGCGCGTATGTATGCTGCGAAGTCGAAGCACCGGTGGGAACTTCGCCTACGGTACTACCCGATGAACGTGGCGTCGCTCGCTGAGGATGATGAATAAATTCAGGCGGACTGGTCTCGTAGATGGAGTCCTCGATATGGCGCGTTTTCTTTAATAACGTGTCGTATGAAGTTATTTCGTCTCTTCTTAATCTTTTACGAACACGACGGTGTAGAAGGCCGTAAAGCATATCAATTTGAACTTTCTCACTAAGGTCACCAGGTGGGAGTCGAGCTAGTAGGGCTCGTGCTCTGGCAACGAAGATCTCCGTCTTCTCTCTTTGTCCTTGCGACATTTTGAAGAGCTCTAAGTAGACTCGATGGGGCGGTCTGCAATCACCGAAAGCGCTTCGTAACGATGATAAAGCGTCGTCCCAGGAAGTGATGCTAGCTTTAACGCCTTGCCACCACACGGCTGCATTTCCGGTTAGTAACATCGAGAGTCCTCGTAACGCGATGGCGTGTCCTACGTCAGCACAATCTTTGTATGATTCGACCGCGTCAAGGAAACCGTCGAGTGAGTCGCCGGGCGCTCCGCTGAACCGCGCCGTGCATGACGCGAAGTTCCCAGAATGGTGAGCGGGCGTCGAGGAAGGCGGCGATGTCGGCTCCGACGTCGGTGTTGCTGATGATTCGAGTTGAGTTTTATGCTCAAAAACTCGGTCGAGTAGGCGTTCGAATGCTGCCATTTGACTTTCTTGTAATGACGCCATGTTGTTTGCGGTAAATGTTGGCGTCGGTCCCGCGGTTGAACCAATTTCTTCTTCAACGTCTTGAAAATCGGATTGACGCCGTGACTGACGACGAGTACGTGTCGTAATTACGTAGATTCACTCCGAAATACTAGTTAAAGGGCCCGCGCTTGGGCTGCCAGTTTAATGTTAGGTGCCCGACTGGCATGAGACTCTCTGGTTGTCAGTTCCGGTATCGACCGGGGACGCGTGTATTCCGCTTCAAAGTCTGGCGCGCACTAATTGGGGGTACGAATGATGCAACAGATGCGCGGGCGCGGGTAGCGCGGGGTGGGTCGTCGCGGCACGGACCTGAGTCACATTCCCTTTGGCTGCTGTTGCCCCGCGAAACGGAACGCTGCGTTACAATGTAATAATAATCAACATCAACTTTTACAAATTTAAACCGAATTAAATTTTGTTTCAAATGTGAAGGGTAGATGACGCTGTTCTTAATTATTTCAGAATTTAAAATTAAAATCTGAAAGCCTTGAAACATCAATCCACATAAATGTAATTTAAAAACTACAGTAAGAGGCTTAAATAAAAAGCTGAACTTAACTCAGCCTTAACTAGAATTTTCTTCGGAATTCAATAGTAAAGTTCAAGTTATTTTGATGAAATCAAAACCGAAATATTCATAGCATCTTAAACAATCACCTACGAATAAATATTAGTTATTATATTATTTATTATTCGTAGACAATCACAACGGTTTTATAGTTTTGGGAAGGGATTTTTTGTAACGCCATCTCGTAAAGTATTTCGGTATTACATTACAAAACAAAATTGTTTCTCCAACAGTAACAACAGTACTTGCTTCGGCAGTACTTAAACTAAAATACTAACAGTAACAACATTAACGTTATTTAATGTATAAACCGTTCAATAAGAACTGCAAACTATCCCCTTGAAGCTACAGTTTATGTAGGAATAATGACTTTTTGGCGGGAACGTGAGGTGTGAAGTTGTGTGATTTGTTTTAATTTGTCTATTTAGTGTTTCTTCGGGTTTAAATGTGTAATAATAGTGGTTTATTAACTGTTTAATATCTGTGAAAGTGCACAAATGTGGGAAAATTAAACAAAGTCGCTGTACGTAGCTTCTCGGTTTCCTCCAAAAAGTCCACTGAGATCTTAGTAAATGACCACCACCATTTTACTAAGATTATATTTCATTCCATATCATCTCATCTCATTTCATTTCATCCCATTTGATTAATGTCTCAAATTAATCATCTTCATTTCATTTCACTCCATAATATCACATTTCATTTCACTCCATAATATCATTTTTCATAAAAATATGAATATAAATTAAAATAAGACATGACTTAAAGGTCTCAGTTACCAGGTCATAAAATCCATTACAAATAGGAATAATTCCAGCGCACCCTGGCGGCCGTAGATTACCATTCTCGAATATTTATAGTCTGTGGCATGTCACTTTTTACATCGAAAAAAGTCAGGATCGAAATTTTTGAGCGAGCCATAGTTTGTGGTGATAAAATTAATAATTTCAAGTAGATTAATTGTTGTAATTGATATAACTAGTTAATATGAGTAAAATAAAGTTGTGAGTGATTGATATAATATACAATTTAGGAACCAGAAGTACCGTAGAATTAAATAAAATTTCGCAACCTCAAACAACTGTTCTGCTCACAGTAAACACAGTCGGTAGTCTGGCGCTCCGTTTACAACGGGATTTTTGAACGGAACTTGGCGCCAGATTCTACCGAATCTGTGGATGTTAGCTTTAAAAGCCTGGTAAAATGTTTCCCATCCTTCAAGAGAGCGTCCGTCAAAGGAAGGAAGTGAAATTGTTGGCAATGTTACATTTATGGCGGCGGTAGTTCTCATTACATTTGACGAATTACCAATTTTAATTTTGTTACGAGCGCGTCTTACGTAATTATATAACGTGTCAAAAGACGATAAAGCTGCGTATTCAGGCTCAACTTCGGGGTTTTGCTTTAAATTTAAATCATTGATATCATCCAAATTGCTTTCAAATCTAACACGCATGTCATCAATCGATTCTGATTCGGCAAGAAAAGTTTCAATTAATTCCGAATCAAACTCCGAAATATTTTTTTATTTATTATATAAATCATTAATTTGTGCAAATACTAAATTATTCTTCGCGATAAGTTTCTTTAGTTGTCTATTTTCCATAATGAAGTTATGAAATAACTGACTAAAAAATAACACTAAATGAACTACGTTAATAAATATAATTCAATATGCGGTTACGAGTTATTATTACTAATAGCGATGAATGTAATTAACTTTTACATACAATACAATACAGTAACAAAATGGCGAATGGGGGTAATCATAAATTAATTCTAATTTTAATTAAAATTTAAGCTGGATCTAATCCAGGCTCGCAGGACCAAACTATGGGGTAGCAATGGGGCGTGTAAATAGCCCTCCTGCGGCGGGAGCATATAAAGCGGGGTTGTAGAAAGGCGTGTAAATAGCCGTCCTAAGCGGTATGTGACAAATGTTTGTCACTTATAATTAGCGGAGCGGTAAAACTATATAGCGGTAAACAAAAGCTAGTAATCAAACTAAAGATATAAATTAAATACACATAAGCGAGCGGGCGGGCGAATGATTACACGGAAGCAGCAATAAAATGGCAATAAATTAAAAGAACTTGCACTCACCTGTAGACCTTGCCAGTGACTGTCGTGCGAGCGTCGGCGATGAAAGCACGCGGGCGGCGGGGGGGTGAAGCTCACGTAGCTTTTCGTAAGCACAAGCACTACATGCACTACGGTACATGTGCCGCCATCTAGGCAGCTAGCGGTGAAGCGTTATCGATCGGGAGCTAACACCACGCTTTGGATTAAATTACGCTCGCGGTAATTAGTAACTGACAAACTCCAAAGGTGGCGCCATCCCAATAATTCATTAGCATCCCATTACTAAATCCGCGCGTGACCAATATTACACTGTGATAAATTTTCATTATCACAAACTTCCTAGTACCTTATGTAATAGGAACTGAGGTCCACTTGCCCATTTTAGCTACTTCCACTAACTAACAAACTATTATCCTTTTTTCTGATATTGTTATTTGATTATGAGATCTGTCTATCTATCTCTTAGGTTTATGGCGTTTCCTTTTAGATTTCGCCAATGTCAAGTGTATATAATACTCTGCTTTCTATAGCGGGCTTCGTGAACGAGCAAGGTCACAGATATTAACTAAGAATTAAGTGAGTAGCTAAGAATGTTTGATGACAGGATCTCTGTTGATTTACCTAAAACAAATAAGACGCACACAATATATATACAGGGGTTAGTTCGATAACAGACAGACAAACTACAGCTTAATATTATTATGGTTAATGAATGAACTTAGAATATTAACGAAAGGGGAGTTGACAAGGGAAAGAAGAGATTTGAGATCAATGGGGCGAGGAATATCAGGAGGAAGGAGATCATAGAGGGAGGAAGATAGACGAGGACAACTGAAAAACATGTGATTTGGAGAGCCTTCGTCAAGACCACATTCGCAAATAGAACTATCCCTGATATGAAGTTTAGCCAGATGGACGGGGGTACACGTATGGCCTAGCCTTAATCTACAGATCGTACTTGTAACGCGTTTATGTAAATCTTTGAAGTTGCAGAACCAAGGTCGGGGAGGAATAAATCCTTGAATATCAGCGTAGTGTTTACCTTTAGAAAAACTAGTCTTTTGCCAACAAGAATTCCAAGAAGAAAGCAATCGTTGTTTAGCTATTGGGAGTAAATCATTAGAATAAACTCTGTAATGATCCATACAGCCAGTTGTTGTGGCGTCTTTGGCACAAAGATCTGCAGTTTCATTACCTAAAATGCCACTGTGGCCAGGCAGCCAAGCAAGGACAACTTCAATGTTTTTAGAATGGCAGCTGAAAAGTAAATTTTGAATTTTTAGTCTGTAAGGAAATTTAGATTTTGATTTAAATTGGTTAGCAACGATAGCCTGTAAACAACTCTTAGAATCAGTAAGAATAACAGATTTATTTAGATTATGGGACTCAATGAATGATAATGCCTCCAGAATAGCTATGGACTCACCAGAGAAGACTGAAGCTTGAGGGGGGCATTTAAAATTGAGAATCACATTGTATTTGGGAATCCAGACAGCGGAGCCAACACAACCCTGGTCTGACAACTTAGAAGCATCAGTGTAAATGATGAGCCAATCGGACCAATGCTTGGCAATGTATCTATTTAACTGGGAATTTGCAGAATGACATTTTTTTTCTATGCCGAGATCTAAAAGAACTTGAGGCTGAAAGATAAGAGCCTTAAAAGAGATGTCGAAAAGAGGAAATTTTTGATACTGAAATACAGGACAAGGAAGGCGGAGATAGCTGACAAAACTATTGAAAAGGCAGCGATAATCCTTGTGGTACCAATATTTATTAGAAGAGATATAATCAGAAAGGATATGGAGTTTAGAGATAAGAGGATGATAAGGAGATTGAATGACTTTAAAAAGGAACCGGTCAGATAAGTATTGTCTTCTAAGGAATAAGGGAGCATCGCCGCATTCTAACTGAAGAGCATTAATAGGTGACGATTTCATAGCTCCACAGATTAATCTCAGACATTTAGATTGAAGTTTGTCAAGGGAACTCATAGCAGATTTGTTACAAGGGTCAAGAAGGAAAGTGCCATAGTCTAAGTGACTACGTACTAAGGCGTTATACATAAGTTTTTGAGTATAGGGGTGACAGCCCCACCAGACACCAGACAAGGAACGCAGAATGTTAATATTTTTCTCACATTTTTTAACAATATGATTAATGATGGACACCAGTTAATCTAGAATCTAATACAACACCAAGAAATTTCACATTGTCTACAACCGAAAAAATTTGTTGATCGTAAGATATTGAAACGTTGGGACAAGATCTGGACCGAGAGAAAACAACCACTTTGCTTTTAGGAATAGATAGGGACAGACCGTGGTCTGAAAGCCTCGTCATGATAATCGCCTTATCGTAGCCGCCGCTGACTACTCCCCGAATCCTGATCACGCAGGAGCCAGTCACCGTCGACGCCCTAGACACGTCCTTACGGATCCATCAGATCCAATAACCTTTGCATTAGACGCCTTCAGCTCTAACACTAGGAGCAGGCTTAGGGACCTCGGTAACCGTACTCGTCGAACTCGACAAAGAGTTCGCCGTGCAACCTAACCCATGAATCAGCTCGCTGAGTTTCTCCCCGGATCTTCTCAGCGGGTCGCGATTCCGATCCGGTAGTAGATTCATTCGCGAAGCAGCTACTCTTGAGCTGTTAGGTCTCCTTCGGAGGCGCTCGGGTAGCTGTTAGCAAATCCCACCTCTCCTGGCTGAGCCTTTGCTCGCCCACGTGTCCTGGTGAAACTGGAAAGGCCTCCGGGCCACCAGTAATCTTTCAATCATAAAAAAAAAAAAAAAAAAGGTCTGAGAGCCAGTCTTGGAGATGGCCTATGCCTGAATTTAGGCGAGAAGAGGCCTCATCAATATTCTTAGAAGAAACGTAGAGTGCGAGATCATCAGCATATTGTAGAACTTGACAAAAGGAATTAACCGAAAGCTCTAAATCGTACGTATAAATACTGTAAAGTAACGGGCTGAGGACTGACCCTTGGGGGAGCCCCTTCCACAGCTGTCTGGGAGAGGAAGAATAATTTGGAGCACGAATATATACGAATCTAGGAGACAGGAGATTAAAAATTATGTTTACAATCTTCACAGGAATACTCAGCTGGAGCATTTTCTGCCTGAGCACTGGAAGAAGAACATTGTCATACGCAGATGACACGTCCAGAAATACACCTACTAAAGACTCATTTTTAGAGAAGGAAATACGAACGTCTGTTACAAATATGCTTAAACTATCCATAGTGCTAAAACCTTTTCGGAATCCAAACTGAGATTTAGCTAATATGTTCCTATTTTCTACAATCCATTCCAAATGGTTCTTGATTAAATGTTCCAATATCTTAGCCATTGTACAGGACAAAGCGATTGGCCGATAGCTAGAAGGGTCAGAGCTGGGCTTTCCAGGTTTTAAAATAGGGATGATAATTTGAGTCCTCCATTCGTCAGGTGGAGTTCCAGATAAAAATATATTATTAAGAATGGAAAGGAATACCTGTTTTACAGAGTTACTGCTTTTGGAAATAAACGAGTATGGAATCCCGTCAATTTCTGGGGATGAATCACTTAAACGCTCCAAGGCAGCTGAAAGTTCCTCCCAAGAAAAAGGAGATTCAAAATCATCAGTAGGGTTACAGGGTAAAGTGGAGGGAAAAGTTTCTTCCAAGCAAGGTACAGAAGGAGGGGCTAACCTACAGGAAAAATGTTCAACCCAGTCAGAAGGATCGTTAGATGAGATGACAAGAGCAGGAACAGAGCAGCGATATCGTCTCATATTCTTCCAGACTTTAGAAGGAGGAGTAAAAGGAGAAAGCTCCTCGCAAAAACGCAACCAACCAGATCTTTTCTTTTCTGATAAATGTCTTACAGTCTTGGCTGCAATTCTCTGGTAAGAGATGAAATTTTCCGAGCTCATAGCAACCGAATAAGCATCCTCAGCCTCTGATCTGTTCTGGCAAGCTTGAGTGCACTCTGAATCCCACCACGGGGGAGAAGGGATTTTAAATCTAGCAGTGTTTTTGAGAGGTATAGAATTAGCAGCAGAAGAAAGAAGAGCGTTTCTGAAACATACGTAAGAAGAAAGGACATTGACAGGGTTAATCAAAGGAATATTCATTATTTCTTGATCTAAATGAGATCTGAATTGAGACCAATCAGCTCTGTGAATATTAAATTTTAAGAGAGGTGGAAGGGAAGCAGTAGGAATAGAATGAAGGGAATCAGGAATTGACAGAATGATAGTAAAGTGATCACTACCGTGAGTGGAAGAAAGGACAGACCAGGAGAGGCTAGAAGCCAAGGATGGAGAAGTTAAGGAAAGGTCCACAGCAGTCTTTGGATTCTGAGATGGAGGAACTCTACGAGTAGGGGACCCGTCATTCAGTAAACACAAATCTAGTTCATCACAGAGATCAAGAAAAGGAAAAGAAATAGAATCATAGTAATAACAACCCCAAGATGTATGGTGAATATTAAAATCACCAAGGATAAGGATAGGTGGAGGAAGACTTATAATAATAGTTGTGGCAGGTAGCCATCATACAACGCAAGATAATTGACAGATGCCTGAATCTCGCTTACGACATTTTCAAGATAAAGCGCATATATACAAGTTCCGAACAACAACATTCGGACCGTCGGTCTACCGAGCAATATCACCGGCTCGGTGGAAGATCTTCCCTTCGTCGTTAAGTATCTCCAAACTGGTGACCTGCGACGTGATCTGAACACGCAACCTTCTGATTCATCATCAGCGCATCAAGAATTTCGGCTACCACAATCCCCGCATTCTCGCAAATAAAACGTCATTGACAGTCGTCCCACAGCAAGCCAGCACCGCAGCCTCAACAGGACCATCGCAGCCGACTCACCGCGCTTCCTGGTCCTACGGCACGCAACTTCACTGCCTCATCACGCCGCTACAGTTCATCGCAGCCCACGACCGGATCATCAACGCTTGGGGTCACACATCTCCGGCGTGGCAGCTCTGCATCACATGGACTACGCACGACACGCACGCAACATTCAAGCTCAGTCTCGACTCACCGCAGACTTCGAGCAGCACTGGCGACAATCACGCAGCATTCAGCTCAGTTTCGACTCACTGCAAACTTCGAGCAGCACTGGCGACACGCACGCAGCATTCAAGCTCAGCCTCGACTCACCGCAGGCTTCGAGCAGCACTGGCCCTTGCAAGCTAATCTCAGCACGGACAACGCTAACTAAAAAATGACACGACCTCCAGTCTCGGAGGGGAGTGATGTGGCAGGTAGCCATCATACAACGCAAGATAATTGACAGATGCCTGAATCTCGCTTACGACATTTTCAAGATAAAGCGCATATATACAAGTTCCGAACAACAACATTCGGACCGTCGGTCTACCGAGCAATATCACCGGCTCGGTGGAAGATCTTCCCTTCGTCGTTAAGTATTTCCAAAATAGTTTTTAATTCAGAGAGAATAGCTAAGTTAGGTTCAGGGATGTAGGTGGAGAGGAAAGAAATATTATTAACTCTAACAGCAACAGCAAAAATGCTATTACTGTGGGAAGGAAGGGAGATTTGTTTAAATATCACATTTCTAGATACTAAAATAGCAGAACCAGCATAACCATCTAACCTATCGTCCCGGAGACATGAGAAACCCGGGATCCTAAAGTTGGATCCGGGCTTAAGCCATGTCTCCTGGACAGCAAAGATAGAAGGTTTGTGTTTATTAATAAGGGTGATGATATCATTCTTCTTGTGACGAATGCTGTGACAATTCCATTGTAGGAATTTGGGCATTTTTAATAATTTTATTAAGCTCAGTAAGTTTAGATATGACATTGTTCGGTAGTTCAAAGTCCCCAAAACGGGAAAATATATTTAAAATTGTAGAAAGTAAGAGTTCCAGGAGATTGTCATTGGGAGAAACATCATCTGAAGGATAGGCACTCCCATTAGGGAGACTAGAAGGGGGAGTACTAACAATAGCTTGATGAGCTTGCCTATTATAACCTGGACTGGATGCCGGAGCTGGAGGGGATTTTTGGGTACAGTAAGTGCGACGGTACGAGACTGAATTGGATATGGCTTGGGTGTGGGGAGAAGATTGGGTTAGGGTTTGGGAAGATTGAGTGGGAAACGGGGGGGGAGGCGTACGAGAAATGTCTGCAAAAGATCTTCTGACTTGTGGAAACCTGACTGATGCTTCATTGTATGAAATATTTTCTTGTGACATCACCAGTTTGATAGATTTCTGTCTAGAATATTCAGGGCAAGATGTATCAATGGCTTTATGGTTACCAGAGCAAAACAAACAGGTAGGTATAGGAGATAAACTATTACAGTCAATGCCAGAGTGAGATTTCGCACAGATAAAACAACGCGCATTTGACCGCATTGCGTAGCAACATGTCCAAACCTGCAGCAATTATTACATTGTATTGTTGGTAATATATATGTCTGAACTGGGAGGTAATTGAAAAAGCAGTAAACTCTATCAGGAAGCTTTTGGCCAATAAATGTAAGAACAACTGTCGGAGTTGGAGTCCAAATAGGAGTGTTGTTTTCGGTTGATTTTTTATTGAGCCGTCGGGCTCTGATGACACGTCCAAAGCCATCAGGAACTTCAATGGAAGAAACTAATTCTTCTAAGGTCCACTCTATGGGAACGCCTCTTACAATACCCATGCGAGTCACATTATACGAAGGTATGATAGCATTATATTTAGCTGCAGCAAGACCTGGGTGATCTAGGAAAGAATTTGCGGCAACAGCAGTTTTAAATTGTACTGAGACTCGGTTTCGGCCGATACGTTTAACGCCGTCTTTAGCAACGTCCTTGATATTATTGTGATGTAAAAAGTGACCAAATTTAATTGGGCGTAGTGTAACACTAGCCGAAGACTCGCAATCTTTGCTTACATGGATCAAAAAAGGAGCAACATCCTGATCCAAATATCGTTTTCTGTTGCCGTCATATTCTGGTAAGGTATACACAGATTGAACAGATCCGATTACTTGCGCTACTGTATTTTTCTTTGGTGGTAAAGAGGAATGATCAGAATTTGGAGGCGTTTGCCTTTTTCTAGAAGGATGGATTACCTCCGTGTCCATTGGGATTGATGAGTTAGTTGGGTCAAGGATATAACCTCCCCCGGGATCGGGGGGGTCAACGCCGTTCATAATTACACTATTTACACTAAACTACTATATTATAATACTTACAAATAAGACAACACACTTATATAAACACACAAAACTAATAATTAGCTAATCAACAGGTAATAGAAGCCAATAAAGCACCCGAAAATTATTAAACAACCAAAACACTTGCTTCAAACACTCCACCCTGAAAACTTGTCCTTATGAGATCTGTGAGTGTTACTAATTATTGACAGTTACACCTACCTTGACTACAAGATGGCAAAGGTATAATAATATGACACATCTCATTTTTAGTCTATCTATCTCTTAGGTTTATGGCGTTTCCTTTTAGATTTCGCCAATGTCAAGTGTATATAATACTCTGCTTTCTATAGCGGGCTTCGTGAACGAGCAAGGTCACAGATATTCACTAAGAATTAAGTGAGTAGCTAAGAATGTTTGATGACAGGATCTCTGTTGATTTACCTAAAACAAATAAGACGCACACAATATATATACAGGGGTTAGTTCGATAAAAGACAGACAAACTACAGCTTAATGTTATTTTGGTTAATGAATGAACTAAGAATATAAACGAAATGGGAGTTGACAAGGGAAAGAAGAGATTTGAGATCAATGGGGCGAGGAATATCAGGAGGAAGGAGATCATAGAGGGAGGAAGATAGACGAGGACAACTGAAAAACATGTGATTTGGAGAGCCTTCGTCAAGACCACATTCGCAAATAGAACTATCCCTGATATGAAGCTTAGCCAGGTGGACGGGGGTACACGTATGGCCTAGCCTTAATCTACAGATCGTACTTGTAACGCGTTTATGTAAATCTTTGAAGTTGCAGAACCAAGGTCGGGGAGGAATAAAGCCTTGAATATCAGCGTAGTGTTTACCTTTAGAAAAACTAGTCTTTTGCCAACAAGAATTCCAAGAAGAAAGCAGTCGTTGTTTAGCTATTGGGAGTAAATCATTAGAATAAACTCTGTAATGATCCATACAGCCAGTTGTTGTGGCGTCTTTGGCACAAAGATCTGCAGTTTCATTACCTAAAATGCCACTGTGGCCAGGCAACCAAGCAAGGACAACTTCAATGTCTTTAGAATGGCAGCTGAAAAGTAAATTTTTAATTTTTAGTATGTAAGGAAATTTAGATTTTGATTTAAATTGGTTAGCAACGATAGCCTGTAAACAACTCTTAGAATCAGTAAGAATAACAGATTTATTTAGTTTATGGGACTCAATGAATGATAGTGCTTCCAGAATAGCTATGGACTCACCAGAGAAAACTGAAGCTTGAGGGGGGCATTTAAAATTGAGAATCATATTGTATTTGGGAATCCAGACAGCGGAGCCAACACAACCCTGGTCTGACAACTTAGAAGCATCAGTGTAAATGATGAGCCAATCGGACCAATGCTTGGCAATGTATCTATTTAACTGGGAATTTGCAGAATGACATTTTTTTTCTATGCCGAGATCTAAAAGAACTTGAGGCTGAAAGATAAGAGCCTTAAAAGAGATGTCGAAAAGAGGAAATTTTTGATACTGAAATACAGGACAAGGAAGGCGGAGATAGCTGACAAAACTATTGAAAAGGCAGCGATAATCCTTGTGGTACCAATATTTATTAGAAGAGATATAATCAGAAAGGATATGGAGTTTAGAGATAAGAGGATGATAAGGAGATTGAATGACTTTAAAAAGGAACCGGTCAGATAAGTATTGTCTTCTAAGGAATAAGGGAGCATCGCCGCATTCTAACTGAAGAGCATTAATAGGTGACGATTTCATAGCTCCACAGATTAATCTCAGACATTTAGATTGAAGTTTGTCAAGGGAACTCATAGCAGATTTGTTACAAGGGTCAAGAAGGAAAGTGCCATAGTCTAAGTGACTACGTACTAAGGCGTTATACATAAGTTTTTGAGTATAGGGGTGACAGCCCCACCAGACACCAGATAAGGAACGCAGAATGTTAATATTTTTTTCACATTTTTTAACAATATGATTAATATGATGGACACCAGTTAATCTAGAATCTAATACAACACCAAGAAATTTCACATTGTCTACAACCGAAAAATTTTGTTGATCGTAAGATATTGAAACGTTAGGACAAGATCTGGACCGAGAGAAAACAACCACTTTGCTTTTAGGAATAGATAGGGACAGACCGTGGTCTGAGAGCCAGTCTTGGAGATAGCCTTGGTCACGCGCGGATTTAGTAATGGGATGCTAATGAATTATTGGGATGGCGCCACCTTTGGAGTTTGTCAGTTACTAATTACCGCGAGCGTAATTTAATCCAAAGCGTGGTGTTAGCTCCCGATCGATAACGCTTCACCGCTAGCTGCCTAGATGGCGGCACATGTACCGTAGTGCATGTAGTGCTTGTGCTTACGAAAAGCTACGTGAGCTTCGCCCCCCTCCCGCCGCCCGCGTGCTTCCATCGCCGAAGCCCGCACCACAGTCACTGGCAAGGTCTACAGGTGAGTGCAAGTTTCTTTTAATTTATTGCCATTTTATTGCTGCTTCCGTGTAATCATTCGCCCGCCCGCTCGCTTATGTGTATTTAATTTATATCTTTAGTTTGATTACTAGCTTTTGTTTACCGCTATATAGTTTTACCGCTCCGCTAATTATAAGTGACAAACATTTGTCACATACCGCTTAGGACGGCTATTTACACGCCTTTCTATAACCTCGCTATATATGCTCCCGCCGCAGGAGGGCTATTTACACGCCCCCTTGCTACCCCATAGTTTGGTCCTGCGAGCCTGGATTAGATCCAGCTTAAATTTTAATTAAAATTAGAATTAATTTATGATTACCCCCATTCGCCATTTTGTTACAGTATTGTATTGTATGTAAAAGTTAATTACATTCATCGCTATTAGTAATAATAACTCGTAACCGCATATTGAATTATATTTATTAACGTAGTTCATTTAGTGTTATTTTTAGTCAGTTATTTCAAAACTTCATTATGGAAAATAGACAACTAAAGAAACTTATCGCGAAGAATAATTTAGTATTTGCACAAATTAATGATTTATATAATAAATCAAAAAATATTTCGGAGTTTGATTCGGAATTAATTGAAACTTTTCTTGCCGAATCAGAATCGATTGATGACATGCGTGTTAGATTTGAAAGCAATTTGGATGATATCAATGATTTAAATTTAAAGCAAAACCCCGAAGTTGAGCCTGAATACGCAGCTTTATCGTCTTTTGACACGTTATATAATTACGTAAGACGCGCTCGTAACAAAATTAAAATTGGTAATTCGACAAATGTAATGAGAACTACCGCCGCCATAAATGTAACATTGCCAACAATTTCACTTCCTTCCTTTGACGGACGCTCTCTTGAAGGATGGGAAACATTTTACCAGGCTTTTAAAGCTAACATTCACGATAACCCGCAACTGTCTGATGCGCAACGTGTGCAGTATTTAATGGGCAAATTAACACATAGTGCATTAAAGTTAACCGCTGGTATAATACCCACAGGTGAAACTTATAATATTATTTGGTCGAATCTAATTAGTAAATATCAGGATAAACGAGCTTTAGGATGTCATTATCTGAATAATATATTAGATTTAAAAAATTGTTCACCTACCGCAAATAGTTTAAATATGTTCATTGAAAAAATTTCATCTTCGATTGCCGCTTTAAAACAATTAAATTTACTCGATTTATCTGATTTTATTTTATTACAATGCTCACTGAGAAGGTTGGATCCTCAAACGTTACATTCTTTTGAAGCATCGGTTCGTGGTATTGAAATACCCACAACTGAAATGTTTATTAAATTCATACAGGATCAGATTAAAATATTAGAACGCTCTGCACCGAAATGTAACATAGAGAAATCTAAAAATCACAAATCTTTTATTTCTAATAGTTATAATGACCCAGTCCGCACTGAAAGGGTTAACAAACCGGTTTCGTGCACAGGTAGATCCTTATCTACGTGCGATCTTTGCTCGAGCTCGCACCACACGCAGTTATATCGTTGTAATGAATTTAAAAATATGATTTCACCGCAAGCACGTTATGATTTTATTAAATCGAACAAGGGTTGCATAAATTGTTTAAGCTTATCGCATACATTAAAAGCATGTCAATCAAAGTTAACATGCAATAATTGTAAGAAATCTCATCATACTTTATTGTGTTTTGGTAATAAACGGGCGAATCGAAATAGTAAAAGCGTACCCAGTCCATCGAATGACTACGCTGATATGGACAGGCAGGTCAGTCGGTCCCAGGTGCATGGAATTCCGAGTGATGCCGCGCGGTCCGATTACGGTCGGTCCCAGGTTCAATCTCAACCTGTTGTTCAGTGTTACGATCATAATGATGCCGCTTCGAATACTTGTTTACACTCTAAGAAAACGATACAACAACAAAATAATACGACCGCTACCACGTTGACTCACAGTTCGGAAATAAAATCGAATAGTAATATTTTATTATCAACCGCTCAAATATACGCTCACTCGAATAAAGGGGAACGTAAAATAGTTAGATATTTAATAGATAATGGTTCCCAAAATAATTTAATAACTGTCAATTGTTGTAAATTACTTAAATTACCGATTATACCTTTAAATAATTCTTATATTAGAGGTATTGGATTAACCGCTCGCCCGATTCACGGATATGTTTATTTAAATATTGAATCTAGATTTTCTCCTAATAAATATTATATTCACGCTTTAGTAGTAGACTGTATTACAGATAAATTACCCGCTTATTTTATAAATTCCTCAAATATGAATCATATACGTAATTTACCGCTTGCCGATTCAAATTGGAACGTTCCAGGTGTGATTGATATGGTGTTAGGTGCTCAGTTATTTCCATATATATACTTAGGTAATCGTATAGATACTGGCTCACTAGCGCCACCTGCCGTAGAAACAACCTTCGGTTATGTTCTTATGGGTGACGTACCTGAAGTGAGTTACACCGGCATTATGAAACCGCAACATGATAATTTTTCTGTTATAAATGATAATAATACCTCTTTGTGACTATCTAGTACAGTTTATATTGATAATCCACCCGCTTTCGAAAATACTAAAATTCATTCTGCATTCACTTTAAATAAAACTTTCTCATCTATAACGCATAAAGACCTTGAGTCATTTTTACATAAATTTTGGGAATTAGAGGAGATTCCTCATGAGCGTCATCTTAGCCCTGAGGAAGCCGAGTGTGAAAACAAATATATGTTGGCTTGAGGGTAGATATTATCTTGTTGAACACCAAGTAAAACGATGTCACTTTTTGATTCCTGATTTAATCAACAATATGCTATCTTAACAATTCACTTTAACACTTGTCCAACTTTAACCAGTACGTACAACAGTCACTGAATCACACAATGTAACAACGATATAGTAAGTGCACCGGGCAAACGCAGTCGAACGAATGTTCATTTCAAGGCACGTTCCGCCTTTTTATACTAGCCGGCGCAGCTGGCTTATGAGTCACTTCTGTTGCAGCTGTTGTTTACGAGTGGAACGACACGGCCGGCGCACCTGGCTTGTGTGAGTCACTCCTATTGCACGTGCTATATAACATAAATATCGTTAACGCCGTCATATATTTCTACAATTACCCGCGATAATGATGGCCGATATACGGTTGAGTTACCATTTAGTAGAAATCCCGCCGACCTGGGCAAGTCTTATACTGTTGCTCACCGCCGTTTTCTTTCGCTCGAACGTAAGTTTGTTCAATTACCCTCACTCCGCGATGATTACGATATCGTTATACAGGATTACATTAGTAAAGGTTATTTAACTGAAATTAACGACACCGCTAAGGAAACCGATAACGGTTATTATATACCGCACCATGCAGTTATCCGCCCAAGTAAGACTACCACTAAACTACGTGTAGTTCTTGATGCTAGTGCTAAAACATCTAGTGGACTGTCACTTAATGACGTCTTGCATACTGGTCCAAATTTACAGGCAGACTTATTTTTGCTTTTACTCCGCTTTCGTTTGTTCCCTGTGGCATTGTGCGCTGATGTGGAACAAATGTACTTACGCATTAGGGTGACCACAGACCACCATATATATTTAAAAATATTGTACCGCTTTAAAAATGATAAACTTCGCATTTTCGCTTTTAACTGTCTGCCCTTTGGTTTAAAGTCATCACCTTATTTAGCAATGCGTACTATACGTCAATTAGCATCAGAAGAATGTTATCGTTATCCAGAAGCCGCTAGTGTAGCTGAGTCTCAATTATATATGGATGATCTCGTCACATCCCTACACGAAGATATTTCAGCTATCAAACTATCGAAACAACTAATTTCACTCTTTAAATCAGGAGGTTTTAATTTAACAAAATGGGCAAGTAACTTCACTGCCTTTCTTAATAGCCTTCCAGAAACGCACCGCTCTTCTGAAAGCTTCTCTGATGATGCTAATAATACCATGAAAGTTTTAGGCCTTGCATGGCTTCCCGCTAATGACTCATTTTTTATGACGAGCTCAAACACTAATGAAAAGTGCACTAAAAGAACAATATTATCTTTAGTCGCACGCTTGTTCGACGTGCTTGGTTTAG
Source organism: Bombyx mori (assembly GCF_030269925.1). Lineage (NCBI taxonomy): Eukaryota > Metazoa > Arthropoda > Insecta > Lepidoptera > Bombycidae > Bombyx > Bombyx mori. The sequence goes on from NC_085135.1 coordinate 6,482,862, forward strand.
TTGCTCCAGTTATACTGTTCGCTAAATTGCTTATTAAGGAACTCTGGAATTCTAAAATAGACTGGGATGATACACCTCCAGATACAATTATTTACCGCTACTCTTCACTTGTGAAAAAGCTTCCATTGCTTTCAACTATAGCAATACCGCGCCATATTGGAGTTTCCAAAGACTGTGAAGTAAATATTGTTGCATTTTGTGATGCAAGCTTGAACGCTTACGGTTGCGTTGTTTATTTACACATTACAGATCCCACAGGAGATATTACTTTAAGATTATTGTGCTCAAAATCAAAGGTTTCTCCGGTTAAGATAACTACATTAGCTCGCCTTGAGCTTTGTGCCGCTCTTGTTTTGTCAAAATTAGTTAAACTTATTTATAACGCTTATAATTCTTTACATCCTATCACCGCTATATACGCTTTCTCAGATTCTACAATTGCTCTTTCTTGGATTAAATCTTCCCCGCATAGATGGTCAATATTTGTAGGAAACCGCATCGCTCAAATTCAGGAGAATTTATCACCTGACCGCTTTTTTCATATTAATGGTAAGGAAAATCCTAGCGATTGTGTGTCACGAGGTCTTTTACCGTCACAAATTATTAATAACTCGCTTTGGTGGCAGGGTCCTTCTTGGGCCTGCTATCCTATTTCACAATGGCCTATTGAACCTTTTGTACCTTGTAAATCTGGAAGTGACATACCTGAAATGAAAAAATCTGTAACACTTACCGCTTTAACTGTTGTCGAAGATTCCCCAATATATCAACTTGGGTTGAGAATTTCGTCATGGTCAAAACTTCTTCGCTGTGTTGTTTATGTACTTCGATTTATAAGAAAATTACCGCGAAACAAGTTTGTAACCGCATTCGATTTAAATACTGCTGAGAAAGCTATTATTCGAGCTCTTCAAGCTAAATATTTTGGTCATGATATTGCCAGCATTAGAAAATTAGATTTACCTTCGAAAAATATTCGTAAACTTAGTCCATTTATTGACGAAGATGGAATTTTGCGTATTCAGGGTAGACTTTCGAACTCTGATTTACCGTTTGAAATGCAACACCCCGCTTTATTGCCAAAACACGATCACATAATAAATATTATTGTTGATTATTTTCATAATACAAACTTGCACACTGGTCCGGACCTTTTGATGTCCATTATTCGTCAACGCTTTTGGATATTGTCCGCTAGAAACGTTATAAGAAAAAGAGTGCATATGTGTAAATCATGTTTTCGAGTATCACCTTCACACCCAACTCCCATGATGGCTGACCTTCCGTCAAGCCGTGTAATGGAGGCCAAAGCTTTCTGTCACACTGGAGTAGATTACGCGGGCCCATTTAAGATAACGCTTGTACGCAAACGTGGTCATCATTCACAAAAGGCTTACATTTGCCTGTTCGTATGCTTAACGACAAAGGCTGTACATATTGAGTTAGCCTCGGATTTGTCAACGGACTCATTTCTTGCCGCTTTCAAACGTTTTATATCTCGTCGAGGTCCAGTTTCTTTCATGTATTCAGATAATGGCACTAATTTTGTTGGCGCAAAGGCTCAGTTAGATGAAATGTACAAACTTCTAGTTTCAAATAATTTTATATCCGCATGGAATGATGAATTAACTAAATACCGAATCATTTGGAAGATGATCCCGCCTCGGGCTCCACATTTTGGAGGTTTATGGGAATCAAACATTAAATCCGTTAAAACCCATTTAAATAGAGTAATAGGCGCACAAATTCTCACTTACGAAGAGATGTTAACGGTGTTGAATCAAGTAGAATGTCTTATGAATTCCAGACCTTTATGTCTTTTATCCGCAGATCCCAACCCCGAAATTCTCACACCCGCACATTTTTTGATGTCCACTCCTTTGCAGTATTTACCCGCGTCTGAATTGTCCGCAAATCAGATGAGTCTAACTAATCGCAAAGCGTTGTTAGATAGTTTGGTTAATTCCTATTGGAGGAAATGGAGATTAGAGTACCTGCATACGTTGCAAGTCAGACAGAAGTGGTGTACATCAGATAACCCCGTGAAGGTTGGGACAGTAGTTCTTATTCATCAAGATGACATTCCACCGCTCCGCTGGCCACTTGGCGTTATACAAGAGGTGTATCCAGGTGTCGATAACATTGTACGCGTTGCTTTGGTAAAAACGAAATCTGGATTTCTTAAACGTCCAGTTGTAAAATTATATCCGCTACCGCTAGAATAAATTAGAGTACCGCATGTCATCAACCGCTTCAACTCTACTCGTAAACATTCATGATGGCTTATTATTAATTAAAATTTGTTTCTTTTCAAATAACTTCCCGCTATTTAAGCTTTATGCTTCCTATCTTAGTATCTTTATATATTTGTTGAAAGTCCTGCGAACTTTCAAGGCGGGCAGGATGGTCACGCGCGGATTTAGTAATGGGATGCTAATGAATTATTGGGATGGCGCCACCTTTGGAGTTTGTCAGTTACTAATTACCGCGAGCGTAATTTAATCCAAAGCGTGGTGTTAGCTCCCGATCGATAACGCTTCACCGCTAGCTGCCTAGATGGCGGCACATGTACCGTAGTGCATGTAGTGCTTGTGCTTACGAAAAGCTACGTGAGCTTCGCCCCCCTCCCGCCGCCCGCGTGCTTCCATCGCCGAAGCCCGCACCACAGTCACTGGCAAGGTCTACAGGTGAGTGCAAGTTCTTTTAATTTATTGCCATTTTATTGCTGCTTCCGTGTAATCATTCGCCCGCCCGCTCGCTTATGTGTATTTAATTTATATCTTTAGTTTGATTACTAGCTTTTGTTTACCGCTATATAGTTTTACCGCTCCGCTAATTATAAGTGACAAACATTTGTCACATACCGCTTAGGACGGCTATTTACACGCCTTTCTACAACCCCGCTATATATGCTCCCGCCGCAGGAGGGCTATTTACACGCCCCCTTGCTACCCCAAGCCTATACCTGAATTTAGGCGAGAAGAGGCCTCATCAATATTCTTAGAAGAAACGTAGAGTGCGAGATCATCAGCATATTGTAGAACTTGACAAAAGGAATTAACCGAAAGCTCTAAATCGTACGTATAAATACTGTAAAGTAACGGGCTGAGGACTGACCCTTGGGGGAGCCCCTTCCACAGCTGTCTGGGAGAGGAAGAATAATTTGGAGCACGAATATATACGAATCTAGGAGACAGGAGATTAAAAATTATGTTTACAATCTTCGCAGGAATACTTAGCTGGAGCATTTTCTGCCTGAGCACTGGAAGAAGAACATTGTCATACGCAGATGATATGTCCAGAAAAACACCTACTAAAGACTCATTTTTAGAGAAGGAAATACGAACGTCTGTTACAAATATGCTTAAACTATCCATAGTACTAAAACCTTTTCGGAATCCAAATTGAGATTTAGCTAATATGTTTCTATTTTCCACAATCCATTCCAAACGATTCTTGATTAAATGTTCCAATATCTTAGCCATTGTACAGGACAAAGCGATTGGCCGATAGCTAGAAGGGTCAGAGCTGGGCTTTCCAGGTTTTAAAATAGGGATGTGTTTGTTGTGGATGTTTCAGTCATTGTTTTGATTATAATAAAACTATAATTGAATACTTAAATCACTCATTTTTAATTTTCTTTAGCGTCCATCTTTTACGTTACATTTTTATCTGTGTTGCCAGTCCTATAAACATCCCCCCCTTTTAAAGTACAACTCCCCTTTATCTATTATGTAATACATTTAGCCAATATCAACAAAATCCTTAAATCTAGTGGGTTTCTTAACTACTCGTCCACTCCTTGTTATTTTATCATTACTAGATTGTTCATTTAAGCCACCCCTGCTGGTCCTGCTGCTGGGAGTAGGTAGATTAGCATTATTTGTAGAACTATCCAAGGACCTACTTCTCTCCCGTGATCTTGCTGGACTCGCCTGGGTTGCCATGTTACTTCCACATACTATTTTTTCTAAGCTAGGCTCTTGTATAACATATTTAGCTGAAGGCTGACACATGCTATTATCTAATACAATATCAGGTATATATATATCTACAGCAAAATTATGATTTTTTTACTTTAGTTGTTCTACAATTGTTTTTTGTATCAGGTGATCTGTCTGGCACTCTTTCTAAAATATATTTTCTGTTTCTTCGGTATATTTTTCCTTCACTATCAGCTACTAAATAAGAACGGGGCTCAGTACATTTTTTTATAATTTTTCCTTTTTGCCAATTTGAATCTAATGTTTTCTTGAAATATACCTCTTGGTGAAGTTTTAATTGGGGTAATTCTTTTGCACATTTGTCATAATTCTTTTTTACAGAGTTTAAATGGTTATAATATTTACTGTCACAATAAAACAATTTAGGCTTAAGTGTGCTTCTAGGTACTGGTATGAGTGAATTTAAGTTTCTAGAGTACAATAATTGTGCAGGCGATGGCATATAAGGTTTAGGTGTATTTCTATAATTTAGCAAACCAAGGTATGGGTCTGAGCCATCCTCATTACATTTTCTTAGAATATTTTTAAATATTTTTACACCACTTTCACTTAACCCATTTGATTGAGAATGCTTTGGGTTTGATTTTATGTGCTCAAATTTATAATAAAAAGCAAATTCTTTAAATTTCTCTGACGTAAACTGTGTACCACAATCTGTAACTACAAGTGATGGTATGCCATGCCTTCCAAAAATAGATTTGCAGTTCACTATTACACAATCACTTGTCAAATTATCTAGTTTACATACTTCAATGAATTTAGTATAATAATCCATGAATACCAGATAATCTTTATTATTCAGAATACAATTCAATGCCAAGTGCACGGCTTGGGGTTCCCCCCGCACGGATGCGCGAGGCGAGGCCCTTTCGGAGTAGGCGATCGCGACCGGCTTCTGTCTCCTAAACAGAGGTACGGTCGCGACTTGCGTGCGGTGGAACGGGGAATCCCACGTGGACGTAACTGCTTCCAAACGTCGGGGGTCCCGATCAGGTGGCGCGCCGCCTCTACATGGGGGTGGTGCGGTCGATGGCACTATACGGGGCTCCCGTATGGTGCCACGCCCTGACCCGCAAGAACGTCGCGGCGCTGCGACGTCCGCAGCGCGCGATCGCGGTCAGGGCGATCCGAGGATACCGCACCGTCTCCTTCGAGGCGGCGTGCTTGCTCGCCGGGGCGCCACCCTGGGACCTGGAGGCGTGGTCTCGCCGCTTGGCGGACCCGTCGGCCGGCCTCCGTACCGTCGAGGCGGTCCGCCCGGTTCTCGCGGACTGGGTGGGCCGCGACCGCGGATGCCTCACCTTCCGGCTGACGCAAATGTTGACCGGCCATGTTGTTTTGGCCATGTTGTTTTGGCCGGTACCTTTTCAAAATAGCCGGAAGGAAACCGACGGCGCAGTGCCACCACTGCGCGGACCGCGACGAGGAAGACACAGCGGAACACACGCTGGCGCGTTGCTCTGGATTCGATGAGCAACGCGCCGCCCTCGTCGCGGTCATAGGAGAGGACCTCTCGCTGCCGCGCGTCGTGGCTACGATGCTCGGCAGCGACGCGTCCTGGAAGGCGATGCTCGACTTCTGCGAGTCCACCATCTCGCAGAAGGAGGCGGCGGAGCGAGAGAGGGAGAGCTCTTCCCTTTCCGCACCGATCCGTCGCCGTCGAGCCGGGGGCCGGAGGCGGGAATACGCCCGTACGTCCCGGCCCCTGTAGGTGGCGGCCTCCCCCCGGTGAAGGTCAAGGGGCGACCTGAGGGGGTGAGGCCGCGCGGCGCGCTACCAGCACTCTAGCGCGCTGCCGTGGAGTGAATAGAGCGACCGGTCGACCTATCCGTAACGATAGGATTTTTTAACGCTTACGGTTTCGCAAATCAACGTGATCAGGTTTGTGATTTTTTGCGTGACCATCAAATTGACATCTTTTTGGTGCAGTAGACCCTGCTTAAGCCCGCGCGTCGCGACCCTAAAATCGCGAACTATAACATGGTTAGGAACGACAGGCTCACTGCTCGTGGTGGTGGTACCGTCATTTACTATAGACGAGCCCTGCACTGCGTCCCACTCGACCCCCCCGCGATTTCTAACATCGAAGCATCAGTATGTCGAATCTCACTGACTGGACACGCGCCGATCGTTATCGCGTCCGTTTATCTTCCACCGGATAAGATCGTTCTAAGCAGTGATATCGAGGCGCTGCTCAGCATGGGAAGCTCTGTCATTCTGGCGGGCGACCTAAATTGTAAACACGTCAGGTGGAACTCACACACCACAACCCCGAATGGCAGGCGGCTTGACGCGTTAGTCGATGTTCTCGCCTTCGATATCGTCGCTCCGCTAACCCCGACTCACTACCCGCTAAATATCGCGCATCGCCCGGATATACTCGACATAGCGTTATTAAAAAACGTAACCCTGCGCTTACACTCGATCGAAGTAGTTTCAGAGTTAGATTCAGACCACCGTCCCGTCGTTATGAAGCTCGGTCGCGCTCCCGATTCCGTTGCCGTCACGAGGACTGTGGTGGATTGGCACACGCTGGGCATCAGCCTGGCTGAATCTGATCCACCATCGCTCCCGTTTAACCCGGACTCTACCCCGTCTCCTCAGGATACCGCTGAAGCCATAGACATCTTAACGTCACACATCACCTCGACATTAGATAGGTCATCGAAGCAAGTTGTAGCGGAGGACTTCCTTCATCGCTTCAAATTGCCCGACGATATTAGGGAACTCCTTAGAGCTAAGAACGCCTCGATCCGCGCCTATGATAGGTATCCTACCGTGGATAATCGTATTCGAATGCGTGCCCTACAACGCGACGTAAAGTCTCGCATCGCCGAAGTCCGAGATGCCAGATGGTCTGATTTCTTAGAAGGACTCGCGCCTTCCCAAAGGTCTTACTACCGCTTAGCTCGTACTCTCAAATCGGATACGGTAGTAACTATGCCCCCCCTCGTAGGCCCCTCAGGCCGACTCGCGGCGTTCGATGATGATGAAAAAGCAGAGCTGCTGGCCGATACATTGCAAACCCAGTGCACGCCCAGAACTCAATCCGTGGACCCTGTTCATGTAGAATTAGTAGACAGTGAAGTAGAACGCAGAGCCTCCTTGCCACCCTCGGATGCGTTACCACCCGTTACCCCGATGGAAGTTAAAGACTTGATCAAAGACCTATGTCCTCGCAAGGCTCCCGGTTGCGACGGTATATCCAACCGCGTTATTAAACTTCTACCCGTCCAACTCATCGTGATGTTGGCATCTATTTTCAATGCCGCTATGGCGAACTGTATCTTTCCCGCGGTGTGGAAAGAAGCGGACGTTATCGGCATACATAAACCCGGTAAACCAAAAAATCATCCGACGAGCTACCGCCCGATTAGCCTCCTCATGTCTCTAGGCAAACTGTATGAGCGTCTGCTCTACAAACGCCTCAGAGACTTCGTCTCATCCAAGGGCATTCTCATCGATGAACAATTCGGATTCCGTACAAATCACTCATGCGTTCAACAGGTGCACCGCCTCACGGAGCACATTCTTGTGGGGCTTAATCGACCAAAACCGTTATACACGGGAGCTCTCTTCTTCGACGTCGCAAAAGCGTTCGACAAAGTCTGGCACAATGGTTTGATTTTCAAACTATTCAACATGGGCGTGCCGGATAGTCTCGTGCTCATCATACGGGACTTCTTGTCGAACCGCTCTTTTCGATATCGAGTCGAGGGAACCCGCTCCTCCCCACGATCTCTCACAGCTGGAGTCCCGCAAGGCTGTGTCCTCTCACCCCTCCTATTTAGCTTATTCGTCAACGATATTCCCCGGTCGTCGCCGACCCAGCTAGCCTTATTTGCTGACGACACAACCGTTTACCACTCAAGTAGAAAAAAGTCCCTAATCGCGAGTAAGCTCCAGAGCGCAGCGTTAACCCTCGTTCAGAAAATGGCGCATAGATAGCCGGCCGTCGCTATCATCGAGGGCCCAACTTCTCAAAGTGAGCGCGGAAGTTCCACCGACCATCCAGTTCGAGGCCGAGGTACCGAAGACCGTCACCCCGACCCCGACGCGGACGCCTCCGATCACGAGGTGGGCACCCAGAGGCGGCGCTCGTCCCGGCCCGTGAAACAGCAGGGCCTGGGTTTTGTCGAGCGCCACCTCGAGCCCCAACTGTCGGATCCTAGTGACGACGTGTGCCACGCCTGCGCACGCCAGACGGGCAGACTCCCGGTAGTCCGTCCCCGGAGCCACGACCAACGTGTCGTCGGCGTAACAAATTACGCTCAGCCCGGGGAGGGGACCCCGAATGACGCCCCGCAGGACCCAGTCGTAGCCGATGTTCCACAGCAGGGGGCCCAGGACAGACCCTTGCGGAACACCGCGCTCGACCGAAAAGCGGTACATCGCCCCACCGTGTCCGATGCACTGGATCGACCTGCCCTCGAGGTAGGAGCCGATCAGTCGGCGGAGGTATGCGGGGACGCCGTGATACTCCAGCGCCCCCGCGATCACCGACCAGGGCAGGGTGTTGAAGGCGTTCCTTACATCTAAGGATAACGCCATCGCCACCCCGCCCCGGGATACGGCTTCGTCGGAGAGGGCCCGCACGCGCACGATGAATAATCAGCGTGTACAGCATAATACGCAAGAGTCCAATGTCCAAGACAACTTGCGCAACGATAACGCAAATAATTATGACAACTTAGAGTTTTTTCGTACCTAAACAGTGCACTCATTCGATTTTTAGTTATAGTAATTTTTGTGTAATTAAGTGTCAACTTAAAAATAGTAATATCGATCTTAATTTATTAATCGATAGTGCAGCTAGTTTAGTAGAATTTATTGAATTTAGTACAACAGTATAAGATAGTTAAAGAAGAAATTAGTGGTAATTTAGAGTCGATGGGATATATTTATTTAAATATTATAATTAATCATGTGAATTTTGCTCAACGCAGTTGCAGATGCATTGAGCCGGATACCTATTACATCGAACAGCTTAAAGGAAATGCAACAGCATGTAGTATCGTTCATGACAAGAGCACAGGCTCGTAGGTTACGAATTGACTGTGACAATAATAACATGACTACGGAGGTATCCTCTACTCCAAGGCCTGATCAACCTAAAGTAGTGGAAATCCTCAAACGACCAATTGATGCTATTTTGTAATAAAAATACATTAAAACAGATAGAAAAATTCAAACATTTTACTAGTGATAATGGTAACTGCAAATTCGTGCTTGAAAAATCAGCAATTTTTATAACTTCTCAATCGTTGTCTACCGTAAGTGTGTTAATGAGAGAATTATAACGTTTTTGCAAGCAAATCAAAATAAACGTGCTCATAATAATTAAAAGCAAGCGCTATGAACGACTTGTAAACAATTTTGTAAAGGAAATAAGCCATTTGAAAGATTTTCCCAAGTTACTTGTTATTAAAGATGTGACAAGAATTACTGACAAAGACACAAAGACTGTGATCCTAAATGACTTCCACCTGTTACCCACGAGTGGCCACGCGGGGGTAAACAGAATGTTAAATAATATTAGGAAGTATTATTATTGGCCAGGAATGACCAATGAAGTATCAGAATACGTATCGTACGGTTATCACATCCACGGCATCCACTGCTTTTGACAGAGTTAGTTTAGATTTAATGGGGTCATTAGATGTAGATAATTTTAAAGGATAATAAAGCATATAGATAATAAAGCATAAAGATAATAAAGCATTCATAAAAATAATACAAAGAAGTTTGTAACTTAAAATATTGTTTTATTGGCTTTTTGTTAGTAAAGTATGAAATTTAATAATATTTTGTGTAATTTAGTTTAAGTAAAAAAAAAAGGAATTATATAATAATATTTTTTTTTAAAAGAGGGGAGATGTAGTGTGCAGCTCGCCTAACCTTATATTTGTAACTGCACACACTAAATTATAAGAGTATTACACGAATTGTCGACTTGAACAGTTCTCTTTTATTTTCACCTACAACACTCCAATACAGATTGAAAGTTTACTGGTGGCCCGAAGGCCTTTCCAGTTTCACTAGGACAGGTGGGCGAGCAAAGGCTCAGCCAAGAGGGGCGCGACTTGCTAACAGCTGCCCGAGCGCCTCCGAAGGAGACTTAACAGCTCAAGAGCAGCTGCTTCGCGAATGAATCTACTACCGGATCGGAATCGCGACCCGCTGAGAAGATCCGGCGAGAAACTCAGCGAGCTGATTCATGGGTTAGGTTGCACGGCGAACTCTTTGTCGAGTTCGACGAGTACGGTTACCGGGGTCCCTAAGCCTGCTCCTAGTATTAGAGCTGAAGGCATCTAATGCAAAGGTTATTGGATCTGATGGATCCGTAAGGACGTGTCTAGGGCGTCGACGGTGACTGGCTCCTGCATGGTCAGGATTCGGGGAGTAGTCAGCGGCGGCAACGATAAGGCGGTTATCATGACGCATAGCCTTATCGAAGTATCGTTCCGACGCTGACTTCATGTATTTCCGAATTGATTCGAGGCCCAGGTCGTCGTGTATGTCAACGTTCCTCACGAACCACGGAGCCCCGACAGCTAACCTGCAAAAGCGGGATTGTAGGGATTGGAGGGTGTCTATGTGTGTGCAGGCCGCGTGAGCGAACACCACACTCGCGTAAGTCATGACGGGCCTTATGCAAGTTTTGTAAAGTGTCACCTTGTTCCGAAGGGACATTTTACTCCGCTTACAGATCATGGGGTAGAGTCTACCGAGAATAAACGCGGCACGGTCACGGACTGATTTTATATGCGGGCGGAATGTCATCGATGCATCCAGGGTAACGCCCAGGTACTTGACCTTCCTAGCCCAGGGTATGGGTTGTCTAAAGAGAGTAATAGGGGGTGTGAGATTCCTCCTCCTAATCCGGGAGGAAATCCGTGTGGAACTTCCCCTCTGAAATAGCACCGCAGTACTTTTCGCTGGGTTGATGTCTATGCGCCATTTTCGGAACCACTGTCCTAGGGCTAGGGCTGCGCTCTGAAGCTTCTTCGCGATTAGGGACTTATTTCTACTAGAATAGTAAACAGTCGTGTCGTCGGCGAATAAAGCTAAATGGGTCGGCGGCGACCGGGGAATATCGTTAACGAATAAGCTAAATAGGAGGGGTGAGAGGACAGAGCCTTGCGGGACTCCAGCTGTGAGAGGTCGTGGGGAGGAGCGGGTTCCCTCGACTCGATATCGAAAAGAGCGGTTCGACAAGAAGTCCCGTATGATGAGCACGAGACTATCCGGCACGCCCATGTTGAATAGTTTGAAAATCAAACCGTTGTGCCAGACTTTGTCGAACGCTTTTGCGACGTCGAAGAAGAGAGCTCCCGTGTATAACGGTTTTGGTCGATTAAGCCCCACAAGAATGTGCTCCGTGAGGCGGTGCACCTGTTGAACGCATGAGTGATTTGTACGGAATCCGAATTGTTCATCGATGAGAATGCCCTTGGATGAGACGAAGTCTCTGAGGCGTTTGTAGAGCAGACGCTCATACAGTTTGCCTAGAGACATGAGGAGGCTAATCGGGCGGTAGCTCGTCGGGTGATTTTTTGGTTTACCGGGTTTATGTATGCCGATAACGTCCGCTTCTTTCCACACCGCGGGAAAGATACAGTTCGCCATAGCGGCATTGAAAATAGATGCCAACATCACGATGAGTTGGACGGGTAGAAGTTTAATAACGCGGTTGGATATACCGTCGGAACCGGGAGCCTTGCGAGGGCGTAGGTCTTTGATCAAGTCTTTAAGTTCCATCGGGGTGACGGGTGGTAACGCATCCGAGGGTGGCAAGGAGGCTCTGCGTTCTACCTCACTGTCTACTAATTCTAAATGAACAGGGTCCACGGATTGAGTGCTGGGCGTGCACTGGGTTTGCAATGTATCGGCCAGCAACTCTGCTTTTTCGTCATCATCGAACGCCGCGAGTCGGCCTGAGGGGCCTACGAGGGGGGGCATAGTTACTACCGTATCCGATTTGAGAGTACGAGCTAAGCGGTAGTAAGACCTTTGGGAGGGCGCGAGTCCTTCCAACAAATCAGACCATCTGGCATCTCGGACTTCGGCGATGCGAGACTTTACGTCGCGTTGTAGGGCACGCATTCGAGTACGATTATCCGCGGTAGGATACCTGTCGTAGGCGCGTATTGAGGCGTTCTTAGCTCTTAGGAGCTCCCTAATATCGTCGGACAATTTGAAGCGGTGAAGGAAGTCCTCCGCTACAACTTGTTTCGATGACCTATCTAATGTCGAGGTGATGTGTGACGTTAAAATGTCTATGGCTTCAGCGGTATCCTGAGGAGACGGGGTAGAGTCCGGGTTAAACGGGAGCGATGGTGGATCAGATTCAGCCAGGCTGATGCCCAGCGTGTGCCAATCCACCACATTCCTCGTGACGGGAACGGAATCAGGAGCGCGACCGAGCTTCATAACGACGGGACGGTGGTCTGAATCTAACTCTGAAACTACTTCGATCGAGTGTAAGCGCAGAGTTACGTTTTTTAATAACGCTATGTCGAGTATATCCGGGCGATGCGCGATATTTAGCGGGTAGTGAGTCGGGGTTAGCGGAGCGACGATATCGAAGGCGAGATCATCGACTAACGCGTCAAGCCGCCTGCCATTCGGGGTTGTGGTGTGTGAGTTCCACCTGATGTGTTTACAATTTAGGTCGCCCGCCAGAATGACAGAGCTCCCCATACTGAGCAGCGCCTCGATATCACTGCTTAGAACGATCTTATCCGGTGGGAGATAAACGGACGCGATAACGATCGGCGCGTGTCCCGTCAGTGAGATTCGGCACACTGATGCTTCGATATTGGCGAGCGCGGGAGGATCGAGCGGGACGCAATGCAGGGCTCTTCTATAGTAAATGACGGTACCACCACCACGGGCAGAGAGCCTGTCGTTCCTGACCATGTTATAGTTCGCGATTTTAGGGTCACGGCGCGCGGGCTTAAGTAAGGTCTCCTGTACTAAAAAGATATCAATTTGATGGTCACGCAAAAAGTCAGAAACCTGATCACGTTGATTTGCGAGACCATAAGCGTTAAAAAATCCTATCGTTACGGATAGGGGCTTAATTCTACTTATATACGCCATTGATTACCGGCGGAGTGAGGGGAGGAAGTACGTATTTAATGAGGCGTATACGTCGGCGTATTCTTGCACAACGGCGATAAAGTGTTGTGCAGTGGAGGCAGCGCGAATGGCGTCGCCCAAAGCGTTAACGCGCTCAAAGTTGATCGACTGAAAGAAGTCGATCGCTAAAGCGAGATTGTCGGACGCGGTCGGAGGGCAAGTCGCGGGAGAGGGACGAGTCGCGGGGGCGGGACGAATCGCGGAGGAGGGAGTTGAAGCCGTGTTCGTGTACGGCAGCGGTTTCGCCCAGGCCGAGACACTGGGCACCGCCGCCGGAACGAACGCTGGCTTAGCCTGCGACGCAGAGGGTGCCGAGGCCTTGATGTCTGGGCCGGAAGCTCGGAGGCGGTTTTGGCGGGCGACGCGGCGATTTATTTTCGGGGCTCGGGGGCATCCGCGGTAATTTGCGGGGTGACCCTGTGTTCGACACAGGACGCAGCTAGGCGGTTCCGTCGCGGTTTTTTGATCGCGAGTGCATAGGGCCGTGGCCTGATCGCCTAAACACTTGACGCATCGGGGGCGCGCGTGACAGTTACGGGAAGAGTGCCCGTACAATTGACAGTTATGGCACTCGCTAGGAGTGCCTTTCTTATGGGGGGCTTCGACAGCGATACCAGAGAGCCTACAGACGGTCTGTGTGTTAAAGATTTTCTTACCATCGGGGGTAGGCTGGAGAGCGACTAGAACCATATTATATGGCTCCCTACCGCGACCAGTGTGCATACGGTGCACAGAATTCACTGGTAGGCCTTGTTCTAACAGGTCGGCTTTTACGAGCTCTACATCTAACTCTTTAGGGATCCCGCGTATTACAACGCGGAGTTCGCGCTCCTGCTGAAGCGTATAAGTGTGGAAGCTTATACGCTCCTTACGGAGGTAAGAGGTGAGGGCCCTATGGTCATCAGATGATTGCACCTTTATTTGGATGCCGTTCGCGAGGTTACGGGCATTCGTGAAATTGATATTTTTGGCCTTAAGGGCCAGGGAAACTCGATCCCAAGCTGCCTTCTCTTGAAGGATTACCGGGGGAGGGGTCTGGGATTTATTTTGTGCCACCGGACGCGGCGACGGAGTGGCACGGGCTGGAGGCGCAACGGGAGTCTGGGGACGGGGGCGCGACGCGTTCGCGGCTTTGCTAATTTTAGCGGCCGCGGGAGCTCGAGACTCCGCGGCACGCTTCTTACCCTTTTGTACCAGGGTAAATCCATCCGTCGATGAGGCGGGGGCGAGGTCGACCTCCATCTCCGAGTCAGAGTCGGAGGACGAGGAGGCGGGCGCAGGTGACCTACGAGCAGGTGTTTTGGAGGGCGCGACGGAGGCCGCGGATGATCGCACAGCTGGAACGGTGGCCACGGCGGACGACGCAGCAGTTTTACTCACCAGTATAGGCGACGCGGGAACGGCAGGCACGACGGAGGCTGCGGTGCTCGATGCAGAAGCTTTGCACGCAGGTACAGGCGACGCAGGAGCAGCGAGCTCGGCGGAGTCCACGAGAGGGCTTGCTGTGTGATCGGCCTTGAAGGCCAGAAACTCGGAAGTGAGCTTTGGGTAGCGAAGCCGGAGAAATTCCGCGAATTTTTTTTTTATTTTTTTATTTTTTTTTTATTGCTTAGATGAGTGGACGAGCTCACAGCCCACCTGGTGTTAAGTGGTTACTGGAGCCCATAGACATCTACAACGTAAATGCGCCACCCACCTTGAGATATAAGTTCTAAGGTCTCAATTATAGTTACAACGGCTGCCCCACCCTTCAAACCGAAACGCATTACTGCTTCACGGCAGAAATAGGCAGGGTGGTGGTACCTACCCGGGCGGACTCACAAGAGGTCCTACCACCAGTAATTACGCAAATTATAATTTTGCGGGTTTCATTTCTATTGCACGATGTTATTCCTTCACCGTGGAAATCAATCGTGAACATTTGTTGAGTACGTATTTCATTACAAAAATTGGTACCCGCCAGCGGGATTCGAACACCGATGCATCGCTAAACACGAATGTACCGGACGTCTTATCCGTTAGGCCACGACGACAGCGTCCATTATGGATACGTGCCCAGGTGGGGCTGCCCCGGGACTTTGAATACACTCGCCTTGCGGCGAGGCCCCAACTTCTCGGAACTGAGCGGTTCTATTGAACACAGGTGGCGATGCGGCGCGATTACTACAGGACAAAGAAAAAACACAACAAAACAGGAATAACAAAAAGAAACAAAACAAATAAATATGTAAGCTTGAAGGTAGACATTATCTTGTTGAACACCAAGTAAAACGATGTCACTTTTTGATTCCTGATTTAATCAACAATATGTTATCTTAACAATTCACTTTAACACTTGTCCAACTTTAACCAGTACGTACAACAGTCACTGAATCACACAACGTAACAACGATATAGTAAGTGCACCAGGCAAGCGCAGTCCAACGAATGTTCATTTCAAGGCACGTTCCGCCTTTTTATACTAGCCGGCGCAGCTGGCTTATGAGTCACTTCTGTTGCAGCTGTTGTTTACGAGTGGAACGACACGGCCGGCGCACCTAGCTTGTGTGAGTCACTCCTATTGCACGTGCTATATAACATAAATATCGTTAACGCCGTCACGGCCATACTGACGTGCGCTCGTCCTCGTGCGCGCATTCTTATGGTATGTCTGTGAACAACAAACGTGTTCGTTCATCCTGACATTAACGGATGCAACTTAAAACGTAGTCTATGATATTAACAATCTAGTACGGTTCGGTTCCCATAATTCTTCAGAAAATCCTATACTGGCTATAAATAACCTTCAGACTGCTTACATACCTGGGCCAGTTCATTTAAAACTCTTCAGGTATGTAAGTATGTCCCTTTTAGACCTGAATTGTTATCCCTTCAGTTTTTCGAACTGGACCGGATAATGCTAGACCGAATCGCAATCCCTGTAGCTAATTGTTGTGGCTAATCTGGATGAAAATCAAGCCAAGCCATTGGACCGGACAGACCCTTCAATGACTTCACACTTTTTTTTTTTTTTCTTTTTTTTTTTTTGCTAGTCCGGATTAACATCTCTCTAGCCACATACAATTCTCTTCTTTTTTTTTTTTTTTTTAATCTGCGTGTACGGTAGCGTTTGTTAAAACATTTATTAAACCAGAACATTTATACGGAATTTCTTCAGAAATAGTGCGAGACCGACCATCGTTTTCTACATTTCCAACACCTGCACCTGAGGTGCCTGAGCTTACAGACATTGTATCACTACCCACAGACTATGTTTGTTGTATCGCTATTTGCGAACAAAAATGTCGTTTCTATTGCCAGTGATAGAGTCGTCATCATTAAGATCAGTTTCATGAACAAGATTAATTAACCCATCTGTGTACGCCGTCACGTCATATAATTTTCAGAAATTTCTAGTAGGCCTGACGGGCCTCGAGGTATTTCACGTAAGTTTTTATGGGGAAATTTGTACACTCTATTAGAACTATTTACATGTCTCAATTTATACCTATCGTTTTCCAAAAACTGCAGTAATGTTGAAGGGACCTTTACATTTTCGGTCAACTTACGAAAACAAAATCCCCAGCGGAAAAGAGTTTGACTTTAGCTTTGCCTCGACTAAACCAAGCTTCTGTTTGTGCCCTTTTTTTATGTTTTCGCCGGTCTTCGACCGTGCTAAATCAAGATCTAATCTAGAGGGATTATCACTCTGTTGAAACTTTAAGATATTTCAAGTGAACTACCCTGAACGGCAAACGTCTATTCTATTGGAGTAAACCCTGTTACTCGACAACGTGCACTATTAAGGGCGAGTTGAATATCCCCTAAGTGCTCTTGCCATCATGATTGGTCTAAGTTACTTTCAGATCAAAGAGTGACTTGTTCATGAAACCGCTTACCATTGAATAAATTACTATGACTTTGTTTTATAAGACTACATTCTGACCCTGAATGGAACATAAAGGGGAAGCCAAAACCACTTATCTGTAACACACTGAAGCTCTGGAACACACGTTGACGTCTCTGGTTGCACCTGCCACAGCACCTGGAGCAGTGTCGTTTTTCTTCTTGTAGCGCATGGAACACCCAGAAGCTACATGACTCACATCACCGCACACGTAACAGCTGACTTGCAGGCGAGAGCCGGGTGCCCACGGATGAGGAGGTTGTTCAGGTTTTGCTGGAATATCGAAAAAAGTTTGAGAGCAGTATCTGTCGCAACACCCTTCGGCACGATGCCCAGGTTTTCCGCAGAAATGGCAGCTTCCACGGAAAAAAACTTCGAGAGCGTTTTGGTTCTTTATCAGGATCTTCGTTTTTTCTTTTGAGGGTAAAGCCACGTAATGTGTGAAATAGACGATTTTTTTGTGGTAATAACGACAGAGTTCAATTCCCGACGGATTCTTTCATCACACTGCGACAGTATTGATATAACAAATCCGGTGGCTATTTGTTCTGGCACATTAGCGTCGGGAATCTTCTTTATAAGTTGCCATAGCCGGATACCGGCTTCAGCTGGTCCCTTTTTGCTTTCCATTTCAAATTTAATAACCAGGTCGAAGTGGTCTTGCATCATTAGATAATTTTGTCAGCATCTCTTTAATAGTAGGCCAGGATATTTTACCAGACTGTATTTTTGTGAGGCAAGTAGCAGCTCGAGCCTTAAGCGAATGTGTGAGAGTCAAAATTAAATCGACACCATCCAATACTTCAACTACTTTAAACGGCCCTTTAAACTTCGTATCTAATTTCGTTTGATTATGCTCTTCGTATTAATGTGTGGACGAGCTCACAGCCCACCTTGTGTTAAGTGGTTACTGGAACCCATACACATCCACAGCGTAAACGCACCACACAACTTGAGATAGAAGTTCTAAGGTCTCAGTATAGTTACAACCGCTGCCCCACCCTTCAAACCGAAATACACCACTGCTTCACGGCAGAAATAGGCAGGGTGATGGTACCCGTGCGGTCGATGGCACTATACGGAGCACCCGTCTGGTGCCACGTCCTTACCCACGAGAACGTCGCCGCGCTGCGACACCGGCAGCGCGCGATCGCAGTCAGAGTTATTCAATTATACCTCACAGTCTCCTACGAGGCGGCGCGCCCTAGCGCAAGTGCAGCCGGAGCGCGGGGGCTCCAATATCGGCAGTCCGTGCTGGAGGCGTGGTCTCGTCGTTTGGCGGACCCGTCGGCCGGCCTCCGTACCGTCGAGGCGATCTGCCCGGTTCTCGCGGACTGGGTGGGCCGCGACCGCGGAAGTCTCACCTCCGGCTACCTGTGCAGACTCACAAGACATTTTACCACCATGCAAACTTCTTACCGCAACAAATCTTACCAGCCACCACGCAAACTACAATTTTACGGGTTCCACCTCTCTTACACGATGTTACTCCCACACTGAGGAAGCCAACCGCGAACACTTGTCAAGCACGCACAAGCACGCACTTCACCGGAAAAACCTGCATCCGCCAGCGGAACCCGAACACCGCCGCATCGCCAGACACGAACGCACCGGACGTCTTATCTTACAGGTCACGACGACTTCAGATGTGTCAATTTTTCTTCCCCACGGAAACTTGCTTGCTTTCTTGTTTGCTTGCTTGCTGGAGCCCGAAGTCATCGAACGTGTAGTGTTATTGGTATTGAATCGAGTAGATTCTAAAATTTCAGCGACAATTCACTGTCTCATGTCCTGGTTTACTGTACTAGTGCCATGTAACTCTAGCAGTAGTCATTGGCTTAAAAACGATTCGTGTCGGAACTACCCACTCGTCATAACAGATCCATTATTGCGATCGAAGTTTCACTTGAGATTTGCACTTGCCTTAATTTCTTGCAATAGCTTGTTACGTGTTGTATTTCCGTTAGTAAATGCCATGTGATGAAGTCGACAGTCAAACTGGGCAACATGAGCCAGAACGTAAGATGTGACGATTTCTTCGTGGCTCAGATCTTCCATCGAGGTAACAGAGACGTTATTACACGACTTACGTATGCTGCATTCACGCTCTTGTGGCGTACCACTACTAGTATTCTGATCTGCATCATGTTTTTTTTTGCTGTACTTCGAACATGTTCAAACACGTCACGCCAGTGAGAGTAGAGTCCTGATCTCACTTCTGATGTAAGCTGTTGTTTACGAGTGGAACGACACGGCCGGCGCACCTAGCTTGTGTGAGTCACTCCTATTGCACGTGCTATATAACATAAATATCGTTAACGCCGTCAAATACTTCCAGGAAAACAGTTTGTCAGCAGATGTACCACGAACACAGAAATAACAAAAAGAAACAAAACAAATAAAAACTTCCAAAAAAAAAACACTTGGTCGGCAGATGTACCACGAACACAGGCCGCGCGAACAATGGCCGGGCTAACAAAAGCCGGGCGAACAAAGGCCGGGCGATCAAGTGGTCGATGGGCACGTCCGCGCGTGACGGGTGCCTCTATCGGAATGGCGTGCCGTTATACGTGGCATCCCTAAAGAGTTGGATGCCGAGCTCGTCAAGGCCGACCTTCTCGAACAAGGTCTACTGGTTAACTCCGTACACCGCATGCACACAGGCCGCGGAAGGGAGCCATATAATATGGTTCTCGTCGCCCTCCAGCCTACCCCCGAGGGTAAGCAAATATTCAACATCCGAACGGTCTGTAGCCTTTCCGGAATCGCAGTCGAAACCCCACACAAGAAAGGCACACCTAGCCAGTGCCATAACTGCCAATTATACGGGCATTCTTCCCGTAACTGTCACGCACGCCCCCGATGCGTCAAGTGCTTAGGCGATCACGCCACGGCCCTATGCACTCGCGATCAAAAAACCGCGACGGAACCGCCTAGCTGCGTCCTGTGTCGAACACAGGGTCACCCCGCAAATTACCGCGGATACCCCTGAGCCCCGAAAATAAATCGCCGCGTCGCCCGCCAAAACCGCGCCCGCCAAAAATTAAATACGTACGTCCTCCCCTCACTCCGCCGGTAATCAATGTATGTAGTGTGTAAGTCAGTTCAGTATAATTAAAGTCGTCGCACAGACAATACGTGTTTTAATCAACAACATCTAGGCCCCACACCTCATGGTGACCCTGCCTTGCGCAATCACCTAGGTATCGGGTTTCGCGACAGGTACCGGGCGACGGCGCGACGGACTAATACGCGAGATCAGCGAATTCCTGTGTGCCTCAGTGTACGAAGTTAATATTTTTGAATTATAAAAGTTTTAAAACAAAGAGAATGACGCCAACCACTGCACCGACAACGTCGTTTGAAGACGATCAACAGAAATTTTATATTAAAATTATATACAATGGGCAACGGAAACAATAAGCAAGAGATAAAGAGGTGATTGTTGGAGAAAATACTATGATAGAGTCTCATATCGAGAGGAACAACATCATATTGCTGTTGGCCTTGGGAATAATAATACTTATGATTTTCGCTGTACTTATGAAAAAAGTACTGGACAAACAGAAGAAATGGATAGATAAAAGAATTAATACTGAGTTTATAAGAAGAATGCGTATGCGGCTGTCCAAAAGGATCCATGGCGAAGGAGAAGGAGTTGAGGATGTGTAGTGCTTTTATTATTATAATTTTTTTTATTATCTTTTTTTTTTCTGTGAGCTATAAAGCTAAAAGTGCTATGGTTGTGTTTTGTGTGCTACTTACTACGATTCCAGAACAAGGTTCCGTCACGGTTTTTTTTAATGAACTTTAAGTTTAGTTTATAATTAGTGCGTATATTTTAATCTCAATTAAAATTTATGGAAGAAAATGTAAAACAAATCTTACTCAAAAATTCTTACTTATAGTACTGAATCGAACTTAAAATATAATAATTTTGACAAAATGGAAACCTTTGAGATAAGAACGGCAACATCATTAATTCCTATAATGGATGGTTCTGAAGAAATAACAGAAAAAATTATTGACACTACGGAATTATATTATAGTGATTGCTTAAAAAATAAAGATCAAGTAAAGTTACTAATATCTTTCGTGTTAAAAACCAGACTTACTAAATGTGCTAAGTTAAAATTAAAAAGTGAATATAATGATATAGAAAGTCTCGTAAAAGACATGAAATCTTATTTGCTTACAAAAAAATCTGCAAATTCAATGCTTTCTCAAATAAATAACTTAAGTCAAAATAATATGTCTATTAGCGAATATGGAAATAAATTATCAGAATTATTCATAGGCCTGACTATCGCACAAGCTGACGGTAACGAAAAAGCATGTGAAATACTAAGACCTATAAATGAAAAACTTGCAATCAAAAGATTTTCTGATGGGTTAAGAAATAGGCGATTAAGTACTATTATTTCAGCACGCACCACTATTTGGACCTAAAAGACGCGGTGCGAGCAGCGGAAGAGGAGGAGTTGGCTCAACCTTCATCATCTAGCAATATTTTCAACATGAGAGGTAGGTCAAATAACAGATATAATAACAGAGGAGGTCGAACTAATTATTACAAGAACAATTTTAGTCTCAAAAAACCATTCGGATATGGTAATTATGCCACAGTTAATAAATATAATAATTTTAAGCAAGAACATTTCAATAATAATTCTCGTGGTGGATATTACCGTGGAACAAGTAATAACAGGGGAAATAATTATAATTATTCATCAACAAGATATTATCGTGGTAGAGGAAATCCTAGAAGTTTACAACATAGAATGTTTCCGGTTCAATTGTGTGGCAATACGGAAACACAAAAAGAAAAATTAGAAAATGAAAATCAGTTTTTTCGGTGTTAAATATTTTAATATTCTGACTTGTAATGAAAATGTTAGATACGCTCATTTTAATGTTAATAATAACAAATGTACATGGCTAGTAGATACTGGAGCATCGATTTCAGCAGTTACCAAGAGAGTATTAATGGAACAAATTCCACTATTTAAAGACAACATCGAAATAAATGGTAGTGGGGGAAAACTCAATCTGAAGGATTTGTTTATTTATCTTTATATGATCAAAATGGAACTTGCTTTAATCATAAATTTTATTGGTTTGATAAATTACCCTGTAAATCAGAAGGAATACTTGGGCTAGACTTTTTATCAAATTTTGATTCACATATTGACTTAGAAAATAATATATTAAAATTACGTAATGTACATGAGTGTACCGTATCACTTTATACGACACCTACTATTTCTTTTAACTGTCTGACTGTACCTGCTAGGAGTGAATCAATCCATTATATACAATTACAGAATAATAGATTGAACCATGATATCGTTGTTTTACCAAAACAACTACAAGAAAATTTGTACTTAGCAGCTTTAATAGTTAAACCTGTAGATAGTATTATACCGATTAAAATATTGAATACCGGTGAGGAACTAATTACTATACCAACTTTTCAGTCAGAAGTACATTCGTTAAATGAATATCAAATCTGTCAATTTACTGCATGTAAGTCGAATGCAGATCGAGCTAGTACTTTGTTATCAGCCTTGAACTTAGATCATTTACACTTTACAGAACGGACGACTATAGAAACCATTTGTTCCAAGTATAGCGATATATTTTATTTACCAGGAGATAAGCTTACAACTACTAATGCATACGAACATAACATTTATTTAAAATCAAATGCCAATCCTATTTATACAAAACCATATAGATTACCTAATAGTCAAAAACCAGAAATAGGTAAACAAATTAAGCAATTGTTAAAAGACGATATTATAGAAGAAACTCAAAGTGAATGGTCAAGTCCTATTTTACTTGTACCAAAAAAGTCCGACAATACTAATAAAAAGTGGAGATTAATTATTGATTACCGTAAATTAAATGAAATTATTCAAGACAATAAATTCCCATTGCCTAATATAACGGAAATTTTAGAATCTCTTTCCGGTGCAGTTTATTTTAGTCATTTAGACCTAAGCCAGTCATATTACCAAGTGACCTTGAGTCCAGAGTCTAGAAAACTTACGGCATTTACAACTAATACGGGACAATACCAGATGAAAAGAATGCCAATGGGTCTTAAAACCAGCCCTAGTTCTTTTTCAAGAGCTATGACTATAGCTATGTCAGGATTAAACTATGAGAAATGTTTTATCTATCTTGATGATCTTGTAATTTTTGGACGAAATTTAGAAAGTCATAATAAAAATTTAATTAATGTTTTTGAAAGACTTCGAAAGGTAAATTTAAAATTAAATCCCAATAAATGTAATTTTTTAAAACAAGAATTATTATATTTAGGTCATACAGTATCAGCAAAAGGAATTTTACCTGATAAAAACAAAATTAAAATAGTTGAGAATTACCCCCTAAGCCTAAAAATACAGATGAAGTAAAACGCTTTGTTGCATTTTGTAACTACTATAGAAAGTTTATTAAAAAATTTGCCGAGATAACTATTCCATTAAATAATTTATGTCGTAAACAATATTGCCTAATGACTAGAGCACAAAAGAAAAAAATAAGCGACGTGGAGGATGATACAGAAACTCATATCAATAGCAATGACACGGACAATCGGACTGATCACCCGAAAGTTGTGGAATTGTTGCGGATACCGAGTGACGCTGTCGAGATGGTTTTAGCAGAAGGAAAGGAAATCAGTAGATTAAAGAAACAAAATAATATAAATGTAGAAACCGAGTGTTTTGCATTTTCTCAAAGTAAGAAAACGTTATACATTAACCTTAATTTCAAAGCGCAATACACGCGAGCCGTTTTTGTGAAGAAATTAAGTCTATTTTGTAAAAACGTCGACGTAGATAAAATATGTATAATAAAAGGAAATAATAACGCGTTATTTATTAAAGACTTAGTAGACGAGATTAAAAATGACGAAATGTGGACCGGTCCACGCATTTGTATTTTGCGAGGTGTTGAAAGAATTAATGACGAAAATGATAAAAGGTTTATTATTAATGACTATCATTTACTGCCCACAAGTGGTCATGCTGGTGTGCGCAGAAGGATTAATAACATAAAGAGGAAATATTACTGGCCAGAAATGGAGAAAGATGTTAGAGAATTTGTAAGTAAATGCGATAAATGTCAATTTTCAAAGCATTCAAGAAATACTAAGGAGCCTATGGTAATAACAACCACAGCTTCGTATGCTTTTGAAAAAGTTTTCTTAGATTTAGTTGGTCCATTGGATAAAGATATAGATAATAATAGTTATATACTTACATTACAGTGCGAATTAACTAAATTCGTTGAGGCATACCCTCTTCAAAATAAGGAAACTGTAACCGTAGCTAGAGCATTTGTTAACAATTTTATTTTAAGGTTCGGAATACCGAAACAGATAGCCACTGACAAAGGAACAGAGTTCATGTCATCTACTATGACAGAAGTCTGTACTCTTTTGGGGATTGAAAAATTAAATTCAACTTCATACCATCATGAATCAATAGGTTCTCTTGAGAATGCACACAAACATTTAGGTGCATATCTGAGAATACAATGTAACCAATTTTCTGAAACTTGGAGCCACTGGCTTCCATTCTGGTGTTTTGCTTTTAATAACACTGTACATTCTTCTACAAAATATGCTCCATATGAGTTAGTTTTTGGGAAACCTTGTGAAATTCCGAGTAGAATAAGTAAAAACGTTGAACCTTTGTATAATCCAGATAACTATAGTTTAGAATTAAGGTATCGTTTGCAAGTTGCACAGAGAGACGCTAGAAATAATTTGTTACAAAATAAACAAGTAAGAAAATGTACTTATGACAAAAATAAAAATCAGGTATTATATAAGAAAAATGATTTAATATTGTTGAAAAATGAACCTGCAACAAAGTTAGATATATCGGCCCATTTACTGTAATTGAAGATTTAGAACCTAATGTAAAAATTATGAAAAACAATAAGATAGAAGTTGTGCATAAAAATAGAACCAAGCTGTTTAAAGATAATGTTTAATATGTTTAGCATTAATTGAATTTTAGCATTAAGATTTAAGAGTAATCACTATGTACTACTATAATATGTTTTTCTTAAGATGATTTATGTAAAAAAAAAAATAAATGTTTAGATTTTTTTTTTCTTTTTTTTCTTGTACCCCTGTGGTGTAGTGTGTAAGTCAGTTCAGTATAATTAAAGTCGTCGCACAGACAATACGTGTTTTAATCAACAACATCTAGGCCCCACACCTCAGCGTATATAAGTAGAATAAAGCTCCTATCCGTAACGATAGGATTTTTTAACGCTTACGGTCTCGCAAATCAACGTGATCAGGTTTCTGACTTTTTGCGTGACCATCAAATTGATATATTTTAGGTGCAGGAGACCCTACTTAAGCCCGCGCGCCGTGACCCTAAAATCGCGAACTATAACATGGTCAGGAACGACAGGCTCTCTGCTCGTGTTGGTGGTACCGTCATTTACTATAGAAGAGCCCTGCATTGCGTCCCGCTCGATCCTCCCGCGCTCGCTAATATCGAAGCATCAGTGTGCCGAATCTCACTGACGGGACACGCGCCGATCGTTATCGCGTCCGTTTATCTTCCACCGGATAAGATCGTTCTAAGCAGTGATATCGAGGCGCTGCTCGGCATGGGAAGCTCTGTCATTCTGGCGGGCGACCTAAATTGTAAACACATCAGGTGGAACTCACACACCACAACCCCGAATGGCAGGCGGCTTGACGCGTTAGTCGATGATCTCGCCTTCGATATCGTCGCTCCGTTAACCCCGACTCACTACCCGCTAAATATCGCGCTTCGCCCGGATATACTCGACATAGCGTTATTAAAAAACGTAACTCTGCGCTTACACTCGATCGAAGTAGTTTCAGAGTTAGATTCAGACCACCGTCCCGTCGTTATGAAGCTCGGTCGCGCTCCCGATTCCGTTCCCGTCACGAGGACTGTGGTGGATTGGCACACGCTGGGCATCAGTCTGGCTGAATCTGATCCACCATCGCTCCCGTTTAGCCCGGACTCTGCCCCGTCTCCTCAGGATACCGCTGAAGCCATAGACATCTTAACGTGATCTTCTCAGCGTGTCGCGTGTCGCGATTCCGATACGGTAGTAGATTCATTCGCGAAGCAATTGCTCTTGAGTTGTTAGGTCTCCTTCGGAGGCACTCGGGCAGCTGTTAGCAAATCTCACCCCTCCTGGCTGAGCCTTTGCTCGCCCACCTGTCCTGGTGAAACTGGAAAGGCCTTCGGGCCACCAGTAATCTCTCAATCATAAAAAAAAAAAAAAACATCTTAACGTCACACATCACCTCGACATTAGATAGGTCATCGAAACAAGTTGTAGCGGAGGACTTCCTTCAGGAAATTTGAAGCGGTTCACCGCTTCAAATTCGATATTCGGTCCGACGATATTAGGGAGCTCCTAAGAGCTAAGAACGCCTCAATACGCGCCTACGACAGGTATCCTACCGCGGAAAATCGTATTCGAATGCGTGCCCTACAACGCGACGTAAAGTCTCGCATCGCCGAAGTCCGAGATGCCAGATGGTCTGATTTCTTAGAAGGACTCGGGCCCTCCCAAAGGTCTTACTACCGCTTAGCTCGTACTCTCAAATCGGATACGGTAGTAACTATGCCCCCCCTCGTAGGCCCCTCAGGCCGACTCGCGGCGTTCGATGATGACGAAAAAGCAGAGCTGCTGGCCGATACATTGCAAGCCCAGTGCACGCCCAGCACTCAATCCGTGGACCATGTTCATGTAGAATTAGTAGACAGTGAGGTAGAACGCAGAGCCTCCTTGCCACCCTCGGATGCGTTACCACCCGTCACCCCGATGGAAGTTAAAGACTTGATCAAAGACCTACGTCCTCGCAAGGCTCCCGGTTCCGACGGTATATCCAACCGCGTTATTAAACTTCTACAAGTCCAACTCATCGTGATGTTGGCATCTATTTTCAATGCCGCTATGGCGAACTGTATCTTTCCCGCGGTGTGGAAACAAGCGGACGTTATCGGCATACATAAACCCGGTAAAACAAAAAATCATCCGACGAGCTATCGCCCGATTAGCCTCCTCATGTCTCTAGGCAAACTGTATGAGCGTCTGCTCTACAAACGCCTCAGAGACTTCGTCTCATCCAAGGGCATTCTCATCGATGAACAATTCGGATTCCGTACAAATCACTCATGCGTTCAACAGGTGCACCGCCTCACGGAGCACATTCTTGTGGGGCTTAATCGACCAAAACCGTTATACACGGGAGCTCTCTTCTTCGACGTCGCAAAAGCGTTCGACAAAGTCTGGCACAACGGTTTGATTTTCAAACTATTCAACATGGGTGTGCCGGATAGTTTCGTGCTCATCATACGGGACTTCTTGTCGAACCGCTCTTTTCGATATCGAGTCGAGAGAACCCGCTCCTCCCCACGACCTCTCACAGCTGGAGTCCCGCAAGGCTCTGTCCTCTCACCCCTCCTATTTAGCTTATTCGTTAACGATATTCCCCGGTCGCCGCCGACCCATTTAGCTTTATTCGCCGACGACACGACTGTTTACTATTCCAGTAGAAACAAGTCCCTAATCGCGAAGAAGCTTCAGAGCGCAGCCATAGCCCTAGGACAGTGGTTCCGAAAATGGCGCATAGACATCAACCCAGCGAAAAGTACTTTTTTTTTAGTTATTTATTTATTTATTTATTTAATACAAGGAGAACCAACAGCCAACTAACAAAGTTAATAATATAACAAACAATAGAAACAAAAAGCCAATTAAAGGTTCTCACCAATATAAACAAATTAAAAATACTAGAGAAACAAAAGCATAGAAACAAAAAAAATTAAAAACAATCAGCAAGCAAGAAACAACATAAGGAATGGAGGAAAACACCAGACTAATTTAAATGTACACTTATGTATAAATGTCACAAATTAATTAAAAACTGTTGTGCTACACATCACCGGCACATGGCCCCGCACCCTCTGCCCCCTCATCGCCCACGAAAAATCGGGCACTAAGCTGACGTCTAAGTCCTGTGATAGAGGAATAAAATGGGTCAATATCTAAGAACCTGCCAAGTCTGTTGAGGTCACCACCAACACGTAAAAAGAATGAGTTTTGCCTATAGTTAGTGGAAGCTAGTGGCAAAGAAATTAGATTTCGATGCCTTAAAGATATTCTCTGTGCATTGAAGTCAACTTTGGATAAGAGCTCCGGGCAATCCACCAAACCTTTAACGATCTTTAAATAATATATAATGTCGCAAACCTCACGCCGCAAGTAAAGAGGAAGTAGATGATGTTTTTTACAAAGGTTATCATAATTATTAGAGTTATAGGCAATATTTAATTTAAAACAAAGGTACTTTATAAATTTACGCTGAATTCTTTCAATTCGTTCTATATAGATATTATATCGAGGATTCCAAACTTGTGAAGCGTATTCTAGTGACTGCGAACAAAAGTACAGTATAGTATTTTAATAGTTTTAGCTTTACGAAAATGTTGAGAGTTACGCATAACAAATCCAAGCATTTTAGAGGCTTTAGTCACTATAGTGTTAACGTGTTCATCGAATGTGAGTTTGCTGTCATGAACAATACCTAAGTCACGTGTACTATTAAGTTTAATTAGTTCATGTTCATTTAGTTTATACTTGTAGGCTATTTGGTTGATTTTTCGAGTGTAAGTAACAACATGACATTTAGTTGGATTAAGATCAAGTTTGTTTAGTTAACAATAATGACAAAGACGATCTAAATCAGATTGCATTAACTTGTCATCATTGATGGAAGCAACCTTCATAAAAATTTTCATGTCATCAGCGAAGCAGAGAAGGCGTGAGAATTGAAAGCACTTAGTGATGTCGTTAATGAAAATAATAAAAAGCAAGGGCCCCAGTAACGAACCCTGAGGCACGCCACTGGGAATAGGTACCCAAGCAGAAATATAATTGTTGATCACGACTGCTTGCGACCTCTTCTCAAGATATGATATAAACCATCGTAATAAGTTGCCACAGATTCCCACGTTTGAAATCAGAATAGAATGGTTAATTTTGTCAAACGCCTTGCTATAATCTGTATAAATTACATCAACCTGTTTACCACTATGCATGGCATCAGTAAGATAATCATTTAAGATAACTAAATTAGAAACAGTCGATTTATTTTTTAGAAATCCATGCTGAGTTGAATTAAATACATTTTGCAATGCCGCGTATACTTGAGTATAAATAACACGTTCAAATATTTTTGAAATAATACAAAGTTTGGAAATTGGTCTGTAATTGGTAACCTCGAACTTAGAGCCTTTCTTATGTACTGGGGTAATAAAGGCCGATTTCCATATTGCTGGAACAGTGCACTCATGTAAAGAACGCTTAAAAAGAAGGTATATTGGCAAAACTATGCCATCAGAGCTACCAACGATAAATCTGGCAGGCAACTGGTCTGGACCAGCTGATTTAGATAGATCAAGATTAAGAATTAACTTATGTATTTCGGCTTGGTCCAAGTAGATGTTGTTTAAGTGAGAAGTTGCGGTAAAATGCTCATCGGCTACTCTAGGTGTCAGATTAACAGAGATATCACAGTCAAGAAAAGTAGTTTGGAAATAGTTAGAAAATGCACTGCAGACTCCCTCAGCCGAACTTGAGATCACATTGTTATACGAGACAGATCCTTTTTTTTTTTTTTTTTTTTTTCCGGGTAGAGGGCCCAACCTCCTACGAGGTCCCCGCGCAAAAGGGGCGCGCGGGGTATGTGAGACTCAACGATCTGCATGGTGTTGTGAGCAGACCGCGGGCCCAAGGATTTTAGGACCCACCCACTAAACGACTCCCCTGCACTCTTACACCCGACGTCCGATCCCCTCCGAGGTCAGAACCCGGATGAGGTAGGGGGGCTACCGCGGTCAACACTACAACCAGACGGCGCGGCTCACCCCAAGGACGCCCAGCCGACGGAGCCTTCGAGGCGAATCGAAGGCTCTGAAACGTCGGCCGTCTCGGTACGGCAGCCCGTCGGGCCGCCCAGACGGTGCCGCTGGTGTCCCGGAATACCCCGCTGGACCAGAACCAGCCTGCCGGGTCGGGACGCGATACACCGTCGACCGGTCGCTCTATTCACTCCACGGCAGCGCGCTAGAGTGCTGGTAGCGCGCCGCGCGGCCTCACCCCCTCAGGTCGCCCCTTGACTTTCACCGGGGGGAGGCCGCCACCTACAGGGGCCGGGACGTACGGGCGTATTCCCGCCTCCGGCCCCCGGCTCGACGGCGACGGATCGGTGCGGAAAGGGAAGAGCTCTCCCTCTCTCGCTCCGCCGCCTCCTTCTGCGAGATGGTGGACTCGCAGAAGTCGAGCATCGCCTTCCAGGACGCGTCGCTGCCGAGCATCGTAGCCACGACGCGCGGCAGCGAGAGGTCCTCTCCTATGACCGCGACGAGGGCGGCGCGTTGCTCGTCGAATCCAGAGCAACGCGCCAATGTATGTTCCGCTGTGTCTTCCTCGTCGCGGTCCACGCAGTGGTGGCACTGCGCCGTCGGTTCCCTTCCGGCTATCTTATGTAAGTACCGGCCGAAACATCCGTGGCCGGTAAGCATTTGCGTCAGCCGGAAGGTGAGGCATCCGCGGTCGCGGCCCACCCAGTCCGCGAGAACCGGGCGGACCGCCTCGACGGTACGGAGGCCGGCCGACGGGTCCGCCAAGCGGCGAAACCACGCCTCCAGCGCGGACCGCCGAGATTGGAGCCTCCGCGCTCGAACTACTCCTTCGCCGGGGCGCCCTTCCCCCCCAGAGCGAAGGTCGCTACGCCACCGGTAATCGGCAGCGAGCGCCTCCGCCTCCAGGTCCCAGGGTGGCGTCCCGGCGAGCAAACACGCCGCCTCGAATGAGACGGTGCGGTATCCTCGGATCGCCCTGACCGCAATCGCGCGCTGCGGACGTCGCAGCGCCGCGACGTTCTTGCGGGTCAGGGCGTGGCACCATACGGGAGCCCCGTATAGTGCCATCGACCGCACCACCCCCATGTAGAGGCGGCGCGCCACCTGATCGGGACCCCCGACGTTTGGAAGCAGCCGGCTCAAAGAGCCGGCCGTCGCCATCAGTCGAGGGCTCAACTTCTCAAAGTGAGCGCGGAAGTTCCACCGACCGTCCAGTTCGAGGCCGAGGTACCGAAGACCGGTCACCCCGACCCCGACGCGGACGCCTCCGATCACGAGGTGGGCACCCAGAGGCGGCGCTCGTCCCGGCCCGTGAAATAACAGGGCCTGGGTTTTGTCGAGCGCCACCTCGAGCCCCAACCGTCGGATCCTAGTGACGACGTGTGCCACGCCTGCGCACGCCAGACGGGCAGACTCTCGGTAGTCCCTCCCCGGAGCCACGACCAACGTGTCGTCGGCGTAACAAATTACGCTCAGCCCGGGGAGGGGACCCCGAATGACGCCCCGCAGGACCCAGTCGTAGCCGATGTTCCACAGCAGGGGGCCCAGGACAGATCCCTGCGGAACACCGCGCTCGACCGGAAAGCGGTACATCGCCCCACCGTGTCCGATGCACTGGATCGACCTGCCCACGAGGTAGGAGCCGATCAGTCGACGGAGGTATGCGGGGACGCCGTGATACTCCAGCGCCCCCGCGATCACCGACCAGGGCAGGGTGTTGAAGGCGTTCCTTACATCTAAGGATAACGCCATCGCCACCCCGCCCCGGGATACGGCTTCGTCGGAGAGGGCACGCACGCGCAAAATCGCGTCGATCGTCGAGCGGCCCTCTCTGAAGCTGTATTGCTCCGCCGAAAGATCGGGACCCGTCTCGGTCAGGTGCCGGACGATGCGGGCCGCGACGATCCTCTCGAGCATCTTGCCCGCTTCGTCCAGCAACACGATGGGGCGATATCCCGCGGGTGAGTCCGCGGGGCGCCCGTCCTTCCGCAGAAGGACCAGTCTGCCCGTCTTCCATTTCGACGGGAACCGTCCCGACTCGAGGCACGCTTCGAAAAGCCCCCCGAGCCGGTCCCCTAGGGCCTCGAAGGCCAAGCTCCAGACCCGGCCGTGAACGCCGTCAGGGCCGGGGGCCGCGTCCTTCGCTCTCATTCTGGACACGGCCGCATGGATCCCCCCGTGATAGGGGGAGGGGGCTCCTCGGCAGCGGGAACGCTGGGGCGACGCGGAGGCGTGCCCTACGTGGCGTCCATCTGGGGGGGCTCAAAGTCCCCCCCCGCTGCCGGCGGGAAAAGCGCTGAAACTATTTCCCGCAGCTGCCGAGGCTGGAGCCGCTCGGTCACCGGGAGCGCCCACGGCTGCAGTTTCCTGCGAACCATCTTGAATGGGCGCCCTCAGGGATCTTCGTCGAGCGACTCCAGGAGAGTCTTCATGCTCTGGTTCTTGGCCTCGCCGATGGCCAGCTGCAGCGCCGTCTGCTTTTGACGACAGTCAGCGTGCAGCTGGGCCGCCGTCTCCGCGAACGCAGCGTCGCGACGACGGCGGCGGCGGTGGCGTGCGCTCCGGCGGCGCGCCCTCACGCACTCCTCTCGGAGTCTTGCGATCTCGGGCGACCACCAGAACGCACCCCCACGTGGTGCTCGGGGGCCGACCCGGGGCATGGCGGCATCGCAAATGTTTGCCATGGTGCCCCGGAACCAGTCGACCTCCGCATCCACGTCCGCGAGCCGCGCGGGTTTTGGCGCCCACGCAGCAACAGCGGCCGCCTCCATCAGCAACTCCTTGTTCATCCGTTTCAAGGCCCACCTGGGGAACGAACGGGGCGCACCTTGCGGGAGCTCCTCCTCGCCGCGGGCGCCTGCGGCTGACGACGACGACAAGGAGGAGGCGGAGAGCTCGAATCGGACGTATCTGTGGTCCGAGAGCGTCTCTGCCCCCTCGAGTACGCGCCAGCCGCGGGTGCGGCGCACGGCGGACGGGGACGCGAACGTCACGTCCACGTGAGATTGCCCGTTCCACCGCACGCAAGTCGCGACCGTGCCTCTGTTTAGGAGACAGAGGCCGGTCGCGATCGCCCACTCCGAAAGGGCCTCGCCTCGCGAATCCGTGCGGGGGGAGCCCCAAGCCGTACACTTGGCATTGAGGTCCCCCGCGACGATGACTGGGCGGGACCCGAGGCGGTGTAAAAGCGCCTCGAGCCCGCCCAGAAACCGTTCGAATTCAGCGAGGCTCCTGTTCGGAGAAAAGTACGCCCCGATCACGACGGTCCCGTCGATCCTAGCCGCGACGTACCCGGGTCCCCTGGCCACCATATCCAAGGGGGGTAACGCCGCGGACTGTCTTAGTACGATGGCCACGGAGCCGTCGACGTCCCCCATCCAGCAGTCCTGGTCGGTGGGGACGAAGTACGGCTCCGCGGCGACAGCGACGTCGATTGACCACTCCGCCATGGTGTGGACGAGGAGATCCTGTGCCCTGGCGGAGTGGTTCACATTGCACTGGAGGAAGCGGTGGACGCAACCCATTACGGGGCTACGTCCATCGCTCCCTCGTCTGTCCCGCCCTGCGGCTCGACAATAGCCGCGGCGGGAACTGACTCGCCGGCTGCCCTTGTTGCAGTATACGAGACAGATCCTGGCATTGAATTACACTTAGACTTTGATTTAACGTAAGACCAGAACTTTTTAGGATCATTTCCTATTGAAATTTCAAGAGAGTCAATATAATCATTGTAACAATTAGTTTCCAGTACTCTAACCCTGTCCCGAAGCACATTAAAAGAGTTTAGATCAGATTTATTTCCATAGTTTGAATATTTACGTTTATATTTATATTTTTCTTTGATAGCTTTTTTAAGAGCAGCTGAATACCAGACTGGGTAATGATCAGAGCCAGTCACGAGAGATGGTACATATCTCTCTTTAAAGTCGTTAACTGTCTCATAAAAATAATCAGTACAGCCCTCCAAAGATCTTGACTGAAACTCAACACACCAGTCAATATTATTAAGCTCTCTATTAATTGACAAATAATCACCTTTATTGAATCGATAGTTAGTGCGCGGTGCAGTTCTTAGAGTTACAAGTTCAATACATTTGAACGTAATACCAAGAGCCTCATGATACGGATCAATCGGGACCATTGGATCAACACACTTACTCACAACCAATGATTCATTTGAAAATACTAGATCCAGAATCCTATCATCCTTATTAGTTATCCCACTGTACTGAGCAAAGTCGTGAATATGCATTTCATCCACAAGCAATAATTCATCACTACTACGAGCATTATAAGGTGTAAAGTAACCAAGATTAGACGGCAGCCACGTAATGCCGCTCAGATTAAAATCACCAACAAGTAGGAATTTATCAAGTGAATTATCCAAAACAATGTTGGTGAGTTTCGTAAGATAATTAGTTAATTGTTCAGAGAAAGAAACCCTAGAACCCTGTTTGCATAAGTATAATACACATATATGCAGTTTAATAGTTTCACGTTTCAACTTAACGATGAGTGTAACCCACAAATCTTCAACCGATGAGTTAAATGACGGCTGCAAACTAACTTTTAAATCTTTACGAGTCGCAATCAAAACACCGCCACCCCGAGATTGACCCGTAAGGTCACTGTTCCTATCCCTACGCCAAACTGTATAATGTTCATTAAATAATTCGCTATCTAAGATGCCATCAGTCAACCAAGTCTCAGTTAAAATAATCACATCATAAGAACACAATAGCAGGTTACGGCTAAACTCAAGAACTTTCGTCCGAAGTCCACGAACATTTTGGTAGTAGATATGAATACTATTCAGGACTGATTCATTGTCCATTGTAAGAAAATAGTTAATAACATAGTAAGTAAAATTAATATTACGCTGTGGTAATTTCTAGACATTAAATAGTAAAAGTGAAAATAGTAAATTAAATTAAATTGTAGGTAGTATAAAAATAGTCGAAGAATATAACAAGTACCAATAAACCCCTGACACACTAGATCAGCGTTAATAAGTAGTAGATATGCAATACATTCGTGAAAGCAAGACAAATATATGTCAGTAATGACAACCTCAAACAGACAAGCAACGAGATATGAGAACAATAGCGGCAAAAGGCGAGGCGCCGGCCAGTGAATAACAACATGTGTTGTAAACATTTGGACCACGATTATAATTAATAAGTGTACATAACCTACGTTCAGTGATACGTGAATTTGCAACAAAAAGTTACTATAGAAACTAATACAGAATACAAAAAGTAATAATAAGACACAAGCTAAGTCAATTTGTTTAAATCTGCCTCTGTATGTACTATAATAACCGGAGACGAGTCAGATCTTCGCACATGGATCTTACAGAACTTAACCCAAATGTACTTAAAATTCTTGTTTTTGGCCCATGTTTTCACTTTTGTGAGAAGTTGCTTCGAATCACTAGTCAGGTGGTCATTCACGAAGATACGATTAGAAACAGTAAAACCAATGTCCTGGGCATTAAGAAATTTTAGTGCACGAGCAGCGGCGACAAAATCTTCCTTTGTGTACCTATTGTGGAAGTTTAGTATGATAAGTTTGTCAGCCGATCCAAATGTAGGTACCCTCGTAACATGTCAGCCCTGGAAAAGGACACGCCCAGCCCCTGGGAGATGTTCTCGACGATTGTAAAAAGGTTTTCGTTCTTCCTTACAGGGACGCCCTTGATCTTTCCCTGCATTTTCCGCATCGCTGATTCGAGACATTCAACAGACGACTGAGTACGCTCAATCACTGGGAGCTTGCTTTCAATCTCAATAAGCCTAGCGTCACACTCAGATACCTTTTCTATGTTTTGAGTGACGGACTCACGCAGCAATGACAGTTCTTCATGTATATTTATTACTTCCTGATGCAGCAGAGATAAACTATTTAGTTTCGTTTTGACGCCGCATAATTCAGCGTGGATCATTTCTAGCGTCACTAAGCCCTGAACTGGAGAGACTGGGCTGGCCTGTGAAGCAACCGCTTGCGAAGGGTTTCTGCAAGCAGAACACTTCCATGCCGCCCTTCTTTCGGGGCCCAGTTTTCTATATCCAGCTTCTGTAATATTAGCGCATCCGAAGTCAAAATGCTTCTTGCACGTACCGCATTGAACACCATCACTGAATTGGATCTTGCACAGGTTACAATTCTTCATTGTCTGATAAATAATAAATTAAAGGCGACCAAATGTTCTCAATATCTGAGAAAAGATCGACACACTCTTCACAAACAACACGTCTTGCCTCGTTAAATAACTGTTCCTACTGCGGTGCTATTTCAGAGGGGAAGCTCCACACGGATTTCCTCCCGTATTAGGAGGAGGAATCTCACACCCCCGATTACTCTCTTTAGTCAATCCATACCCTGGGCCAGGAAGGTCAAGTACCTGGGCGTTACCCTGGATGCATCGATGACATTCCGCCCGCATATAAAATCAGTCCGTGACCGTGCCGCGTTTATTCTCGGTAGACTCTACCCCATGATCTGTAAGCGGAGTAAAATGTCCCTTCGGAACAAGGTGACACTTTACAAAACTTGCATAAGGCCCGTCATGACTTACGCGAGTGTGGTGTTCGCTCACGCGGCCCGCACACACATAGACACCCTTCAATCTCTACAATCCCGCTTTTGCAGGTTAGCCGTCGGAGCTCCGTGGTCATTCCGATAGAGGCACCCGTCACGTGCGGACGTGCTCATCGTCCACTCGATCGCCCGGTCTTTGTTCGCCCGGCTTTTGTTATCCCGGCCATTGTTCGCGCGGCCTGTGTTCGTGATACATCTGCCGACCAAGTGTGTTTGCTGGAAGCTTTTATTTGTTTTGTTTTAGTTATTTTTGTGTTCGTGGAACATTTGCCGACAAAGTGTTTTCCTGCAAGTATTTATTTGTTTTGTTTCTTTTTGTAATTTCTGTTTTGTTGTGCTTTTTCTTTGTCCTGTAGTAATCGCGCCGCATTGCCACCTGTGTTCAATAGAACCGCTCAGGTCCGAGAAGTTGGGGCCTCGCCGCAAGGCGAGTGTTTCAAGACCCGGGGCCGCCCCACCTGGGTACTCAGCGATCATGGACGCTGTATTCGCGGAATTCCTCCGACTTCGCCACCCACAGCTCGCCTCAGAGTTTCTGGCCTTCAAGGCCAATCACACTGCGAGCCCTCTCGAGGACTCCGCCGCGCTCGCTGCTCCTGCGTCGCCTGTACCTGCGTGCAGAGCTTCTGCATCGAGCACCGCAGCCTCCGTCGTGCCTGCCGTTCCCGCGTCGCCTATACTGGCGAGTAAAACTGCTGCGTCGTCCGCCGTGGCCACCGTTCCAGCAGCGCGATCATCCGCAGCCTCCGTCGTGCCCTCCAAAACACCTGCTCGTAGGTCACCTGCGCCCGCCTCCTCGTCCTCCGACTCTGACTCGGAGATGGAGGTCGACCTCGCTCCCGTCTCATCGACGGATGGATTCACCCTGGTACAAAAGGGTAAGATGCGTGCCGCGGAGTCTCGAGCTCCCGCGGCCGCTAAAATTAGCAAAGCCGCGAACGCGTCGCGCCCCCGCCCTCAGACTCCTCCCGTTGCGCCTCCAGCCCGTGCCACTCCGTCGCCGCGTCCGGTGGCACAAAATAAAACCCCGACCCCTCCCCCGGTAATCCTCCGAGAGAAGGCAGCTTGGGATCGAGTTTCCCTGGCCCTTAAGGCCAAAAATATCAACTTCACGAATGCCCGTAACCTCGCGAACGGCATTCAAATTAAGGTTCGAACACCCGACGACCATAGGTCCCTCTCTTCTTACCTCCGTAAGGAGCGTATAAGTTTCCACACGTATACGCTCCAGGAGGAGCGCGAACTCCGTGCCGTCATACGTGGCATCCCTAAAGAGTTGGATGCCGAGCTAGTCAAGGCCGACCTTCTCGAACAAGGCCTACCGGTTAACTCCGTACACCGCATGCACACAGGTCGCGGAAGGGAGCCATATAACATGGTTCTCGTCGCCCTCCAGCCTACCCCCGAGGGTAAGCAAATATTCAACATCCGAACGGTCTGTAGCCTTTCCGGAATCGCCGTCGAAACCCCACACAAGAAAGGCACACCTAGCCAGTGCCATAACTGCCAATTATACGGGCATTCTTCCCGTAACTGTCACGCGCGCCCCCGATGCGTCAAGTGTTTAGGAGATCACGCCACGGCCCTCTGCACTCGCGATCAAAAAACCGCGACGGAACCGCCTAGCTGCGTCCTGTGTCGTACACAGGGTCACCCTGCAAATTACCGCGGATGCCCCCGAGCCCCGAAAATAAATCGCCGCGTCGCCCGCCAAAACCGCCTCCGAGCTTCCGGCCCAGACATCAAAGCCTCGGCACCCTCTGTGTCGCAGGCTAAGCCAGCGTTCGTTCCGGCGCCGGTGCCCAGTGTCTCGGCTTGGGCGAAACCGCTGCCGTACACGAACACGGTTACAACTCCCTCCTCCGCGATTCGTCCCGCCCCCGCAACTCGTCCCTCTCCCGCGACTTGCCCTCCGACCGCGTCCGACAATCTCGCTTTAGCGATCGACTTCTTTCAGTCGATCAACTTTGAGCGCGTTAACGCTTTGGGCGACGCCATTCGCGCTGCCTCCACTGCACAACACTTTATCGCCGTTGTGCAAGAATACGCCGACGTATACGCGTCATTAAATACGTACGTCCTCCCCTCACTCCGCCGGTAATCAATGGCGTATATAAGTAGAATAAAGCCCCTATCCGTAACGATAGGATTTTTTAACGCTTACGGTCTCGCAAATCAACGTGATCAGGTTTCTGACTTTTTGCGTGACCATCAAATTGATATATTTTTAGTGCAGGAGACCCTACTTAAGCCCGCGCGTCGTGACCCTAAAATCGCGAACTACAACATGGTCAGGAACGACAGGCTCTCTGCCCGTGGTGGTGGTACCGTCATTTACTATAGAAGAGCCCTGCATTGCGTCCCGCTCGATCCTCCCGCGCTCGCTAATATCGAAGCATCAGTGTGCCGAATCTCACTGACGGGACACGCGCCGATCGTTATCGCGTCCGTTTATCTTCCACCGGATAAGATCGTTCTAAGCAGTGATATCGAGGCGCTGCTCGGTATGGGGAGCTCTGTCATTCTGGCGGGCGACCTAAATTGTAAACACATCAGGTGGAACTCACACACCACAACCCCGAATGGCAGGCGGCTTGACGCGTTAGTCGATGATCTCGCCTTCGATATCGTCGCTCCGTTAACCCCGACTCACTACCCGCTAAATATCGCGCATCGCCCGGATATACTCGACATAGCGTTATTAAAAAACGTAACTCTGCGCTTACACTCGATCGAAGTAGTTTCAGAGTTAGATTCAGACCACCGTCCCGTCGTTATGAAGCTCGGTCGCGCTCCCGATTCCGTTCCCGTCACGAGGACTGTGGTGGATTGGCACACGCTGGGCATCAGCCTGGCTGAATCTGATCCACCATCGCTCCCGTTTAACCCGGACTCTACCCCGTCTCCTCAGGATACCGCTGAAGCCATAGACATCTTAACATCACACATCACCTCGACATTAGATAGGTCATCGAAACAAGTTGTAGCGGAGGACTTCCTTCACCGCTTCAAATTGTCCGACGATATTAGGGAACTCCTTAGAGCTAAGAACGCCTCGATACGGGCCTACGACAGGTATCCTACCGCGGATAATCGTACTCGAATGCGTGCCCTACAACGCGACGTAAAGTCTCGCATCGCCGAAGTCCGAGATGCCAGATGGTCTGATTTCTTAGAAGGACTCGCGCCCTCCCAAAGGTCTTACTGCCGCTTAGCTCGTACTCTCAAATCGGATACGGTAGTAACTATGCCCCCTCTCGTAGGCCCCTCAGGCCGACTCGCGGCCTTTGATGATGACGAAAAAGCAGAGCTGCTGGCCGATACATTGCAAACCCAGTGCACGCCCAGCACTCAATCCGTGGACCCTGTTCATGTAGAATTAGTAGACAGTGAGGTAGAACGCAGAGCCTCCTTGCCACCCTCGGATGCGTTACCACCCGTCACCCCGATGGAAGTTAAAGACTTGATCAAAGACCTACGTCCTCGCAAGGCTCCCGGTTCCGACGGTATATCTAACCGCGTTATTAAACTTCTACCCATCCAACTCATCGTGATGTTGGCATCTATTTTCAATGCCGCTATGGCGAACTGTATCTTTCCCGCGGTGTGGAAAGAAGCGGACGTTATCGGCATACATAAACCCGGTAAACCAAAAAATCATCCGACGAGCTACCGCCCGATTAGCCTCCTCATGTCTCTAGGCAAGCTGTATGAGCGTCTGCTCTACAAGCGCCTCAGAGATTTCGTCTCATCCAAGGGCATTCTCATCGATGAACAATTCGGATTCCGTACAAATCACTCATGCGTTCAACAGGTGCACCGCCTCACGGAGCACATTCTTGTGGGGCTTAATCGACCAAAACCGTTATACACGGGAGCTCTCTTCTTCGACGTCGCAAAAGCGTTCGACAAAGTCTGGCACAATGGTTTGATTTTCAAACTATTCAACATGGGCGTGCTGGATAGTCTCGTGCTCATCATACGAGACTTCTTGTCGAACCGCTCTTTTCGATATCGAGTCGAGGGAACCCGCTCCTCCCCACGACCTCTCACAGCTGGAGTCCCGCAAGGCTCTGTCCTCTCACCCCTCCTATTTAGCTTATTCGTCAACGATATTCCCCGGTCGCCGCCGACCCATTTAGCTTTATTCGCCGACGACACGACTATTTACTATTCTAGTAGAAATAAGTCCCTAATCGTGAAGAAGCTTCAGAGCGCAGCCCTAGCCCTAGGACAGTGGTTCCAAAAATGGCGCATAGACATCAACCCAGCGAAAAGTACTGCGGTGCTATTTCAGAGGGGAAGCTCCACACGGATTTCCTCCCGGATTAGGAGGAGGAATCTCACACCCCCGATTACTCTCTTTAGACAACCCATACCCTGGGCCAGGAAGGTCAAGTACCTGGGCGTTACCCTGGATGCATCGATGACATTCCGCCCGCATATAAAATCAGTCCGTGACCGTGCCGCGTTTATTCTCGGTAGACTCTACCCCATGATCTGTAAGCGGAGTAAAATGTCCCTTCGGAACAAGGTGACACTTTACAAAACTTGCATAAGGCCCGTCATGACTTACGCGAGTGTGGTGTTCGCTCACGCGGCCCGCACACACATAGACACCCTCCAATCCCTACAATCCCGCTTTTGCAGGTTAGCTGTCGGGGCTCCGTGGTTCGTGAGGAACGTTGACCTACACGACGACCTGGGCCTCGAATCAATTCGGAAATACATGAAGTCAGCGTCGGAACGATACTTCGATAAGGCTATGCGTCATGATAATCGCCTTATCGTTGCCGCCGCTGACTACTCCCCAAATCCTGATCATGCAGGAGCCAGTCACCGTCGACGCCCTAGACACGTCCTTACGGATCCATCAGATCCAATAACCTTTGCATTAGATGCCTTCAGCTCTAATACTAGGGGCAGGCTTAGGGACCCCGGTAACCGTACTCGTCGAACTCGACAAAGAGGTCGTGCAACCTAACCCATGCATCAGCCCGCTGAGTTTCTCGCCGGATCTTCTCAGCGGGTCGCGATTCCGATCCGGTAGTAGATTCATTCGCGAAGCAGCTACTCTTGAGCTGTTAGGTCTCCTTCGGAGGCGCTCGGGTAGCTGTTAGCAAATCCCACCTCTCCTGGCTGAGCCTTTGCTCGCCCACGTGTCCTGGTGAAACTGGAAAGGCCTTCGGGCCACCAGTAAACTTTCAAACATAAAAAAAAAAAAAAAAAAAAAAGTGTGTGTGTCCGCTCCGACGCACGACTGGAGTTTACTGGATATAAAAAATTAAACGAAACAATACGAGAAATAGTTCTATATTACGACAACACGATACACTACAGATTATTAACAAATTAACGAGACACAAAACAAACGACTAACAAATATATGAAAATACAATAATGAGAGAAACGCGCGATCAGTACGAGGCTTTGTGGCGGACTGCCGGCGCAGCAGCCCGGCGTCACCTGCGATAACGCGGCCGCGCGTTGGCTCCTGATTGGCGCGCGCACGCATCACGCAATCAGGAGCCAATCAGGCGCATAACGCATTTCGTGTGACATGCTAGTACGATTTTGATTGGCGCGCGCACGCATCACGCAATCAGGAGCCAATCAGGCGCATAACGCATTTCGTGTGACATGCTAGTACGATTTTGATTGGCGCGCGCACGCATCACGCAATCAGGAGCCAATCAGGCGCATAACGCATTTCGTGTGACATGCTAGTACGATTTTGGTCCCCATAATTTTCATACCCCGGGCCTATATATGTAAATCGATTCTAAAGGAGTAAACTCCAAAAAAGTGTGTGTGTCCGCTCCGACGCACGACTGGAGTTTACTGGATATAAAAAATTAAACGAAACAATACGAGAAATAGTTCTATATTACGACAACACGATACACTACAGATTATTAACAAATTAACGAGACACAAAACAAACGACTAACAAATATATGAAAATACAATAATGAGAGAAACGCGCGATCAGTACGAGGCTTTGTGGCGGACTGCCGGCGCAGCAGCCCGGCGTCACCTGCGATAACGCGGCCGCGCGTTGGCTCCTGATTGGCGCGCGCACGCATCACGCAATCAGGAGCCAATCAGGCGCATAACGCATTTCGTGTGACATGCTAGTACGATTTTGATTGGCGCGCGCACGCATCACGCAATCAGGAGCCAATCAGGCGCATAACGCATTTCGTGTGACATGCTAGTACGATTTTGATTGGCGCGCGCACGCATCACGCAATCAGGAGCCAATCAGGCGCATAACGCATTTCGTGTGACATGCTAGTACGATTTTGGTCCCCATAATTTTCATACCCCGGGCCTATATATGTAAATCGATTCTAAAGGAGTAAACTCCAAAAAAGTGTGTGTGTCCGCTCCGACGCACGACTGGAGTTTACTGG
The DNA here is from genome assembly GCF_030269925.1 of Bombyx mori. Lineage (NCBI taxonomy): Eukaryota > Metazoa > Arthropoda > Insecta > Lepidoptera > Bombycidae > Bombyx > Bombyx mori. The sequence continues at coordinate 6,525,859 of NC_085135.1, forward strand.
ATATAAAAAATTAAACGAAACAATACGAGAAATAGTTCTATATTACGACAACACGATACACTACAGATTATTAACAAATTAACGAGACACAAAACAAACGACTAACAAATATATGAAAATACAATAATGAGAGAAACGCGCGATCAGTACGAGGCTTTGTGGCGGACTGCCGGCGCAGCAGCCCGGCGTCACCTGCGATAACGCGGCCGCGCGTTGGCTCCTGATTGGCGCGCGCACGCATCACGCAATCAGGAGCCAATCAGGCGCATAACGCATTTCGTGTGACATGCTAGTACGATTTTGATTGGCGCGCGCACGCATCACGCAATCAGGAGCCAATCAGGCGCATAACGCATTTCGTGTGACATGCTAGTACGATTTTGATTGGCGCGCGCACGCATCACGCAATCAGGAGCCAATCAGGCGCATAACGCATTTCGTGTGACATGCTAGTACGATTTTGGTCCCCATAATTTTCATACCCCGGGCCTATATATGTAAATCGATTCTAAAGGAGTAAACTCCAAAAACTAAAAGTCGTTATCCACGACATATATATATGTTGGCACACGTCAGGGATGGCTGAGCGGTAGTTTCGTCATCACTCGTATTCGATTCAACTCAGTTTAGTCAATAAAACTTTTCAATAATAATTATTGAAACTCAACACACACAACTTTCACAATGACAGGATAAACCGACAGTTTCGTCGCACATACCGACAGACCGACTGACTGACTGACTGAGACGGACGGAATAACTGTCTGACACGGAATGCCACGACTCTGTCCACGTACCGCCATTTTATACTGTGGCGTTACGGAGTCTACCCTTCATTTTGTGATATTTATCAAAACAACATTTCATCATTTAAAATAATAATCAAAACCACCGTCTTAATATTACTAAAAGTCGTTATCCACGACAACTAAAAGTCGTTATCCACGACATATATAACTAGTCAGGTCATAAGTATTGTCACAAATTTTTTCTTTTAGAATGCTGGCCACAAAAAAGTTTATTGAATTCGAATTTCGAATTGTTCATGAAAATAAAAATGTATAACTTTTAGAATTTTACTCATTTTTAAATATGGAGTGGACGCTTAAAGAAGACCGTGTTGCAGTTATTGCGTTGCATCGTTGCGGCTACGCGCCAATTTAAATTTTTAACATACTGAAAAATTTGAATATAACCAAAAGATTCGTTTATCGTACCATCAAACGATACAATGAAGACTCTAGTGTAGATGACAGGTCAAGAAGTGGTCGCCCTCGGTCTGTTAGGACTCCAGCAGTGATAAAAGCTGTGAAGGCGCGAATTCAAAGAAATCCCAAACGTAAGCAGAAACTGTTGGCCCTTCAGATGGGGTTAAGCAGAACCACGGTGAAAAGGGTGTTAAATGAAGACTTAGGGCTTCGGGCATATCGAAGAAAAACAGGACATCGTTTGAATGCTCGTCTAATGGCCCTTTGACTGAAGAGATGCCGCGCTTTGTTGAAGCGGTACGCGGGAAAAAAATATCGGGAAATACTTTTTTGGGATGAAAAAATTTTTACCGTAGAAGAGAGCTACAACAAACAAAATGATAAGGTGTACGCACACAGTAGTGAAGAAGCGAGCAATCGTATTCCGCGTGTCCGACGAGGTCATTTTCTATCCTCGCTCATGGTATGGTTGGGAGTTTCTTATTGGGGCTTAACAGAGGTACATTTTTGTGAGAAAGGTGTAAAAACGAATGCAGTTGTGTATCAAAATACAGTCCTGACGAACCTTGTGGAACCTGTTTCTCATACCATGTTCAATAACAGGCACTGGGTATTCCAACAAGATTCGGCGCCAGCTCATAGAGCGAAGAGCACACAAGACTGGCTGGCGGCGTGTGAAATCGACTTCATCCGGCACGAAGACTGGCCCTCCTCCAGTCCAGATTTGAATCCGTTAGATTACAAGATATGGCAACACTTGGAGGAAAAGACGTGCTCAAAGCCTCATCCCAATTTGGAGTCACTCAAGACATCCTTGATTAAGGCAGCCGCCGATATTGACATGGACCTCGTTCGTGCTGCGATAGACGACTGGCCGCGCACATTGAAGGCCTGTATTCAAAATCACGGAGGTCATTTTGAATAAACTTTAGTGTCATAAGAATCTATGTTTTGTTAAGTTCATTTTGGTATATGAATGGTTACATAATGAATAAACTTGTTTCAATTATTTTACATTAAACATGTGACAGAATTTATGACCTGACTAGGTATATATAGTTCTGTCTCAATTTCTCATAAAACGCTAATAAGAGCGAAAAAGACAACCTGGGTAACTTTTTACAGCTTTCACTGCATATTAAAGCAAAATGGTTTTTTTTTCGGGTTGAAATTCTTCCGAAAATTTTTGGGGTACTCAATGACGCGCGCCAAGTACGATATAAATTTTTTTTTAATTTTTAAATTTTCAACAATTTTTTATTTATTTTTTCAACATTATGACGGTTTCTTGGTATTTTTTTGTATTTCACATCTTTTTGTAGAGAATGAAAGTTATTGAAATGAGTCTTATTTTTTTTGTAAAGTGCAAATGTCATTGAGATGAGTTTTATAAACATGGACTTGGCGCAATTTTTTACAGTGAAACTGTTTTTGTTCGGATTTCATATCTTTTTGTTAAGTATTATTTTTTGTAGTTATTTAGGTAAAGGTACTTATAAATTATATATTTCCGGCTGTCAAAAGGACAACAGTGTACGTTATAGTGCTCCCAGTTTTTATTACATACCACAGTGAAAACCAACGAATATAAAACGTGTATCACATAACAAAAACTTGGAAAGGAAGATTGACGAAAACACCAAGAAAAACTAAAAGAAAACACCAAAAAAACTAAAAGAAAGCACCTTTTAACATCGATTGTATTACGGTACACATACACATTGAGATTTCCATTGAGGGTAGAAATAAATAAATATCAACTGACAACTAGATCAAACGCAGAATCTGTCACGACTTTAAAAAGTGAAAAACGTCAACGACACCCAGTGGTGCCAACGCAACTAGCAAATTACGTTCCAATCTACACAAACCAAAACAGTTGTTTACATCACGATGGCTTCGATCAAAATGTCAGAGGATATGACAAAACTATTCCAGATGATGAAATTGGAACTTGATAAACAAACTGCAACGATTACTCAGAGTGTAACCGACAGTATCATGCGCAATATAGACGACAAAATAAAACCAATATTGGAAGAAAATAAGTATCTTAAGAACGAGGTACAGAAGTTGAATGACAAAGCAAGATACTTAGAAAACAAAGGTAAGAAAAATAACCTGATTCTACACGGCATAAAAGAAATAGAAAATAATCGACAAGAACTGTTTAATTTAATAAAAGAAATCATGAAAGGTTTAAATGTTGATATCAACTCCTGGGGTAGCAAGGGGGCGTGTAAATAGCCCTCCTGCGGCGGGAGCATATAAAGCGGGGTTGTAGAAAGGCGTGTAAATAGCCGTCCTAAGCGGTATGTGACAAATGTTTGTCACTTATAATTAGCGGAGCGGTAAAACTATATAGCGGTAAACAAAAGCTAGTAATCAAACTAAAGATATAAATTAAATACACATAAGCGAGCGGGCGGGCGAATGATTACACGGAAGCAGCAATAAAATGGCAATAAATTAAAAGAACTTGCACTCACCTGTAGACCTTGCCAGTGACTGATGTGCGGGCGTCGGCGATGGATGCACGCGGGCGGCGGGAGGGGGTGACGAAGCTCACGTAGCTTTTCATAAGCACAAGCACCACACAATATACAAGTGCCGCCATCTAGGCAGCTAGCGGTAAAGCGTGATCGATCGGGTAGAACCCCGCTTTGGATAGTCGCGGTAATTAGTTACTGACAAACTCCAAAGGTGGCGCCATCCCAATAATTCATTAGCATCCCATTACTAATCCGCGCGTGACCATCCTGCCCGCCTTGAAAGTTCGCAGGACTTTCAACAAATATATAAAGATACTAAGATAGGAAGCATAAAGCTTAAATAGCGGGAAGTTATTTGAAAAGAAACAAATTTTAATTAATAATAAGCCATCATGAATGTTTACGAGTAGAGTTGAAGCGGTTGATGACATGCGGTACTCTAATTTATTCTAGCGGTAGCGGATATAATTTTACAACTGGACGTTTAAGAAATCCAGATTTCGTTTTTACCAAAGCAACGCGTATAATGTTATCGGCACCCGGATACACCTCTTGTATAACGCCAAGTGGCCAGCGGAGCGGTGGAATGTCATCTTGATGAATAAGAACTACTGTCCCAACCTTCACGGGGTTATCTGATGTACACCACTTCTGTCTGACTTGCAACGTATGCAGGTACTCTAATCTCCATTTCCTCCAATAGGAATTAACCAAACTATCTAACAACGCTTTGCGATTAGTTAGACTCATCTGATTTGCGGACAATTCAGACGCGGGTAAATACTGCAAAGGAGTGGACATCAAAAAATGTGCGGGTGTGAGAATTTCGGGGTTGGGATCTGCGGATAAAAGACATAAAGGTCTGGAATTCATAAGACATTCTATTTGATTCAACACAGTCAACATCTCTTCGCAAGTGAGAATTTGTGCGCCTATTACTCTATTTAAATGAGTTTTAACGGATTTAATGTTTGATTCCCATAAACCTCCAAAATGTGGAGCCCGAGGTGGGATCATCTTCCAAATGATTCGGTATTTAGTTAATTCATCATTCCATGCGGATATAAAATTATTTGAAACTAGAAGTTTGTACATTTCATCTAACTGAGCCTTTGCGCCAACAAAATTAGTGCCATTATCTGAATACATGAAAGAAACTGGACCTCGACGAGATATAAAACGTTTGAAAGCGGCAAGAAATGAGTCCGTTGACAAATCCGAGGCTAACTCAATATGTATAGCCTTTGTCGTTAAGCATACGAACAGGCAAATGTAAGCCTTTTGTGAATGATGACCACGTTTGCGTACAAGCGTTATCTTAAATGGGCCCGCGTAATCTACTCCCGTGTGACAGAAAGCTTTGGCCTCCATTACACGGCTTGACGGAAGGTCAGCCATCATGGGAGTTGGGTGTGAAGGTGATACACGAAAACATGATTTACACATATGCACTCTTTTTCTTATAACGTTTCTAGCGGACAATATCCAAAAGCGTTGACGAATAATGGACATCAAAAGGTCCGGACCGGTGTGCAAGTTTGTATTATGAAAATAATCAACAATAATATTTATTATGTGATCGTGTTTTGGCAATAAAGCGGGGTGTTGCTTTTCAAACGATAAATCAGAGTTCGAAAGTCTACCCTGAATACGTAAAATTCCATCTTCGTCAATAAATGGACTAAGTTTACGAATATTTTTCGAAGGTAAATCTAATTTTCTAATGCTGGCAATATCATGACCAAAATATTTAGCTTGAAGAGCTCGAATAATAGCTTTCTCAGCAGTATTTAAATCGAATGCGGTTACAAACTTGTTTCGCGGTAATTTTCTTATAAATCGAAGTACATAAACAACACAGCGAAGAAGTTTTGACCATGACGAAATTCTCAACCCAAGTTGATATATTGGGGAATCTTCGACAACAGTTAAAGCGGTAAGTGTTACAGATTTTTTCATTTCAGGTATGTCACTTCCAGATTTACAAGGTACAAAAGGTTCAATAGGCCATTGTGAAATAGGATAGCAGGCCCAAGAAGGACCCTGCCACCAAAGCGAGTTATTAATAATTTGTGACGGTAAAAGACCTCGTGACACACAATCGCTAGGATTTTCCTTACCATTAATATGAAAAAAGCGGTCAGGTGATAAATTCTCCTGAATTTGAGCGATGCGGTTTCCTACAAATATTGACCATCTATGCGGGGAAGATTTAATCCAAGAAAGAGCAATTGTAGAATCTGAGAAAGCGTATATAGCGGTGATAGGATGTAAAGAATTATAAGCGTTATAAATAAGTTTAACTAATTTTGACAAAACAAGAGCGGCACAAAGCTCAAGGCGAGCTAATGTAGTTATCTTAACCGGAGAAACCTTTGATTTTGAGCACAATAATCTTAAAGTAATATCTCCTGTGGGATCTGTAATGTGTAAATAAACAACGCAACCGTAAGCGTTCAAGCTTGCATCACAAAATGCAACAATATTTACTTCACAGTCTTTAAAAACTCCAATATGGCGCGGTATTGCGATAGTTGAAAGCAATGGAAGCTCTTTCACTAGTGAAGAGTAGCGGTAAATAATTGTATCTGGAGGTGTATCATCCCAGTCTATTTTAGAATTCCAGAGTTCCTTAATAAGCAATTTAGCGAACAGTATAACTGGAGCAACTAAACCAAGCACGTCGAACAAGCGTGCGACTAAAGATAATATTGTTCTTTTAGTGCACTTTTCATTAGTGTTTGAGCTCGTCATAAAAAATGAGTCATTAGCGGGAAGCCACGCAAGGCCTAAAACTTTCATGGTATTATTAGCATCATCAGAGAAGCTTACAGAAGAGCGGTGCGTTTCTGGAAGGCTATTAAGAAAGGCAGTGGAGTTACTTGCCCATTTTGTTAAATTAAAACCTCCTGATTTAAAGAGTGAAATTAGTTGTTTCGATAGTTTGATAGCTGAAATATCTTCGTGTAGGGATGTGACGAGATCATCCATATATAATTGAGACTCAGCTACACTAGCGGCTTCCGGATAACGATAACATTCTTCTGATGCTAATTGACGTATAGTACGCATTGCTAAATAAGGTGATGACTTTAAACCAAAGGGCAGACAGTTAAAAGCGAAAATGCGAAGTTTATCATTTTTAAAGCGGTACAATATTTTTAAATATTTATGGTGGTCTGTGGTCACCCTAATGCGTAAGTACATTTGTTCCACATCAGCGCACAGTGCCACAGGGAACAAACGAAAGCGTAGTAAAAGCAAAAATAAGTCTGCCTGTAAATTTGGACCAGTATGCAAGACGTCATTAAGTGACAGTCCACTAGATGTTTTAGCACTAGCATCAAGAACTACACGTAGTTTAGTGGTAGTCTTGCTTGGGCGGATAACTGCATGGTGCGGTATATAATAACCGTTATCGGTTTCCTTAGCGGTGTCGTTAATTTCAGTTAAATAACCTTTACTAATGTAATCCTGTATAACGATATCGTAATCATCGCGGAGTGAGGGTAATTGAACAAACTTACGTTCGAGCGAAAGAAAACGGCGGTGAGCAACAGTATAAGACTTGCCCAGGTCGGCGGGATTTCTACTAAATGGTAACTCAACCGTATATCGGCCATCATTATCGCGGGTAATTGTAGAAATATATTTGTTTTCACACTCGGCTTCCTCAGGGCTAAGATGACGCTCATGAGGAATCTCCTCTAATTCCCAAAATTTATGTAAAAATGACTCAAGGTCTTTATGCGTTATAGATGAAAAAGTTTTATTTAAAGTGAATGCAGAATGAATTTTAGTATTTTCGAAAGCGGGTGGATTATCAATATAAACTGTACTAGATAGTCACAAAGAGGTATTATTATCATTTATAACAGAAAAATTATCATGTTGCGGTTTCATAATGCCGGTGTAACTCACTTCAGGTACGTCACCCATAAGAACATAACCGAAGGTTGTTTCTACGGCAGGTGGCGCTAGTGAGCCAGTATCTATACGATTACCTAAGTATATATATGGAAATAACTGAGCACCTAACACCATATCAATCACACCTGGAACGTTCCAATTTGAATCGGCAAGCGGTAAATTACGTATATGATTCATATTTGAGGAATTTATAAAATAAGCGGGTAATTTATCTGTAATACAGTCTACTACTAAAGCGTGAATATAATATTTATTAGGAGAAAATCTAGATTCAATATTTAAATAAACATATCCGTGAATCGGGCGAGCGGTTAATCCAATACCTCTAATATAAGAATTATTTAAAGGTATAATCGGTAATTTAAGTAATTTACAACAATTGACAGTTATTAAATTATTTTGGGAACCATTATCTATTAAAGATCTAACTATTTTACGTTCCCCTTTATTCGAGTGAGCGTATATTTGAGCGGTTGATAATAAAATATTACTATTCGATTTTATTTCCGAACTGTGAGTCAACGTGGTAGCGGTCGTATTATTTTGTTGTTGTATCGTTCTGTTAGAGTGTAAACAAGTATTCGAAGCGGCATCATGATGATCGTAACTCTGAACAACAGGTTGAGATTGAACCTGGGACCGACCGTAATCGGGCCGCGCGGCATCACTCGGAATTCCATGTACCTGCGACCGACTGACCTGCCTGTCCATATCAGCGTAGTCATTCGATGGACTGGGTACGCTTTTACTTTTTCGATTCGCCCGTTTATTACCAAAACACAACAAAGTATGATGATATTTCTTACAATTATTGCATGTTAACTTTGATTGACATGCTTTTAATGTATGCGATAAGCTTAAACAATTGATGCAACCCTTGTGCGATTTAATAAAATCATAACGTGCTTGCGGTGAAATCATATTTTTAAACTCATTACAACGATATAACTGCGTGTGGTGCGAGCTCGAGCAAAGATCGCACGTAGATAACGAAACCGGTTTGTTAACCCTTTCAGTGCGGACTGGGTCATTATAACTACTAGAAATAAACGATTTGTGATTTTTAGATTTCTCTATGTTACACTTCGGTGCAGAGCGTTCTAATATTTTTATCTGATCCTGTATGAATTTAATAAACATTTCAGTTGTGGGTATTTCAATACCACGAACCGATGCTTCAAACGAATGTAAAGTTTGAGGATCCAACCTTCTCAGTGAGCATTGTAATAAAATAAAATCAGTCAAATCAAGTAAATTTAATTGTTTTAAAGCGGCAATCGAAGATGAAATTTTTTCAATATACATATTTAAACTATTTGCGGTAGGTGAACAATTTTTTAAATCTAATATATTATTCAGATAATGACATCCTAAAGCTCGTTTATCCTGATATTTACTAATTAGATTCGACCAAATAATATTATAAGTTTCACCTGTGGGTATTATACCAGCGGTTAACTTTAATGCACTATGTGTTAATTTGCCCATTAAATACTGCACACGTTGCGCATCAGACAGTTGCGGGTTATCGTGAATGTTAGCTTTAAAAGCCTGGTAAAATGTTTCCCATCCTTCAAGAGAGCGTCCGTCAAAGGAAGGAAGTGAAATTGTTGGCAATGTTACATTTATGGCGGCGGTAGTTCTCATTACATTTGACGAATTACCAATTGTAATTTTGTTACGAGCGCGTCTTACGTAATTATATAACGTGTCAAAAGACGATAAAGCTGCGTATTCAGGCTCAACTTCGGGGTTTTGCTTTAAATTTAAATCATTGATATCATCCAAATTGCTTTCAAATCTAACACGCATGTCATCAATCGATTCTGATTCGGCAAGAAAAGTTTCGATTAATTCCGAATCAAACTCCGAAATATTTTTTGATTTATTATATAAATCATTAATTTGTGCAAATACTAAATTATTCTTCGCGATAAGTTTCTTTAGTTGTCTATTTTCCATAATGAAGTTATGAAATAACTGACTAAAAAATAACACTAAATGAACTACGTTAATAAATATAATTCAATATGCGGTTACGAGTTATTATTAATAGCGATGAATATAATTAACTTTTACATACAATACAATACAGTAACAAAATGGCGAATGGGGGTAATCATAAATTAATTCTAATTTTAATTAAAATTTAAGCTGGATCTAATCCAGGCTCGCAGGACCAAACTATGGGGTAGCAAGGGGGCGTGTAAATAGCCCTCCTGCGGCGGGAGCATATAAAGCGGGGTTGTAGAAAGGCGTGTAAATAGCCGTCCTAAGCGGTATGTGACAAATGTTTGTCACTTATAATTAGCGGAGCGGTAAAACTATATAGCGGTAAACAAAAGCTAGTAATCAAACTAAAGATATAAATTAAATACACATAAGCGAGCGGGCGGGCGAATGATTACACGGAAGCAGCAATAAAATGGCAATAAATTAAAAGAACTTGCACTCACCTGTAGACCTTGCCAGTGACTGATGTGCGGGCGTCGGCGATGGATGCACGCGGGCGGCGGGAGGGGGTGACGAAGCTCACGTAGCTTTTCATAAGCACAAGCACCACACAATATACAAGTGCCGCCATCTAGGCAGCTAGCGGTAAAGCGTGATCGATCGGGTAGAACCCCGCTTTGGATAGTCGCGGTAATTAGTTACTGACAAACTCCAAAGGTGGCGCCATCCCAATAATTCATTAGCATCCCATTACTAATCCGCGCGTGACCAACTCCTATGAGATAAATAACTACTATAGACTAGGAAAGAAGCATGATGAGGAAAAAGTGAGACCAATACTCATATCTTTTACGTAATTTCTAAAGAAACTAGAAATATTTAAAAATAAGATGAAAATGCCGAAACATGCTTATATCACAGAAGATTTTTCAAAAGAAACAATAGAATTACGCAAAAACTTACAAGAACAACTCAAACAAGAAAAACAAAATGGAAAAGACGCATTCATTCGAAACAATAAAATAATTTTAAGAGATACGTCGGATGTCGAAAAAAGAAAGCGAGAAACCTCGACATCACCTAATATCATGCATACACCTACACACACCAAAAACTCGGAACATATTATTGCACCACCAAAATTACACAAAACCAATGCATTCGAATATATGAGGGCAAGATCATCCTCTTTCAATGAAAAACAATTTAAATCATAGGAATTAACAGACACCGGTAACGAAATCGCAACTAGAATAGAAAAACCATCCAATACATATAATGAAAACCCCAGTACGGCTGGTCACCGCGGGGTTACCGACCACTACCCCCAAGATCTCGAAAATTTCGACTCTAATCCAAATCCAACTAAAAACCAGACGTTAAATGAAGCAAATACAAAGGATAGAAAACATAGAATATATATAGCAACACTAAATACTAGATCATTAAAATCGAAGGAAAAATTATTAGAACTGGAACAAGCTTTGAATCACATCAATTGGGATATCCTCGGCATAAGTGATGTCAGACGGTCGGCTGAAAAAATTGAAGAACATGATGAATACATATTATACATATTACAAAAATGAATAACCAGGAATATATGGCGTGGGATTCTTGGTTAAGAAATATCTTAAAAACAATATAATAGAGTTTAAAGGAGTGTCAAATAGAATAGCAATTTTAAATATCACTCTTCCTGGCTACAAAAATCCGACTTCAATTGTTCAGATATACGCTCCTACAGAAACAGCAAAGAAAGAGACTAAAAACGAATTCTACAAAAGCTTAAATGAAATAATGGAGAATTTATACAAAACCATTATTGTAATGGGAGATTTTAATAGCCAAATTGGTCAGAGGAGAAAAAACGAAGATAAAATAATAGGACCCTACACAATAGGCAAACGAAATGATAATGGACAAAGGTTGATAAACTACGCGGCAGAGAATAACTTAACTGTAATGAATAGTTTCTATAAAAGAAATCTTCTAAGAAAATGGACATGGCAATCTCCTGATGGCATAACAAGAAACGAAATTGACTTTATTACAACAAATAAACCGAAACTTTTCTTAAACGTGGAAGTTCTCAACAGATTTAATTTTAACACAGATCACAGATTACTACGAGGCCACCTTCATATGTTTCAACCAAAAAACCAAAGAAAATTTATAAAAAATAGAAAGCTGCCAATCATACTACCAGTACCAAATCATATATTAAAATCTTTAGAAATAAAGCTACGACCAATTAAAGAACTGAAAACGACACAAGAAAAATATAATACTCTGGAAAACGTATTAAAAGAAATCAACAAACAGCTAGAAAGAGAAAACACACCAAAAGATAGATTAGGACCAATAGCAAGGGACCTAATAAGAAAGAGGAGCCTTCTATTTAGTAATAGACAGAACAACAAGCAAGAGATAACAAAAATTAGTAAAAATATAAACTTAGAAATACGAAAGCACAAACAAAAATTAAGAACAGAGACATTACAACTTCATATAGATAAATCAGGTGGGCTCAAGAAGGCATGGAAAGAACTCCAAGAATATACAACTTGGATAAATAACGTAACACACCACAAGACAAAAAAACATAAATCGAAAAGAAGTGACATACTCCAAACCGCGACCGATTTCTATCGAGAGTTCTACGATGACCAATCAATAACACCTACTTTAAGCAAAGAAGAAGAAAAAAATTCAGAATGAAGCGCTTGCTTTACAAGGAGTCCATAATAAGTACATCCGTCTATTGAAAAACATATACGAAAACATGAAAGCAAGAATACGGACAGAAAAGCTAGGAGAACACTTTCACATCAAAAAAGGAGTTAGACAGGGAGACCCCCTTTCACCCAAACTTTTCTCTGCAACCCTAAAACATGTGTTTCGTCAGCTCGAATGGGACGATTACGGTATTAATATTAATGGAGTGTTACTAAATCATCTGAGATTTGCCGACGACCTCATACTTATAAGCGAAAATCCAGAAACTTTACAAAAAATGATTGAGCAACTTGTATGTGAAAGTGAAAAAGTTGGACTATCATTGAACACAAACAAAACAAAGCTGATGACAAACTACAAAAAAGTCCCTATCAAACCTTACAACACAGCTAAATTAGAATATGTAAATGAGTATACATACAACCGAGGCCGCAACGGTCGGCACAGGAGTTTTCCTCGCGAGTATCGGGGACACGGGAGCGGCGGGTGCGACGGAGGCCGCGGGCGAGTTCGCGGCGTGATTGGTCTTAAATTCTAAAAATTCCGACGATAACGACGGGTACCTCAGGCGGAGGAATTCCGCAAACAGGTCGATCGTGGACTCCATTATCACGTGCCCAGGGGGGGCTACCCCGGGACTTTAAGCACACTCGCCTTACGGCGAGGCCCCAAAATTATAATAATCGCAATTAATTACAGCACACAGTCGTCTGCTTGAAAACGAGCCACTAAGTTACCGAACGAATTCTAGGAATTTAGGGGTCCGCCCGCTCACAGACGGCGATGCGACGCAATTAACACAGGTAGTCACTTCCGAGAAAGCACTTAGACGCCAGATGTGCTCCGAACCGAGGTCAGGCGATCGAACGGTCGATGGGCACGTCAGCGCGCGGCGGGTGCGTGAATCGGAATGATGCCACGACTCTGTCCACGTACTGCCATTTTATACTGTGGCGTTACGGAGTCTACCCTTCGTTTTGTGATATTTATCAAAACAACATTTCATCATTTCAAATAATAATCAAAACCACCGTCTTAATATTACTAAAAGTCGTTATCCACGACAACTAAAAGTCGTTATCCACGACACGGCCATTCTGACACGTCACACGTCCCTGTGTGACGCTCCTGCAAGGAAAACAACCTTTTACAATATCAAACAGGTTTCGTCTCGGCCACTCCTGATTCATTCACGATTGAGGATTGGGATTCCTTTCATTACAAACCATAACGTTAGCTCTCAACAAGATCTTTAACAGACTATGTTAACCTGTGTGAGTAGATAACTTAATTACCTAATTATTAGTGATACACTTTACAACTGAAAATTTTCATTAATGCTCAATAAAGAAACCCGAGTTATTACAAAACAACTCAATCTGAGCAGTATTTCATCAGTATTATGTATCAGCCACAAACTATCGTTACAATTACTTCCATCTACTGAGAGTAACTCATGCCACCTATATAGAGTGACGATAACCCAATTCAAGTGCCACCTCCATCGAGTAGCTCTTGACTACTTATTGCCTCCATCCGGCAAATAAGTGGGACCTCCATCCGGTACCCAACTTCAACACAAAACACTAATGCCTCCATCCGGCACGCAAGTGGAACTTCCATCCAGTACCCACTTCAACCATAAAACATATCGCAATGCCTCCATCCGGCAATAAAACGAACACATCACCTAAATCGAGCGATGTGTTCAATTACCAGTCATAAATGACACCGAATACTGTTCTGAATACTAATCACACAAAATAGGACAACAAAATCCTTACTTTAATCAGTCAGTTGTATCGTGGTCATTTGATCCTACATCTTCTACATCACTAGTGTCAACAAAATCGTATAGAACGCTCCTGGCCTGGCTGCCGGCGCAGCTAGTGACATTGCCACCCACATTATCATTAAAACAAATGATAAAACCAATACACATCACTTCACAATATAGAGTCAAGGTCATTACTAGACCAACACAACAATAGTCTCCATTGAGACCCAGGTCTCCGCTGCACCAATCGATGGAGATACTCTCACCTCACTGATCAGTCTCGTCAGTAGCACTGCTTAGAGGTAACCTTATGTATTCATAGGTTCTATTACCAGTTAAAGCCATCTATCTTCATTTCAACGAGCATCCTTATGTAATCATAGGTTCTATTACCAGTTAAAGCAACTTTCCAATGTTCTGGTCTCGTCAAAGTTAATCTCTTACTTTCAGTATCATTTTAAGTAAAAACCTTTAGGGATATGGCACGCGAACTATTAAGAATTCGAAGGGGCTCGCCTCTGTTATTCTTATGGTAGAACAATTTTAAAAAGATGTACGGCTTCTAGCACTTCTTGTCAAGAACAATTCCATGAGCTTATCGCGAGCTTGGTCATCAATAACGCAAGTGTGGGCTTCGAATAAGGACACACTAGATTTAAGTGCTTATTTCGTTGAATGCTCAATCTCACTGAACCGATTAAAAAAACTATCGGGTAGTACATGACATAAAAATGAGTAAGCAATAAACCATCGCAAAGGATTTGTTCCGTAAAGTTTTGGTCAAAACAACAGCGTGGATCGCCCGTGTGCATCACCCGCTGACTACACACGATGGCCTTTACAGACCCCGACCTCCGCCAGAGCCAAACGCGCACCGCGCACCCACGGACTACTTGAGTTGCCTCAAGAGACACCGATTTCTACCGGGCTACGACTACGTAATAGCTACTGGTACGGTCGAACACAATACGGCCGATAGACTATCCTTACTCGAGTTTTCACCAATTTAAGCTTGCTCTTCATCATCATCATTTACATCAACCTCGACTGGTATGTGACCTGCTGGCATTTTTCTTAGCCTATCGTGTGGGTATTTGTAAGTACGTTTTGAATTTAACGCTTTCAATGTGTAACGGTCACCATCCAATACTTAGACTACTTTAAACGGCCCTTTAAACTTCGGATCTAATTTCGTTTGATTACGCTCTTCGTTTTAATGTGTGGACGAGCTCACAGCCCACCTTGTGTTAAGTGGTTACTGGAACCCATAGACATCCACAGCGTAAACGCACCACACACCTTGAGATAGAAGTTCTAAGGTCTCAGTATAGTTACAACCGCTGCCCCACCCTTCAAACTGAAATACACCACTGCTTCACGGCAGAAATAGGCAGGGTGATGGTATCCGTGCGGTCGATGGCCCTATACGGAGCACCCGTCTGGTGCCACGTCCTTACCCACGAGAACGTCGCCGCGCTGTGACACCGGCAGCGCGCGATCGCAGTCAGAGTCATTCAAGGATACCTCACAGTCTCCTACGAGGCGGCGCGCCCTAGCGCAAGTGCGGCCGGAGCGCGGAGGCTCCAACCTCGGCAGTCCGGGCTGGAGGCGTGGTCTCGTGGTTTGGCGGACCCGTCGGCCGGCCTCCGTACCGTCGAGGCGATCTGCCCGGTTCTCGCGGACTGGGTGGGCCGCGACCGCGGAAGTCTCACCTCCAGCTACCTGTGCAGACTCACAAGACATTTTACCACCATGCAAACTTCTTACCGCAACAAATCTTACCAGCCACCACGCAAACTACAATTTTACGGGTTCCACCTCTCCTACACGATGTTACTCCCACACTGAGGAAGCCAACCGCGAACACTTGTCAAGTACGCACAAGCACGCACTTCACCGGAAAAACCTGCATCCGCCAGCGGAACCCGAACACCGCCGCATCGCCAGACACGAACGCACCGGACGTCTTATCTTATAGGTCACGACGACTTCAGATGTGTCAATTTTTCTTCCCCACGGAAACTTGCTTGCTTTCTTGTTTGCTTGCTTGCTGGAGCCCGAAGTCATCGAACGTGTAGTGTTATTGGTATTGAATCTAGTAGATTCTAAAGTTTCAGCGACAATTCACAGTCTCATGTCCTGGTTTACTGCACTAGTGCCATGTAACTCTAGCAGTCATTGGCTTAAAAACGATTCGTGTCGGAACTACCCACTCGTCATGACAGATCCATTATTGCGATCGAAGTTTCATTTCTTGCAATAGCTTGTTACGTGTTGTATTTCCGCTAGTAAATGCCATGTGATGAAGTCGACAGTCAAACTGGGCAACATGAGCCAGAACGTAAGATGTGACGATTTCTTCGTGGCTCAGATCTTCCATCGAGGTAACAGAGACGTTATTACACGACTTACGTATGCTGCATTCATGCTCTTGTGGCGTACCACTACTAGTATTCTGATCTGCATCATGTTTTTTTGCTGTACTTCGAACATGTTCAAACACGTCACGCCAGTGAGAGTAGAGTCCTGATCTCACTTCTGATGTTGGCTCACGTCAGGGATGGCTGAGCGGTAGTTTCCGTCATCACTCGTATTTGGTTGAACTCAGTTTAGTCATTAAAACTTTTTGAATAATAATTATTGAAACTCACCACACACAACTTTCACAATGACAGGATAAACCGACAGTTTCGTTGCACATACCGACAGACCGACTGACTGACTGACTGACTGACTGCCAGAGATTCACTGACTGAGACGGACGGAATGACTGTCTGACACGGAATGCCACGACTCTGTCCACGTACCGCCATTTTATACTGTGGCGTTACGGAGTCTACCCTTCATTTTGTGATATTTATCAAAACAACATTTCATCATTTTATTTTATTTTTTTTATTTTATGACCTGGTGACAGAGACCTTTAGGTCATATCTTATTTGGAAAACGTTCATTACTTTGGGGTCACTACACTTCACTTCACTAAATTTTGTCATTTAAATTGTTTGAATTGTATTTTTTATGTAATTATAAATAGGTTTATAGGATGTTGGATCTTTTAGTAAAAAGTTAAGTGGCAGCGGGCGGGAGCAAGAGACACACTTAAATGCATTGGTATCACTAAGTTCACTAGCCAGCACAAGTCTTTGAATTAAGAAACTTTGGCAATCGAAAATAATGTGATGGATCATCCCTTCTTCTGCTTGACAGTGTATACATTGGTTATTTGAAATAATGCCAAGTCTTGCTAGGTGTGACGGCGCAGTATTATGGCCAAATCTCAATCTGTTTATTGTTGTGATGAAATCTCGACTTTCACTAGTTTTCAATTTGTCATACCATGGTTTAACAGGCAGGTTATCTTGGATACTTCCATACCACTTTCCCTTGTTTTCCTGATCTTTCTTCCACAATTCCGTCCACAGAGTGTAAATGTTTTCTTTAATATTTAGAAAATAGTCAGTGAAAGGTACGAGTAATGAGTCTGTAACGTCAATACTGTTTATAGCCTCGCGTGCAGCTTTGTCAGCTTTTTCGTTGCCCGTTATGCCTCTATGTGAAGGAACCCACATAAATGTTATATTTACATTCTTATGATGATATTTATACAAAAGCTCTTTTATAATATACAAGACGTAATTAGTTTTATAATTTACAGATATATTACTTAAACTCTCTAGCAGGCTTAAAGAATCTGTTATTATTAAAAAGTTTTTACAGCTATTAACCACAGTAATTCGCAGTAAGGCTTGATAAACAGCATAAGCCTCTGCAGTAAAAATGGAACAAGATTCATTCAAAACAAAGCTTTGAGAAAACCTAGCCTTTGAATCATAAAATGCTGCATGCACATAATTATTCCCTTTGCTGCCATCAGTATATATAGTGTAATATGTATTTTGTGACAAGAACTGAATCATATCAGAATTGCTATTAATTGTACTTGGGATTATATTTACTGGATATGAAATGGAGTGATAACTATTAGAGTAATATGGCCAAAGGGACTGTTTACTGATCTTTTTATACTTATTATCTATTTCCAGATATATTATGGACAAAGGTGGTGTATATTTGTTAAGGGTTATTCCAGTTAATAATGAAGGAGGAGTGATGTCTAGGTATGGTGCAATTTTTTGAACTATTTGCTTATTATTAGAAGTTGGTAATTTGAGACAGTATCTGTGTGCAAGTAAGAGACGTCTCAAGATTAATGGCATAACTTTTGTCTCAACTTCCATGGCCCTTATGGGAGTTGAGCACATTGCACCGGATATTATTTTCAAAGCTCTGTTCTGTAATATATCAAGTTTACTTGCATGTGGGCTATTCAAATAAGCTAGAGAGCTATAATCAAAATGGCTTCTGACAATCGATTTGTATATTAAAGACAGTATTTTGGGATCTGCACCCCATGATACTCCAGCAAGACATTTCATAACATTAAGACCTCTTAAAGCATTTTTGGAAATATGATTAATATGTGATTAGTTAATTTCAAAAGTTAATTTCTGGTCTATTATTATTCCCAAAAATTTTTTACTGGTAACCTTGTTTATAATTTCACCATTATAAATGACATTATAGATTGGTGTATCCTTGCTGAATATTACATTGCTCTTGGATGGATTAATTTTTTTTTTTTTTTTTTTTTTTTTTTTTTTTTTTTTTTTTTTTTTTTTTATGATTGAAGGATTACTGGTGGCCCGGAGGCCTTTCCAGTTTCACCAGGACAGGTGGGCGAGCAAAGGCTCAGCCAGGAGGGGTGGGATTTGCTAACAGCTACCCGAGCGCCTCCGAAGGAGACCTAACAACTCAAGAGTAGCTGCTTCGCGAATGAATCTACTACCGGATCGGAATCGCGACCCGCTGAGAAGATCCGGCGAGAAACTCAGCGAGCTGATTCATGGGTTAGGTTGCACGGCGAACTCTTTGTCGAGTTCGACGAGTACGGTTACCGAGATCCCTAAGCCTACTCCTAGAGCTGAAGGCGTCTAGTGCAAACGTTATTGGATCTGAGGGATCCGTAAGGACGTGTCTAGGGCGTCGACGGTGACTGGCTCCTGCATGATCAGGATTCGGGGAGTAGTCAGCGGCGGCTACGATAAGGCGATTATCATGACGCATAGCCTTATCGAAGTACCGTTCCGACGCTGACTTCATGTATTTCTGGATAGATTCGAGGCCCAGGTCGTCGTGTAGGTCAACGTTCCTCACGAACCACGGAGCTCCGACGGCTAACCTGCAAAAGCGGGATTGTAGAGATTGAAGGGTGTCTATGTGTGTGCGGGCCGCGTGAGCGAACACCACACTCGCGTAAGTCATGACGGGCCTTATGCAAGTTTTGTAAAGTGTCACCTTGTTCCGAAGGGACATTTTACTCCGCTTACAGATCATGGGGTAGAGTCTACCGAGAATAAACGCGGCACGGTCACGGACTGATTTTATATGCGGGCGGAATGTCATCGATGCATCCAGGGTAACGCCCAGGTACTTGACCTTCCTGGCCCAGGGTATGGATTGACTAAAGAGAGTAATCGGGGGTGTGAGATTCCTCCTCCTAATACGGGAGGAAATCCGTGTGGAGCTTCCCCTCTGAAATAGCACCGCAGTACTTTTCACTGGGTTGATGTCTATGCGCCATTTTCGGAACCACTGTCCTAGGGCTAGGGCTGCGCTCTGAAGCTTCTTCGCAATTAGGGACTTGTTTCTACTGGAATAGTAAACAGTCGTGTCGTCGGCGAATAAAGCTAAATGGGTCGGCGGCGACCGGGGAATATCGTTAACGAATAAGCTAAATAGGAGGGGTGAGAGGACAGAGCCTTGCGGGACTCCAGCTGTGAGAGGTCGTGGGGAGGAGCGGGTTCCCTCGACTCGATATCGAAAAGAGCGGTTCGACAAGAAGTCCCGTATGATGAGCACGAGACTATCCGGCACGCCCATGTTGAATAGTTTGAAAATCAAACCGTTGTGCCAGACTTTGTCGAACGCTTTTGCGACGTCGAAGAAGAGAGCTCCCGTGTATAACGGTTTTGGTCGATTAAGCCCCACAAGAATGTGCTCCGTGAGGCGGTGCACCTGTTGAACGCATGAGTGATTTGTACGGAATCCGAATTGTTCATCGATGAGAATGCCCTTGGATGAGACGAAGTCTCTGAGGCGTTTGTAGAGCAGACGCTCATACAGTTTGCCTAAAGACATGAGGAGGCTAATCGGGCGGTAGCTCGTCGGATGATTTTTTGGTTTACCGGGTTTATGTATGCCGATAACATCCGCTTCTTTCCACACCGCGGGAAAGATACAGTTCGCCATAGCGGCATTGAAAATAGATGCCAACATCACGATGAGTTGGACGGGTAGAAGTTTAATAACGCGGTTGGATATACCGTCGGAACCGGGAGCCTTGCGAGGACGTAGGTCTTTGATCAAGTCTTTAACTTCCATCGGGGTGACGGGTGGTAACGCGTCCGAGGGTGGCAAGGAGACTCTGCGTTCTACCTCACTGTCTACTAATTCTACATGAACAGGGTCCACGGATTGAGTGCTGGGCGTGCACTGGGTTTGCAATGTATCGGCCAGCAGCTCTGCTTTTTCATCATCATCGAACGCCGCGAGTCGGCCTGAGGGGCCTACGAGGGGGGGCATAGTTACTACCGTATCCGATTTGAGAGTACGAGCTAAGCGGTAGTAAGACCTTTGAGAGGGCGCGAGTCTTTCTAAGAAATCAGACCATCTGGCATCTCGGACTTCGGCGATGCGAGACTTTACGTCGCGTTGTAGGGCACGCATTCGAATTCGATTTTCCGCGGTAGGATACCTGTCGTAGGCGCGTATCGAGGCGTTCTTAGCTCTAAGGAGTTCCCTAATATCGTCGGACAATTTGAAGCGGTGAAGGAAGTCCTCCGCTACAACTTGTTTCGATGACCTATCTAATGTCGAGGTGATGTGTGACGTTAAGATGTCTATGGCTTCAGCGGTATCCTGAGGAGACGGGGTAGAGTCCGGGCTAAACGGGAGCGATGGTGGATCAGATTCAGCCAGGCTGATGCCCAGCGTGTGCCAATCCACCACAGTCCTCGTGACGGGAACGGAATCGGGTGCGCGACCGAGCTTCATAACGACGGGACGGTGGTCTGAATCTAACTCTGAAACTACTTCGATCGAGTGTAAGCGCAGAGTTACGTTTTTTAATAACGCTATGTCGAGTATATCCGGGCGATGCGCGATATTTAGCGGGTAGTGAGTCGGGGTTAGCGGAGCGACGATATCGAAGGCGAGATCATCGACTAACGCGTCAAGCCGCCTGCCATTCGGGGTTGTAGTGTGTGAGTTCCACCTGATGTGTTTACAATTTAGGTCGCCCGCCAGAATGACAGAGCTCCCCATGCCGAGCAGCGCCTCGATATCACTGCTTAGAACGATCTTATCCGGTGGAAGATAAACGGACGCGATAACGATCGGCGCGTGTCCCGTCAGTGAGATTCGGCACACTGATGCTTCGATATTAGCGAGCGCGGGAGGATCGAGCGGGACGCAATGCAGGGCTCTTCTATAGTAAATGACGGTACCACCACCACGAGCAGAGAGCCTGTCGTTCCTGACCATGTTATAGTTCGCGATTTTAGGGTCACGGCGCGCGGGCTTAAGTAGGGTCTCCTGCACTAAAAAGATATCAATTTGATGGTCACGCAAAAAGTCAGAAACCTGATCACGTTGATTTGCGAGACCGTAAGCGTTAAAAAATCCTATCGTTACGGATAGGGGCTTTATTCTACTTATATACGCCATTGATTACCGGCGGAGTGAGGGGAGGACGTACGTATTTAATGACGCGTATACGTCGGCGTATTCTTGCACAACGGCGATAAAGTGTTGTGCAGTAGAGGCAGCGCGAATGGCGTCGCCCAAAGCGTTAACGCGCTCAAAGTTGATCGACTGAAAGAAGTCGATCGCTAAAGCGAGATTGTCGGACGCGGTCGGAGGGCAAGTCGCGGGAGAGGGACGAGTCGCGGGGGCGGGACGAATTGCGGAGGAGGGAGTTGTAGCCGTGTTCGTGTACGGCAGCGGTTTCGCCCAGGCCGAGACACTGGGCACCGGCGCCGGAACGAACGCTGGCTTAGCCTGCGACACAGAGGGTGCCGAGGCTTTGATGTCTGGGCCGGAAGCTCGGAGGCGGTTTTGGCGGGCGACGCGTCGATTTATTTTAGGGGCTCGGGGGCATCCGCGGTAATTTGCGGGGTGACCCTGTGTTCGATACAGGACGCAGCTAGGCGGTTCCGTCGCGGTTTTTTGATCGCGAGTGCATAGGGCCGTGGCGTGATCGCCTAAGCACTTGACGCATCGGGGGCGCGCGTGACAGTTACGGGAAGAATGCCCGTATAATTGGCAGTTATGGCACTGGCTAGGTGTGCCTTTCTTGTGTGGGGTTTCGACTGCGATTCCGGAAAGGCTACAGACCGTTCGGATGTTGAATATTTGCTTACCCTCGGGGGTAGGCTGGAGGGCGACGAGAACCATATTATATGGCTCCCTTCCGCGGCCTGTATGCATGCGGTGTACGGAGTTAACCGGTAGGCCTTGTTCGAGAAGGTCGGCCTTAACGAGCTCGGTATCCAACTCTTTAGGGATGCCACGTATAACGGCACGGAGTTCGCGCTCCTCCTGGAGCGTATACGTGTGGAAACTTATACGCTCCTTACGGAGGTAAGAAGAGAGGGCCCTATGGTCGTCGGGTGTTCGAACCTTAATTTGAATGCCGTTCGCGAGGTTACGGGCATTCGTGAAATTGATATTTTTGGCCTTAAGGGCCAGAGAAACTCGTTCCCAAGCTGCCTTCTCTTGAAGGATTACCGGGGGAGGGGTCTGGGTTTTATTTTGTGCCACCGGACGCGGCGACGGAGTGGCACGGGCTGGAGGCGCAACGGGAGTCTGAGGGCGGGGGCGCGACGCGTTCGCGGCTTTGCTAATTTTAGCGGCCGCGGGAGCTCGAGACTCCGCGGCACGCTTCTTACCCTTTTGCACCAGGGTGAATCCATCCGTCGATGAGGCGGGGGCGAGGTCGACCTCCATCTCCGAGTCAGAGTCGGAGGACGAGGAGGCGGGCGCAGGTGACCTACGAGTAGGTGTTTTGGAGGGTGCGACGGAGGCCGCGGATGATCGCGCTGCTGGAACGGTGACCACGGCGGACGACGCAGCAGTTTTACTCGCCAGTATAGGCGACGCGGGAACGGCAGGCACGACGGAGGCTGCGGTGCTCGATGCAGAAGCTTTGCACGCAGGTACAGGCGACGCAGGAGCAGCGAGCTCGGCGGAGTCCACGAGAGGGCTCGCGGTGTGATCGGCCTTGAAGGCCTGAAACTCGGAAGTGAGCTTTGGGTAGCGAAGCCGGAGAAATTCCGCAAATACAGCGTGCATGATGGCTACGTGCCCAGGTGGGGCTACCCTGGGTCTTAGAAAACACTCGCCTTGCGGCGAGGCCCCAACTTCCCGGACCTGAGCGGTTCTATTGAACACAGGTGGCGATGCGGCACGATTACTACAGGACAAAGAAAAAAACACAACAAAACGGAAATAACAAAAAGACACAAAACAATTAAACACTTCCAGGAAGACAGTTTGTCGGCAGATGTACCACGAACACAGAAATAACAAAAGGAAACAAAACAATTAAAAACTTCCAGAAAAAAAAAAAAAAAACACTTGGTCGGCAGATGTACCACGAACACAGGCCGCGCGAACAACGGCCGGGCTAACAAAAGCCGGGCGAACAAAGGCCGGGCAATCGAGTGGTCGATGAGCACGTCCGCACGTGACGGGTGCCTCTATCGGAATGAATTTTTAAATGTAGAATGTCGTTGTAATAATAGAACAATTGGGATAAAGCTACATTAATACTGTCTATTGCTACTTGTAAATTATAGTCACTACTATACAAAACGATGTCATCAGCAAATTGTAGTATATTTACATTATTATTTACATTATCTATAAAGTTGCAGATTTCACTAGTGTATATATTATACAATAATGGAGATAAGGTAGCACCTTGCATTGCCCATTCCGATAGAGGCACCCGTCACGTGCGGACGTGCTCATCGTCCACTCGATCGCCCGGTCTTTGTTCGCCCGGCTTTTGTTAGCCCGGCCATTGTTCGCGCGGCCTGTGTTCGTGATACATCTGCCGACCAAGTGTGTTTCCTGGAAGCCTTTATTTGTTTTGTTTTAGTTATTTTTGTGTTCGTGGAACATTTGCCGACAAAGTGTTTTCCTGCAAGTATTTATTTGTTTTGTTTCTTTTTGGAATTTCTGTTTTGTTGTGCTTTTTCTTTGTCCTGTAGTAATCGCGCCGCATCGCCACCTGTGTTCAATAGAACCGCTCAGGTCCGAGAAGTTGGGGCCTCGCCGCAAGGCGAGTGTTTTCAAGACCCGGGGCCGCCCCACCTGGGTACTCAGCGATCATGGACGCTGTATTCGCGGAATTCCTCCGACTTCGCCACCCACAGCTCGCCTCAGAGTTTCTGGCCTTCAAGGCCAATCACACTGCGAGCCCTCTCGAGGACTCCGCCGCGCTCGCTGCTCCTGCGTCGCCTGTACCTGCGTGCAGAGCTTCTGCATTGAGCACCGCAGCCTCTGTCGTGCCTGCCGCTCCCGTGTCGCCTATACTGGCGAGAAAAGCTGCTGCGTCGTCCGCCGTGACCATCGTTTCAGCTGAGCGATCATCCGCGGCCTCCGTCGCGCCCTCTAAAACACCTACACTTGCTCGTAGGTCGCCTGCACCCGCCTCCTCGTGCTCCGACTCTGACTCGGACATGGAGGTCGACCTCGCCCCCGCCTCATCGACGGATGGGTTCACCCTGGTACAGAAGGGTAAGAAGCGTGCCGCGGAGTCTCGAGCTCCCGCGGCCGCTAAAATTAGCAAAGCCGTGAACGCGTCGCGCCCCCGCCCTCAGACTCCCGTTGCGCCCCCAGCCCGTGCCACTCCGTCGCCGCGTCCGGTGGCACAAAATAAAACCCAGACCCCTCCCCCGGTTATCCTTCAGGAGAAGGCAGCTTGGGATCGAGTTTGCCTGGCCCTTAAGGCCAAAAATATAAATTTCACGAATGCCCGTAACCTCGCGAACGGCATTCAAATTAAGGTTCAAACACCCGACGACCATAGGGCCCTCTCTTCTTACCTCCGTAAGGAACGTATAAGTTTCCATACTTATACGCTCCAGGAGGAGCGCGAACTCCGCGTTGTAATACGCGGAATCCCTAAAGAGTTAGATGTAGAGCTCGTCAAGGCCGATCTGTTAGAACAGGGCTTTCCAGTGAATTCTGTGCACCGTATGCACACCGGTCGCGGTAGGGAGCCATATAATATGGTTCTAGTCACCCTCCAGCCTACCCCCGAGGGTAAGAAAATCTTCAACACACAGACCGTCTGTAGGCTCTCCGGTATCGCCATCGAAGCCCCCCATAAAAAAGGCACTCCTAGCCAGTGCCATAACTGTCAATTGTACGGGCACTCTTCCCGTAACTGTCACGCGCGCCCCCGATGTGTTAAGTGTTTGGGCGATCACGCCACGGCCCTCTGCGCTCGCGACCAAAAAACCGCGACGGAACCGCCTAGCTGCGTCCTGTGTCGAACACAGGGTCACCCCGCGAATTACCGTGGTTGCCCCCGAGCCCCTAAAATAAATCGCCGCGTCGCCCGCCAAAACCGCCTCCGAACTTCCGGCCCAGACATCAAAGCCTCGGCACCCTCTGCGTCGCAGGCTAAGCCAGCGTTCGTTCCGGCGGCGGTGCCCAGTGTCTCGGCCTGGGCAAAACCGCTGCCGTACACGAACACGGCTACAACTCCCTCCTCCGCGATTCGTCCCGCCCCCGCGACTCGTCCCTCTCCCGCGACTTGCCCTCCGACCGCGTCCGAAAATCTCGCTTTAGCGATCGACTTCTTTCAGTCGATCAACTTTGAGCGCGTTAACGCTTTGGGCGACGCCATTCGCGCTGCCTCCACTGCACAACACTTTATCGCCGTTGTGCAGGAATACGCCGACGTATACGCGTCATTAAATACGTACGTCCTCCCCTCACTCCGCCGGTAATCAATGGCGTATATAAGTAGAATAAAGCCCATATCCGTAACGATAGGATTTTTTAACGCTTACGGTCTCGCAAATCAACGTGATCAGGTTTCTGACTTTTTGCGTGACCATCAAATTGATATATTTTTAGTGCAGGAGACCCTACTTAAGCCCGCACGTCGTGACCCTAAAATCGCGAACTATAACATGGTCAGGAACGACAGGCTCTCTGCCCGTGGTGGTGGTACCGTCATTTACTATAGAAGAGCCCTGCATTGCGTCCCGCTCGATCCTCCCGCGCTCGCTAATATCGAAGCATCAGTGTGCCGAATCTCACTGACGGGACACGCGCCGATCGTTATCGCGTCCGTTTATCTTCCACCGGATAAGATCGTTCTAAGCAGTGATATCGAGGCGCTGCTCGGTATGGGGAGCTCTGTCATTCTGGCGGGCGACCTAAATTGTAAACACATCAGGTGGAACTCACACACCACAACCCCGAATGGCAGGCGGCTTGACGCGTTAGTCGATGATCTCGCCTTCGATATCGTCGCTCCGCTAACCCCGACTCACTACCCGCTAAATATCGCGCATCGCCCGGATATACTCGACATAGCGCTATTAAAAAACGTAACTCTGCGCTTACACTCGATCGAAGTAGTTTCAGAGTTAGATTCAGACCACCGTCCCGTCGTTATGAAGCTCGGTCGCGCTCCCGATTCCGTTCCCGTCACGAGGACTATGGTGGATTGGCACACGCTGGGCATCAGCCTGGCTGAATCTGATCCACCATCGCTCCCGTTTAACCCGGACTCTATCCCGTCTCCTCAGGATACCGCTGAAGCCATAAACATCTTAACGTCACACATCACCTCGACATTAGATAGGTCATCGAAACAAGTTGTAGCGGAGGACTTCCTTCACCGCTTCAAATTGTCCGACGATATTAGGGAACTCCTTAGAGCTAAGAACGCCTCGATACGCGCCTACGACAGGTATCCTACCGCGGAAAATCGTATTCGAATGCGTGCCCTACAACGCGACGTAAAGTCTCGCATCGCCGAAGTCCGAGATGCCAGATGGTCTGATTTCTTAGAAGGACTCGCGCCCTCCCAAAGGTCTTACTACCGCTTAGCTCGTACTCTCAAATCAGATACGGTAGTAACTATGCCCCCCCTCGTAGGCCCCTCAGGCCGACTCGCGGCGTTCGATGATGACGAAAAAGCAGAGCTGCTGGCCGATACATTGCAAACCCAGTGCACGCCCAGCACTCAATCCGTGGACCCTGTTCATGTAGAATTAGTAGACAGTGAGGTAGAACGCAGAGCCTCCTTGCCACCATCGGATGCGTTACCACCCGTCACCCCGATAGAAGTTAAAGACTTGATCAAAGACCTACGTCCTCGCAAGGTTCCCGGTTCCGACGGTATATCTAACCGCGTTATTAAACTTCTACCCGTCCAACTCATCGTGATGTTGGCATCTATTTTCAATGCCGCTATGGCGAACTGTATCTTTCCCGCGGTGTGGAAAGAAGCAGACGTTATCGGCATACATAAACCCGGTAAACCAAAAAATCATCCGACGAGCTACCGCCCGATTAGCCTCCTCATGTCTCTAGGCAAACTGTATGAGCGTCTGCTCTACAAACGCCTCAGAGACTTCGTCTCATCCAAGGGCATTCTCATCGATGAACAATTCGGATTCCGTACAAATCACTCATGCGTTCAACAGGTGCACCGCCTCACGGAGCACATTCTTGTGGGGCTTAATCGACCAAAACCGTTATACACGGGAGCTCTCTTCTTCGACGTCGCAAAAGCGTTCGACAAAGTCTGGCACAATGGTTTGATTTTCAAACTATTCAACATGGGCGTGCCGGATAGTCTCGTGCTCATCATACGGGACTTCTTGTCGAACCGCTCTTTTCGATATCGAGTCGAGGGAACCCGCTCCTCCCCACAACCTCTCACAGCTAGAGTCCCGCAAGGCTCTGTCCTCTCACCCCTCCTATTTAGCTTATTCGTCAACGATATTCCCCGGTCGCCGCCGACCCATTTAGCTTTATTCGCCGACGACGCGACTGTCTACTATTCTAGTAGAAATAAGTCCCTAATCGCGAAGAAGCTTCAGAGCGCAGCCCTAGCCCTAGGACAGTGGTTCCGAAAATGGCGCATAGACATCAACCCAGCGAAAAGTACTGCGGTGCTATTTCAGAGGGGAAGCTCCACACGGATTTCCTCCCGGATTAGGAGGAGGAATCTCACACCCCCGATTACTCTCTTTAGACAACCCATACCCTGGGCCAGGAAGGTCAAGTACCTGGGCGTTACCCTGGATGCATCGATGACATTCCGCCCGCATATAAAATCAGTCCGTGACCGTGCCGCGTTTATTCTCGGTAGACTCTACCCCATGATCTGTAAGCGGAGTAAAATGTCCCTTCGGAACAAGGTGACACTTTACAAAACTTGCATAAGGCCCGTCATGACTTACGCGAGTGTGGTGTTCGCTCACGCGGCCCGCACACACATAGACACCCTCCAATCCCTACAATTCCGCTTTTGCAGGTTAGCTGTCGGGGCTCCGTGGTTCGTGAGGAACGTTGACCTACACGACGACCTGGGCCTCGAATCAATTCGGAAATACATGAAGTCAGCGTCGGAACGATACTTCGATAAGGCTATGCGTCATGATAATCGCCTTATCGTTGCCGCCGCTGACTACTCCCCGAATCCTGATCATGCAGGAGCCAGTCACCGTCGACGCCCTAGACACGTCCTTACGGATCCATCAGATCCAATAACCTTTGCATTAGATGCCTTCAGCTCTAATACTAGGGGCAGGCTTAGGGACCCCGGTAACCGTACTCGTCGAACTCGACAAAGAGGTCGACGTGCAACCTAACCCATGCATCAGCCCGCTGAGTTTCTCGCCGGATCTTCTCAGCGGGTCGCGATTTCGATCCGGTAGTAGATTCATTCGCGAAACAATTGCTCTTGAGTTGTTAGGTCTCCTTCGGAGGCGCTCGGGCAGTTGTTAGCAAATCCCACCCCTCTTGGCTGAGCCTTTGCTCGCCCACCTGTCCTGGTGAAACTGGAAAGGCCTTCGGGCCACCAGTAAACTTACAATCATACAAAAAAAAAAAAACCTTTAATTTCCGTTGCAAAAACGTGGTTTATGTAAATAGGGCTCTTGTTGCCCTGTCTGTCCTTATTGGTTGCTTCGACAAATACTTTAAAGTCAGCATTAGCAGAGTTCTCCGGATAAAGTCTTTTATAAATAAATTAGCCTTTATTGCTGTTAGAGCTTAACTTATTTAACTAAATATAAAATGATAACAATAGAGGTAAGAAAACTATAAAATTAACTTATACTAAAACATATCTCGGCATTCGGCTTATCTCTCCTCTTAACAGCTTGTCTTTCGACAAAGGCCTCCTCTAAGGATTTCCATTTGCTTCTGTCCTTTGCTGTACGTAACCATTCTGGCCCAGCTACTTGCTTCAAGTCGTCTTCCCATCGCTTCGGCTGTCTTCCTCTGATTCTTTTGTTTTCTCTAGGGTACCATTCCGTTATTATTCTGGTCCATTTTTCTTTCTTTTTTCTCATCATATGTCCCGTCCAGCGCCATTTTAATTTTCTGCATATTGATTGAACTTTTCCAAATTTAGTCTCTCCTTTGATCTTTTTTAGTTCTATTTTATCCCTTCTTCTTACTCCCAATACGCTTCTCTCTATCCCATTCTGACATATATTCAATTTATTTTGTTGTTTTTCAGTTAAGGCCCATGTCTGGCATCCGTATGTAAGACATGGCAGTATGCAAACATTGAAGACTTTTCGTTTCTCCGCCATAGGCATTTCCTTATTTTTCATTACTTCACTCAATGACCAAAATTTCTTCCAAGTGTTTGCTATTCTTCTTTCTATTTCTTTCTGCATGCTCTCTGTCGGTGATACTAATTGGCCCAGATAAACGTATTCACTTACGTATTCTAACTCTTGATTGTTAACTGCAATAGCGTTTTTTTGTGAGGAATTGCTCATTACTTTTGTCTTTGTTATATTCATAGTAAGCCCTGCATTTGCACTTTCATCTGCTAATTGTTGTAGCATTCTTTCCAAAATCATCGGGCATTCGGAGAAAAGTATTAAATCATCAGCGAATCTCAAATGACTGAGTTTGTCTCCGTTCACGTTAAGTCCGAAATTATCCCAATCCAGTTTCCTAAAGATCAACTCCAACACTGCTGAGAATATTTTCGGCGAAATAGGATCACCTTGACGGACGCCTCTTTCTATTGGGAACTCTTCACCTAATTTTTCAAGTTTTATTTGTGCTGTGCTTTTCCCATAAATATTTTTTAGGATACGTATGTACTTTTTATGGACCCCTTGTTGTTCTAATGATTCCCATATGTAGTGGTGTTCCAAGGAATCAAACGCCTTGTTGAAATCTACAAAACCCAAATAATATGTTTTGTTGTATTCTCTATATTTCTGAAGTATCTGGCGTAGGACGTGTATGTGGTCAATGGTCGAGAAATTGCTCCTAAATCCAGCTTGCTCTTTTGGCTGGTTTTCGTCAAGGGTAATAGTTAGTCTAAACAATAGTATTTTAGAAAAGATCTTGTATATATTAGACATTAAGCTTATTGGCCTATAATTGTTAATGTCTCTTTTGTCTCCTTTTTTGTGCAACAAAACTATCACTGATCTCACCCAGTCTTCTGGGATGACTTCTGCTGTTATAATTTCGTTAAACAAATTGCTTAGTTTAGGGACTATTGCCGGCATGAATGTTTTGAGAAGTTCATTGGTAATTTGATCAAGACCGGGCGCTTTTCCTAACTTCTGCGTAGTGATAGCTCTTTCTGTTTCTTCTTTTAGAATAGGTGGTATAGGTTCAGTATCTTGCATGTCTTCTGTCGTAGTCGTGGCAGGTTTTTTATTTTTGCTTGTGTACAACTCCTTATAGTATTGCGTAGCAATATTTAATATTTCTGATCTTTTTGTAGTACTTCTTCCTTGTCTGTCCTTAATATTTGGCATCCAATTCTTTTTCGATTCTAGTTCTTTAAACGCTTTCTTCACTCCGCCTGTTTTCTTAATATGATATTGGAAAGTATTTGCCCTTTTTTGTTTTCTGTCTTTCCTGATATTTTTGTTGATATTTTTACTTATTTCTGCGATCTCTTTTCGTGTTTCTTTGTCTTTATTGCCTTGTAAAAGCAATTTTCTTTCTTTAAGTAATATAATAGTTTCGGTAGATAGTATGGATTTATTATTTGTAGACACTTTTCGAGCAACAGTTTTGAGAGTATTTACAAAATAGCAGTATGTCGCCTCAATTGTTTTATTGTATTCCTTTTGTTCTCTTCTCTCTAGAAATTCTTTTAAATTGTTCATTATCTCTAAGTTATTTTTAATGTCCACATAGGGAGTCAATCCAGTTTGCAGCCTTCGACTTTTCTTTGTATGTGACGCTCGTAACGTTGCACGTATCATTTTATGGTCCGAATTAAAATTTAAATTATGTAAAACTGATAGATCTTTAAAAACTTTTGGTTTATTGGTCATAATGTAGTCGATTTCATTTTTAAAGAGTCCATTTGGGGAGGTCCACGTCCATTTCTTATTCTTTTTCTTTTTAAAGAAACTATTCAAGATACTTAGTTTGTTTTCTAAACCGAAGTTAACCAAATGTTGTCCGTTTTTGCTCCTATTGCCATTGCCATATCTTCCTAAAATCCTTAGCAGCCCCAGAACGGGGAGAATGCTAGTGGAGTGAAGGGGACGGTGTTAGTTTGTAGAACCGATCGGTACCTTGGTGCCGTGAAGTTCATGCTTCGGTCCTAATAACCGCAAGGTTGGTGGGACCATGGGAGGTGGTGGGAATGTCCCTCCTCCGCCCGAAGCAGAAGGCCTCACTGAGGTCGAGGAGCTGAGGCGGCAGCTCCTCATACAGGAGGCGCGCAGCTCCAAGGTGGAGCGCGCGAGACCGCCCCTCGCTCACGAGGCTAAGGGAAGCGCGCCTGTGCCGGCACCCCGCAGGAGTGTGCAGCCCGCTGCCAAAACATACAGCGGGAAGAAGAAGGTTACACCCGCGCGAGCTCCCGCTGCGGCTGCACCTAAGCCCGCGGCTGCGGGGGCGCCGGCACCCACGGCCCCTGCATCTAAACCGGTGTCCGCTCCTGCCCCGTCCCAGCCTGCGAAGGCGGGGCCCGGCAGGAGCCGGACCAAGAAGAAGGGGGGCGTCAACGCCGCCAAACCGGCCCCGACCCCCCAGCCCCGCCCACTGCCACCTGCCCCGGCCAATATGGAAGAGTGCTGGTAGCGCGCCGCGCGGCCTCACCCCCTCAGGTCGCCCCTTGACCTTCACCGGGGGGAGTTCGCCTCTTACAGGGGCCGAAGTCGGACAAAAGCCCTTCTGCGGCCCCCGGCTCGGCGGCGACGGATAGGTGCGGAGAGGGATGAGCTCTCCCTCTCTCGTTCCGCCGCCTCCTTCTGCAAGATGGTGCACTCACAGAAGTCGAGCATCGCCTTCCAGGACTCATCGCTGCCGAGCATCGTAGCCACGACAGTCGGCAGCGACAAGTCCGGCAGTTCTTTTTATTTATTTTACCCTTCCTCCTCTTGGATGAGAAAGAGGTAAAATGACATGCTGGGCCACCAACCCGGTGGTTGGCCCGCCGCTTCTCCGCGTCGCACAATACACAGTGTGGCATGGCGGCAGTGCAGGAAGCAGCCTTGTGCCCAGATTGGCCGCACCGGAAACATAGTCCGCTGCGGTCAACAGCTGACGAGCACTTGGCGAGGCCGTGCCCGGTGCCGAAACATCGAAGGCATCGCCATGGTCGAGCTTCCTGCAACTGCACGTGGGCAATGACCCACCCCACGCGTAGCCTACCGGGCGTGTCAGCGGGCTTTCCCTGTGCAGGCGTAGCCAGTAGAGTGGCTGTCTGTACGGGGCACCGCGCCCATACAGAGCGAGTTCCGGAATATGTACTCCGAAGCTCCCCCACCTTGACTCCTGGAGTCGCTCGACGAAGATCCCTGGGGGTGCCCATACAAGATGGTTCGCAGGAAACTGCAGCCGTGGGCGCTCCCGGTGACCGAGCGGCTCCAGCCTCGGCAGCTGCGGGAAATAGTTTCCGCGCTTTTCCCGCCGGCAGCGGGGGGGGACTTTGACCCCCCCAGATGGACACCACGTGGGGCACGCCGCCGCGTCCCCCGAGCGTTCCTGCTGCCGAGGAGCCCCCTCCCCCTATCACGGGGGCGGAGATCCATGCGGCCGTGTCCAGAATGAGAGCGAAGGACGCGGCCCCCGGCCCTGACGGCGTTCACGGCCGGGTCTGGAGCTTGGCCTTCGAGGCCCTAGGGGACCGGCTCGGGGGGCTTTTCGAAGCGTGCCTCGAGTCGGGACGGTTCCCGTCGAAATGGAAGACGGGCAGACTGGTCCTTCTGCGGAAGGACGGGCGCCCCGCGGACTCACCCGCGGGCTATCGCCCCATCGTGTTTTTTTTTTTTTTTTTTTTTTTTTTTTTATTGCTTAGATGGGTGGACGAGCTCACAGCCCACCTGATGTTAAGTGGTTACTGGAGCCCATAGACATCCACAACGTAAATGCGCCACCCACCTTGAGATACAAGTTCTAAGGTCTCAAGTATAGTAACGACGGCTGCCCCACCCTTCAAACCGAAACGCATTACTGCTTCACGGCAGAAATAGGCAGGGTGGTGGTACCCACCCGCGCGGACTCACAAGAGGTCCTACCACCAGTAAAGCGGGCAAGATGCTCGAGAGGATCGTCGCGGCCCGCATCGTCCGGCACCTGACCGAGACGGGTCCCGATCTCTCGGCGGAACAATACGGCTTCAGAGAGGGTCGCTCGACGATCGACGCGATACTGCGCGTGCGTGCCCTCTCCGACGAAGCCGTTTCCCGGGGCGGGGTGGCGATGGCGTTATCCTTAGACGTAAGGAACGCCTTCAACACCCTGCCCTGGTCGGTGATCGCGGGGGCGCTGGAGTATCACGGCGTCCCCGCATATCTCCGCCGACTGATCGGCTCCTATCTCGAGGGCAGGTCGATCCAGTGCATCGGACACGGTGGGGCGATGTACCGCTTCCCCGTCGAGCGCGGTGTTCCGCAGGGGTCCGTCCTGGGCCCCCTGCTGTGGAACATCGGCTACGACTGGGTCCTGCGGGGTGTCGTACGGTGTCCCCTTCCCGGGCTGAGCGTAATATGTTACGCCGACGACACGTTGGTCGTGGCTCCGGGGAGGGACTACCGGGAGTCTGCCCGTCTGGCGTGCGCAGGCGTGGCACACGTCGTCACTAGGATCCGACGGTTGGGGCTCGAGGTGGCGCTCGACAAAACCCAGGCCCTGTTGTTTCACGGGCCGGGACGAGCGCCGCCTCTGGGCGCCCACCTCGTGATCGGAGGCGTCCGCGTCGGGGTCGGGGTGACCGGTCTTCGGTACCTCGGCCTCGAACTGGACGGTCGGTGGAACTTCTGCGCTCACTTTGAGAAGTTGGGCCCTCGACTGATGGCGACGGCCGGCTCTTTGAGCCGGCTGCTTCCAAACGTCGGGGGTCCCGATCAGGTGGCGCGCCGCCTCTACATGGGGGTGGTGCGGTCGATGGCACTATATGGGGCTCCCGTATGGTGCCACGCCCTGACCCGCAAGAACATCGCGGCGCTGCGACGTCCGCAGCGCGCGATCGCGGTCAGGGCGATCCGAGGATACCGCACCGTCTCCTTCGAGGCGGCGTGCTTGCTCGCCGGGGCGCCACCCTGGGACCTGGAGGCGGAGGCGCTCGCTGCCGATTACCGGTGGCGTAGCGACCTTCGCTCTAGGGGGGAAGGGCGTCCCGGCGAAGGAGTAGTTCGAGCGCGGAGGCTCCAATCTCGGCGGTCCGTGCTGGAGGCGTGGTCTCGCCGCTTGGCGGACCCATCGGCCGGCCTCCGTACCGTCGAGGCGGTCCGCCCGGTTCTCGCGGACTGGGTGGGCCGCGACCGCGGATGCCTCACCTTCCGGCTGACGCAGATGCTTACCGGCCACGGATGTTTCGGCCGGTACTTGCATAAGATAGCCGGAAGGGAACCGACGGCGCAGTGCCACCACTGCGCGGACCGCGACGAGGAAGACACAGCGGAACACACGCTGGCGCGTTGCTCTGGATTCGACGAGCAACGCGCCGCCCTCGTCGCGGTCATAGGAGAGGACCTCTCGCTGCCGCGCGTCGTGGCTACGATGCTCGGCAGCGACGCGTCCTGGAAGGCGATGCTCGACTTCTGCGAGTCCACCATATCGCAGAAGGAGGCGGCGGAGCGAGAGAGGGAGAGCTCTTCCCTTTCCGCACCGATCCGTCGCCGTCGAGCCGGGGGCCGGAGGCGGGAATACGCCCGTACGTCCCGGCCCCTGTAGGTGGCGGCCTCCCCCCGGTGAAGGTCAAGGGGCGACCTGAGGGGGTGAGGCCGCGCGGCGCGCTACCAGCACTCTAGCGCGCTGCCGTGGAGTGATTAGAGCGACCGGTCGACGGTGTATCGCGTCCCGACCCGGCAGGCTGGTTCTGGTCCAGCGGGGTATTCCGGGACACCAGCGGCACCGTCTGGGCGGCCCGACGGGCTGCCGTACCGAGACGGCCGACGTTTCAGAGCCTTCGAGTCGCCTCGAAGGCTCCGTCGGCTGGGCGTCCTTGGGGTGAGCCGCGCCGTCTGGTTGTAGTGTTGACCGCGGTAGCCCCCCTACCTCATCCGGGTTCTGACCTCGGAGGGGATCGGACGTCGGGTGTAACAGTGCAGGGGAGTCGTTTAGTGGGTGGGCTCTAAAATCCTTGGGCCCGCGGTCTGCTCACAACACCATGCAGATCGTTGAGTATCACATACCCCGCGCGCCCCTTTTGCGCGGGGACCTCGTAGGAGGTTCGGCCCTCTACCCGAGAAAAAAAAAAAAAAAAGGGTAGCAATAGCTTTGAACAGGTGAGATTCAAATTGCCTACCCTGGTCGGTCGTGATGTGTTCTGGGCAGCCGAAGCGGGCGACCCAGCCAGCGACAAAGGCGCTGGCGCAGGTCTCTGCGGTGATGTCGCGCAGGGGAATTACCTCGGGCCATCTACTGTGACGGTCAACAAGCGTAAGACAAAACCTGTAACTATCAGAAATAGGTAAAGGTCCGATAATGTCCATGTGTACGTGACGAAAACGAGCAGTAGGTAGTTTAAACTCGGACAAAGGTGCTGCTGTGTGTTTATGCACCTTGCAGCGTTGACATTTCTGACACTCCTTCGCCCATTTGCTGCAGTCCTTGCGTATGCCTTTCCATACGAAGCGGTCGGTGATGAGCTTGACTGTAGCCTTCCTACCCGGATGACTGAGGTTGTGCAGATTATGGAATACCTGTCTTCGGAATTGCTCAGTGATGTATGGTCGTGGAACTGATGTTGACACGTCGCAGTACACGTCGACATCTGTGCCGGGTACTCTAACACTTTTGAGTGTGAGACTTGAGCCTTCTCGGATGAGGTTATTGAGTTCGGCATCGGTTTTCTGAGCTTGGGCGAGGGACTGGTACTCTAGCGTCGCAGCTCCTACCTCTTCGATGCGGGAAAGAGTGTCAGCGACTACGTTGTCTTTGCCAGGAATGTAGCGGATGTCGGTTGAGAACTGGGAAATGTAGTCCAAGTACCTGTATTGTCGTGGTGAACAGCTGTCTCGACGTGTGGTGAAGGCATAAGTCAACGGTTTATGGTCCGTGAGCACGGCGAATGTCCTTGCCTCTACCATGTATCTGAAGTATCGTATCGCTTGGTAGACTGCTAGCATTCCGATAGAGGCACCCGTCACGTGCGGACGTGCTCATCGTCCACTCGATCGCCCGGTCTTTGTTCGCCCGGCTTTTGTTAGCCCGGCCATTGTTCGCGCGGCCTGTGTTCGTGATACATCTGCCGACCAAGTGTGTTTCCTGGAAGCTTTTATTTGTTTTGTTTTAGTTATTTTTGTGTTCGTGGAACATTTGCCGACAAAGTGTTTTCCTGCAAGTATTTATTTGTTTTGCTTCTTTTTGTAATTTCTGTTTTGTTGTGCTTTTTCTTTGTCCTGTAGTAATCGCGCCGCATTGCCACCTGTGTTCAATAGAACCGCTCAGGTCCGAGAAGTTGGGGCCTCGCCGCAAGGCGAGTGTTTTCAAGACCCGGGGCCGCCCCACCTGGGTACTCAGCGATCATGGACGCTGTATTCGTGGAATTCCTCCGACTTCGTCACCCACAGCTCGCCTCAGAGTTTCTAGCTTTCAAGGCCAATCACACTGCGAGCTCTCTCGAAGACTCCGCCGTGCTCGCTGCTCCTGCGTCGCCTGTACCTGCGTGCAAAGCGTCTACATCGAGCACCGCAGCCTCCGTCGTGCCTGCCGTTCCCGCGTCGCCTATACTGGCGAGTAAAACTACTGCGTCGTCCGCCGTGGCCACCGTTCCAGCAGCGCGATCATCCGCGGCCTCCGTCGCGCCCTCCAAAACTCCTGCTTGTAGGTCACCTGCGCCCGCCACCTCGTCCTCCGACTCTGACTCGGAGATGGAGGTCGACCTCGCCCCCGCCTCATCGACGGATGGATTCACCCTGGTACAAAAGGGTAAGAAGCGTGCCGCGGAGTCTCGAGCTCTCGCGGCCGCTAAAATTAGCAAAGCCGCGAACACGTCGCGCCCCCGCCCTCAGACTCCCGTTGCGCCTCCAGCCCGTGCCACTCCGTCGCCGCGACCGGTGGCGCAATCTAAAACTCAGACCCCTCCCCCGGCTATCCTTCAAGAGAAGGCAGCTTGGGACCGAGTTTCCCTGGCCCTTAAGGCCAAAAATATTAATTTTGCCAGCGCCCGTAATCTCGCCAACGGGATTCAAATAAAAGTAACGACACCCGACGACCATAGGGCCCTCTCAAGTTACCTCCGAAAGGAGCGTATAAGTTTCCACACTTATACGCTCCAGGAGGAGCGCGAACTCCGCGATGTCATACGTGGAATCCCGAAGGAGCTAGATGCCGATCTCGTCAAGGCAGATCTGATAGAACAAGGCCTACCAGTAAATTCTGTGCACCGCATGCACACCGGCCGCGGTAGGGAGCCATACAATATGGTTTTAGTCGCCCTCCAGCCTACCCCCGAGGGTAAGCAAATTTTTAACATTCGGACCGTCTGTAGGCTCTCCGGTATTGCCGTCGAAGTCCCCCATAAAAAAGGCACTCCTAGTCAGTGCCATAACTGCCAACTGTACGGGCACTCTTCCCGTAACTGTCACGCGCGCCCCCGATGTGTTAAATGTTTGGGCGATCACGCCACGGCCCTCTGCGCTCGCGACCAAAAAACCGCGACGGAACCGCCTAGCTGTGTCCTGTGCCGAACACAAGGTCACCCCGCGAACTACCGTGGATGCCCCCGAGCTCCAAAAATAAATCGCCGCGTCGCCCGTCAAAACCGCCTCCGAGCTTCCGGCCCAGACATCAAAGCCACGGTACCCTCTGTGCCGAAGGCTAAGCCTGCTTTCGTGCCGGCGTCGGTGCCCAGCGTCTCGGCTTGGGCTAAACCGTTGCCGTACACGAACACGGCTACAACTCTCTCCCCCGCGACTCGTCCCACCCCCGCGATACGTCCCTCCCCCGCGACCTGCCCTCCGACCGCGTCCGAAAATCTCGCTCTAGCGATCGACTTTTTTCAGTCGATCAACTTTGAGCGTGTTAACGCTTTGGGTGACGCCATTCGCGCCGCCTCCACTGCACAACATTTCATCGCCGTTGTGCAAGAATACGCTGACGTATACGCGTCGTTAAATAC
The DNA here is from genome assembly GCF_030269925.1 of Bombyx mori. Classification (NCBI taxonomy): domain Eukaryota; kingdom Metazoa; phylum Arthropoda; class Insecta; order Lepidoptera; family Bombycidae; genus Bombyx; species Bombyx mori. Next base: position 6,564,850 of record NC_085135.1, read on the forward strand.
GTACGTCCTCCCCTCACTCCGCCGGTAATCAATGGCGTACATTAGTAGAATAAAACCCTTATCCGTAACAATAGGATTTTTTAACGCTTACGGTCTCGCAAATCAACGTGATCAGGTTTGTGATTTTTTGCGTGACCATCAAATTGACATTTTCTTAGTGCAGGAGACCCTACTTAAGCCCGCGCGCCGTGACCCTAAAATCGCGAACTATAACATGGTCAGGAACGACAGGCTCTCTGCCCGTGGTGGTGGTACCGTTATTTACTATAGAAGAGCCCTGCATTGCGTCCCGCTCGATCCTCCCGCGCTCGCTAATATCGAAGCATCAGTGTGCCGAATCTCACTGACGGGACACGCGCCGATCGTTATCGCGTCCGTTTATCTTCCACCGGATAAGATCGTTCTAAGCAGTGATATTCAAGCGCTGCTCGGTATGGGGAGCTCTGTCATTCTGGCGGGCGACCTAAATTGTAAACACATCAGGTGGAACTCACACACCACAACCCCGAATGGCAGGCGGCTTGACGCGTTAGTCGATGATCTCGCCTTCGATATCGTCGCTCCGTTAACCCCGACTCACTACCCGCTAAATATCGCGCATCGCCCGGATATACTCGACATAGCGTTATTAAAAAACGTAACTCTGCGCTTACACTCGATCGAAGTAGTTTCAGAGTTAGATTCAGACCACCGTCCCGTCGTCATGAAGCTCGGTCGCGCTCCCGATTCCGTTCCCGTCACGAGCACTGTGGTGGATTGGCACACGCTGGGCATCAGCATGGCTGAATCTGATCCACCATCGCTCCCGTTTAACCCGGACTCTACCCCATCTCCTCAGGATACCGCTGAAGCCATAGACATCTTAACATCACACATCACCTCGACATTAGATAGGTCATCGAAACAAGTTGTAGCGGAGGACTTCCTTCACCGCTTCAAATTGTCCGACGATATTAGGGAACTCCTTAGAGCTAAGAACGCCTCGATACGCGCCTACGACAGGTATCCTACCGCGGAAAATCGTATTCGAATGCGTGCCCTACAACGCGACGTAAAGTCTCGCATCGCCGAAGTCCGAGATGCCAGATGGTCTGATTTCTTAGAAGGACTCGCGCCCTCCCAAAGGTCTTACTACCGCTTAGCTCGTACTCTCAAATCGGATACGGTAGTAACTATGCCCCCCCTCGTAGACCCCTCAGGCCGACTCGCGGCCTTTGATGATGACGAAAAAGCCGAGCTGCTGGCCGATACATTGCAAACCCAGTGCACGCCCAGCACTCAATCCGTGGACCCTGTTCATGTAGAATTAGTAGACAGTGAGGTAGAACGCAGACCCTCCTTGCCACCCTCGGATGCGTTACCACCCGTCACCCCGATGGAAGTTAAAGACTTGATCAAAGACCTACATCCTCGCAAGGCTCCCGGTTCCGACGGTATATCTAACCGCGTTATTAAACTTCTACCCGTCCAACTCATCGTGATGTTGGCATCTATTTTCAATGCCGCTATGGCGAACTGTATCTTTCCCGCGGTGTGGAAAGAAGCGGACGTTATCGGCATACATAAACCCGGTAAACCAAAAAATCATCCGACGAGCTATCGCCCGATTAGCCTCCTCATGTCTCTAGGCAAACTGTATGAGCGTCTGCTCTACAAGCGCCTCAGAGATTTCGTCTCATCCAAGGGCATTCTCATCGATGAACAATTCGGATTCCGTACAAATCACTCATGCGTTCAACAGGTGCACCGCCTCACGGAGCACATTCTTGTGGGGCTTAATCGACCAAAACCGTTATACACGGGAGCTCTCTTCTTCGACGTCGCAAAAGCGTTCGACAAAGTCTGGCACAATGGTTTGATTTTCAAACTATTCAACATGGGCGTGCCGGATAGTCTCGTGCTCATCATACGGGACTTCTTGTCGAACCGCTCTTTTCGATATCGAGTCGAGGGAACCCGCTCCTCCCCACGACCTCTCACAGCTGGAGTCCCGCAAGGCTCTGTCCTCTCACCCCTCCTATTTAGCTTATTCGTCAACGATATTCCCCGGTCGCCGCCGACCCATTTAGCTTTATTCGCCGACGACACGACTGTTTACTATTCTAGTAGAAATAAGTCCCTAATCGCGAAGAAGCTTCAGAGCGCAGCCCTAGCCCTAGGACAGTGGTTCCGAAAATGGCGCATAGACATCAACCCAGCGAAAAGTACTGCGGTGCTATTTCAGAGGGGAAGCTCCACACGGATTTCCTCCCGGATTAGGAGGAGGAATCTCACACCCCCGATTACTCTCTTTAGACAACCCATACCCTGGGCCAGGAAGGTCAAGTACCTGGGCGTTACCCTGGATGCATCGATGACATTCCGCCCGCATATAAAATCAGTCCGTGACCGTGCCGCGTTTATTCTCGGTAGACTCTACCCCATGATCTGTAAGCGGAGTAAAATGTCCCTTCGGAACAAGGTGACACTTTACAAAACTTGCATAAGGCCCGTCATGACTTACGCGAGTGTGGTGTTCGCTCACGCGGCCCGCACACACATAGACACCCTCCAATCCCTACAATCCCGCTTTTGCAGGTTAGCTGTCGGCGCTCCGTGGTTCGTGAGGAACGTTGACCTACACGACGACCTGGGCCTCGAATCAATTCGGAAATACATGAAGTCAGCGTCGGAACGATACTTCGATAAGGCTATGCGTCATGATAATCGCCTTATCGTTGCCGCCGCTGACTACTCTCCGAATCCTGATCATGCAGGAGCCAGTCACCGTCGACGCCCTAGACACGTCCTTACGGATCCATCAGATCCAATAACCTTTGCATTAGATGCCTTCAGCTCTAATACTAGGGGCAGGCTTAGGGGCCCCGGTAACCGTACTCGTCGAACTCGACAAAGAGGTCGACGTGCAACCTAACCCATGCATCAGCCCACTGAGTTTCTCGCCGGATCTTCTCAGCGGGTCGCGATTCCGATCCGGTAGTAGATTCATTCGCGAAACAATTGCTCTTGAGTTGTTAGGTCTCCTTCGGAGGCGCTCGGGCAGTTGTTAGCAAATCCCACCCCTCTTGGCTGAGCCTTTGCTCGCCCACCTGTCCTGGTGAAACTGGAAAGGCCTTCGGGCCACCAGTAAACTTTCAATCATAAAAAAAAAAAAAAAAGACTGCTAGCAGTTCTCGGTCGTACGGACTGTACCTCTTCTGGGATGACGTTAGTTTCCTGGAGAAAAAAGCTAATGGTGCCCAACCTTTTGTCGTTCGTTGCTGGAGCACAGCTCCGATAGCCTTATCTGAGGCATCAGTCTGGATGGCTAGTTCAGCGTTCACGTTCGGGTGTACTAAAAGAGCGGATTGACATAAGCAATGTTTACAGTTCTCGAAAGCTTGCTGTAGCGCTGGGGTCGCTTCAATCGGCTGTTTCCCTCTGCACTTTTCTCCACATAGCAGCGCGTTAAGTGGTGCCTGAATTTCTGCGGGTTTTGGTAGAAATTTTCTGTAAAAATTGATCATACCTAAAAAGCGTCGAAGCTCTTTAATCGTTGCAGGGAAGGGGAAATCTAAAATGGCTTGCACCTTCGATTCGAGCGGGCGTATTCCGGCAGAAGATACGTGGAATCCCAAAAATGTGACTTCTGGTTTGCCGAAGTGGCATTTAGCAACGTTGATTAGAACACCGTACTCTTGAAGACGCTGGAATAGTTTTTTTAAATGTTGGCGATGCTCTTCTTCGGATGACGAATATACCAAAATGTCATCTAAGAAGACAAAGGCGAAGTCTAAGCCTCTGAGTACCTCATCCATGAAACGTTGGAATGTCTGCGCGGCATTCCGAAGTCCGAACGTCATGAACGGAAATTCGAACATGCCGAATGGTGTTGTTATTGCCGTCTTCTTGATGTCGTTAGGATGAACTGGTATCTGATTATAAGCCTTTATTAAGTCCACAGTACTGAATATCGTCTTACCTGCCAGCTGGTATGTGAAGTCCTGAATATTTCTAACAGGGTATTTGTCTGGTATAGTGCGAGCGTTGAGTGCCCTGTAGTCGCCGCACGGTCGCCAGCCGTCGTCCTTCTTACGTGCGAGGTGAAGAGGAGAGGACCACGAACTTTCGGATCTTCGAGCGGTGCCGTTCTGTAGCATTTCTTCGAATTCCTTTTTAGCAATTTGGAGTCTCTCTGGGTCAAGACGTCGCGGGCGGCTGGTTACTGGCGGACCCGGGGTTATTCTTATATGATGCACCGTGGTATGCTTGGGATCAACGTGTTTACCAGCTGGACGAGTAATATCTGGATACTGGCGTAATAGGTCGTGGTATTTCGTACCTTCATGGCTCAGTACTGTGCGAACGGATTGTAGTTCGTCGATCCGTCCCCGGTGTGGTGCTGTGACAAAAAGTGATGTGAGTCCGTCGAGTAGCCTTTTGTTTCTGCAATCGACGAGCAGGTTGTAAAAGCTGAGAAAGTCTACGCCAATAATCGGCTTTGATACATCAGCTATGACGAAACGCCATCGGAAGTCTCTTCGAAGGCCTAGGTCCAAGTGTAAGTTAACGTGCCCGTATAATTCGTATTTTGTTTTGGCTTGTACAGGAATTCGTATTGCTGTACGTGGGTAAACGCATAAGTCCGACCCTGTATCGACCAGGTACTGCACCTTACTTTTTCGCTCTACGACGAAGATTCGGCCTGATGGCGCGGGACAACCGGTTGAGGCCACTAGCGGTTTCCCTTGGAGTTTTCCGAGGCGTAGCTGCACGGCTGTCTACACTTCTTTGCCTTATCTCCAAACTCAAAGTGGTACCAGCAGTGTGGATGGTCGTCTGGTCGTTGCCGTGTTTGAGTTCTGGACCTGGAGCGTATGTGGCGCGAGTTTGACCTGGAACGGGTGTCGCGTCTTCCATGCTGTCTGCCACGGCGGCTCTGTATATTTACAAGTGCTTCTACTTGCCTCGACAGCGCTTCTATGCGTAGCTCTAATGTAGAACTGGGTGTACTTGTCGAAGTAGTCCTTGATCCGGCACTGGCTATTACTGGTGTTGACGGCTGCACTATGTCCACGATGCGGTCGGCAAGCTCGGCTGCGCCTTCGAGGTCCAGCTTTGGTTGTGATGCTACAACAGTCTGTATGTTTACAGGTAACCGACTGGTCCACACCGTCCGTAGAAAGTCGCTCGGAATGTCCGGTCCGGCCAAGTACTGTAGATGTTGTAGGAATTGGCTCGGCTTTCTATCTCCCAGCTCCTCGTGTTGCAGCAACTGTAGCGTTTTTTTTTCTCTGGACACGGTTATCCGACGGATTAGCTGCTCTTTAAACGTTTTGTATTTATCCATAAGCGGTGGTGCAGTTAGGATGTCTTTCATCACCCTAGCGTACTCCTGGTTGAGCTGTGATGACACCGTGTGGTACATGGTGCTGTCGCTATTTATGCCAGCGAGGGCAAATTGGCCTTCGACTTGCGCAAACCACACCTCCGGTTCTTCAGGCCAGAAGGGCGGCACTCGTACAGACACTCGGCTCACCTCTGAGTACGGCCCTGTGTTTTCTCCGCTACCGCCGGTATCTTCACTTGTTGACGCGCTGCTCTTATCTTTTTTGGAAGCCATGATGCACCCGTGATCACGTCGGGGTCACCAATTGTAGCGGGTTATATTCAGGTATAAACCCACTAACTGTCGATACGTCCAGGAATCGAACCCGAACGGCGTCCGACCACAAGCAAACGATGTCGGTAAATTAAACGAAACAATACGAGAAATAGATATATATTACGACAACACGATACACTACAGATTATTAACAAATTAACGAGACACAAAACAAACGATTAACAAATATATGAATTTACAATAATGAGAGAGAAACGCGCGATCAGTACGAGGCTTTGTGGCGGACTGCTGGTGCAGCAGCCCGGCGTCACCTGCGATAACGCGACCGCGCGTTGGCTCCTGATTGGCGCGCGCACGCATCACCTGATTTTTGCGCGCAGGTCCGCACTCAGGTAGCCGTGGCAGGATGATGCCACAATAGTTTCGAAAATTTTCGAAAAACAAGAAGTTAAAGAAATGGGTCTGTGGGAATTGATACAGTTGGGATCCTTGTAAAGTTTTAAAATCGGTACTACATGTTGAGTTTTCCAAATCGGAGGAATACAGTTGTTTTGCCAAAGATCATTAACTATTTGACATAAAATTTCCTTGGCGTACTGGGGAAGATTTTTGATTACTTTATAAGGGATGAAATCAGGACCAGGGGAGGTTTCCTTTTTATTTTCTAACGCAGTCGCAAATTCGCCCATAGAGAATGGGTCTCCCATCCATTGAGCCTCCGGTTTTCCGTGGCTGTTAAAAAAATCTTGTAACTTAGATTCGGAAATTTCATTCTCAGAACCAGTTATCGAGTCCAAAAACAAAGATGCATTAGCGGGATTTTGAAAGAAACTTGAAGACGAAGAAATATTATTGAGTTTAGCGTGTTTAAATCTACGAATGTGATCCCAAATAATTTTACTCGAAGTCATTCGATTGAATGATGAACAAAGATTCATCCAGCTTGAACGTTTTATTTCATATAAACGTTTTCTTCAAAGCGTCCAGCTTTTTGAAAATAATATAGTTTTCCATATTTGGATAATGCTTGTACGATAATAAAGCAACTTTGGCTTGTAAAACTACGCGGTCACAATCAGCATTCCACCAAGGAACAGCTTTGGAACAATTCCGTTTTTTGTGCGAGTAACACTTTTTGTCAAAAGTCATTAATATGTCATGTAAAATACTCAAAAACATATTATAATTTTCAAGAGGGTTATCAGCGAAGCTAAAACTTGAAAACTCACTTTCACATAACTTATTAAACTTTGACCAGTCAATCTTATTAAAATTTATGTTAGCTAAAGAGGTATTATCTAGTGTATCAACTTGATTTATTGAAGAGGTGGTCGGGCCAAAGGAAGGAAGGAAAGGAAGAAAAGCATCGTTAAAGACTTCAATAAGTAGTGGGAAATGATTACTACTGAGCAAATCATCAAGGACAGAAACTGTGCAACTAGAGCTAAGAGCAGGGGAAGCGAATACTAGATCCAATACATTTCCTTGTTGACCAAATGGAGCAAAGGTTGTGATTGTGTCATCATTTAAACAAACTAACTCAGAACTTTCCACATAATCATGAAGGGCTTTACCTCTTCTATCATTGACTCTTGAACTCCAGGAAGCATGATGTGCATTGAAGTCACCAATTATTAAATAATTATTTGAAACAAATTTAGAACATGAATCTTTCAATAAATTAATAGTGAACTTACCATTTGGTGGTGGAGGAATGTAAACACATAGAATGTCAAAAGAAAAATTATTAATGTGAACTGTAATTAAGATATTTTGAAAATGATATTGAGAAATTGTGTCTATTATTTTAAATTTATACTTAGAGCGTAATGCAATAGCAACCCCACCATGTGGGTGGTTGGAATCTCTTCTTATAACATTAAATCCAGGTAATTTGATGATTTTATGTGAAGTTAACCAGGTTTCATTGAATAAAATCATATCAACACACTTGTCAAGTTTACTGAGGAAATCTTTAAGTTGATCTAATTTAGGAAATAAACTTCTAGAGTTCCAATGAATGATATTAAACTGACCAACAGAATTATGCATATAAGATTGAGTAGAACTAACCATAATTTATGATGTAAAATTTGTTACTAGCATTTCTGTAATTAATTGAGTAGATATAGGTCCAGAAGGGGATTTAGAATCCTTTTTTTTTAACAATTCTATTAAAGTTTTTGTAATGGTTCTGAGGACAATTTCTGAATTGATAATGTCTGAAATTAAAGCCCTACCTTGAGGGGTCTTTGCAGATATAGGTATGCCAGAAGAGGTCACGGGGTTCTTAATAACAGGATTCTTTAGTATCGCTGCGTATGATGTTTGCTTGCCGATAATCTTATTTTTTACTTCAGCAACCTTGGCTGCCTTTACTGAGCAAGAGTAAGAAACTGCAGAATGTGGCCCACTGCAGTTGGAGCACTTGAAGATGTTGGGAGTGCTGCACTCCCTATAAAAATGATTGCCTGAACAAATAGAGCAAACTTGAGTGGCTTTACAGGCACCACTTCCATGTCCAAATTTGTAGCATTTGAAGCACTGTAACACAGGTCTAATATAATCCGAAACAGGCATCCAAATATGCTCGTATGTGACATGATCAGGATGGCTAGATGTCAAAAATGTAACCAGCACAGTTTGCAGTGGCTTGTCACTTCCATTTTCTTGTTTTTTGAAAAATCTTTTTACTCCGAGTATTGTGCATGTAGCTTTTAAATTTACTAAAAGAGATTCTTCATCTAATTCCACAGGAGCTCGAATAATTCCTTGACTCTCAATTGTGTTAAGTGGTTACTGAAGCCCATAGACGTCCACAACGTAAATGCCCCACCCACCTTGAGATAAGATCTAAGGTCTCAAGTATAGTTACAATGGCTGCCCCACCCTTCAAACCGAAACGCATTACTGCTTCACGGCAGAAATAGGCAGGGTGGTGGTACCCACCCGCGCGGACTCACAAGAGGTCCTACCACCAGTAATTACGCAAATTATAATTTTGAGGGTTTCATTTTTATTACACGATGTTATTCCTTCACCGTGGAAATCAATCGTGAACATTAAAATTTGTTGAGTACGTATTTCATTACAAAAATTGGTACCCGCCTGATATTCGACTACCGGTGCATCGCTCAACACGATTGCACCGGACGTCTTATGCGTTAGGCCACGACGAGTTTAAAAATATAAAATAAATAAAAAATATAAAATATAAAAATTTCGGCGTTCATTTTTCGCGGCGAAAACAACTAAACTCATTTAATCACTGTACTATTCGCCGCGACTACCGCTCGACTCCGTGGCTCGCGCCGTCCTTATTCATGCATTTGTTTTGCTCGCCCGCCGCATCGTAAGCAGCGCTGTCAGATGTACCATTTAAATAGTATTTGTACGACTATTTCAAATTTTTTTCCTTGTACAATCGCAATACGAAAGTCGTACGGCTAAAATACTACTTTTTAAAACCTAGCTGTCTTTTATTTAAATGTTTAAAAATTCTAGTTTATACTATATTTGGAAACATTTACAGTAACAGTATATAAGTAGTTAACAACATACAGTTAGAGAACGAACGAACTCGCTTCGTCAACATCTAAGTCTATGGTCTATGGTCTATGGCTTATGTTCACTTAGTAGTCTGTGGAAGGATGATATTTTATATTTGGTTGGAGACTTTTTGCGATATGATTTAAATGACCCTATTTTATCAAAATTGCAATGCTTACTGCCCACAAATGCAATACCTATCTAACTCATACAGAAATAAGATCCCATCCCTACAGCCTTTGATGATATTGGTCCCTCGAATTGTAGGCAATGAGAATGAGATGCAAAAAATTGATAAAGAATGGCGAAATCTGCCAAATACAATACATAAAAAGATTAATTTGACAACAAGCCCTGATAACTTTTGGGGCGATGTTAATAGACATTTTGAAGAGTATAAGTCGATATCCCAATTTTCACTAAAATTAGAAATAGTTTATCCAATGAAAGTATCAATGAGAGAGAGAGAGAGAGAGAGAGAATACACTTTATTGCACACCAACACAATTTACATTCAAAAACAAAAACAGTCAAAAAGCACATATGTACAATAGGCGGTCTTATCGCTAAAAGCGATCTCTTCCAGACAACCGTTTAATTTACAGAAATTCTGTAAAATATAAAAAATATAGCAGGTATGTTGCGGTGTACCATATACAATACATTATTGTAGAAAATATATACATATAATAAACAGATATATACCGTTTACATAATATAATATATACTAATATACATACTTACATACAATACATACTAATATACTTACACACACATAATAAATCAACAGTATGGAAATTATAATGATGCAACAAACAGCACTAAGCAGATAAGTAGTGTTCCTTCACCATTCTTTTAAAACAGTTTAAAGTTGGAGCACTTCTCACTGCATCCGGCAGAGCATTCCACAATCGAACCGCCTGGACGGTGAATGAATTGTCAAAGAACGATGTTGAATGCACCGGCATTTTCAGTCTCAGGTTATCCGATGATCTCAGAGAAAAATTATGCGTATCACCTAGGAACTCGAAACGTTCTTTGAGATATGTAGGGGTATGGGGGTTAAAGAGAGTACAGTATAGTAATGAAAGGACATGAGTATTGCGGCGAAGGCGAATTGATAACCACTTGAGCTTAGTGCGAAATTCAGATATATGATCATATTTCCGTAACCCAAATATGAATCTTATGCAGAAATTTTGAAGCCGCTCAAGTTTATCAAGTTGTGTTTCGGTTAGATCCGGATAGCTGGAATCAGCGTAGTCAAGAATTGGAAAAAGTAAAGACTGTGCAAGCGCAGTTTTAGTGGCAGTTGGAAGAAAATTTCGTAACCGTCTCAACTATCCAGCTGATGCAAACACCTTCCGGCTAACCTCTTTTATTTGTGCGTTCCATGAAAGGTTTTTATCAATTAAGATACCCAAATTTTTCACAGTATCGCTGATAGGAATTTGTGCGCCGTCAAATAAAATAGCCGGAAGCTGCGACCATATAACTTTCGAACACATTCTTGAACTACCGACAACAATGACCTGTGTCTTTGACGGGTTCACCCTCAATCCATGAGACTTACTCCAACGGGACAATATCGATAAGTCATTGTTCAGGATCTTTATCGCGTTGGTCAGCTCTGGTAAAGAAGTTTGCGTATATATCTGTAGATCATCTGCGTACAGGTGGTAGGAAGAAGTAAGTTGTAAAGAAATAAAATTTATAAAAATTGAAAAGAGTAAAGGAGATAAAACGCCACCCTGCGGTACACCTACGTGCGTTTCACACCATGAAGAATAAACATTCTCACAGTGAATACGCTGTCGGCGACCAGACAGGTAACTGCGAAACCAATCAACCACGGTTGGAGATATGTTAATGGAGCTAAGGATGGCTAGAAGTATGTCGAAATCAACGGTGCCAAAAGCATTACTGAAATCTAGCAATGCCAACACCGTCAGTTTCCCACTCTCCATGCCAAATCTGATGGCATCCGTAATATGCACCAGGGCTGTGACTGTGCCATGGCCAGGACGAAAGCCGGACTGATAAGGGTTTAAAAGCTCGTTTCTCGTAAGAAACTCACTGAGCTGGTTGTGAATCAGGCGTTCTAAAACCTTTGAAAGAAATGGTAGAATGGAAATTGGACGGTATTCTGAAAAGGATGTAGGATTCGGCTTTTTTGGCAGTGGTGTAATCTGCGCTTCTTTCCAAGCCTTTAGAAAGATGCCGCTAGATAATGATTCATTCAGGATATGACAAATAATGGGAAGGATTTGGTCTAGGATAGGAAGGATCATATTACGGGCCACACAGTCACTTCCAACAGCATTGGAAGTTATGGATAATATGCTCCGCTTAACATCACAAGCCGTTAGGTGATTAAAAACAAATGGAGAACAATTTGGGATCGGAAGAGATAAAATGTGATTTAATGTATTAGATTTAATTGTCCCGTCATAAAGGGATGACGCACAGAAATGTTGATTTAATAAATCAATACTTGAATGTGATAGATGAGAGTCATGTTGTAATTTTCCAATCCCCAGTGATTTAAGAAATTTCCAGACTCTAGCTGGATCACCATTTTCGATAGCACTATGGATATGCTGGCGTTGTGCATCCCTACACACTCTGTTGCAGTGATTGCGGATTCGGTGATAATTTGTACTATTGTCAGTGTTTTTTTTTATATTTTAATTTAGCAGCCTAATCAGTCAATGGTACCTTGCTGGCCAAACAACATGTTTTAAATGAAGCAGGTAAATGTGCTAATTTTAAACCAAGTAAAGAAATGATGGCTAAAATGACAAGCAATGTATTGTATAAAAAGCATATGTAATTATGTATAGTAAAAAATATTTTTGATGTGTACTATTGTTTTTATTCAAAACTACGAAATGTACTACTTTTTTAAAGGTGGTATACTATTATCTTAATTTTACATCTGACAGCCCTGATCGTAAGTCGCCCGCGCGATTCGCTCGGTACATTTCGCCGGTCGCTTCGCCATATAATATTAAGTGTATAAACTATGGCTTCGCCGGTCGCCGGTGCGTGTGGCTTGTTAGGTACATTTCTATGCGCTTATTTTAGTCGCTAGACGCTTCGCCGTTCGCACCGCGCGAATATTCGTATCGGCGAATGTCCCGTGGCCAGGCTGTAATAGTAGACTGCTAATACTAATACAAAGAAGGTCTCTCTTATTTAGATCTTATTCTATGGTTATTCTTAACTTATAACTATTAATTTAAAATACATTTAACATTCACTCACATTAAACCTAATAGATGTCTAAAGTTATTAAATTTACTTACAGGTAAAGACTTTGTAAAGAAATCAGCTAATTGACAATCTGTTTTAATAAATTTCAGAACTACAATATTACTGTCAATTTTGTCTTTAATAAAATTAAACTTAATATCGACATGTTTTACTCTTTTATTATTCTCAGGATTATTTCCAATATTTATGGCTGCCTGATTATCTACAAAGATAGTGATAGGACAAACAGAAATCTCAAAATCTTTTAAAATATTTTTAAGCCAACAAGCCTCAACAACTGCAGAACTCAGAGCTTTTAGTTCTGCCTCAGAAGATGACAAACTAACAGTAGGTTGCTTCCTAGATGACCACATAATAGGACAATTAACACGTTCACTGCGCCATTATTATCAAAGAACTTTCAGCTGGTGCTTTGGAGACCTAAAAGATCTCGAAACTTACCCACCCTTTGGTGCGTTTGAGACCTAATCATTCTCCTAAAGATACAGTTTTGAAAATAATTTATATCTTCCAAAAAAACAATGACATATACTTTGAAGTTTTTGTGGATGAAAGATAGCCTATTGATTTATATTTTGCTAGGTTCGCACGCAGTTATGACATTTGAATAAACTATAAATACCAAAAAAAAAATTGATATCGATTGTATCTCGTACCGCAACCGAAGATAGTTCAATATGTGTAGTAAGTAGTGATGGGAATAAAATAATATTTCAGTTGTCGATTGAAATAGTTTTATTAATTATGCAAAGTGTTTTTCATTAAAACATGCAAGCACATTGATTGCTTGCATTGCGCGCATATGGTAAGAATTCGTTTAGTTTTTTTAGAAGTGTCAGTGCTGTTTAATGTGCATCGTAATTTTTCGTAACAACCCACACAACGTCTTTTTTTGTCGCCACGTTGGAAAATATGATCAGTACATCTTCCTTCGGGGAATCCTGTAAATTTGAACATTTTCCAAAATTTTTATTTTACTGGACGATGCAGCAGTATAATCCGGCTTTGATTTTTTGTTAGAAATCTCACCAAAATAAATAGAATTTTTTACACTTTTTTCTTTTAAAAGAACTCATTGTTTATCAAAAATAATCAACACGTAGGTATATACGCGAGTGTTATTTCCAAAACGTGCGCGAAAGCTCCCACGTCGATGCTAGGACAACACTAAAACGAGTCACGCAGCGCCCGCGCCGCCCACCCTCGCTCTCTTGCGTCTACGAGGCCTACGATTCCACGAGTACCGACATATCTCCTAACGCAAGGAATGAATATAATTACAGTACTGTGCGTTAGGGACCTAATCCATCTCTAATTTCTTTTTTAATGTCCTTGAATTCAGCTTTAAGTAGGAAGCAAATATGTATATTTGTCGTACTCATACTTAAAGAACTTTACACGTTAGATCCTCCCGCAAGGAGTGAAACAACACGATTATATTCAACGCACAACACAAAAGTCCTGCAAGAGATCTGATAGATCTCGTAATGCAGCGAACGTGTTAAATAATTTAAACACATATCCTGATGTTGACTTTCTATCATTAATATCGCTTCCCCAGTCAGAATCAACATATCCAATCAAATCAGTACTTTCATTACTATTGAAAGTCAGCTTTAGGTCAAGTGTAGCATTTACATATCTGAGCACTCTCTTTAGAGCTTTTAACAGTGCTTCATTTGCACAATTTTGAAAACGACTTAAATATCCTACACTAGGACATAAATCAGGTCTAGTACATAAAACAGCATACATTAATAAAGATCCAAGAATTTGTCTACATTGATTTTCTAACTTAGGATCTAAGTTATTTGACTGAAACATCTGAAATCCACAGATTCGGTAGAATCTGGCGCCAAGCTCCGTTAAAAAATCCCGTTGTAAACGGAGCGCCAGACTACCCACTGTGTTTACTGTAAGCAGAACGGTTTTTTGAGGTTGCGAAATTTTATCCACAGATTCGGTAGAAACTGGCGCCAAGTTCCGTTAAAAAATCCCGTTGTAAACGGAGCGCTAGACTACCCACTGTGTTTACTGTAAGCAGAACGGTTTTTTGAGGTTGCGAAATTTTATTTAATTCTACGGTACTTCTGGTTCCTAAATTATATATGTCGGCGCAAATATGACTATTTACCTACTGATCATCAACTAATTACTCTGTGATAAGAAATTGATGTTAAACAGTTCCTTTTATTGTAATTTCAATACTTTACACAATACTTTAAAACGTGTTTGAAAAACGTGTAAACCCGCTCACGTGTTTGAAAAACGTGTAAACACGCTCACGTGTTTAAAACGTGTAAACACGCTCACGTGTTTAAAACGTGTAAACACGCTCACGTGTTTAAAACGTGTCAACACGCTCACGGGTACGAAGCCCCATAAATACGGCCGTGCTGTCTAGCACTGACTGATTCATGTCCGAGCCGTTGTACTATACGGATATCTCTGTAACGTTGTTATGCTTCTCGTGCAATATACGAAGTTCTCGTGAAGTTCTCGTGAAGTTTTGTTTCGGAAACCCAAACATGAGTCATTCGTCAAGAAAGTAATGACCGCGACGTCAGCGGTGCTGACGTCACACTTTTTACAAACAATACAAACGTCCCTACTCCGTCATCAGAAGCGGGATCACACGCCGCCTCCGCTCAGCAACAACCTGGTGACCAGATAACCGTATCGGCGGATAATGACTACCCTCCAGCATCAGCCGATAAGCCTGTACCGTCTGCTTCACAAATCAGCATGGTCGAGCGACGGAATCAACAATCAACTGATCAATGAATACAAAAGATAAGTTTTTATTTTTGATTACTAAAATTTCACCACAAAATTCATCTGAAGACCATGATATCCTTACACAACGAACAACACCTTACACATTCTTATCCCACCTTCAATAAATCTACGAGAACCTCCGAGAAATCTACGAGAACCTCCGAGAAATCTACGAAAACCTCCGAGAACCCTACAATAAAATCGCATTAATAGTCTCAAACTTACATAGTTACAAGTAACGCAAGTATAACAGATGCGCTACTCAGAGAAACTTTTTATTCCTGCAGATTAATGGGAATCAAAGAAAACCTACGAGAATCAACGAGGCTGGTGCAGAGCGCGCACCGCCCAAGTGGGATCACATGCCGCCTCCGCTGAGCAACAACCTGGAGACCAGATAACCGTATCGGCGGAAGAAGACTACCCACCAGCATCAGCCGATGAACCTCTACCATCTACTTCACAAACCAGGATGGTCGAACAACAAAATCAACAATCGGCATAAGGATAAGTTTTTATTTTTGATTAATAAAATTACGCCACCACATGAGTACCACAGTGTACGCCACCACATGAGTACCATAGTGTACGCCACCACATGAGTACCACAGTGTACGCCACCACATGAGTACCACAGTGTACGCCCACTACATAAGTACCACAGTGTACGCCCACTGCATAAGTACCACAGTGTACGCCCACTACATAAGTACCACAGTGTACGCCCACTACATAAGTACCACAGTGTACGTCCACTACATAAGTACCACAGTGTACGTCCACTACATAAGTACCACAGTGTACGTCCACTACATAAGTACCACAGTGTACGTCCACTACATAAGTACCACAGTGTACGTCCACTACATAAGTACCACAGTGTACGTCCACTACATAAGTACTACAGTGTACGTCCACTACATAAGTACCACAGTGTACGTCCACTATATAAGTACCACAGTGTACGTCCACTACATAAGTACCACAGTGTGCGTCCACTACATAAGTACCACAGTGTACGTCCACTACATAAGTACCACAGTGTACGTCCACTACATAGTACCACAGTGTACGTTCACTACATAAGTACCACAGTGTACGTCACAATATAAAACTACACAAAATAAGTTACTTTCAAAGTAACATAAAAAGGTACACAGATACCAATCTCAGAAACAGACATTCCATTGTTTCAGATGGACTCCAAGAACTCTCTGGTAATACACCATACATGGGCGGCTGGTGCAGAGCGCGCACCGCCTGTCAGTATGGCCGTGTCGGCGCAAATATGACTATTTACCTACTGATCATCAACTAATTACTCTGTGATAAGAAATTGATGTTAAACAGTTCCTTTTATTGTAATTTCAATCCGAACAAAAACAGTTTCACTGTAAAAAATTGCGCCAAGTCCACGTTTATAAAACTCATCTCAATAACATTTGCACTTTACAAAAAAAAGAAGACTTCAATAGCTTTCATTCTCTACAAAAATATGTGAAATACAAAAAAATACCAAGAAACCGTCATAAAGATGAAAAAATTAAAAAAAAATTGTTGAAAATTTAAAAATAAAAAAATAAAAATTTTATCGTACTTGGCGCGCGTCATTGAGTACCCCAAAATTTTCAGGATAAATGAACATCCTTTCAATGTTTAGAAATTTATAAGTAGGTCAACCTATGAAATGCATAAATGTAATTAATGAATTATTATTTCATAATAAGTTTTACAAAAGTTAAGTAAAATCGACATCTCATACGTATGTTATTTGAATTTTTTTCATTTCCCACTCATCTTTTATGATTTGAACTAAACACCCTCTCGTGTTCGCTTATACAAATACAAGCTACTTACGAGTCGATACGTATGTATACGTTGGCTTCAAAACATTTGAAAAAATTCTCAAAGATGTTTTTCAAAGGGTAGAAAAGAATAATAAAGTTTCAGCTGAATCTAAAGGGGTCGAACGCAAAAGTGGTCGATTTGGCATATAATAGCCCATAGGTATATAGTGAGAGCTGTTGAAAATTACCGTAGTTCTGTCTCAATTTCTCATAAAACGCTAACAAGAGCGAAAAAGATAACCTGGGTAACTTTTTCAGCTTTCACTGTATATTAAAGCAAAATGGTTTTTTTCTCGGGTTGAAATTCTTCCGAAAAATTTTGGGGTACTCAATGACGCGCGCCAAGTACGATAAAATTTTTTTTTTTTTATTTTTAAATTTTCAACATTTTTTTTTTAATTTTTTCATCTTTATGACGGTTTCTTGGTATTTTTTTGTATTTCACATATTTTTGTAGAGAATGAAAGCTATTGAAGTCTTCTTTTTTTTGTAAAGTGCAAATGTTATTGAGATGAGTTTTATAAACGTGGACTTGGCGCAATTTTTTACAGTGAAACTGTTTTTGTTCGGATTTCATATCTTTTTGTTAAGTATTATTTTTTGCTCATTTATTACTAATTAAAAATAAATTATAAATATGTAGTCACTCAGCTTAAAAGCTAATGAAACGCTCAATTAATTAGTGTTTTAATGTTAGGTGCCCGACTGGCATGAGACTCTCGGGTTGTCAGTTCCGGTATCGACCGGGGACGCGTGTATTCTGCTTCAAAGTCTGGCGCGCACTAATTGGGGGTGCGAATGATGCAACAGATGCGCGGGCGCGGGTAGCGCGGGGTGGGTCGTCGCGGCACGGACCTGAGTCACATTCTCTTTGGCTGCTGTTGCCCCGCGAAACGGAACGTTGCGTTACATACTCCCCCTCCAAGTTGGGAACGCGTCCCGAGTCCAACTTGGGACTGTTAGTCTGAAGACGCGGCGGCCTTCCTCTTTGCCTCTTTGGCATAATTGGATCCGTACTTGAATTTGACGGAGAGTGGGTTAAATCCGCGGTGTGATACTTGCCGATGACATTGTTTGACAAGTCTGCTATGAAGTACGTTGTAGGACTAACTATTTTTACTACGCGATACGGGCCATCCCGTCGTGGCATGAACTTACGTGTTACACCCCTAGACGCATAAGCAAGCCATAACGAAGGAAATACTCTTCCAGTAGGACTCGGGAGCAAGCCACGGCGGTGGCATCAACAAGTGCGTAGAGTTCTACCCATCTTGTAGCTACATCCTCTACCAGGAGTACCCATCGCTCCCCCTGCTCTCCTTCTGGCAGTGGCCCGAACAAATCGATTGCGAGAAGCTCTCCTCGCTGTTGAAGCACAGGAGTGAGCCTATACGGCGGTACCGATATAGGCGGATGATCACCGGTATCAATGTGGTGCTCGGCGTAAAGGGTTGGGGCTCCCCCCACCCTAAAGATGTCTCCATTCTGCTGCAATAAATGTGATAGCTGCTGCCGTTCATCGGAGCCAAGCATAGAACCCTTATCATCACGCAGGAAGTCAGCAGTAGAAGCAAACATGCATGGCTTAGGGCACTCATATTCAATTGGATAGGTAACCCGTTTTCCCGAAAAATGCCAAGTGGATGAAGCAAAGTCAAGCACAATACCTGCCGCCACCAAAAAATCCATGCCAAGCAAAGTTTCATTATTTTGAGCATCTGGAAAAACAGTAAATTCAAGGGTTTCTGACCTTTCGGGACTTATCCTTACTTCTAGAGTAGTGAGCAAAACTCGGCGGGTGCGCGCGGAACCGTCTGCAAGCCTCACCCGACGCCTGGTTTCCTCACACGGATGGTTATGCTTTAACAGCAATTCATAAAGCAACGCACCGGTAACGCTACTCTTAGCTCCCGTATCCAACAAAGCATTACCTCGTATACCTAAAATTTGAACACTTAAAATTGGTCTTAACCTAACCTGGTGCTCAGTAGAGTTACTCTGGGCAACACTTTTCACATTAGAATTAATCGTCGAAAAATGTCCGACGTTTTCCATGGTCACACTATTTTCGTTCATCATGGTCACCCACCCTATCGCGGCCACTTGGTACCTCGGAATAACTATGTTTTGGTTCGGTACCACTCGAGTAACGCATCAGGGGCCTATTCCTAGAACTAATATTATTGTTTATATTATGATTAAGTCTAGAATAATTTTGAAGTCTAACCTTGTTATCAGTACCGAAAAAGCGCGGAGGAAGAATCGCCTTAAAATCGGTAGGATAATAATTATTTTCATTATCAACAAAACATTGTTTACGATTATTAATATAAATGGACGACTTTACGGTGTTTGAAGTGCAAGCTGTATGCAACGAGCTGCCGCGATGAATAGAGTTCACTGAACTTGACAGCTGTGTATTTACTTTACCAATAGGTAAATCGGATGTGACTGATCGGGTCCGTGCAGCGTCGACGGCGTAATAACTTGCGTTACACTTTGTACACTGAGACCGAGTAACACCTTTGGTACCACACCCGTAACACGAGGATACAGCTTGCGTATTTTCGTTGTCGAATTTCGTTTTTGACGCTAATTTTAAACACTCATCACGAATATGTCCGTACTTTTTGCAATAAACACAGAACAGTCTTTTAACAATCGACGTAGATGATACATTATCAGTGTTCGTGTAGCGAGGCGCGGGGACTCGAACGGTGCTCGGCGCAGCGCTGTCGTCGCGTGGCGGGCCGCCAGCCGCGCCCGAGTTGAATATTTTCCGCGGCGTCATCCGCGCGTATGTATGCTGCGAAGTCGAAGCACCGGTGGGAACTTCGCCTACGGTACTACCCGATGAACGTGGCGTCGCTCGCTGAGGATGATGAATAAATTCAGGCGGACTGGTCTCGTAGATGGAGTCCTCGATATGGCGCGTTTTCTTTAATAACGTGTCGTATGAAGTTATTTCGTCTCTTCTTAATTTTTTACGAACACGACGGTGTAGAAGGCCGTAAAGCATATCAATTTGAACTTTCTCACTAAGGTCACCAGGTGGGAGTCGAGCTAGTAGGGCTCGTGCTCTGGCAACGAAGATCTCCGTCTTCTCTCTTTGTCCTTGCGACATTTTGAAGAGCTCTAATAGTCCAGGATCCACCGCCCATTTTTGCACTTGATTACTATCAAGCTAATTTTCCGTGAGTAGCTTTATTTTGATGAGACGCCCAATAATTTCCTATACGAAACTCTCGATTGTGGTAGCTAACAGAGGTAGCAAGGATAAAATATGTTGATTTGATGATTCTCAAATATTTATTACTAACTGAATTTTTTTTTGTTAAATCTCAAGACAATTATCTAAATTATTCGAAAAAATATTTGTCCTACAAAATCTATGGTTTGATCAAAGAGTCCCCTCTTTCCGACATGTATCGATAACAAGGTCATCATAAATGATTACTAACCAGCTGATTTTTTTTTTTTTACTTAGTTAATATTTATGTAATTTAACAGACATATTGTCCTACAAATTGCGCGGTACGTTATCCTGGTCCTACGCTCAAAAGTAGTAGTACAGATCCTTGATGTAAAAATAATTACTATCAAGCTGAATCTTCGTGAATAGCTTCGTTTCGATGAGTCGCCCAACTATTTCCTATGCGAAAATTCTCAATGATGGTAGCTAACAGAGGTAGCAATGATAAAATATGTCGATTTGATTATTTTCAAAAATTTTAAAGAAATTAAAAAATTAATAATCGTCAATGTAAATTCAACAAAAAATTAACAAAAAAAAAGTTGTGCCGCTTGGGTTTCTGTATTTTGCTACTACAGCTGAGTCACACCGGTACGGCGGTACGCATGCGCAGAGCATTGCTTACTGCGTATTAGGTATCCCACGTTAGTGTTGACCATAAGCCTGCAAACATTTTCTCAGTCGACCACGTGTTTTATTTTATCTTGATAAATAATTTCAAGAAATGTTTTTTGTGCTGCAAAATAATTATGGAGTGTTTTTTGTGTAATTCGTTATGTGAAAACTCTACTTTTCGAGAGAAAAGAGAAAAAGTGAAGAAATTTAATAAAGACTTTTGGCTTTCTTGCAAAACTTTTCTATCTGCTCGAAAGCATCATCAACATAAATATCGAGATGTTATATTGCCTGAAAATTGGAATGACGAAGTAATAGGTTATCATTCCTCTTGTTACAAAGAATTTCGAGTGAAATCTAAATATTTGTCTTATGAAAGGTAAGTCGATCGAATATTTACTTACTTTATTTTTAAAATAATTGAAACATAATTTATTAAGTTCATATTTTTACGTAATTATGTGAAATCGAGCATTAGCATTGTAACATTCTATTGTAGCATTGTATTATTGTTACATTCTTTAAACAATAATTTTTGATAGTATATTATATTTTAAATATTTTCTTATTAAATTTTTTGTCATTTAAATTTATGTTTTTGTATGACTATTTGACTAAATATTAATTTAATATGGGATAATTTTTTCAATATCGATGATTCTATGTGATATTTATGTAGACACTGTATTTATTTGCATGTTTCTCAAATAAACAATTTTTAATTTTTTTTTAATAATTTCTCATACACAGCACTGAGCCAGCTTCAACATCATCAGCGTCTCAATCTACTGGAATCATTGATTCTTCGATATCTTTAACGTCTGCTGAAAATGTAGAACCGGACCCATTGCCAGGCACTTCACGGTTAGTTAATTAAATAATTTTTTTTATTTGTTAGTAATTGTTCATTTTTAAAAACAAGTTCATCTGAATCTACTCTTTTAAATGATGCCATTACAATTTTTTTTCAATTATTGTTTCTGTAAAAGTACAAATCTCTAAAAAGCTTCTTGAAATTATTTATTTATTTTTTAATTATAAAATTGTTTTGCATAATTACAGAAATATTGACCAGAGTTCGATATTAATTAATGATGAAACCAGTAATATTGAAGATTTGGAGAATACTGTTGAGGAGGACAATGTAGATTGTGAAACGGAAGTACAAAGTTTTGGAGATGATGAGTTAGCAAAGAAATGCTTTTTTTGTCAAAAAGTCAATAAAAAACGTAAAGGGCGACAAATATACTGTCGTAAAATTAAAAACAAAATACCCTTTCTAGAAAAAATTAAAAATTATTCTACAGAACTGGGCGATATAGAAATGTTACGGAAAATTCAAGAAGAAAATAACTCTGTTAACGATACTTTTTTGGCGTATCATAATATATGTAATGTCAATTATTTTGCCAAATACCAAAGGAAAATGAATCCACCTCCAACTAATGATTGGGCCACGAAACGAGATGGCCATAAAATTGCCAGAGAACGCTTGATTAATTATATTCAGCAAGAAGTTATTACAAATCGACGAGTGATGTCATTAGCTCACTTGAAATATTGTTATGCTGAATTTGTAAAAGAAATTTATGAACACGCAAATTTAGAAGCTACCACATTTAGCAATCAAGCTCTCAAGGACTATATACAAACTCAATTAAAACACAAAATATCATTGGTCAATATTTCAAATCAACAATTTTTTATATCATCTGAAATCGATATTGAAACAATCGATGATGAAGAAATTAATGATATATTATTTGAACAAGAAGCAAAAGATTTCGCCTTGAAATATCGAAAAAATATATTGGGAATAAAAAAAAAACCTTTAACAGATTTCATCGACAGTGAAGTATTAAATGAAGGAGAGTGCGATGTTCCAAAATGGTTAGATATATTTTGGACTACTGCTTTAAGCGGTATTGGCAAAGAAAGCTGCGATCGGGTTCGGAGATTGTCTTCATCTTTTTCGCAGGACTCTATCTACAGCATTACAAGAGGTTATATTAAACCGCGAAAGCATATTTTATTGGGTATAACCATAAAAAGTCTCACAGGAAGCAAAAAAGTCGTGGATATATTAAGCAGGCAAGGATACTGCATCACCTATCCAAGTATACTGGAATTGGAGACGTCTGCTGCATACTGTTGTGTTTCTAATAATCAATTATGTCCAACAAGCATTCAACGAACTTCTATATTATCATCTGGAGTAGCGTGGGATAATTACGACAGATATGTAGAGACAAGCTCTGGTAAAAATACCTTACATGATACAGTGGGTATCATTTATCAAAATATCCCTACAGAAGAAGAATTGAACATCATCAAAAGGAACGATGCATCTACAGAAGCTGAACGGAATTCTTCAAGTAATGTTCGTGATTTGGCTGGCCGTAGAAAACGTTCGTTTGAGGAACAGTCATTTGAAAATATACTGTACGCGAAGCAACGACGTCCAGAATTTTGGCGTAGTAGTGTAGCGTCACCTGAAGAACCACAAAATTTAATTAATTTTCAACATAGGCATTTTACATGGGTACTTTCCCATAACTTAAAAATTTCAAACACGCCAATGTGGGTAGGATATAATGCCAAAATTTTAAAAGATGACAGTAGAATTCAAAAGATTGAGTATTTAACGCAAATTAATAATTCACCCACGGATCCAGCTGTTGTAAAAGAGACGATGCGTAGAAGTTTGCAAATCGCTTCAGAATGTCAAAAAGATTTCTTCAGCGTTACTTACGATTTAGCCATGGCCAAGATTGCTTTACGGATACAGAGTGCGGAGGATGAATTCGAAAAACTTTTTATTAATTTTGGACCTTTCCACATAATGTTATCATTCATGAAAGCTATCGGGAAATTTATAAGTGGATCTGGGTTAACAAATATTCTTATAGATAGCGAAATTTTGGCCAGTGGTTCTATCAGTTCGTTTTTAAGTGGAAAACACTTTAATCGATGCAGAAAAATTCATCCTTTACTCTCTCTTGCTTTGCAGAATTTACATTTGGAAAGGTTTTTACAGCAGCATGATCAGGACCTGGAAAATATTAAAGAATACTTAAAAATATTTAATGAACAACAGAATGATGACCCACAAATAACCAATGAGAATTTAAAAAAATTATTTAACAAATATGAAGAATATAAAAATGAAACTTTAAATGGAAGGCATGGTAAAACACCTCAAATTTATTTAATGTACACAAGATTAGTTGAATATTATCTTCAATTAGAATATAGTATTCGTATAGGTGACTTCAATTTGTTTGTAGACACTTTACCGAAAATAACAAATGTTTTTTTTTCAATGAATCACCATAATTATGCAAGGTATATGTCTATTTATTGGGATAAGTTGATAAATATTGAAACTACACATCCCGGATTGCTTGATGATTGTCAAAAGAGTTTTATGGGCATTCGAAGAACAATAAAACCGTTTTCAAGAATCCCAGTTGATTTAACACTTGAACAAACAATCAATGCTGATGCTGCTTCTAAAGCTTCTGGAATTGTAAACATTACAAACTCGTTCTCTGCAAGACAAAAATGGTCAATTACTCACTCACTACGTACAAGTGTTATATCTAAAGTGATGGAATTTTGTAATATGAAATCAACAGATGATATTACGAAAGATTTAAAGAAATCAACAATTAATAAATCTACCAAAAACTTACAAGTACTAATGCAACTAATAAAGCAGTACACCAACCCTTTTGGATTAGAACTGTCAGAAGATCATCTTTACAATATATCGAAAGGTCAGTCGGTGAACGATGAAGTATATAACTTTTTATCATCAGTTGAAATTGAGGGCGAAAAACAAAATAAGAATTTCATTGCTGAGTCTCGAGTAACACCAGATAGGTTTGATAAAGCCATTACCAGAAATAAAATAATTAATTTTGAGTACAAGAATACGCAAAAAGTCAAAATTAATGGAAAAGTGAAAGAAGTTCAAATGCAAAGAGATGTTTTTGGTCGTCTACTTTATGTGTCACTAAAAAATAAAATTGATTTAGAAAAAGCATTAAGTTATCCTCTAGCTCCTATTCCATTTTCACTCTGTCATACTAATGGAACAATTTGCAAGACCCCAAAATCTGTAATTATTAATGAATTACTAGAATATCAAACTGAAATAGTAAATCCTCCAGAAGCAGATATTCACTTAGTTGATGGATTTTATTTATTACATACATTGAAGAACCTTCCAAACAGATATGGTAAAATCTCAATGCATATATTAAAAATACTTACATATAATAGAAAAGAAGTACATATTATATTTGACAAATACAAAAATCCCAGTATTAAAGATTTTGAACATAATCTGAGAGGTGAAGATGACATACAATATGACGTAATACGTAAAGACAATAATCGTCCTTCAGATTTCTGCAAATTATTGAGGAGCAACAATTTTAAAGAAAAATTTGTAAAATTTTTAATTGAAGATTGGACAAGGGACGAATTTATTACTTTGATCACAGGAAAGACTATTAAACTTAATTATGATCAATGTTACATTTATGAGGTGTCTAGTGAAAATAAAATAAAAAGAGTCATTGACTATAATTTCTCTTGTTATCATGAAGAAGCTGATACCAAAATAGTATACCACATTTGTCAATTTAATACTAACTATCGTGTGGAGATACATTGTACAGATTCTGATATACCAATAATAATGTTGGCAAATTTTAAGCATTTAAAAGATAAAATTCAAATAATAATTAATTTAAGCACGAATAAAAAAAAAATGTACTTAAACATAAATGAAATTTATGCCAAGCTTGGAGATCAATTATCTTGTTCACTCGCCATATGCCATATTTTTACAGGGAATGATTACAATCCTGCTTTCTTTCGTAAAGGAAAAAAGAAACCTTTCAGTATTTTAAAGAAAAATGAAAATTTTCAAGAGGCATTTATTCAACTTCTACGAATTAAAAATACGGAATTAACAACATCGAATGAGGTAGTTCAAATTATTGAAGAGTATGTATGCAGAATGTATTCATTAAAAACAAAAAATGATCTGAATAAAGGACGGTATGAGTTATTTGAAAAAGGGTATAAATCAAAAAATGACAATGAAAAAATTTTAAAACAAAAAATCGTAGGATATGATCCTTCCAGTTTGCCACCAACAAAACAAGAATTGTTGCAACAAATTAAACGAACTGTATTCATCTGCAATATATGGTGTAATGCACACATGCGGTGCCCCACGGAAAAATTGCCAGAAAATTTTGGATGGACAATAATTGATGGTAAATATGAATATTATTGGTTTGATGGTCCCCAAAGTCCATCATTTGAAGAATTATCTTCTGACTTACAAGGTAACCTATTAATACTATTTTTATGTATTGATTGATTATTCATTATTATATAATTTACTTAATTTTTTCATGTTATTACAGAGTCAGATATCACGAGTGAAGAAAGTGAAACAGATGAAGATGATAACGATGTTAGTAGCGAACATTTATCAGATGAATCTGATGAAGATTAATTTCTTTATATATATATATATATAAATACACAAATTTTTGTACCTAGATTACTAAAAAATAAAGTTATTTAAATTTTAAAAAAGATTTTTTCACTGTATCTTATTTTACAAATAGAAAAACGAAAAAATTACAATTCTTGTCGGACTAGTGATACATGCCTGTTTTCTTGTAGGACGTTGTTTCATTTGGGCAGAGAACACACTAACCTATTATATGATATTTTTGTCCTACAGTTAGTAATGAGAAAAATGGTCTTGTGGTATTAACAATTTCTGAGCGTAGGACCGGGATAACGTACCGCGCAATTTGTAGGACAATATGTCTGTTAAATTACATAAATATTAACTAAGTAAAAAAAAAAAAATCAGCTGGTTAGTAATCATTTATGATGACCTTGTTATCGATACATGTCGGAAAGAGGGGACTCTTTGATCAAACCATAGATTTTGTAGGACAAATATTTTTTCGAATAATTTAGATAATTGTCTTGAGATTTAACAAAAAAAAATTCAGTTAGTAATAAATATTTGAGAATCATCAAATCAACATATTTTATCCTTGCTACCTCTGTTAGCTACCACAATCGAGAGTTTCGTATAGGAAATTATTGGGCGTCTCATCAAAATAAAGCTACTCACGGAAAATTAGCTTGATAGTAATCAAGTGCAAAAATGGGCGGTGGATCCTGGACTATAAGTAGACTCGATGGGGCGGTCTGCAATCACCGAAAGCGCTTCGTAACGATGATAAAGCGTCGTCCCAGGAAGTGATGCTAGCTTTAACGCCTTGCCACCACACGGCTGCATTTCCGGTTAGTAACATCGATGGCGTGTCCTACGTCAGCACAATCTTTGTATGATTCGACCGCGTCAAGGAAACCGTCGAGTGAGTCGCCGGGCGCTCCGCTGAACCGCGCCGTGCATGACGCGAAGTTCCCAGAATGGTGAGCGGGCGTCGAGGAAGGCGGCGATGTCGGCTCCGACGTCGGTGTTGCTGATGATTCGAGTTGAGTTTTATGCTCAAAAACTCGGTCGAGTAGGCGTTCGAATGCTGCCATTTGACTTTCTTGTAATGACGCCATGTTGTTTGCGGTAAATGTTGGCGTCGGTCCCGCGGTTGAACCAATTTCTTCTTCAACGTCTTGAAAATCGGATTGACGCCGTGACTGACGACGAGTACGTGTCGTAATTACGTAGATTCACTCCGAAATACTAGTTAAAGGGCCCGCGCTTGGGCTGCCAGTTTAATGTTAGGTGCCCGACTGGCATGAGACTCTCGGGTTGTCAGTTCCGGTATCGACCGGGGACGCGTGTATTCCGCTTCAAAGTCTGGCGCGCACTAATTGGGGGTGCGAATGATGCAACAGATGCGCGGGCGCGGGTAGCGCGGGGTGGGTCTTCGCGGCACGGACCTGAGTCACATTCCCTTTGGCTGCTGTTGCCCCGCGAAACGGAACGCTGCGTTACAGTGTAATAATAATCAACATCAACTTTTACAAATTTAAACCGAATTAAATTTTGTTTCAAATGTGAAGGGTAGATGACGCTGTTCTTAATTATTTCAGAATTTAAAATTAAAATCTGAAAGCCTTGAAACATCAATCCACATAAATGTAATTTAAAAACTACAGTAAGAGGCTTAAATAAAAAGCTGAACTTAACTCAGCCTTAATTAGAATTTTCTTCGGAATTCAATAGTAAAGTTCAAGTTATTTTGATGAAATCAAAACCGAAATAATCATAGCATCTTAAACAATCACCTACGAATAAATATTAGTTATTATATTATTTATTATTCGTAGACAATCACAACGGTTTTATAGTTTTGGGAAGGGATTTTTTGTAACGCCATCTCGTAAAGTATTTCGGTATTACATTACAAAACAAAATTGTTTCTCCAACAGTAACAACAGTACTTGCTTCGGCAGTACTTAAACTAAAATACTAACAGTAACAACATTAACGTTATTTAATGTATAAACCGTTCAATAAGAACTGCAAACTATCCCCTTGAAGCTACAGTTTATGTAGGAATAATGACTTTTTGGCGGGAACGTGAGGTGTGAAGTTGTGTGATTTGTTTTAATTTGTCTATTTAGTGTTTCTTCGGGTTTAAATGTGTAATAATAGTGGTTTATTAACTGTTTAATATCTGTGAAAGTGCACAAATGTGGGAAAATTAAACAAAGTCGCTGTACGTAGCTTCTCGGTTTCCTCCAAAAAGTCCACTGAGATCTTAGTAAATGACCACCACCATTTTACTAAGATTATATTTCATTCCATATCATCTCATCTCATTTCATTTCATCCCATTTGATTAATGTCTCAAATTAATCATCTTCATTTCATTTCACTCCATAATATCACATTTCATTTCACTCCATAATATCATTTTTCATAAAAATATGAATATAAATTAAAATAAGACATAACCTAAAGGTCTCAGTTACCAGGTCATAAAATCCATTACAAATAGGAATAATTCCAGCGCACCCTGGCGGCCGTAGATTACCATTCTCGAATATTTATAGTCTGTGGCATGTCACTTTTTACATCGAAAAAAGTCAGGATCGAAATTTTTGAGCGAGCCATAGTTTGTGGTGATAAAATTAATAATTTCAAGTAGATTAATTGTTGTAATTGATATAACTAGTTAATATCAGTAAAATAAAGTTGTGAGTGATTGATATAATATACAATTTAGGAACCAGAAGTACCGTAGAATTAAATAAAATTTCGCAACCTCAAAAAACTGTTCTGCTCACAGTAAACACAGTCGGTAGTCTGGCGCTCCGTTTACAACGGGATTTTTTAACGGAACTTGGCGCCAGATTCTACCGAATCTGTGGATACTTTAAAACGTGTTTGAAAAACGTGTAAACCCGCTCACGTGTTTGAAAAACGTGTAAACACGCTCACGTGTTTAAAACGTGTAAACACGCTCACGTGTTTAAAACGTGTCAACACGCTCACGGGTACGAAGCCCCATAAATACGGCCGTGCTGTCTAGCACTGACTGATTCATGTCCGAGCCGTTGTACTATACGGATATCTCTGTAACGTTGTTATGCTTCTCGTGCAATATACGAAGTTCTCGTGAAGTTCTCGTGAAGTTTTGTTTCGGAAACCCAAACATGAGTCATTCGTCAAGAAAGTAATGACCGCGACGTCAGCGGTGCTGACGTCACACTTTTTACAAACAATACGGACGTCCCTACTCCGTCATATATTATATCAATCACTCACAACTTTATTTTACTGATATTAACTAGTTATATCAATTACAACAATTAATCTACTTGAAATTATTAATTTTATCACCACAAACTATAGCTCGCTCAAAAATTTCGATCCTGACTTTTTTTCGATGTTTTTTTTTTTTTAAGAAAAGAGATTTTTTTTAAGAGATTTTATGACCTGGTAACTAAGACCTTTAAGTCATGTCTTATTTTACTTTATTTTCTTAATTTTATGAAAAATGATAATATGGAGTGAAATGAAATGAAGATGATTAATTTGAGGCATTAATCAACTGGGATGAAATTTAATGAAATGAGATGATATGGGATGAAATATAATCGCAGTCAAATGGTGGTCATTTACTGAGATTTTTTCAGTGGACTTTTTGGAGGATTTTTTTTTTTGGTCAGGAGGAAATCTCCGGACTTCCGCCCTCCACTGGGGATGGAGGGCGGGGCATGTCAGAGTCGAACTGACTAAAACCTCCTGTCGCTCAACAACCAACGTCCAAACCTGGCATGAGACAGAACTCATGAAGAGGCAGAGGGGGGAAAGTGAAGCGTTTAGTGTGGAGCACATCTCTCCCATCACCCTCCTCCTCGGGACGCCGGACCGGCGGTCGTCGGCGCTACGACCACCAGCCCTCTCGGTCGGCAGGCTATCCGAAGCCTGCCTAGATGGCGCCGGTTAGAGTGAGCTATCCTACGGAATACCCCGCTGGACCAGAACCAGCGTGGGTCGAGGATAGCCGGTCTTCCATCACCCGGATGCTCTTGCGTAAAACGCGTGCAGAGCAGCTTGCACGTCGTCTTCTTAGGCCCCCCTCGCCGGTCCCCAGACCGACATGTGAGAGGGACCCGAAACAATTAGAGGGCCAGGACTTGGGCGAGATCGGCCTCCCTGGCCCCCGCTCGACGGCGGCGGGCTTGCGCGTCTCTCACGCGCCCCGCTGCCTCCTTCTGCGAGATGGTGCACACGCAGAAGTCGAACATCGCCTTCCACGACTCGTCGTCGCCGAACATCGATGCCACAACAATCGGCAACGACAAGTCGTTTCCTATTTTTGCGACGAGGACACGGCGCCACCCCTTCCATGCGGGGCAGGCAACGAGCGTGTGCTCCGCAGTGTCCAAGTCGCAACCACAATGGTGGCACTCTGCCGTCGGCTCGGCTCTGATCCGGTGCAGGAGCTCACCGAAGCAACCATGCTCAGTAAGCACCTGCGTGAGCCGGAAAGTGAGGCGTCCTCTGTCACGATTCACCCAATCCACAAGGACCGGGCGAATCGCCTCGACGGTCCTACGACCGGCCGAAGGATCAGCCAGCCGCCTGGACCATGACTCCAGCACGGACCGCCGAGATTGGGCCCTCCGCGCTCTGACCACACTGGGGCTCGGACGCGCCACGCCCCGGGCACGAAAGTCAGCCCGCCACTGATAGTCAGCGGCGAGCGCCTCCGCTTCCAGAACCCAAGGCGGCGTCCCAGCCAGTACACACGCCGCCTCAAAGGAGATGGTGCGATAACCACGGATGACCCTGACCGCCGATGTTGCGTTGCGGCCGTTGTAGCAACTTCGCCACCCCCGCGGCCAGGGACTGGGCCCACACCGGCGCCCCGTATAGGGCCATTGATCGCACCACCCCTTAAAGAGACGGCGCGTCACCTGGT
Organism: Bombyx mori; assembly: GCF_030269925.1. Lineage (NCBI taxonomy): Eukaryota > Metazoa > Arthropoda > Insecta > Lepidoptera > Bombycidae > Bombyx > Bombyx mori. Next base: position 6,596,221 of record NC_085135.1, read on the forward strand.
CAGGGCCCCCCGACGTTGGGCAGAAGCCGGCTTAACGTGCCGGCCACCCCCAACAAACGAGGGACCAGGTTCTGAAAGCGAGCACGGAAGGTCCAACGACTGTCCAGGATGAGGCCGAGGTACTTCAACTACACCCCGACCCCTATACGGACGCCTCCAACCACGATATGGGCATCGACAGGTGGGAGGATACCGAGAAGTTACGTACAGCGGCTTTGTTTCATTTTCCCACATTTGTGCACTTTCACAGATATTAAACAGTTAATAAACCACCATTATTACACATTTAAACCCGAAGAAACACTAAATAGACAAATTAAAACAAATCACACAACTTCACACCTCGCGTTCCCGCCAAAAAGACATTATTCCACATAAACTGTAGCTTCAAGGGGATAGTTTGCAGTTCTTCAATAAGAAGACCGTTCAATAACGGTTTATACATTATATAATGTTAATGTTGTTACTGTTAGTATTTTAGTATATGTACTGCCGAAGCAAGTACTGTTGTTACTGTTGGAGGGACAATTTTGTTTTGTAATGTATTACCGAAATACTTCACGAGATGGCGATACAAAAAATCCCTTCCCAAAACTATAAAACCGTTGTGATTGTCTACGAATAAATAATATTTATTCGTATAATAAATAATACTATAAATAATATTTATTCGTAGGTGATTGTTTAAGATGCTATGAATATTTCGGTTTTGATTTCATCAAAATAATTTGAACTTTACTACTGAATTCCGAAGAAAATTCTAATTAAGGCTGAGTTGAGGTCAGCTTTTGAAGTGAAAACTTCTTTAGAATCGTTGTGATTTCAAACCGGATGCAACGGAAAAAACGACAGCTATGAGACATAAATACAAAAATATGTAGGATGAAGCCAGCAAAGAATGAGACAGAAATATACATACTATTTAATACAGCGCCATCTATGAGATTTTTTAATACTAACGTGTGTATGAGAAAGCTCTTGTAGTGAATTTTAATGTAGGATTATACGTGAAATTAAAATATCAATTCACAGAGGGCGCTACCTTACAATTATTTACTAATGACAAAATTTTACATATACTTAAGACGTTTAGGATAATTGTATTTTAATTTTGGAAGGTTTCACTTCTACCACGTGTGAATTGCACACATGTAATTTTTTTTATTTAAGCCTCTTACTGTAGTTTTTAAATTACATTTATGCGGATTGATGTTTCAAGGCTTTCAGATTTTAATTTTAAAATCTGAAATCTGATTTTAATTTTAATTTTAATCTGAAATAATTAAGAACAGCGTCATCTACCGTTCACATTTGAAACAGAATTTAATTCGGTTTAAATTTGTAAAAGTTGATGTTGATTATTATTACACTAATTAATTGAGCGTTTCATTAGCTTTTAAGCTGAGTGACTATTTATAGTTTATTTTTATTCTATTGTCTATTTTTGTTAAGTAATAAATGAGCAAAAAATAATACTTAAGAAAAAGATATGAAATCCGAACAAAAACAGTTTCACTGTAAAAAATTGCGCCAAGTCCACGTTTATAAAACTCATCTCAATAACATTTGCACTTTACAAAAAAAAATAAGACTCATTTCAATAACTTTCATTCTCTACAAAAAGATGTGAAATACAAAAAAATACCAAGAAACCGCCATAAAGTTGAAAAAATTAAAAAAAAAAATTGTTGAAAATTAAATTAAAAAAAAAAAAAAAAAAATTTCGTACTTGGCGCGCGTCATTGAGTACCCCAAAAATTTTCGGAAGAATTTCAACCCGAGAAAAAACCATTTTGCTTTAATATACAGTGAAAGCTGAAAAAGTTACCCAGGTTGTCTTTTTTGCTCTTGTTAGCGTTTTATAAGAAATTGAGACAGAGCTACGGTAATTTTCAACAGCTCTCACTATATACCTATGGGCTATTATATGCCAAATCGACCACTTTTGCGTTCGACCCCTTTAGATTCAGCTGAAACTTTATTATTCTTTTCTACCCTTTGAAAAACATTTTTGAGAATTTTTTCAAATGTTTTGAAGCCAACGTATACATACGTATCGACTCGTAAGTAGTTTGTGTTTGTATAAGCGAACACGAGAGGGTGTTTAGTTCAAATCGTAAAAGATGAGTGGGAAATAAAAAAAATTCAAATAGCATACGTATGAGATGTCGATTTTACCTAACTGTAAAACTTATTATGAAATAATAATTCATTAATTACATTTATGCATTTCATAGGGTGACCTACTTATAAATTTCTAAACATTAAAAGAGAAAAAAAAAAAAAAAACAAAAAAAATAAAAAAAAAAAAAAAAAACAAAAAAAAAAAAAAAAAATAAAAAAAAAAAAAAAAAAACATTAAAAGGATGTTCATTTATCCTAAAATAATTTGGGGTACTCAATGAAGCGCGCAAAGTACGATAAAAAAAAAATTTTTATTTTTAAATTTTCAACAATTTTTTTTTTTAATTTTTTCAACTTTATGGCGGTTTCTTGGTATTTTTTTGTATTTCACATCTTTTTGTAGAGAATGAAAGTTATTGAAATTTTTTTTTTTTTTTTATGGCTTAGATAGGTGGACGAGCTCACAGCCCACCTGCTGTTAAGTGGTTACTGGAGCCCATAGACATCTACAACGTAAATGCGCCACCCACCTCGAGATATAAGTTCTACGGTCTCAGTATAGTTACAACGGCTACCCCACCCTTCGAACCGAAACGCATTACTGCTTCACGGCGGAAATAGGCGGGGTGGTGGTACCTACCCGTGTGGACTCCCAAGAGGTCCTACCACCAGTGATTACGCAAATTATAATTTTGCGGGTTTGATTTTTATTACACGATGTTATTCCTTCACCGTGGAAGTCAATCGTGAACATTTGTTGAGTACGTATTTCATTAGAAAAATTGGTACCCGCCTGCGGGATTCGAACACCGGTGCATCGCTACATACGAATGCACCGGACGTCTTATCCTTTAGGCCACGATGACTACTGAGTCTTATTTTTTTTTGTAAAGTGCAAATGTTATTGAGATGAGTTTTATGAACGTGGACTTGGCGCAATTTTTTACAGTGAAACTGTTTTTGTTCGGATTTAAATTCCATTGGGGTAGACATAGGTTTTGACTCGCACATATTGAATTTCTTTAAAATTTGTTTTAAGTAATGGTTTTGTGACATTTTAATAATACCATTTTGCAAATGGTATTAACATGAATACCTAAATAGTTAGTTACATGACCTAGGTTTTTCATAGAGAAAATATTACTCAAATAAAGTTTTAAATTATGTACCACCTTATCATTAGTCCCCATAATCAATATGTCATCGACAAACAATATGTGATGTATGAAACATTCTTTATAATCTATGTTAACCTACCTAATGTAATCGTAAGTGTAATCCTATATAAACTAAGTGTGTATCAAATAAATCAGAGTATTATTCGGACTCTCGTTGGTTTGATTACAAATAAATACCTCCGACGCAACACCTTATATGGCGACCCTGCCGACGGAGTCATCTTGCGCGCCGCGAATGTAAGACTATTAAAACTTTTGTTCAATGTTGTGACAATGAATGCAATGAAACTTTATTATTTTGTCATATCACGCGTTGTTCGATTCGAACCCAGCGACCTCGTGGCAGCCTAGGGCTACGGAAACCAGCACGAGGTGCGCGTCGAACATGTGCCGCGATTCGCGGCGCCGTATGTACTATTTTAACAAAATATCATGCAATCACTCACCGGAACCGATGCCTTCGTCTTCTCACGCCGTATCACTTAGGGAGAAGGGTATAGGGCAGGAATGGATAAGGATTAGCGATGATACACAACTTTAGCGTAGACCGTCAATATACAGGTACCGTCCCGTTCGAGAAGCAAGACAAAGTGACAGATGTCAAATCGCGACGGCACCGTCAAATCGCGACCCGTGTTGCCGTGGTAAGAATTCAAAAACTAACGGATTGGTTTCGAACAGTCACCCGCCCGGACAGGTCCCCTACCTGTCCTTAATCAACTGGCAGCCGGGACAACGTTGTGACCGCTCGTTTGAGAACCGAGTCCCCGACCAGAACCTCTGCAGACCGAGGGGTCCCATCCTTACCGGGAAACAGATTAACAATGCGCCCCCTACGCCAAAGCAGTGGCGGCAGGTTAGCATCCTTAACCAACACAAGGTCACCGACGTGAGGGGGACTGGTTCTATCCGTCCACTTAAAGCGCTGCTGGAGCAGATGTAAATACTCAAGGGACCAACGTTTCCAAAAATCTTGGGACATCTGCTGCAACATCTGGTATCGCCTCAACCGTCCAGGCTTGATATCCGAGAGGGGATACTCCGGCAACGCATTGAGTGGCTGTCCTATCAAGAAATGGCCTGGAGTTAACGACTCCAAGTCATTCGGGTCTGAACTGAGCGGGCACAACGGCCGTGAATTAAGTACCGCTTCAATTTTACAAAATACCGTGGTTAACTCCTCAAAGGTAAGCGAGGTTTGCCCTATCACGCGCATCAAGTGAGTCTTAGCCGATTTTACTACTGCCTCGAAAATTCCACCCCAGTGGGGGCATCCTGGAGGACTGAAGGTCCACCGAATACCGCGACGAGAGAGGGCCGTTTCAATATCCACCTGGTTATTGTTCAAGAAATTTACTACATCCCGCAAGTAACGGTCCGCACCTACAAAATTCGTTCCGTTATCGGAGCGTATCAATTCGGGTAAACCTCGACGGGACACAAATCTATCCAAGCTCGCAATAAAGGCTTCAGTTGTAAGGTCGGCAACAACTTCAAGATGTACAGCTTTGGTTGAAAGACAGACAAAGACGCACAGATAAGCCTTAATTAACCTAACATTCCGCAAACGTGAAGCCTTGATCATGAAGGGCCCAGCGAAGTCCGTACCAACTCCAGAAAATGGCCTGATCTTCTTCACTCTGTCTGGGGGCAGATCTCCCATCTGAGGCTGCATCGTAGAAGCCTTAAGCCGATAACAGGGTAAACACCGGAACAGGACGCTCCGAACCGTACGACGCCCCGACAGAATCCAAAATTCCCTCTGGAGGGATGCCAACAGCGCATTGCAACCGGAATGCGAATTTGCGATGTGGCGATCCATCACCAACAGGTCAACTAACTGGATCTTCTTGGGAAGTAAAAGAGGATGGCGCGCCGAATAAGGTAAATTGGAGTTACTTAATCTACCTCCCACTCGAATCAACCCCTGGCCGTCTACAAAGGGGCTAAGACGAGCGATAGCTCCACGAAGCTTAGGGCGCTCAGTCCTTAGCGCCTTCAATTCTGAATGAAAGCTGGTGGCTTGCACAACTTCAATTAATTTCAGCAGCGCCTTCTTCCGCTCGATGGGACACACAACAGGTGTCATATTGCGTTGAGACACCGACAAACGACAATTCCGAATAAACCTCAAAATCCAGGCGGTAACCTTAACCAGCTTGTCCAAGGAGCTATAACGGTTGATGAGCAGATCCAAATCCAACCCCTGAATCACTCCTCGATCCTCGAACTGCGCCGGTGCAGCCACGAGACCTGCAGGAACTCCTATGCGAGAGGGAGGCCACTGAGAAGCCTTCATGGTGAGCCACTGGGGACCCCACCATAACTGATGATCAACTATTTCCGATGCTAAGCATCCCCGAGAAGCGCAGTCCGCCGGATTGAGCTCACCAGGCACGTGTCTCCATGTTAGAGGGACCTCAGAACCTTGAATCTGGGAGACACGGTTGGCCACGAAAACTTCAAGTGTATGAACCGAAGCCTTCAACCAGCACAACACTATCTGGCTGTCTGTCCAAGCATAGACAGTGTTTTCTAAATCAATAACCGACCGTAAACTAGTAGCTGTATGGTTTAACAACCTAGTCAACAGAGCGGCACCAGACAACTCGAGCTTCGGAATCGTCATGCGTGTCCGAAGCGGAGCGACCTTACTCTTCGCTAACACCAACCGTATATCAACCCTTCCAGTTGAAGAAACCGTTCGCAAGTATACCGCAGCTGCGAATCCACGTTCCGAGGCATCCGAAAACCCGTGGAGAGACGCCTTGTATTTGCCCGCAGGAACCAGCTTCCGAGGTATTGACACGTGGTTAATATCAGGAAGAGACGAGCAAAAGTTCAACCAATCCTTCAATAGGTCACCAGCAATCCCCTCGTCCCATGACAGGTTAGCAGACCACAGTCGCTGCATGAAGCATTTTAAGAGAAAAGTGACAGGAGCGATCCAACCGTTTGGATCAAAGGTTCGAGCAATTGTGGAAAGCACCGTTCGCTTAGACCATACCTTTGGATTTTCCAACTCCACCCGATAGGTAAATTCGTCTTGAATCGGACGATATTGAATCCCTAGGACCGACAGCATGTTAGGGTTATCGACATTCTCGAAAAGATGGGGATCCTGTTGATACTCCGTTGGCAAACCAGTCAGCAACTCAGGACAGTTAGACAGCCATTTTCTCAACTCGTACCCACCCCTGCTCAAAAGGCGGATCAGTTCATCCTTGCGTGATAAGGCCTCTTCGACACTGTCGGCGCCCGTACATACGTCATCGACATATAGGTCCCGTTCCAAAATGTCCGCAGCACGAGGGTAGTGCAACCGTTCCCTCACTGCCAACTCCCGCAAAGAACGAACCGCTAAATATGGACTCGACCGCAACCCGTAAGTGTTCGTGTTCAGTTCATAAATTTTTATGGGCTCATCTGAGCTTTCACGCCAGAGAATGAGTTGATACCGCCTATCCTCCGGATGAATCACCGTTTGCCTGAACATCATACGGATGTCTGCCACGAAAACGATTTGGTGCCTGCGGAAGCTCGTCAGTATGTCTGAAATGTCCCGGTTCAGCTTTGGACCCGAATGGAGACACTGATTTAACGAGACGCCGGAGGAGGTCGTGACCGAACCGTCAAACACGACCCTAATTTTACCGTTAGGAGTTTTCAAAACCGCATGATGAGGCAGGAAACAGTGCTCCGTAGCACTCCAATCTACCTTGGAAACCGACATGTGACCTAAGGATTCATACTCCCGCATAAACTCTACATATTTCTGCCGGAACACCGCGTCGCGCCTCATGCGTCTCTCCATTGACAAAAGTCTAGTCTCTGCTGCCTTCCTCGAACTGCCTAGCAGTGGGCGATTCGCCCGAAAAGGAAGTCTTAACAAGAACCGGCCCGAATAGAGACGACCCGTATTATTCTGGTAAAACAGCTCACATTCCTCCTCATCCGGGTTAACTCGATAAGCTGTAGGAGGTTCTTCTAGTTCCCAAAACCGTTGGACTACTTCCGAAAGCGTAGACCCGACCAGAAAATTGTCCGATTTCCTCGCAGCGACCGGCCGGAACGCAGGACCCAACAATACATGACCTAATTTTGTGTCCATTGCAACCAAACCCTCCGCATGAAGAGCGCGCTTCCCAGTCAGGAGCAGCTTCCCTAGTACATCCGCCCCAAGTAGTACGTCTACTGGCCCCGGTGTGTCAAACTTGGGGTCCGCTAGCCGTAAGTCTGATGTCAATGACCGTATGTAACTGTTTACCTTCACCGGAGGGTGACGACCTATCACCTCAGGCATCACCAAAGCTGAGACTCTAAACTGTAAGCGAGGGTTAGGATTCGATGAGAAAATAAATGAAGTGTGACCGATCACGTCCGAAATTCTAACATTGCCCACTCCACGAATAGAATAAGAAGACTTGTAAATAGGATTGCCCAACCGTACTGCAAGGTTGCTCGACATAATACTGCCCTGTGCGCCGGAATCCAACAGAGCTCGAGCAAACACAGTGTTGCCATCCGAATCCAACACCCGAACAGAAGCGGTAGGAAGTAAAACAGCTTCTGGGGCTGGGGCAACACTGCAGTGAGCGGCAATTTCCTAGCGGGGGCCCGGGTCCCCGCTATCCCGGTCGGCACGCGACGGAAGGTCGTAGCGTGCCAGCGGATCCCACGCTCCCACATAAGGCCCTCGTTTCCCGTCCCGCCTCATATACCTCCGCGTACGATGGCCAAACGGGCCAAACACTGGAGGGAGTCGCTCCAGCATCGGCCGCTCCCTCAGCGGAGGGGAAAACCGTACTTCTGAGGGAGGGGGAGACGAGTGAGCAGGGCTACTCGATCCAGCAGGCGAACACGGCCCCGCACGGGGGGACAACGTGGCCACCCCGGCGTAGCTAGTGGGCATCCGCTGGCACCCGCCCGCAGTAGCCAACCCGGCGCCTCCCTGCGAAGCCTCTTTCCGAGGGTCCACGCCGCTGAATTGGCGAGGGCTACGACCGGTGCGCCCACCGGTCGGCGAGGCTGAATGACTGCGTCCGGATGACCTCGGAGTGGCGGCAGACTCCAGACACAGGAGGGCATGGTGCCGACCGTCGCAATTAGGGCACAATTGTGGCTGTGGACAGACGCTCGCCGTGTGCGGCCCAAAACAAAAAAAGCACCATCGCCGCTGGTCAACGATGTTGCGTCTACCCCTGATGCGCGTCGACCGGAACCTCGGACAGGCGGCTACGTCGTGCCCGCTCTCATGACAGAAGGCACACCGTGGGCCTCCCACCGCTGCCATGAGCGCAGTCAGTCGTTGAGACGGCCCCCTCTTATCCCCTCCCCCTCCCCTCTGAGCAACCGAAACGGCGTGGCCGGAAGCCGGCACACGCGACCCAGAGGAGGAGGGTGGTGGCATAATCTCGTGTCGGCGACTTTCGGCTTCTAAAAACGCCAGCAGACTGGCCAGGGTAGGCAGTTCGTCCCTACCTGCGTTGTCCTGCTGCTCGAATCGAGTGAGCACCTCAACCGGCAGCCTACCTGCAACAATATAAAAGAGCAGATATGACCATTGGTCTACTGGTAGACCCAAATTACCCAAGGCCTTAGTGGCCATCGTAACTGGATTCAGTACCTCGGCTCTGATATCGGAAGCCCGAGAAAGTTTGGGTATCGCAAACAGCCTGGCCAGCTGAGCGTCTGCCAACCGTCGTTGATTTTGATATCGGTCGAACAGGATCTGGCGTGCGACCGCATAATTGTCGTTGGTGATAGGCAAGTGTGCCACCAATTCACCAGGTTCACCTCGCAGCGCACCCCGAAGCTGAGCCATCTTATAAGAGGCAGTCAAGTCCGACCGACCATGGACCAGGCTGTCAACAAATTGATAAAGCCGACCCACTCGTTCAGATCACCGTGGAAGATCGGCAGGTTGATGGAGGGGAGGCGTGATATGACGCCTGACGAAGTTCCCGAACCTCCATTACCACCGGATGACGACTGCTTCTTAATATCGGCCACCCGTTGCAGAATGGCATCAGCGTACTCCTGACACTGGTCCACGTCAAGACCGATGGCATGGATCACCTCCTTCTCCACTTCGGACCCCAAAGCAACGAGGTCAGACAACCGATCGTACACTACCTCCAACCGTTCGTGCACCTGAGACACCCTATCGAGCAATGCCGCATCCCTATCCGTTCTGTCAACCAAAGCATGAGCTGATGCGAACCATCGGAGCTCACTAGTCACCTTCCCGCGAATTTAGGACACCGACATGTTACTTGCAGTTTACAACCAGACCAAAAAAAAAATTCAAAAAAAATTCAAAAAAAAAATCAAAAAAATCAAAAAAAAATAAAAAAAAATTTTCAAATAACAAAAAAAAATTACAAAGGAATTATTTAAAGGAGTGTACGAGTGAGCCCACCAAAATATTCCTACTCCTAAGTATTTAGGTAACCTAGACCTCACCACTGTACCAAGGACACCCCAACAAATAAGAACAAACTTAAAATTAAAAGTTATAAGATAGAAAATTGCTGATACCAGGTTTTGAGTTGCAAACTAAACTCAAGCACACCTGGCCTCTAGACTATAACTAGAAGCTAGTCACCAAGCAGGACCCAATCAACAATTTACTATCACAAAGTATTCACACCGTTCAACGGGTAAGTCAAATAACAAAATTAAAATTAAAAATTAATTATATGATAGCAAATTGCTGATAAAAATTTGTGAATTAATTTTCAAACACTGATGGCCTCAGGACTAAACCAAAGCCAGTCACCAAGCAGGGCCCACAGTCAGCAATCCACTACCACAAATTCAAACAAGTAATTTAAATTTAGAACAAATTAAAACAAATAACAAAAAATATATATAATAGCAAATTGCTGGTATAAGTTTTGAAATGACACTCATACACCGTTGGCCTCTGGACTATAACTAAGCTAGTCTCCAAACAGGGCCCAACCAGCAATCTACTACTACAAGTTCAACAAGTACTCCAGTTATATTCAATTACAAATGTGTTGCAGCTCAATTATACTAAAATATAAGTAGGAAGTGAGCTACAATCATACACAAATTAATAATAAATTATAAACCCAAACTGTAATAACATTCAGATTGTTACACACAATTATGCTTAAATAGATGTGGTAATCTACTGCTATGATGAGCAGAATTAACATAAATCTGTAGTAATAGTATGAAAATAGCTGACCACTGTAGCAGCTGTGTGCTAGGTCATAAACTCAGCCAGCACAGCTGTCCAACTCACGTACAATTAGTCAGCTATGCGCAGTGGAAGCTAATAAATCAGTCTTACTATTACTAACTATTACTACTCACTAATTTTCATAACCAGGTGGATAGAAACACACTAAACGACCTGACCTAGGTCAGCAGAATGATAGTTTAAACAGAACCGAACCCTATGCCTACACTACTTCTGCTGACTAGTAACAAAATTAAGTGAGGTTAGACGTAAAAATTTTTACAATTCGTGGTAATTACTATCCGAACAAAAACAGTTTCACTGTAAAAAATTGCGCCAAGTCCACGTTTATAAAACTCATCTCAATAACATTTGCACTTTACAAAAAAAAGAAGACTTCAATAGCTTTCATTCTCTACAAAAATATGTGAAATACAAAAAAATACCAAGAAACCGTCATAAAGATGAAAAAATAAAAAATAAATTGTTGAAAATTTAAAAATAAAAAAATAAAAATTTTATCGTACTTGGCGCGCGTCATTGAGTACCCCAAATTTTTCAGGATAAATGAACATCCTTTCAATGTTTAGAAATTTATAAGTAGGTCAACCTATGAAATGCATAAATGTAATTAATGAATTATTATTTCATAATAAGTTTTACAAAAGTTAAGTAAAATCGACATCTCATACGTATGTTATTTGAATTTTTTTCATTTCCCACTCATCTTTTATGATTTGAACTAAACACCCTCTCGTGTTCGCTTATACAAATACAAACTACTTACGAGTCGATACGTATGTATACGTTGGCTTCAAAACATTTGAAAAAATTCTCAAAGATGTTTTTCAAAGGGTAGAAAAGAATAATAAAGTTTCAGCTGAATCTAAAGGGGTCGAACGCAAAAGTGGTCGATTTGGCATATAATAGCCCATAGGTATATAGTGAGAGCTGTTGAAAATTACCGTAGTTCTGTCTCAATTTCTCATAAAACGCTAACAAGAGCGAAAAAGACAACCTGGGTAACTTTTTCAACTTTCACTGTATATTAAAGCAAAACGGTTTTTTTCTCGGGTTGAAATTCTTCCGAAAAATTTTGGGGTACTCAATGACGCGCGCCAAGTACGATAAAATTTTAATTTTTTTATTTTTAAATTTTCAACAATTTTTTATTTATTTTTTCATCTTTATGACGGTTTCTTGGTATTTTTTTGTATTTCACATATTTTTGTAGAGAATGAAAGCTATTGAAGTCTTCTTTTTTTTGTAAAGTGCAAATGTTATTGAGATGAGTTTTATAAACGTGGACTTGGCGCAATTTTTTACAGTGAAACTGTTTTTGTTCGGATTTCATATCTTTTTGTTAAGTATTATTTTTTGCTCATTTATTACTTAATAAAAATAAATTATAAATAGTCACTCAGCTTAAAAGCTAATGAAACGCTCAATTAATTAGTGTTTTAATGTTAGGTGCCCGTCTGGCATGAGACTCTCGGGTTGTCAGTTCCGGTATCGACCGGGGACGCGTGTATTCCGCTTCAAAGTCTGGCGCGCACTAATTGGGGGTGCGAATGATGCAACAGATGCGCGGGCGCGGGTAGCGCGGGGTGGGTCGTCGCGGCACGGACCTGAGTCACATTCTCTTTGGCTGCTGTTGCCCCGCGAAACGGAACGCTGCGTTACATACTCCCCCTCCAAGTTGGGAACGCGTCCCGAGTCCAACTTGGGACTGTTAGTCTGAAGACGCGGCCTTCCTCTCTGCCTCTTTGGCATAATTGGATCCGTACTTGAATTTGACGGAGAGTGGGTTAAATCCGCGGTGTGATACTTGCCGATGACATTGTTTGACAAGTCTGCTATGAAGTACGTTGTAGGACTAACTATCTTTACTACGCGATACGGGCCATCCCGTCGTGGCATGAACTTACGTATTACACCCCTAGACGCATAAGCAAGCCATAACGAAGGAAATACTCTTCCAGTAGGACTCGGGAGCAAGCCACGGCGGTGGCATCAACAAGTGCGTAGAGTTCTACCCATCTTGTAGCTACATCCTCTACCAGGAGTACCCATCGCTCCCCCTGCTCTCCTTCTGGCAGTGGCCCGAACAAATCGATTGCGAGAACCTCTCCTCGCTGTTGAAGCACAGGAGTGAGCCTATACGGCGGTACCGATATAGGCGGATGATCACCGGTATCAATGTGGTGCTCGGCGTAAAGAGTTGGGGCTCCCCCACCCTAAAGATGTCTCCATTCTGCTGCAATAAATGTGATAGCTGCTGCCGTTCATCGGAGCCAAGCATAGAACCCTTATCATCACGCAGGAAGTCAGCAGTAGAAGCAAACATGCATGGCTTAGGGCACTCATATTCAATTGGATAGGTAACCCGTTTTCCCGAAAAATGCCAAGTGGATGAAGCAAAGTCAAGCACAATACCTGCCGCCACCAAAAAATCCATGCCAAGCAAAGTTTCATTATTTTGAGCATCTGGAAAAACAGTAAATTCAAGGGTTACTGACCTTTCGGGACTTATCCTTACTTCTAGAGTAGTGAGCAAAACTCGGCGGGTGCGCGCGGAACCGTCTGCAAGCCTCACCCGACGCCTGGTTTCCTCACACGGATGGTTATGCTTTAACAGCAATTCATAAAGCAACGCACCGGCAACGCTACTCTTAGCTCCCGTATCCAACAAAGCATTACCTCGTATACCTAAAATTTGAACACTTAAAATTGGTCTTAACCTAACCTGGTGCTCAGTAGAGTTACTCTGGGCAACACTTTTCACATTAGAATTAATCGTCGAAAAATGTCCGACGTTTTCCATGGTCACCCTATTTTCGTTCATCATGGTCACCCACCCTATCGCGGCCACTTGGTACCTCGGAATAACTATGTTTTGGTTCGGTACCACTCGAGTAACGCATCAGGGGCCTATTCCTAGAACTAATATTATTGTTTATATTATGAATTTTATATTTATAATATTAAATTATTATGAATTTCTAGAATAATTTTGAAGTTTTTTTTTTTTTTTTTATGATTGAAGGTTTACTGGTGGCCCGAAGGCCTTTCCAGTTTCACCAGGACAGGTGGGCGAGCAAAGGCTCAGCCAAGAGGGGTGGGATTTGCTAACAACTGCCCGAGCGCCTCCGAAGGAGACCTAACAACTCAAGAGCAATTGTTTCGCGAATGAATCTACTACCGGATCGGAATCGCGACCCGCTGAGAAGATCCGGCGAGAAACTCAGCGGGCTGATGCATGGGTTAGGTTGCACGTCGACCTCTTTGTCGAGTTCGACGAGTACGGTTACCGGGGTCCCTAAGCCTGCCCCTAGTATTAGAGCTGAAGGCATCTAATGCAAAGGTTATTGGATCTGATGGATCCGTAAGGACGTGTCTAGGGCGTCGACGGTGACTGGCTCCTGCATGATCAGGATTCGGGGAGTAGTCAGCGGCGGCAACGATAAGGCGATTATCATGACGCATAGCCTTATCGAAGTATCGTTCCGACGCTGACTTCATGTATTTCCGAATTGATTCGAGGCCCAGGTCGTCGTGTAGGTCAACGTTCCTCACGAACCACGGAGCCCCGACAGCTAACCTGCAAAAGAGGGATTGTAGGGATTGGAGGGTGTCTATGTGTGTGCGGGCCGCGTGAGCGAACACCACACTCGCGTAAGTCATGACGGGCCTTATGCAAGTTTTGTAAAGTGTCACCTTGTTCCGAAGGGACATTTTACTCCGCTTACATATCATGGGGTAGAGTCTACCGAGAATAAACGCGGCACGGTCACGGACTGATTTTATATGCGGGCGGAATGTCATCGATGCATCCAGGGTAACGCCCAGGTACTTGACCTTCCTGGCCCAGGGTATGGGTTGTCTAAAGAGAGTAATCGGGGGTGTGAGATTCCTCCTCCTAATCCGGGAGGAAATCCGTGTGGAGCTTCCCCTCTGAAATAGCACCGCAGTACTTTTCGCTGGGTTGATGTCTATGCGCCATTTTCGGAACCACTGTCCTAGGGCTAGGGCTACGCTCTGAAGCTTCTTCGCGATTAGGGACTTATTTCTACTAGAATAGTAAACAGTCGTGTCGTCGGCGAATAAAGCTAAATGGGTCGGCGGCGACCGGGGAATATCGTTGACGAATAAGCTAAATAGGAGGGGTGAGAGGACAGAGCCTTGCGGGACTCCAGCTGTGAGAGGTCGTGGGGAGGAGCGGGTTCCCTCGACTCGATATCGAAAAGAGCGGTTCGACAAGAAGTCCCGTATGATGAGCACGAGACTATCCGGCACGCCCATGTTGAATAGTTTGAAAATCAAACCATTGTGCCAGACTTTGTCGAACGCTTTTGCGACGTCGAAGAAGAGAGCTCCCGTGTATAACGGTTTTGGTCGATTAAGCCCCACAAGAATGTGCTCCGTGAGGCGGTGCACCTGTTGAACGCATGAATGATTTGTACGGAATCCGAATTGTTCATCGATGAGAATGCCCTTGGATGAGACGAAATCTCTGAGGCGCTTGTAGAGCAGACGCTCATACAGCTTGCCTAGAGACATGAGGAGGCTAATCGGGCGGTAGCTCGTCGGATGATTTTTTGGTTTACCGGGTTTATGTATGCCGATAACGTCCGCTTCTTTCCACACCGCGGGAAAGATACAGTTCGCCATAGCGGCATTGAAAATAGATGCCAACATCACGATGAGTTGGACGGGTAGAAGTTTAATAACGCGGTTAGATATACCGTCGGAACCGGGAGCCTTGCGAGGACGTAGGTCTTTGATCAAGTCTTTAACTTCCATCGGGGTGACGGGTGGTAACGCATCCGAGGGTGGCAAGGAGGCTCTGCGTTCTACCTCACTGTCTACTAATTCTACATGAACAGGGTCCACGGATTGAGTGCTGGGCGTGCACTGGGTTTGCAATGTATCGGCCAGCAGCTCTGCTTTTTCGTCATCATCAAAGGCCGCGAGTCGGCCTGAGGGGCCTACGAGGGGGGGCATAGTTACTACCGTATCCGATTTGAGAGTACGAGCTAAGCGGTAGTAAGACCTTTGGGAGGGCGCGAGTCCTTCTAAGAAATCAGACCATCTGGCATCTCGGACTTCGGCGATGCGAGACTTTACGTCGCGTTGTAGGGCACGCATTCGAATACGATTTTCCGCGGTAGGATACCTGTCGTAGGCGCGTATCGAGGCGTTCTTAGCTCTAAGGAGTTCCCTAATATCGTCGGACAATTTGAAGCGGTGAAGGAAGTCCTCCGCTACAACTTGTTTCGATGACCTATCTAATGTCGAGGTGATGTGTGATGTTAAGATGTCTATGGCTTCAGCGGTATCCTGAGGAGACGGGGTAGAGTCCGGGTTGAACGGGAGCGATGGTGGATCAGATTCAGCCAGGCTGATGCCCAGCGTGTGCCAATCCACCACAGTCCTCGTGACGGGAACGGAATCGGGAGCGCGACCGAGCTTCATAACGACGGGACGGTGGTCTGAATCTAACTCTGAAACTACTTCGATCGAGTGTAAGCGCAGAGTTACGTTTTTTAATAACGCTATGTCGAGTATATCCGGGCGATGCGCGATATTTAGCGGGTAGCGAGTCGGGGTTAACGGAGCGACGATATCGAAGGCGAGATCATCGACTAACGCGTCAAGCCGCCTGCCATTCGGGGTTGTGGTGTGTGAGTTCCACCTGATGTGTTTACAATTTACGTCGCCCGCCAGAATAACAGAGCTCCCCATACCGAGCAGCGCCTCGATATCACTGCTTAGAACGATCTTATCCGGTGGAAGATAAACGGACGCGATAACGATCGGCGCGTGTCCCGTCAGTGAGATTCGGCACACTGATGCTTCGATATTAGCGAGCGCGGGAGGATCGAGCGGGACGCAATGCAGGGCTCTTCTATAGTAAATGACGGTACCACCACCACGGGCAGAGAGCCTGTCGTTCCTGACCATGTTATAGTTCGCGATTTTAGGGTCACGGCGCGCGGGCTTAAGTAGGGTCTCCTGCACTAAAAAGATATCAATTTGATGGTCACGCAAAAAGTCAGAAACCTGATCACGTTGATTTGCGAGACCGTAAGCGTTAAAAAATCCTATCGTCACGGATAGGGGCTTTATTCTACTTATATACGCCATTGATTACCGGCGGAGTGAGGGGAGGACGTACGTATTTAATGACGCGTATACGTCGGCGTATTCTTGCACAACGGCGATAAAGTGTTGTGCAGTGGATGCAGCGCGAATGGCGTCGCCCAAAGCGTTAACGCGCTGAAAGTTGATCGACTGAAAGAAGTCGATCGCTAAAGCGAGATTTTCGGACGCGGTCGGAGGGCAAGTCGCGGGAGAGGGACGAGTCGCGGGGGCGGGACGAATCGCGGAGGAGGGAGTTGTAGCCGCGTTCGTGTACGGCAGCGGTTTCGCCCAGGCCGAGACACTGGGCACCGCCGCCGGAACGAACGCTGGCTTAGCCTGCGACGCAGAGGGTGCCGAGGCTTTGATGTCTGGGCCGGAAGCTCGGAGGCGGTTTCGGCGGGCGACGCGGCGATTTATTTTCGGGGCTCGGGGGCATCCGCGGTAATTTGCGGGGTGACCCTGTGTTCGACACAGGACGCAGCTAGGCGGTTCCGTCGCGGTTTTTTGATCGCGAGTGCATAGGGCCGTGGCGTGATCGCCTAAACATTTGACGCATCGGGGGCGCGCGTGACAGTTACGGGAAGAGTGCCCATACAATTGACAGTTATTGCACTGGCTAGGAGTGCCTTTTTTATGGGGGGCGTCGACAGCGATACCAGAGAGCCTACAGACGGTCTGTGTGTTAAAGATTTTCTTACCCTCGGGGGTAGGCTGGAGAGCGACTAGAACCATATTATATGGCTCCCTACCGCGACCGGTGTGCATACGGTGCACAGAATTCACTGGTAGGCCTTGTTCTAACAGGTCGACTTTTACGAGCTCTACATCTAACTCTTTAGGGATTCCGCGTATTACAACGCGGAGTTCGCGCTCCTCCTGAAGCGTATAAGTGTGGAAGCTTATACGCTCCTTACGGAGGTAAGAGGTGAGGGCCCTATGGTCATCAGATGAATGCACCTTTATTTGGATGCCGTTCGCGAGGTTACGGGCATTCGTGAAATTGATATTTTTGGCCTTAAGGGCCAGGGAAACTCGATCCCAAGCTGCCTTCTCTTGAAGGATTACCGGAGGAGGGGACTGGGTTTTATTTTGTGCCACCGGACGCGGCGACGGACTGGCACGGGCTGGAGGCGCAACGGGAGTCTGGGAGCGGGGGCGCGACGCGTTCGCGGCTTTGCTAATTTTAGCGGCCGCGGGAGCTCGAGACTCCGCGGCACGCTTCTTACTCTTTTGTACCAGGGTAAATCCATCCGTCGTTGAGGCGGGGGCGAGGTCGACCTCCATCTCCGAGTCAGAGTCGGAGGACGAGGAGGCGGGCGCAGGTGACCTACGAGCAGGTGTTTTGGAGGGCGCGACGGAGGCCGCGGATGATCGCACAGCTGGAACGGTGGCCACGGCGAACGACGCAGCAGTTTTACTCGCCAGTATAGGCGACGCGGGAACGGCAGGCACGACGGAGGCTGCGGTGCTCGATGTAGAAGCTTTGCACGCAGGTACAGGCGACGCAGGAGCAGCGAGCACGGCGGAGTCTTCGAGAGAGCTCGCAGTGTGATTGGCCTTGAAAGCCAGAAACTCTGAGGCGAGCTGTGGATGACGAAGTCGGAGGAACTCCGCGAATACAGCGTCCATGATCGCTGAGTGCCCAGGTGGGGCGGCCCTGGGTCTTGACAACACTCGCCTTGCGGCGAGGCCCCAACTTCTCGGACCTGAGCGGTTCTATTGAACACAGGTGGCGATGCGGCGCGATTACTACAGGACAAAGAAAAAAACACAACAAAACCGAAATAAAAAAAAGAAACAAAACAATTAAACACTTCCAGGAAAGCAGTTTGTCGGCAGATGTACCACGAACACAGAAATAACGAAAGGAAACAAAACAAATAAAAACTTCCAGGAAAAACACTTGGTCGGCAGATGTACCACGAACACAGGCCGCGCGAACAATGGCCGGGCTAACAAAAGCCGGGCGAACAAAGGCCGGGCGATCGAGTGGTCGATGGGCACGTCCGCACGTGACGGGTGCCTCTATCGGAATCTAATTTTGAAGTCTAACCTTGTTATCAGTACCGAAAAAGCGCGGAGGAAGAATCGCCTTAAAATCGGTAGGATAATAATTATTTTCATTATCAACAAAACATTGTTTACGATTATTAATATAAATGGACGACTTTACGGTGTTTGAAGTGCAAGCTGTATGCAACGAGCTGTCGCGATGAATAGAGTTCACTGAACTTGACAGCTGTGTATTTACTTTACCAATAGGTAAATCGGATGTGACTGATCGGGTCCTTGCAGCGTCGACGGCGTAATAACTTGCGTTACACTTTGTACACTGAGACCGAGTAACACCTTTGGTACCACACCCGTAACACGAGGATACAGCTTGCGTATTTTCGTTGTCGAATTTAGTTTTTGACGCTAATTTTAAACACTCATCACGAATATGTCCGTACTTTTTGCAATAAACACAGAACAGTCTTTTAACAATCGACGTAGATGATACATTATCAGTGTTCGTGTAGCGAGGCGCGGGGACTCGAACGGTGCTCGGCGCAGCGCTGTCGTCGCGTGGCGGGCCGCCAGCGGCGCCCGAGTTGAATATTTTCCGCGGCGTCATCCGCGCGTATGTATGCTGCGAAGTCGAAGCACCGGTGGGAACTTCGCCTACGGTACTACCCGATGAACGTGGCGTCGCTCGCTGAGGATGATGAATAAATTCAGGCGGACTGGTCTCGTAGATGGAGTCCTCGATATGGCGCGTTTTCTTTAATAACGTGTCGTATGAAGTTATTTCGTCTCTTCTTAATCTTTTACGAACACGACGGTGTAGAAGGCCGTAAAGCATATCAATTTGAACTTTCTCACTAAGGTCACCAGGTGGGAGTCGAGCTAGTAGGGCTCGTGCTCTGGCAACGAAGATCTCCGTCTTCTCTCTTTGTCCTTGCGACATTTTGAAGAGCTCTAAGTAGACTCGATGGGGCGGTCTGCAATCACCGAAAGCGCTTCGTAACGATGATAAAGCGTCGTCCCAGGAAGTGATGCTAGCTTTAACGCCTTGCCACCACACGGCTGCATTTCCGGTTAGTAACATCGAGAGTCCTCGTAACGCGATGGCGTGTCCTACGTCAGCACAATCTTTGTATGATTCGACCGCGTCAAGGAAACCGTCGAGTGAGTCGCCGGGCGCTCCGCTGAACCGCGCCGTGCATGACGCGAAGTTCCCAGAATGGTGAGCGGGCGTCGAGGAAGGCGGCGATGTCGGCTCCGACGTCGGTGTTGCTGATGATTCGAGTTGAGTTTTATGCTCAAAAACTCGGTCGAGTAGGCGTTCGAATGCTGCCATTTGACTTTCTTGTAATGACGCCATGTTGTTTGCGGTAAATGTTGGCGTCGGTCCCGCGGTTGAACCAATTTCTTCTTCAACGTCTTGAAAATCGGATTGACGCCGTGACTGACGACGAGTACGTGTCGTAATTACGTAGATTCACTCCGAAATACTAGTTAAAGGGCCCGCGCTTGGGCTGCCAGTTTAATGTTAGGTGCCCGACTGGCATGAGACTCTCTGGTTGTCAGTTCCGGTATCGACCGGGGACGCGTGTATTCCGCTTCAAAGTCTGGCGCGCACTAATTGGGGGTACGAATGATGCAACAGATGCGCGGGCGCGGGTAGCGCGGGGTGGGTCGTCGCGGCACGGACCTGAGTCACATTCCCTTTGGCTGCTGTTGCCCCGCGAAACGGAACGCTGCGTTACAATGTAATAATAATCAACATCAACTTTTACAAATTTAAACCGAATTAAATTTTGTTTCAAATGTGAAGGGTAGATGACGCTGTTCTTAATTATTTCAGAATTTAAAATTAAAATCTGAAAGCCTTGAAACATCAATCCACATAAATGTAATTTAAAAACTACAGTAAGAGGCTTAAATAAAAAGCTGAACTTAACTCAGCCTTAACTAGAATTTTCTTCGGAATTCAATAGTAAAGTTCAAGTTATTTTGATGAAATCAAAACCGAAATATTCATAGCATCTTAAACAATCACCTACGAATAAATATTAGTTATTATATTATTTATTATTCGTAGACAATCACAACGGTTTTATAGTTTTGGGAAGGGATTTTTTGTAACGCCATCTCGTAAAGTATTTCGGTATTACATTACAAAACAAAATTGTTTCTCCAACAGTAACAACAGTACTTGCTTCGGCAGTACTTAAACTAAAATACTAACAGTAACAACATTAACGTTATTTAATGTATAAACCGTTCAATAAGAACTGCAAACTATCCCCTTGAAGCTACAGTTTATGTAGGAATAATGACTTTTTGGCGGGAACGTGAGGTGTGAAGTTGTGTGATTTGTTTTAATTTGTCTATTTAGTGTTTCTTCGGGTTTAAATGTGTAATAATAGTGGTTTATTAACTGTTTAATATCTGTGAAAGTGCACAAATGTGGGAAAATTAAACAAAGTCGCTGTACGTAGCTTCTCGGTTTCCTCCAAAAAGTCCACTGAGATCTTAGTAAATGACCACCACCATTTTACTAAGATTATATTTCATTCCATATCATCTCATCTCATTTCATTTCATCCCATTTGATTAATGTCTCAAATTAATCATCTTCATTTCATTTCACTCCATAATATCACATTTCATTTCACTCCATAATATCATTTTTCATAAAAATATGAATATAAATTAAAATAAGACATGACTTAAAGGTCTCAGTTACCAGGTCATAAAATCCATTACAAATAGGAATAATTCCAGCGCACCCTGGCGGCCGTAGATTACCATTCTCGAATATTTATAGTCTGTGGCATGTCACTTTTTACATCGAAAAAAGTCAGGATCGAAATTTTTGAGCGAGCCATAGTTTGTGGTGATAAAATTAATAATTTCAAGTAGATTAATTGTTGTAATTGATATAACTAGTTAATATGAGTAAAATAAAGTTGTGAGTGATTGATATAATATACAATTTAGGAACCAGAAGTACCGTAGAATTAAATAAAATTTCGCAACCTCAAACAACTGTTCTGCTCACAGTAAACACAGTCGGTAGTCTGGCGCTCCGTTTACAACGGGATTTTTGAACGGAACTTGGCGCCAGATTCTACCGAATCTGTGGATAGATTTCACAAATCTAACCACGCTCTGCTACCAGAAATTGTTCGATTCGAACCCAGCGACCTCGTGGCAGCCTAGGGCTACGGAAACCAGCACGAGGTGCGCGTCGAACATGTGCCGCGATTCGCGGCGCCGTATGTACTATTTTAACAAAATATCATGCAATCACTCACCGGAACCGATGCCTTCGTCTTCTCACGCCGTATCACTTAGGGAGAAGGGTATAGGGCAGGAATGGATAAGGATTAGCGATGATACACAACTTTAGCGTAGACCGTCAATATACAGGTACCGTCCTGTTCGAGAAGCAAGACAAAGTGACAGATGTCAAATCGCGACGGCACCGTCAAATCGCGACCCGTGTTGCCGTGGTAAGAATTCAAAAACTAACGGATTGGTTTCGAACACGCGTTATAATAAATAATTTTGACAATGGGTGCCCAAAACTCTAAAGAAGAGACACTGATCGTGCATTGTACTTTGTATACAAATTATACAAAAAATGGCATGTAAAATGGATAAACCGTTCAGCCACGAGAAGATCGATTTTTCGTCGTCAGTACTGTCCAGGAATTGAACAAAATCATATAATTATATTTTTATGCTTTTATTATGTACTTTGCTTTTTACAATTTTATATTATATATTCGATTGACATTAAGTCTGCGGCTTATTGCTTATGTTGGTGTTGCGCACGCGTCTGTGTCGCGTCTGTCCGTCTTCACGTTTTGTTCCGGGTCTCCCCGCGCTCCGCTTCCGCGTGCCCCGCACGTTTAGGTATCGTCGCCGACATCCTCCCCGCCTTTGGAAGGACAGCTGCATCTTCCAAAATTTCAGAATCTTCTGCAGTAGGTAGAAGGCAGATCTTATTTATGGCTCGTCGCTCGATGCCTCGATAAGTATTAAAATTAGCGACTCTGACTACTCCGTCATCTCCAGGATAAAGTCGCTGAACTCGACCAAGTCTCCACTTTAGTGGTGGTAAGTTGGGTTCTTTGAAGACTACCAGATCACCTTCTTTTAAGTTTGTCTGTAGAGTACGCCATTTTGTGCGCTGTTGCAATTCAGCCAGATATTCTTTCCTCCATCTCTCCCAGAAATGGCGTCGCAATTGTTCGACCAACTGGTATCTGGTACGAATTTTCATGTCAGTCCCTTGCGAACCAGGTAACGACGTCAGTGGCCGCCCAATCAGGAAATGCCCTGGGGTTAAGGGAGAAAGATCATTTGGGTCGGCTGATAAAGGAGTTAAGGGGCGGGAGTTGAGGATCGCTTCAATTTGTGTAAAGAGAGTATTCAACTCCTCGTATGTGAGACTTATATTTCCCGCTATACGCTTAAGGTGAAATTTTGCGCTTTTCACGCCCGCTTCCCAAAGTCCACCGAACGTTGGAGAATAAGGAGGACTAAAAACAAATCTTATGCCCCTATCAGCCGCAAAATCGGTTATAGAATTTAAGTCTGATCGCAATACCCTGCTCAACTCATTGCTCGCTCCAACAAAGTTTTTGCCATTATCACAGTAAATATAATGTGGCCTACCTCGTCTGGAGATAAACCTCTTGAGGTAAGAAATAAAAGCTTGGGTCGTGAGGTCACTGACCGTTTCAAGGTGAACAGCTTTCGTAGCGAAACAAATGAAGATAGACAAATAGCATTTTATTGTTCTACTGCCACGGCCCTTTTTACTCGCGATCATGAAAGGACCAGCAAAATCAACTCCCGTGAACTGAAAAGTGAATGATTCAGTCACCCTTGCCTTAGGCAGATTACCCATCAACGGCTCCATGGTCTTACCCTTCATCCTAACACACGTAATACATTTTCGGACTATACTTCTAGCAAGCATTCTACCGCCAATGGGCCAGTACTGTTCTCTAAAAGAACTAAGAAGCAATTGAGGGCCCGCATGAAACAATCGTAGGTGCTCATTCAACATCATGATTTTGGTTAGATGATGATTGGACCTCAGCATAATTGGATGCTTTGTGTCATATTTAAGATTAGCATGTTTTAAGCGACCACCTACTCGTAGCAGCCCCGTAGCATCAATAAAGGGAGATAACTGCAAAATATCAGATTTAGATTTAAGCGATTTATTTTTGTTAAGTGCAGTTATCTCACAGCCAAAGGAGTCTTGCTGAGCGGTTTTAAGAAGGAATGTAAGAGATTGATGAAGTTCAGTTTCATTAAGAGAACCAGTTGTTCTATTAGTAGGGTTTTTACAATTGTTGATGAACCGGAATACGTATGCGAGCATTCGTTTAAGTCTTAAATAGTTTGAATAATTTTCAAATTTTATTAATCTGTGATCCTCTCTTTGGGTGTGAAGTGCCTTTATTTCAGGTAGGTCTTTAGGAGCATTCAGGTTCTGTGGCCATTCGGATTTAGGCTTCAAGAGAAACCCCGGGCCGTTCCACCACAATGCAGACTCGACTAACAAGTTGGGATCAATCCCTCTTGAGGCCATATCTGCTGGATTAACGTCGGTAGGCACATGCCTCCACGCTTCACGTTCCGTCAACTCATGGATTTCGCTAACCCGGTTGCAAACAAATGCTTTTAAAAGTTTTGGTTGAGTTTTAATCCACCCTAATGTTATTGTCGAATCAGACCAAAACGTTTTACCAATTACTTTACAACGCAGTGCCTCACTGACCTTGGTTGTAAGGCGTGCTCCTAGAAGAGCAGCACACAGTTCGAGTCTCGGGATAGTAGTAGGCTTCAAGGGAGCTACGCGTGTCTTTGCGCAAAGCAAATTGGTATTAATATTACCATCACTGTTTATAGAACGCAAATACACGCAAGCCGCGTAAGCATCCTGCGATGCATCCACGAAGCAATGAAGTTCTGTATCTGAGATACCACAGGATCCGAGCATTTGTTTGCCAGTTCAAGGAGACATCTAGTACTCAAATATGGTGAGCTAGCCATCCCGTAACTTACAGTATTCAGCTGTAGCGTTTTAAGAGGCATGCTTTCATCATTTCTCCACAGAATAAGCTGGAGATGCCTTTGCGACTCGTCAACCATGATCTGCCTACATTTTTTTTATATCTCCAGACAAGACGTACTTATGCTGACGGAATCGAATCAGGATGTTAAATAGCTCATCCTGCACTACAGGACCAACGTGTTGGATATCATTAAGGGATTTATGAGATGAAGTCTTCGCGGAGCCATCAAAGACAACGCGAAGATTAGTTGTTTCGCTATTCTGGCGAATTACAGCATGATGAGGCACAAAATAACCAAATTGAGGTTTGCTTATTTCATTTAAGTGACCCAACTGTTCATATTCATTAATAAAGGCACAATACTCCTTCTTTAAATTAAGGTCTTTATTAAGTTTTCTCTCAAGGCTCAAGAAACGCTTTTTTGCAATAAAGAACGAATCACCTAGTGCTACTTCAGGGGATTCTTTGAATGGAATAAATACTGAAAATCTACCATCTTCAAGACGCTTGGTGGTTGCAGTAAAGTAGCGTTCACAAAATTCGTCGTCAGCAGACATAGGAGGTTTTGAGGATGGAACTTCTTCAAGACTCCAAAACCTTGTCAGCTGATCACTGATATCTTTAGTGAAGTTACAGTGCACCTGTCTGCTCTCGTTCAGATCACTACCGTAAAGAGGACCTGCTACAATCCAGCCTAATTTAGATTCCTGAAGAACCGGTTTTGCAGATCCTAATTTTATTTGATTAGGTAACATTAACTCGAAGAATATTTCGGCGCCTAATAATAAGTCAACATCTGATGGGCGGAAGAGCTTAGGATCCGCTAATTGGATATGCTGGGGCAAGTTAAGGTTCGTTACATCTACTGATGTATTCGGCAACAAGCCCGTTATTTTCGGAACAACTAAGCATTTAAGAGGTGCACTAAAATTATTAACACGTGATTTTATAGTCAAATTACAACTATTAGATATGGACGTTTTACAATTATTTATACCAGATACGCATAACGTATCCATGCTCCTACCAATAAGTCCCATTTGTTCTTTCAACTGTTCTGTGATAAATGATGATTGGCTACCCGCACGGAATAGATAAATAAGGTTGAAATGGTAATGTAGGCGGGGCAAGCGTGCCACGGTTATGATTGTACAAACGTAACTCGACCGACTCAGTCATTCACCGCGCTTAGTGTGTTTCGGACTACTTGGGCCAACAGATCTCTGCTTTATAATGCCGTGTTGTGCAATTATAACGTGTAAAACGAAAAGTGAGACCTCAAGTATAGAGCGAGGAGGTATATCTTTCCATCGGTAAGTCGAAATTACCATTTAATTACAATATTATTTGTCTAAAACATAAAAATATACTGATCATTATGAAATTCCAAACATTAACAACATTATTGCCTCAAGTTATAAATAACATACATTGCGCGATGTGTACTCGCCCAATCAACGCAATGACCAAGTCCGCTTGCAATGAATTACATGCATTGCGTTCTCTCACTTCAATATTTGAAATTTGGGCCTTTGCCCTGATTGGCCCGACGCTAGTTCGATAGTGAGGTGACCTGTTAATGTTATGTTATACGGTTAAATAAAATCATCGACAGATTTCTCGACTTTACATTTGACATGGATAATTTTAGTATTTTTATATTTAATTAATGATACCTAATATATTCTTAGTTAGACATATTTTGAGTAAATTAAATATTATTATTATTGAAATATTATCATTGAATTAATGTGAAGGTATAATATAAAGGGACATGTAGACCTCTGATTTACGGGTATTTACTATATTGTCTAAGACGTATTAAAACTTAAGTAAAATGCTATTTGACTTATGCAATAAATTATAAATTTTAGGTTTCCTAAAGAACCTAACGCCAGGGAACAATGGATTAATGTGACAGGTAGAGGAAACTGGATGCCGACAAAGACGAGTACTATTTGCTCTAAACATTTTACGGAAAATGATTTTATCATAAAAAAATTAGGCTATAGGTACTTAAAACCAGGGGCAATCCCAACACAAAAAATTGTTCAGATTTGTTCAAGTTCTTTGGTAAGTTCTTTGGTAATTGCGATAGTGCTCAGGTTACCTAATACGGTCAAACCTGGGTAAGTGAGAACTGGATAAGTGAGAAAACTCTATAAGTAAGAGTAATAGCCAGGACCAGTCATTTTAGGCTCCCAAAACCTCTATTAGCGAGAAACAGAAACCTTCGTAAGAGAGAGTCGTTTTTCCCTCATGGACCTCCGTAAGTGAAACTGCTACTTATCTATACCTCTATAAACGACAGTCGAGCTTTAATTATTTATATTATTTAGGAGGAACAAATAAAAAAACAAATTACAAATTTAACATCTGCTATTTTATGACTCATTCTTAACTTTCGTGGAACTTCTACCATTGGTTTTGTATTGTTTTCTCGTCAATATTGAACCTATTCTATTTCGTGGAACTAAATAACGTTGTTATTTTGTCGCATTCTTTTCGAATGGACACGTGTTTGTCGGACTAATTGATTGCAGAACAAAACTTTCCTCCGCAATTGATTACCGATAAACCGACAAACAGGACGGTACACAGGCACACGTATTCAGAAGTTCCACGAAAGTTAAGAATGAGTTCTATTCTCACTTACCCAAGTTTGACTGTATTATATCTTGTTATATTGTTTTGGCTTGCTCTTGTCAAGTCTGCATTTCAAAATATTTTATGCTATTTTTAATTTTAGGATTTGCAAGAACAGGCGTCAACGTCAGTTTTGTTAACACCAAAAAAAGATAAATCTTTAAAAAGAAAAGACACTGAAGTAAGTAAATACCAATAAAGAATGGTCAAGAATCGTTTCATAGTTGTTTTTTTAAAGATTGATGTCATGCATAAAGCTTCTATGTTCTTCTCCTAAATATAATTTTAATCAGTCTCACGTCCGTCATCATAACACTTTTTATGTACAGAGACTGAGTTATCCTTATATTTTATTAATTTGTAGGAAAACTTAATGTCATCTTCAAATGCAACCACTCCTAGGAAAAGAAAGCTACAAAATATAATTATTAACAAAGAATCTATAATAATGAAACAGAGATTGAAGATAAGAAATATACAAGCACAAAACCGAAGACTGAAAAAAAAAATTTATAAAATGCAAGATGTTTTAAGTGATCTTCAAGAAAAATTTTTTTTGCAGGACGAAGATATATCTGTTCTGAAAAATTTTAATGTTAAGGTATGTTATATATTAGACGTGGCCTTATAAAAATAGCAGAGATATAAAGATTATTATTATTATTATTATTTTATTCACAGGTACAAGAACTGACAAGTCGTATGATCGCAAAAAATACTGGTGGCGGGCCATCTAAGCAAAAATATAGTCCAGCTCTGCGTAGTTTTGCGCTAACACTTGACTATTATTCGCCAAAGGCTTATGAGTACATACGCAAAACATTTGATACCTGCCTTCCGTGTCGCCGTATGCTCCGAAAATGGTACCAAAATATGGGAGGCGATCCTGGTTTTACTTCAGAATCCATTGAGGCGTTAAAAATAAAAGTGAAAAGCACCAAATATCCCATTATTGCAGCCCTTTCCTTAGATGAAATGGCTATACGGCGTCGTATAGAATGGGATGGAAAAAAAAAACTTGGACATGTTGATATTGGCAGTGGCATTGAAGGAGATCATGTAGGAATAGCCAAAGAGGCTCTGGTGTTTCTAGTGACGGGCATAAATTGTAATTTTAAGGTTCCTGTTGGATATTTCTTAGTTGACGGAATAAACGGAAGACAGCGCGCTGACTTAATTATACAATGTTTGGAAAATATTGCAGAAACAGGCATAAAAATAATTTCCCTGAGTTTTGATGGATGCGCTGCAAACATGGCAATGATGAAATGCTTTAACTGTTCGATCAAAGACAAAAAAAAATCTTTTCCACACCCGTCAACGAATGATCCAGTATTTGTAGTTCTAGACCCTTCACATATGATAAAATTAATCCGTAATGCTTTTCAATGCTATAACACATTTTTAGATAAAGACGGCAATACTATAGAATGGCGATTTTTAGAGCAATTAAATAACCTTCAAATGAAAGAGAACTTTCATTTAGCGAACAAGCTTCGTTATGTTCATGTTAATTTTCAAAATAATAAAATGAAAGTTAAGCTTGCAACACAATTGTTCAGCCTAAGTGTAGCAGACGCTATAGACTTTTGTCGTGACCAATTAAATCTGCCTACATTCAAAAATAGTGAAAGCACCACATTTTTTTTGAGGATTATTAATAACATGTTTGACATTTTTAATTCCCGAAACACATATGAATATAACTTCAAAAAGGCTCTAACTGAAGCGAACGCTGCAATGCTGCTTAACTATCTAGACATGGCGACGACATACCTATCCGAGTTGAGAACACAAGAGGGAACTCTTTTGACAAATAGCTTACGTAAGACTGGGTTCATTGGTTTTATTGGATGTGCTGCAGCTGTTAAACATTTTTATGAAACATTAATATGTCCCGGCGCTCTGAATTTTATGCCATTTTACAAACTAAGTCAAGATCACCTTGAAATGCTTTTTGGTAACATAAGGTCACATGGCGGAGGCAACAATAACCCCACGGCCCGCCAGTTCAAAGCAGCATACAAAAAACTCTTAGTTCACATAGACTTAAAAGCTCTCGATAATGGAAATTGTACTGCGCTTGAACACATTTCAATTCTTGATTGTGCATCATCTCCTGTGGCACGGATTAATAGATCCATACGAAGGATTGCGGTTGAAGATGATGACGATGATAATGATAATAATAACGAAGAGGATATTAACGAATTTTTTAATACTATCTCAGATTTTAGCAATCAAATCATTAGTCATATTGCAGGATACATAGCGCATATTTTAATTAAAAAATTAGATTGCGATATATGCATTGGAGCACTATTGTCCAATAGCATAAACGAAGAACATAAATTTATAGTGGCTAAAGATAAGGGTGGCTTGTTATATCCGTCAAAAGATTTGATACAGATCTGTAAAATATCAGAATCTGTTATCAAAGTTTATACGGAAACCCTACGTAATATAAATAAAAAAATGTTAGTGACAAAAATTATGCGTAACTTTGTAGGTAGTGAAATATTTAAGAACATAATTTATCATCAAATTGGCCAATACCCTACAGCAGACCACGTCACAGACCTCACAAAGCAATAATTGAAAAATATATTAACGTGAGATTACACTTTATTTTGAAAAATTCATTCGCAGTTAATAGTAAGCGCCAACTGCTTAATAAATACATTTTATTTCAGGGACAGTGATTATTTGTATTTAATAAAAGTAAAATAGTTTAAATATTTATTTCATGTTTCATTTTTCCTCAAACATTCATCAGATAATTTATCGATAAAGAATATCGACTTTATCAAGCACTAGCGTGTACGAACATTTTTATTGCCTTTTTGCATGGGTGAGTGTGCATGCCTACGGAAGTTTAGTGCTAGTCTGCGAACGAATATCTGCACTGAGATTTATGTGTGGATGTTTTTGTTGTGTGCGAAATGATTGTAATCATAGTCTGCGTATGTGTTGAAATTAAAATAGTGGGGGTAAAGCGGCGACACTGGTCCTGATACAAATTTAGAGCAAAGGCCTTTCCAACCTTATTTATCTATTCCGTGGCTGCCCGCATCAAGTAAAGCACGAACAAGGTAAGTATTATTATTTTCAGGATTTATAACTTCTATTAAGGCGGTGCCAAGAAGAACTTGACCAGCAGATTTAGCAGGCAGAGATACAGGTACGTAACTGCAATGACTTAGTGAAGTATTTGTTTCAAGTGTGGGACTATCCACATGCAACAATGTATTATGTTTCTTTCTACAGATTTTACAGGTACCTAAAAGTCGACACTCATTTGATGCGTGTCCTCTTCGCAAGCAGTTAAGGCAGAGGTTTAATTTAGAGACCTCAACACATTTCTTTTCAGGTGATAATTGCTTAAATGAAGGGCAATCTATGATCCGATGTTGCTGATTACAAAATGAACACGACCTAGAAAAGTTGGTATTGGCAGAAGTCACAAAGCTTTTGGTTGTTTTATTATGGTAATATTCTTTAATTTTCGGCTCAGATTTTTTAT
This sequence comes from Bombyx mori, assembly GCF_030269925.1. Taxonomy (NCBI): domain Eukaryota; kingdom Metazoa; phylum Arthropoda; class Insecta; order Lepidoptera; family Bombycidae; genus Bombyx; species Bombyx mori. The sequence continues at coordinate 6,627,139 of NC_085135.1, forward strand.
AATTATTCTTATACAAATTGAATTTATTTTCGTGTTTCTCACTTCTGCTTACTGCCATTGTTTCAAGAATATCAGCGCGATTACGTAAAAATGTTATAAAGTCTGATAGCTCAGGTAAGTTGTTAAAGGTATTTTTATGTTCCTCCCATTTACTAAAAGTAATCGAATCTAGTTTAGTTGACACCAAGTATATAATGAAAATATCCCATTTGTCAGTAGGCTGTTCTAAAGTGTTAAGAGCCCTCAAGTTTTTTAAGACATGATCAATAAGAAATCGAATAGCTCTGTGAGACTCGTTTGTGATTGATTCTATTTCAAATAACGCCTTTAAGTGGTTATTAATAAGAATCTTTTTGTTATCATAACGTTCACATATTAAGTTCCAAGCTATAGTGTAATTTTTTGAGCTAAACTCAAGTGATTTTATGATAGATATAGTTTCATTCGAATGAATTAAAGAATCAAATGTATCCCTAAATTCTAGCCATTTTAGATAATTTCCATCAAATGTAGGTAATTTTATGGTAGGGAGTTTAATGTTGCTCAAATTATGATGACTACAACTATTTGAGCATGCCGAGCGAGCTGAGTGAAGGCTCCCCTCTTTTTCGTTTCGTGCGTTACGACGCGACTCAAGTATATGTTGAGCTAAAGATAATGTAGCATAGTATAAGTTTTCGAAACTATCTATATCATCTTCGGTACATGACAACATTTCAATCTGAGACTGAACTTCATCAAACTCAAACAATAAATTCTCAATTTTGTCTAAACGAAATTTCAATTCTCTAAACTTTAAATCACTAATGTCCTCATGATTAGTAACGTTAAAAGCTGAAACGTAATCCTTAAATCGTGTCAAACGACCTTTAATAGTCCCGCGTGATCTAATTAACTCTTTCATTTTCTTAACCTCAGAGCTACCACCAGACAACATATCTTGATCTTGAGGCATTTTATTGAAGCGTACTTAATGAGCTAAACAAAGTAAATGTGCATCAAACCGATTCAAATAGACTCGTCAGGCGCAAGGTGCGTAGACACTGCAAGACACGGCGCCGCGCAGTGCGGCAGACACAGTGCAGCACCGTGCGTATCACAGTGCACGACGACAATGCTCACTCGCAACACCGGAGCGCAGCGGCCGGTAAGCATTTCACTTGTAGCATTAAATATTGTTTGAAATTAAGAAAACAATTTATTTAATATTTAAGCAAAGTTAAAACGTACGCAATGAAGATAGTTAAACACATTAAACGTATAATTATAAGCACTCAGGTACTCATGTAAAAGAACGAATATTCGACACCAAAATGCACGCGAAACAAAAGTTGCACATACCCGCAGAGAAAAAAAAAAGAAAAGAAACTCTCAACACAAATTAAAGAGGGACATTTACGAATAAAAGGAAAGGACAGAGCTACTCCCCTGGTGTTGGAATCTCTCCATGATGGTCCACTGGTTTACTTAGGGTCCAGCTGGTTGCTTGAGATATTATATTAAATCCGTTGTTCACGTTCGTCCTGTCACGGTCGCCAATTTTTGTCCAGGAATTGAACAAAATCATATAATTATATTTTTATGCTTTTATTATGTACTTTGCTTTTTACAATTTTATATTATATATTCGATTGACATTAAGTCTGCGGCTTATTGCTTATGTTGGTGTTGCGCACGCGTCTGTGTCGCGTCTGTCCGTCTTCACGTTTTGTTCCGGGTCTCCCCGCGCTCCGCTTCCGCGTGCCCCGCACGTTTAGGTATCGTCGCCGACAAGTACCAACCACGAATTCCGAGACCAGAGGAGAAGTTGAAAATTGATCAAGAAGTTTAAGCAACAATAAATGAAATGATTTAGAGCGAAAAAATACAATTGTGCGGTAAATAAAATGTGCGTAAAATTAATAAAAGTGTAAAGTGCGAAAAAAAAAAGAAAAGTGCAAGCTAAAAGTAAATGTGCAATAACAATATTTAAATAAATTAACTAAATCTGATATCGAAGTTGTAATAAAATATTGCATCGCGACCCGTGATTATAAACTTTTCTCGGTCTGGTCTCGATCGCATCAACCAGTCGAGTGCACTCACCAATCTGCTGTCGAAGAAGTTTCAACATAGAGAATATAAGTTCCCGGAATGTTCGGAATTCCTCCGCAACCTTGGAGACTGTATCCTTCGCAGGCCCTCCAGCATGAAGCTGTGCCTCAAGATCGGCCATTCTTTTCGTGAAGCACTCTTCCAAGTTTCTTTGAGCAACCTCAATCGCAGATAATTGCGACATAGCTATGTTTCTGTTTCAAGGGGTGCTGGCAGGTGGTATTTTTATTGGCTTAAATCATGTAAATATTGCCAAAATGCATATATACCTAGTGTTCGAAACCAATCCGTTAGTTTTTTAATTCTTACCACGGCAACACGGGTCGCGATTTGACGGTGCCGTCGCGATTTGACATCTGTCACTTTGTCTTTCTTCTCGAACGGGACGGTACCTGTATATTGACGGTCTACGCTAAAGTATTGTATCATCGCTAATCCTTATCCATTCCTGCCCTATACCCTTCTCCCTAAGTGATACGGCGTGAGAAGACGAAGGCATCGGTTCCGGTGAGTGATTGCATGATATTTTGTTAAAATAGTACATACGGCGCCGCGAATCGCGGCACATGTTCGACGCGCACCTCGTGCTGGTTTCCGTAGCCCTAGGCTGCCACGAGGTCGCTGGGTTCGAATCGAACAATTTCTGGTAGCAGAGCGTGGTTAGAATTGTGAAATCTATAGTAATTACCACGAATTGTAAAAATTTTTACGTCTAACTTATACCAACTTATACCAGCAATTTGCTATTATATATATTTTTTGTTATTTGTTTTAATTTGTTCTAAATTTAAATTACTTGTTTGAATTTGTGGTAGTGGATTGCTGACTGTGGGCCCTGCTTGGTGACTGGCTTTGGTATAGTCCTGAGGTCATCAGTGTTTGAAAATTAATTCACAAATTTTTATCAGCAATTTGCTATCATATAATTAATTTTTAATTTTAATTTGTTATTTGACTTACCCGTTAAACGGTGTGAATACTTTGTGATAGTAAATTGTTGATTGGGTCCTGCTTGGTGACTAGCTTCTAGTTATAGTCTAGAGGCCAGGTGTGCTTGAGTTTAGTTTGCAACTCAAAATCTGGTATCAGCAATTTTCTATCTTATAACTTTTAATTTTAAGTTTGTTCTTATTTGTTGGGGTGTCCTTGGTACAGTGGTGAGGTCTAGGTTACCTAAATACTTAGGAGTAGGAATATTTTGGTGGGCTCACTCATACACTCCTTTAAATAATTCCTTTGTAATTTTTTTTTGTTATTTGAATTTAAATTTTTTTTTGATTTTTTTTTGAATTTTTTTTTGAAATTTTTTTTGATTTTTTTTTTGGTCTGGTTGTAAACTGCAAGTAACATGTCGGTGTCCTACATTCGCGAGAAGGTGACTAGTGAGCTCCGATGGTTCGCATCAGCTCATGCTTTGGTTGACAGAACAGATAGGGATGCGGCATTGCTCGATAGGGCGTCTCAGGTGCACGAACGGTTGGAGGTAGTGTACGATCGGTTGTCTGACCTCGTTGCTTTGGGGTCCGAAGTGGAGAAGGAGGTGATCCATGCCATCGGTCTTGACGGGGACCAGTGTCAGGAGTACGCTGATGCCATTCTGCAACGGGTGGCCGATGTTAAGAAGCAGTCGTCATCCGGTGGTAATGGAGGTTCGGGAACTTCGTCAGGCGTCATATCACGCCTCCCCTCCATCGACCTGCCGATCTTCTACGGTGATCTGAACGAGTGGGTCGGCTTTATAAATTTGTTTGACAGCCTGGTCCATGGTCGGTCGGACTTGACTGCCTCTTATAAGATGGCTCAGCTTCGGGGTGCTCTGCGAGGTGAACCTGGTGAATTGGTGGCACACTTGCCTATCACCAACGACAATTATGCGGTCGCACGCCAGATCCTGTTCGACCGATATCAAAATCAACGACGGTTGGTAGACGCTCAGCTGGCCAGGCTGTTTGCGATACCCAAACTTTCTCGGGCTTCCGATATCAGAGCCGAGGTACTGAATCCAGTTACGGTGGCCACTAAGGCCTTGGGCAATTTGGGTCTACCAGTAGACCAATGGTCATATCTGCTCTTTTATATTGTTGCAGGTAGGCTGCCGGTTGAGGTGCTCACTCGATTCGAGCAGCAGGACAACGCAGGTAGGGACGAACTGCCTACCCTGGCCAGTCTGCTGGCGTTTTTAGAAGCCGAAAGTCGCCGACACGAGATTATGCCATCGCCCTCCTCCTCTGGGTCGCGTGTGCCGGCTTCCGGCCACGCCGTTTCGGTTGCTCAGAGGGGAGGGAGAGGGGATAAGAGGGGGCCGTCTCAACGACTGACTGCGCTCATGGCAGCGGTGGGAGGCCCACGGTGTGCCTTCTGTCATGAGAGCGGGCACGACGTAGCCGCCTGTCCGAGGTTCCGGTCGACGCGCATCAGGGGTAGACGCAACATCGTTGCCCAGCGGCGATGGTGCTTTTTTTGTTTTGGGCCGCACACGGCGAGCGTCTGTCCACAGCCACAATTGTGCCCTAATTGCGACGGTCGGCACCATGCCCTCCTGTGTCTGGGGTCTGCCGCCACTCCGAGGTCATCCGGACGCAGTCATCCAGTCTCGCCGACCGGTGAGCGCACCGGTCGTAGCCCTCGCCAATTCGGCGGCGTGGACCCTCGGAAAGAGGCTTCGCAGGGAGGCGCCGGGTTAGGTACTGCGGGCGGGTGCCAGCGGATGCCCACTAGCTACGCCGGGGTGGCCACGTTGTCCCCCCGTGCGGGGCCGTGTTCGCCTGCTGGATCGAGTAGCCCTGCTCACTCGTCTCCCCCTCCCTCAGAAGTACGGTTTTCCCCTCCGCTGAGGGAGCGGCCGACGCTGGAGCGACTCCCTCCAGTGTTTGGCCCGTTTGGCCATCGTACGCGGAGGTATATGAGGCGGGACGGGAAACGAGAGCCTTATGTGGGAGCGTGGGATCCGCTGGCACGCTACGACCTTCCGTCGCGTGCCGACTGGGATAGCGGGGACCCGGGCCCCCGCTAGGAAATTGCCGCTCACTGCAGTGTTGCCCCAGCCCCAGAAGCTGTTTTACTTCCTACCGCTTCTGTTCGGGTGTTGGATTCGGATGGCAACACTGTGTTTGCTCGAGCTCTGTTGGATTCCGGCGCACAGGGCAGTATTATGTCGAGCAACCTTGCAGTACGGTTGGGCAATCCTATTTACAAGTCTTCTTATTCTATTCGTGGAGTGGGCAATGTTAGAGTTTCGGACGTGATCGGTCACACTTCATTTATTTTCTCATCGAATCCTAGCCCTCGCTTACAGTTTAGAGTCTCAGCTTTGGTGATGCCTGAGGTGATAGGTCGTCACCCTCCGGTGAAGGTAAACAGTTACATACGGTCATTGACTTCAGACTTACGGCTAGCGGACCCCAAGTTTGACACACCGGGGCCAGTAGACGTACTACTTGGGGCGGATGTACTAGGGAAGCTGCTCCTGACTGGGAAGCGCGTTCTTCATGCGGAGGGTTTGGTTGCAATGGACACAAAATTAGGGCATGTATTGTTGGGTCCTGCGTTCCGGCCGGTCGCTGCGAGGAAATCGGACAATTTTCTGGTCGGGTCTACACTTTCGGAAGTAGTCCAACGGTTTTGGGAACTAGAAGAACCTCCTACAGCTTATCGAGTTAACCCGGATGAGGAGGAATGTGAGCTGTTTTACCAGAATAATACGGGTCGTCTCTATTCGGGCCGGTTCTTGTTAAGACTTCCTTTTCGGGCGAATCGCCCACTGCTAGGCAGTTCGAGGAAGGCAGCAGAGACTAGACTTTTGTCAATGGAGAGACGCATGAGGCGCGACGCGGTGTTCCGGCAGAAATATGTAGAGTTTATGCGGGAGTATGAATCCTTAGGTCACATGTCGGTTTCCAAGGTAGATTGGAGTGCTACGGAGCACTGTTTCCTGCCTCATCATGCGGTTTTGAAAACTCCTAACGGTAAAATTAGGGTCGTGTTTGACGGTTCGGTCACGACCTCCTCCGGCGTCTCGTTAAATCAGTGTCTCCATTCGGGTCCAAAGCTGAACCGGGACATTTCAGACATACTGACGAGCTTCCGCAGGCACCAAATCGTTTTCGTGGCAGACATCCGTATGATGTTCAGGCAAACGGTGATTCATCCGGAGGATAGGCGGTATCAACTCATTCTCTGGCGTGAAAGCTCAGATGAGCCCATAAAAATTTATGAACTGAACACGAACACTTACGGGTTGCGGTCGAGTCCATATTTAGCGGTTCGTTCTTTGCGGGAGCTGGCAGTGAGGGAACGGTTGCACTACCCTCGTGCTGCGGACATTTTGGAACGGGACCTATATGTCGATGACGTATGTACGGGCGCCGACAGTGTCGAAGAGGCCTTATCACGCAAGGATGAACTGATCCGCCTTTTGAGCAGGGGCGGGTACGAGTTGAGAAAATGGCTGTCTAACTGTCCTGAGTTGTTGACTGGTTTGCCAACGGAGTTTCAACAGGATCCCCATCTTTTCGAGAATGTCGGTAACCCTAACATGCTGTCGGTCCTAGGGATTCAATATCGTCCGATTCAAGACGAATTTACCTATCGGGTGGAGTTGGACACTCCAAAGGTATGGTCTAAGCGAACGGTGCTTTCCACAATTGCTCGAACCTTCGATCCAAACGGTTGGATCGCTCCTGTCACTTTTCTCTTAAAGTGCTTCATGCAGCGACTGTGGTCTGCTAACCTGTCATGGGACGAGGGGATTGCTGGTGACCTATTGAAGGATTGGTTGAACTTTTGCTCGTCTCTTCCTGATATTAACCACGTGTCAATACCTCGGAAGCTGGTTCCTGCGGGCAAATACAAGGCGTCTCTCCACGGGTTTTCGGATGCCTCGGAACGTGGATTCGCAGCTGCGGTATACTTGCGAACGGTTTCTTCAACTGGAAGGGTTGATATACGGTTGGTGTTAGCGAAGAGTAAGGTCGCTCCGCTTCGGACACGCATGACGATTCCGAAGCTCGAGTTGTCTGGTGCCGCTCTGTTGACTAGGTTGTTAAACCATACAGCTACTAGTTTACGGTCGGTTATTGATTTAGAAAACACTGTCTATGCTTGGACAGACAGCCAGATAGTGTTGTGCTGGTTGAAGGCTTCGGTTCATACACTTGAAGTTTTCGTGGCCAACCGTGTCTCCCAGATTCAAGGTTCTGAGGTCCCTCTAACATGGAGACACGTGCCTGGTGAGCTCAATCCGGCGGACTGCGCTTCTCGGGGATGCTTAGCATCGGAAATAGTTGATCATCAGTTATGGTGGGGTCCCCAGTGGCTCACCATGAAGGCTTCTCAGTGGCCTCCCTCTCGCATAGGAGTTCCTGCAGGTCTCGTGGCTGCACCGGCGCAGTTCGAGGATCGAGGAGTGATTCAGGGGTTGGATTTGGATCTGCTCATCAACCGTTATAGCTCCTTGGACAAGCTGGTTAAGGTTACCGCCTGGATTTTGAGGTTTATTCGGAATTGTCGTTTGTCGGTGTCTCAACGCAATATGACACCTGTTGTGTGTCCCATCGAGCGGAAGAAGGCGCTGCTGAAATTAATTGAAGTTGTGCAAGCCACCAGCTTTCATTCAGAATTGAAGGCGCTAAGGACTGAGCGCCCTAAGCTTCGTGGAGCTATCGCTCGTCTTAGCCCCTTTGTAGACGGCCAGGGGTTGATTCGAGTGGGAGGTAGATTAAGTAACTCCAATTTACCTTATTCGGCGCGCCATCCTCTTTTACTTCCCAAGAAGAGCCAGTTAGTTGACCTGTTGGTGATGGATCGCCACATCGCAAATTCGCATTCCGGTTGCAATGCGCTGTTGGCATCCCTCCAGAGGGAATTTTGGATTCTGTCGGGGCGTCGTACGGTTCGGAGCGTCCTGTTCCGGTGTTTACCCTGTTATCGGCTTAAGGCTTCTACGATGCAGCCTCAGATGGGAGATCTGCCCCCAGACAGAGTGAAGAAGATCAGGCCATTTTCTGGAGTTGGTACGGACTTCGCTGGGCCCTTCATGATCAAGGCTTCACATTTGCGGAATGTTCACCGCTTCAAATTGTCCGATGATATTAGGGAACTCCTTGAACCTCTGAAGTACACAGAAGTATACACATACCTTGGCAAACAAATAGGGTTCAACGGAAATCACAATGACCTAGAAGTAAACCGTAGAGTACAACTGACATGGAACAAATATTGGAGTCTAAGAGAAATATTCAAGAGTAACCTGCCTACTAATCTCAAAACTAAAGTTCTAAATTCTTGCCTTCTGCCTTGCTTATTATACGGATGTCAAACATGGACGTTTAGTAACAATATAAAAAACAAAATAGTCACATGCCAAAGAGGAATGGAGCGTAGTATGCTAAATTTAAAGAAAATACAGAAAATCCGTCACTCAAAAATCAGAAAAATTAGCAAAGCAACTGATGTACTAGTTCAAGCTTTAACTTTAAAATGGCAATGGGCTGGACATGTTGCACGCCTTCAGGACCAGAGATGGACAAAAAAGGTAACAACATGGACGGGTCCACTAGGAAAAAGAAAGAGGGGAAGACCATATACTAGATGGGAAGATGATATAAAGAAAGTAGCAACTACAAATTGGATTAAAATTGCGCAATCCAGAGAAGATTGGCTATCCTTGGAGGAGGCCTTTACCCGAGGAGGGGTTCTTGCAAGTGGGAAATAATACCTAATATTATACAACAGATACAGTATTTAATTTTATTAGTTAGGAATTGCATTAATTTTTTGTTTTTGTCACTTTTTATGTCACTTGTACGAAATAAAAGGCTTTTTATTTTATTTTATTTTATTATTATTATTAGGGAACTCCTTAGAGCTAAGAACGCCTCGATACGCGCCTACGACAGGTATCCTACCGCGGAAAATCGTATTCGAATGCGTGCCTTACAACGCGACGTAAAGTCTCGCATCGCCGAAGTCCGAGATGCCAGATGGTCTGATTTCTTAGAAGGACTCGCGCCCTCCCAAAGGTCTTACTACCGCTTAGCTCGTACTCTCAAATCGGATACGGTAGTAACTATGCCCCCCCTCGTAGGCCCCTCAGGCCGACTCGCGGCGTTCGATGATGACGAAAAAGCAGAGCTGCTGGCCGATACATTACAAACCCAGTGCACGCCCAGCACTCAATCCGTGGACCCTGTTCATGTAGAATTAGTAGACAGTGAGGTAGAACGCAGAGTCTCCTTGCCACCCTTGGATGCGTTACCACCCGTCACCCCGATGGAAGTTAAAGACTTGATCAAAGACCTACGTCCTCGCAAGGCTCCCGGTTCCGACGGTATATCCAACCGCGTTATTAAACTTCTACCCGTCCAACTCATCGTGATGTTGGCATCTATTTTCAATGCCGCTATGGCGAACTGTATCTTTCCCGCGGTGTGGAAAGAAGCGGACGTTATCGGCATACATAAACCCGGTAAACCAAAAAATCATGCGACGAGCTACCGCCCGATTAGCCTCCTCATGTCTCTAGGCAAACTGTATGAGCGTCTGCTCTACAAACGCCTCAGAGACTTCGTCTCATCCAAGGGCATTCTCATCGATGAACAATTCGGATTCCGTACAAATCACTCATGCGTTCAACAGGTGCACCGCCTCACGGAGCACATTCTTGTGGGGCTTAATAGACCAAAACCGTTATACACGGGAGCTCTCTTCTTCGACGTCGCAAAAGCGTTCGACAAAGTCTGGCACAATGGTTTGATTTTCAAACTATTCAACATGGGCGTGCCGGATAGTCTCGTGCTCATCATACGGGACTTCTTGTCGAACCGCTCTTTTCGATATCGAGTCGAGGGAACCCGCTCCTCCCCACGATCTCTCACAGCTGGAGTCCCGCAAGGCTCTGTCCTCTCACCCCTCCTATTTAACTTATTCGTTAACGATATTCCCCGGTCGCCGCCGATTATTCGCCGACGATACGACTGTTTACTATTCCAGTAGAAACAAGTCCCTAATCGCGAAGAAGCTTCAGAGCGCAGCCCTAGCCCTAGGACAGTGGTTCCGAAAATGGCGCATAGACATCAACCCAGCGAAAAGTACTGCGGTGCTATTTCAGAGGGGAAGCTCCACACGGATTTCCTCCCGGATTAGGAGGAGGAATCTCACACCCCCGATTACTCTCTTTAGACAACCCATACCCTGGGCCAGGAAGGTCAAGTACCTGGGCGTTACCCTGGATGCATCGATGACATTCCGCCCGCATATAAAATCAGTCCGTGACCGTGCCGCGTTTATTCTCGGTAGACTCTACCCCATGATCTGTAAGCGGAGTAAAATGTCCCTTCGGAACAAGGTGACACTTTACAAAACTTGCATTAGGCCCGTCATGACTTACGCGAGTGTGGTGTTCGCTCACGCGGCCCGCACACACATAGACACCCTCCAATCTTTACAATCCCGCTTTTGCAGGTTAGCCGTCGGAGCTCCGTGGTTCGTGAGGAACGTTGACCTACACGACGACCTGGGCCTCGAATCTATCCAGAAATACATGAAGTCAGCGTCGGAACGGTACTTCGATAAGGCTATGCGTCATGATAATCGCCTTATCGTTGCCGCCGCTGACTACTCCCCGAATCCTGATCACGCAGGAGCCAGTCACCGTCGACGCCCTAGACACGTCCTTACGGATCCATCAGATCCAATAACCTTTGCATTAGACGCCTTCAGCTCTAACACTAGGAGCAGGCTTAGGGACCTCGGTAACCGTACTCGTCGAACTCGACAAAGAGTTCGCCGTGCAACCTAACCCATGAATCAGCTCGCTGAGTTTCTCGCCGGATCTTCTCAGCGGGTCGCGATTCCGATCCGGTAGTAGATTCATTCGCGAAGCAGCTACTCTTGAGCTGTTAGGTCTCCTTCGGAGGCGCTCGGGTAGCTGTTAGCAAATCCCACCTCTCCTGGCTGAGCCTTTGCTCGCCCACGTGTCCTGGTGAAACTGGAAAGGCCTCCGGGCCACCAGTAATCTTTCAATCATAAAAAAAAAAAAAAAAAAGTATTGTCAAACAGTAATAACTTTTCTTTTAGAATGCTGGCCACAAAAAAGTTTATTGAATTCGAATTTCGAATTGTTCATGAAAATAAAAATGTATACTTTTAAAATTTTACTCAATTTTTAAATATGGAGTGGACGCTTAAAGAAGACCGTGTTGCAGTTATTGCGTTGCATCGTTGCGGTTACGCGCCAATTAAAATTTTTAACATACTGAAAAATTTGAATATAACCAAAAGATTCGTTTATCGTACCATCAATCGATACAATGAAGACTCTAGTGTAGATGACAGGTCAAGAAGTGGTCGCCCTCGGTCTGTTAGGACTCCAGCAGTGATAAAATCTGTGAAGGCGCGAATTCAAAGAAATCCCAAACGTAAGCAGAAACTGTTGGCCCTTCAGATGGGGTTATGCAGAACCACGGTGAAAAGGGTGTTAAATGAAGACTTAGGGCTTCGGGCATATCGAAGAAAAACAGGACATCGTTTGAATGCTCGTCTAATGGCCCTTTGACTGAAGAGATGCCGCGCTTTGTTGAAGCGGTACGCGGGAAAAAAACATCGGGAAATTCTTTTTTCGGATGAAAAATTTTTTACCGTAGAAGAGAGCTACAAGAAACAAAATGATAAGGTGTACGCACACAGTAGTGAAGAAGCGAGCAACCGTATTCCGCGTGTCCAACGAGGTCATTTTCCATCCTCGCTCATGGTATGGTTGGAAGTTTCTTATTGGGGCTTAACAGAGGTACATTTTTGTGAGAAAGGTGTAAAAACGAATGCAGTTGTGTATCAAAATACAGTCCTGACGAACCTTGTGGAACCTGTTTCTCATACCATGTTCAATAACAGGCACTGGGTATTCCAACAAGATTCGGCGCCAGCTCATAGAGCGAAGAGCACACAAGACTGGCTGGCGGCGCGTGAAATCGACTTCATCCGGCACGAAGACTGGCCCTCCTCCAGTCCAGATTTGAATCCGTTAGATTACAAGATATGGCAACACTTGGAGGAAAAGGCGTGCTCAAAGCCTCATCCCAATTTGGAGTCACTCAAGACATCCTTGATTAAGGCAGCCGCCGATATTGACATGGACCTCGTTCGTGCTGCGATAGACGACTGGCCGCGCAGATTGAAGGCCTGTATTCAAAATCAGGGAGGTCATTTTGAATAAACTTTAGTGTCATAAGAATCTATGTTTTGTTAAGTTCATTTTGGTATATGAATGGTTACATAATGAATAAACTTGTTTCAATTATTTCAAATTAAACATGTGACAGAATTTATGACCTGACTAGGTATACTTAATGACACACAAAAGGATCACAAAATCTTTATAATGTAAATAAAATGAATTAATTTTAATTTTCAAACTTAAAGCACTTGTTTCACTTTTGACACCTACCCCCAAAATTAATCTATTATTATCTATTCAATATGAAAGATCCTTCAAGTAGGCTCATGAAATTTAGATTAACATTAGAAGAATATAATTTTGAGGTAGAATATGTTAAGGGATCTGACAATGTAGCTGCAGATGCGCTGTCAAGGATCACTATAGACGATTTAAAAGAAGTGCATGAGAGTGTAGTAAACGTAATGACTAGAGCACAAGCGAAAAAACTAAATAAACCTGATTCTGCGGTAGATATAGTAAACACAGACTCGAGGCCTGATCAACCGAGAGCCGTGAATACTCATATTAAGCCAAAGGAATCAGTTGAATTAAGATTTATTAATGCAAGTAAATTAGATAAATTAAGGAAAATGGGAAAGACATTAAATGAAAATAAGATATTTTGTTATGTGGATAATGAGAAAACTATTTATGTAAAATTTCTAAACTCTCAATCGCAAATGACGCGAGACGCATTTGTGAGAGAATTAGATGCATTTTGCAATTCGTTAAAGTTAGAAGAGATATACATATTGAAAAATAAAGATAATAATATTTTTGTTAAGAAACTATTAGAAGAGATAAAAGAGAATAATAAAAGAGTAGGACCGCGGTTATGCATATTAAGTGATGTAGAACGAGTTGATATTTACAAATTTTATATTCACAATTTACTTTACAATAAAGACAAAAATCATTTTCAGATCTACTAAACCCTTTCTTAGTACTTGGGTGATTTCTTTAGTCCATATATACTTTTGTTTAATTTCACAACACTTACATTGTCATCACATCCAAGTGGTAGTCTCATATAAACATCTTCCTGTATATCTCCATACAGGAAAGCACTCCTTACATCCATGTGATGGACTGGTAATTTCATTTTACTAGCCAAAGCCATTAAAATCTTGAAAGTAGAAATTTTAGCTACTGGTGCATACAAATCATAGGCTTCAAATATGTCTTCCTGTTGAAAACCTCTGGCAACTAAACGAGCCTTGTACTGGGTTATGTTACCTTCATTGTCTTGTTTTATTTTATAGACACATTTGCTATCTATTACTCTCTTGTCTTCAGGTACTTTTATTTCTCTATTCCAGGTATCATTTTCTTTTCCCGAGGGACCTGGGCGGGTGCGGGCGGTCCGGCGCGCACTCTGCGTGGCCGGGGGCTCCGTCTGTGGGGGAGTTTTGCTGGACTTCCAACGGGCGCGTCCGTAGGTGGCGGATAACGGGATCCTCTGGGAACAGTCCCACTCCCAGGGGTATCGTCCGATCTTTTTCGTTGCAAGGATTCTTAGGTGTTAGGGAGGTAGGTTAGGTGTAGGAGTAGGGTAGCCTAGTTAGGCCTTGCAACGAAAGAGATCGGATGACGCGGACCAAAACCAGCAGGGGGAGTTGCGGGCTCTCCACGCCCTTCACTCGCTGAAGGGTGTTCCTCCTGGAGACGCTCGGGCTCCCTCTCTTTTCCCCTTTCTTCCCCCTTTTTGTTTTTCTTCGGGTCACGTCCGACCCGTTTCGGCCGTAACCCATGGGAACGGTGGGCCACTTTTGGTCTGCCCTTTTATGATGGAGTAGTGAGCCGGCGTTGCTTATGCATCTTCCGGCCGCTGATCGCCATGTCCCCGGCTTCGGCTACAGGGGCACGCCCTCCAGAGGGGGGTACCGGTATACCGGCGTGGCTTCGTCGTTGTTGCTCTTTTGAGCGTCGGGCGGTGGTCTGTCGTGTTGCTCGTTGCACTCGGCGGGCCGCCGGCCAACCCGTAATCCCCACCGCGTGGGGGACGGGGGCCGCTGCCGCAAGGCACGGGGCCGCGAGGACGTAAACCTCTTTAAAAAATGCCCCAATCCTAAGCTCTGGTGCCCGGCGATGGGATGAATGGCTGGAGGGAGTCCAGTCCCGAGGGTACCAACCAGACCCCAGGGGACCGACCCCTGGTTAATAAAAAAAGACAAAATGAAATATGGCACATGTACAAAAGTTATTACCCCAGGAGGGTACCTCCCGCTCCGCGGGGGGAGAATCCCTCCGTGCGGTCGAGCGATCGGCCGCACGCTGCCCCACCGTTTCTGGGGGGGGGCAAACAATGCCAAGACGTAGGGGGCGACAGCACGGGTCGCGTAGGGGACAGAGTCCCCACCGTGCGCCTCGAGCGCTGTGAGAGCTTGATCTCGCTCTACTCGGCGCGGAGCTCCGCAAGGGGCGACGCGTCTCGTGGGCGGGAGACGCCAGCTCTGTTTGCTGACTGTGTTCGGCAGCGGACTCGGCGGAAGCGGAAGTCGGCTCGTCGGCCGGCGTCCTCCGCTCCGTCCGACTCCTCGGAGGGTGAGCCTGCCAGCGCCAAATACATGGCGTTGGCGGAAGGGCCGGCGGCTGCTGCGGCGCCGCCCGCCACCGATTGCGACACAATTTCTTCTCGCGGACTGGCTGCTGCCTCCTCGGCGCAGTCCAGGGCTGCCTGCCGCGAGGCAAGAGCCGCAACCGCAAGAGCAAAAACCGGAGAGGTCGCGCGTTTGGAACGCTACCTAACCGAGGTGGGTCCCTCTGACCCCCTCCGAGCATTCGAGGTGGTCGGGAAACTAGTTTCCGCAGTCGTCACGACATCCGGCGGTGGACTCAAGGGTGACTATGTGCGGGCCCTAAAATCCGGAGCGGCCACCCTAGAAGAAAGAATGAAGGAAGTGGTAGACCGCACCACAACAACGGAGACGGCGGGCTTGCGGCAGGAAGTGGCCCTGCAGCACGCCCGCCTCGAACAACTGGCGGATGAGAATGGCCAACTTCGGGCGGAGAACGGACAGCTCCGCGTCGACATGGCCGAGCTGCGAACAATGGTTGCCGATCTCATCGAACGGCAACGCAGCTCGGTCCCTGTCCCTCCTCCGCCCGAAGCAGAAGGCCTCACTGAGGTCGAGGAGCTGAGGCGGCAGCTCCTCATACAGGAAGCACGCAGCTCCAGGGTGGAGCGTGCGAGGCCGCCCCTCGCCCATGAGGCGAAAGGCGAAAGGAAAGTGCGCCCGTGCCAGCACCCTGGAAAACAGTGGCCGTCAGAACTTATGGCGGCCCTACAAAGGGGGAAGGGGAGGACCAATACCGCCAAACCGGCACCGACCCCCCAGCTCCGCCCACTGCCCCCGGCCCCGGCCACATGAACGAGGCCTGGACGACGGTGGTGCGGCGCGGGCCCAAAAAGGTGGCGGCGCCTCCTGCGCCGCGCCCCAAGCCCGCCCCTGCGGCCGCCGCTCCCCGCCAAGAGGGTCGAGCGGATCCGATGGGCCGAGCTGGACGAAGGAGGCCGCGCGCCCCGCGGTCGGCTGCAGTGGTAGTGGAGCTGCTGCCGGCCGCCAAAGAAAAGGGCATCACGTACCACGACGTGATGACCCAGGCGCGCGGTGGCTTAAATGTGGACGCCCTCGGCGTGGAGGGTGGCGTCAAGGTCCGGCAGACGGCCAACGGGGCTCGTCTTTTGGAGTGCCCCGGCGAAAACACGAACGCCGCGGCCGAAAAACTGGCGGCCCGGCTTCGAGAAATTCTGCCGGACCCCGAGATGGTGCGCATCGCGCGGCCCGTGAAGATGGGTGAAGTCAAAATCACGGGCCTCGACGAGTGCGCCACGAAGGAGGAGGTCGCCGCGGCCATCGCGTCGCAGGGCAACTGCGTCCTCGCCGACGTCACAGTCGGGGAGCTCCGGGAAACATATTCCGGTACCCGGACGGCGTGGGCGCGTTGCCCGGTAGCAACGGCGAACCTCCTGGCCACCCCTCCACAGGGTCGGCCGGCTGATAGTCCAGGGAGACTGCGCGTGGGCTGGGTGATGGCCCACGTGCAACTGCAGGAGAGCAGGCCGTGGCCGTTGTCTTCGGTGCTTCGGCACCGGCCACGGCCTCGCCAAGTGCCCCTCGACCGTGGACCGCAGCGACCTGTGTTTCCGCTGCGGCCAACCGGGGCACAAGGCAGCCTCCTGCACCACAGCCGCGCCGCACTGCGTCTTGTGCGACGCGGCTAAAAGGAAGGCCGACTACCGGGCCGGGGGCCCGGCGTGTAAGTCCGCCCCCTCCTCTACCAAAACGAGGAGGGGCGGAAAGAAAAATAAAAATAAAAGGAAGGAGAGGCCGGCTGCAACAAGGGCAGCCGGCGAGTCAGTTCCCGCCGCGGCACCAGACGAGCCGCAAGGCGGGACAGACGAGGGAGCGATGGACGTAGCCCCGTAATGGGTTGCGTCTATCGCTTCCTCCAAAGTAATTTGAACCACTCCGCCAGGGCACAGGATCTCCTCGTCCACACCATGGCGGAGTGGTCAATCGACGTCGCTGTCGCCGCGGAGCCGTACTTCGTCCCCACTGACCAGGACTGCTGGATCGGGGACGTCGACGGCTCCGTGGCCATCGTACTAAGACAGTCCGCGGCGTTACCCCCCTTGGATATGGTGGCCAGGGGACCCGGGTACGTCGCGGCTAGGATCGACGGGACCGTCGTGATCGGGGCGTACTTTTCGCCGAACAGGAGCCTCGCCGAATTCGAACGGTTTCTGGGCGGGCTCGAGGCGCTTTTACACCGCCTCGGGTCCCGCCCTGTCATCGTCGCGGGGGACCTCAATGCCAAGTGCACGGCTTTGGGTTCCCCCCGCACGGATGCGCGAGGCGAAGCCCTTTCGGAGTGGGCGATCGCGACCAGCCTCTTTCTCATAAACAGAGGTTCGGTCGCGACTTGCGTGCGGTGGAACGCGCAGTCTCATGTGGACGTGACGTTCGCGTCCCCGTCCGTCGCATGCCGAACCCGCGGCTGGCGCGTACTCCAGGGGGCGGAGACGCTCTCGGACCACAGATACGTCCGATTCGAGCTCTCCGCCTCCTCCTTGTCGTTGTCGTCGTCGCCGTCTTCGGCGTCAGCCGCGGGCGCCCGCGGTGAGGAGGAGCTCCCGCAAGGTGCGCCCCGTTCGTTCCCCAGGTGGGCCTTGAAACGGATGGATAAGGAGTTGCTAATGGAGGCGGCCGCTGTTGCTGCGTGGGCGCCACAACCCGCGCGGCTCGCGGACGTGGATGCGGAGGTCGACTGGTTCCGGGGCACCATGGCAAACATTTGTGATGCCGCCATGCCCCGGGTCGGCCCCCGAGCACCACGTGGGGGTGCGTTCTGGTGGTCGCCCGAGATCGCGAGACTCCGTGAGGAGTGCGTGAGGGCGCGCCGCCGGAGCGCACGCCACCGCCGCCGCCGTCGTCGCGACGCTGCGTTCGCAGAGACGGCGGCCCAGCTGCACGCTGACTGTCGTCAAAAGCAGACGGCGTTGCAGCTGGCCATTGGCGAGGCCAAGAAGCAGAGCATGAAGACTCTCCTGGAGTCGCTCGACGAAGATCCCTGGGGGCGCCCATACAAGATGGTTCGCAGGAAACTGCAACCGTGGGCGCTCCCGATGACCGAGCGGCTCCAGCCTCGGCAGCTGCGGGAAATTGATGCAGCCCTCTTCCCGCCGGCAGCGGGGGGGGGGGGGGACTTGGAGCCCGCCCAGATGGACGCCACAGGGGGCACGCCGCCGCGTTGCCCGAGCGTTCCCGCTGCCGAGGTGCCCCCTCCCCCTATCACGGGGGCGGAGATCCATGCGGCCGTGTCCAAAATGAGAGCGAAGGACGCGGCCCCCGGCCCTGACGGCGTTCACGGCCGGGTCTGGAACTTGGCCTTCGAGGCCCTAGGGGACCGGCTCGGGGGGCTTTTTGAAGCGTGCCTCGAGTCGGGACGGTTCCCGTCGAAATGGAAGACGGGCAGACTGGTCCTGTTGAGGAAGGACGGGCGCCCCGCGGACTCACCCGCGGGCTATCGCCCCATCGTGTTGCTGGACGAGGCGGGCAAAATGTTGGAAAGGATCGTGGCTGCCCGCATCGTCCGGCACCTGACCGGGATGGGTCCCGATCTTTCGGCGGAGCAGTACGGCTTCAGAGAGGGCCGCTCAACGATCGATGCGATTTTCTAATAAAACTAGCACGTTGAGATTCAAATGAGAACTGGTTTTTATTCATTCAAAAAATATACACAGATAAAACACACAAATACCAATATAGGTTAGTTTCACATTAGTGACAACAGATGTCGGTACTTAGCAGTATTTAATGTTGATTATTTAGATATAAATTTCAACACTCCCACTATATCTAATAATCATAACCATAAGCATTTATAAAAAATATTAGGTAACATTTTACACAATCACCAATCCTAACAACTCCATAAAGGCATAATGTTTCTTAGCACACAAACTTTTAGTAAACAAGTCAGCGGGCATGTCAGCAGTCGACAAATAGTATAATTTTATTATATTATTTGAAACACACTCTCTGGCAAAATGATATTTCACATCTATGTGCTTAGATTGTTTGTGAAATACTGGATTCATCGACAACTTCTGTGCACTCTGATTGTCATTAAACAAACTTAAAGTATACATTTTATTTGTGATTTCTTTACATGCTTCTGAAATACTCATGTATTCAGCTTCACAGCTTGAAAGAGCTACTGTTTTTTGTTTCTTACATTCCCAGGATATTACTCCATTGGATAACAAAAAACAATAACCAGTATATGACCGTCTATCATATGTATTGTTTGCCCAATCAGCATCAGCAAAACCTTTAATTTCTTTATTTCCATTCTTACAATATTTAATACCAAATGATTTAGTCCTTTTTAAATATTTTAAAATCCTCTTAGCATAATGCCAATGCTCATCAGTATGATTAATATTAAACTGGCTTAAATAGCTTACAGAGTAAGTTATATCTGGTCTGGTTAAGACCGACAGGTACATTAGGCTACCTATAAGCTGCTGATAGGGCACTTGTTTAGTCACATTTTGACCAGTGTTTACATTTAACTTAGTCTCCATTGGAGTTTCAACAGTCTTACAGTCTGCCATTTGAAATTTTTCTAATAAACTCTCAATATAACTTTCTTGATTTAAAGTAACAGACCCTTCCTTTTTATCAAATTTAACATTCATCCCAAGACACTGTTTTACTTGCCCTAAGTCCTTAATTTTAAATTTATTTGTCAATATTTCCTTCAGTCTATTAGTATCCTTTTTATTATTTGAAAAAATAAAAAAATCATCGACATAAAGGGCCACTATAGTTACCATATTTCCAATTTTCTTTGTATACATACAATGTTCTAATTTAGATTTCTTATAACCATTTTCAATTAAACAACTATCTACCTTTTTGTTCCAGGCCCTGGACGCCTGTTCTAAGCCATAGATGGCTTTATTAAGTTTTAACACTTTCTTAGAGTTATCTGGGGAATTAAAACCTACAGGTTTTTGCATGTATATAGTCTCCTCTAAGTTACCATTTAAAAAAGCAGTTTTTACGTCTAAATGTGTAACATCAAGATCTAATTGGACTGATAGTGAAAACAAAAGTCGTAATGTTGTATGTCTAACAACAGGCGAGAAGGTTTCCTTATAATCTACTCCTTGTTTCTGGGAAAAACCTTTAGCTACAAGTCTGGTACGGAACCTAACCTTACTTTCACTATCATATTTCTTACACAAAACCCATCTACATTTAACTATAGTACTGTCTTTAGGTGCATCAGTAAGTTCCCAAGCATCATTATCTTCAAAACACTGTAATTCGTCCCTTATTGCCTCTAACCACTGTTCCCTATCTGGTCCTTTTAGAGCCTCATCAAGTGAAAGTTCACAAACATTTTGAATAACACTACTTTCTAAACACATATTAGAATAACTATACCTATCCGGCTTCTTTCTTTGCCTAGAGGAATAACTTCTTTTAAGACTCACAACACTTTCCACACTGTCATCAGAAGAATCATCTGGTACATAAGTCTCATCATTATCATCATGAAAAATTTCACTTCCTGTTTCATACGATGTGTCTCCCACTGAATCCTCACTGGATTGTGATTGTTCAGTTTCCTCAATCTGGACTACACTTTCTGTTTGTTTGGCATTTTCTATAATGATCACATCACGGCTTGTTGTGATATCCTTAGTGCTTGGATTGTAGACTCGATAACCTTTTACATCCTCTGGGAAACCAACTAGAATCCCTTTTACAGCCTTTTTATTCCATTTGAGGCGCTTCTCTTTTGGAATGTGCATCATCACTATACTTCCAAATACCCTTAAGTGGCTAATATCTGGCTTTACTCCATTCCACATCTCAAAAGGTGTTTCATTCAAATTTTCCACCACTATCCTATTTTGTAAGTATACAGCAGTATTGGCTGCTTCAGCCCAAAAGCTTTCGTCCATTTTAGCATCAAAGAGCAGACACCTTGCCTTTTCCACCACAGTACGATTAAATCTCTCTGCCAAGCCGTTCTGTTCTGGTGTGTATGGATTGCTTTTCTGATGAACTATTCCTGCTTTACTTAAATAATTATCAAACTCTTTATTCACAAATTCTTTCCCATTGTCGCTTCTAAGAATCTTAATTTTTCTGTTTAATTTATTCTCCACCTCAGCTTTGTATCTTTGAAAACATTCAAAAGCTTCACTTTTGTTTTTCAAAAAATAAATATAGATGTAGCAACTATAGTCATCAATGAATAAAATAAAATATCTGGAACCACCAAGCGACACATTCTTGAATGGCCCACATACATCCGTATGTATTATCTGCAGGAGATCATCACTTCTATTTCCATTATGTGGAAAAGGTAAACGATTTTGTTTCCCTTCGCAACAGACTATACATGATGACTTTGATATTTCTACCTTTCTATCAAGTGTAAGACCTTCCACAGCTTTCTGCATTTTACTTAAATAGTTACTGTTGACATGACCAAGCCGACGATGCCAAATTTCACTCGAGGTTACCATTGCAGCCAGCCTTTCAGGTATTCTCAACTTATAAACTCCATTTAATAAGCAAGCTGTAGCAACTAGCTCATTACACTTATTAAATATTTGACAGCCATCATCTTTAAACAGGACCTTGTTGCCTTTTGCAATCAATTGACTTACGGAGATGAGATTCGTGGTCAAACTAGGTACACATAATACTCCTTCAACAACCACATCATACTCACAGTTATCTGTCAATGTTGTTAATCTCACATCACCAGAGCACTTGACAGACACTTTTTCTTTATTCGCAACAACAATTTCTTGGACTGTATGATTGTTCGACACATTTGTAATCCAATGTTCATTCGCTGTCAAATGGCCACCAGCACCTGAATCAATGTACCAATCATTCTTCGAAAAACAACCATTTAGGAACACGGCACTGAACGCATTTGTTTGTTTACGTTCACTGAATTTGTTATTTGATGAATCTTTTACATCATTAGGACATTGATTACGATAGTGTCCCGTTTGTTTACATTTGTAACATTTGATTACTTTTTGTTTTGACATTGATGTTGACGTCCGAGTTCTTCCGGTATTGGCGCCATACTTTTTTCGATAACTCGCAAATGCTCCGCTAACGTCGCCACTGTCTTCCTCCAAGTCCATCAATTTTGTTTTAATGGCGTCGGCCGTTATATTAATGCCCGAATGTTCAATCGCCATTATCATTGGCGAATATTTTTCAGATAATCCAGCTAAAAGCAATGATCCTACCCACTCATCATTAATATGAAAGCCCGATCCACTCAATTTTTGGCTCGTTTCTATGATCTGAGTAACATAGGACGTCATAGATGTACAATTTTCAAGACGAATTGATATCAAAGTTCTCAACAAGCTGATCCTTCTAGTAAATCCTGAATCATCGAATAAATGCTTTAATTTTTCCCATAGTTTCTTCGTATTTTTGACATCCTTGATATGTACATATAGCGACGAGTCAATCGTTAGAATCAATTTTGCCTTGGTTTTCGTATCGGCTGCGGCTTCATCTGGATTCGTGACTTTGATACAGTCCGAAGTACCTTCCAGTATTAGAAAATTCTCCGCGGCGAAAGCCCACTCCTGGTAGTTCTCGCGACCTTTTAATTTTGGCACGCTTACAACGTAATTCGAACTCATTTTCACCGACACAGTGTATTCTCAGTCCACACAAACTTATACAGCATTAACTTGCAAGTTCTTGACGGAAAAAACACGTAATTCTGGGCCCATAACCTCTAATAAAACTAGCACGTTGAGATTCAAATGAGAACTGGTTTTTATTCATTCAAAAAACATACACAGATAAAACACACAAATACCAATATAGGTTAGTTTCACATTAGTGACAACAGATGTCGGTACTTAGCAGTATTTAATGTTGATTATTTAGATATAAATTTCAACAGATTTTGCGCGTGCGTGCCCTCTCTGATGAAGCCGTAACCCGGGGCGGGGTGGCAATGGCGGTGTCCTTGGACATAAGGAACGCATTCAACACCCTGCCCTGGTCGGTGATTGCGGGGGCGCTGGAGTATCACGGCGTCCCCGCGTACCTCCGCCGGCTGATCGGCTCCTATCTCGAGGACAGGTCGATCGTATGCGTCGGACACGGTGGGGTGGTCTACCGCTTCCCCGTCGAGCGCGGTGTTCCGCAGGGGTCTGTCCTGGGCCCCCTGCTGTGGAACATCGGCTACGACTGGGTCCTGCGGGGCGCCCTATGGGGTTCCTTCCCCGGGCTAAGTGTCGTCTGCTATGCTGACGACATGCTGGTCGTAGCCCCGGGGAGGGACTACCGGGAGTCTGCCCGTCTGGCTTGCGCAGGTGTGGCAAACGTCGTCGCAAGGATCCGACGGTTGGGGCTCGAGGTGGCGCTCGAAAAAACCCAGGCCCTCTTATTTCACGGGCCGGGACGGGCGCCGCCTGCGGATGCACACCTCGTGATCGGAGGCGTTCGCATCGGGGTCGGGGTGACCGGTCTCAGGTACCTCGGCCTCGAACTGGATGGTCGTTGGAGCTTCCGCGCTCACTTTAAGAAATTGGGCCCTCGGCTGATCGCGACAGCCGGTTCTTTGAGCCGGCTTCTTCCTAACGTCGGGGGTCCTGATGAGGCGGCGCGCCGCCTATACATGGGGGTGGTGCGGTCGATGGCACTATACGGTGCTCCGGTATGGTGCCAGGCCCTGACCCGCAAGAACGTCGCCGCGCTGTGACGTCCGCAGCGCGCGATCGCGGTCAGGGCCATCCGAGGATACCGCACCGTCTCCTTCGAGGCGGCGTGCTTGCTCGCCGGGGCGCCACCCTGGGACCTGGAGGCGGAGGCGCTCGCTGCTGATTACAGGTGGCGTAGCGACCTCCGATCTAGGGGGGAAGGGTGCCCCGGCGAAGGTGTAGTTCGAGCGCGGAGGCTCCAATCTCAGCGGTCCGTGCTGGAGGCGTGGTCTCGCCGCGGACCCGTCGGCCGGCATCCGTACCGTCGAGGCGGTCCGCCCGGTTCTCGCGGACTGGGTGGGCCGCGACCGCGGATGCCTCACCTTCCGGCTGACGCAGATGTTGACCGGCCATGGGTGTTTTGGCCGGTACCTCTTCAAGATAGCCGGAAGGGAACCGACGGCGCAGTGCCACCACTGCGCGGACCGCGACGAGGAAGACACAGCGGAACATACATTGGCGCGTTGCTCTGGATTCGACGAGCAACGCGCCGCCCTCGTCGCGATCATAGGAGAGGACCTCTCGCTGCCGCGCGTCGTGGCTACGATGCTCGGCAGCGACGCGTCCTGGAAGGCGATGCTCGACTTCTGCGAGTCCACCATCTCGCAGAAGGAGGCGGCGGAGCGAGAGAGGGAGAGCTCTTCCCTTTCCGAACCGATCCGTCGCCGTCGAGCCGTCGAGCCGGGGGCCGGAGGCGGGAATACGCCCGTACGTCCCGGCCCCTGTAGGTAGCGGCCTCCCCCCGGTGAAGGTCAAGGGGCGACCTGAGGGGGTGAGGCCGCGCGGCGCGCTACCAGCACTCTAGCGCGCTGCCGTGGAGTGAATAGAGCGACCGGTCGACGGTGTATCGCGTCCCGACCCGGCAGGCTGGTTCTGGTCCAGCGGGGTATTCCGGGACACCAGCGGCACCGTCTGGGCGGCCCGACGGGCTGCCGTACCGAGACGGCCGACGTTTCAGAGCCTTCGATTCGCCTCGAAGGCTCCGTCGGCTGGGCGTCCTTGGGGTGAGCCGCGCCGTCTGGTTGTAGTGTTGACCGCGGTAGCCCCCCTACCTCATCCGGGTTCTAACCTCGGAGGGGATCGGACGTCGGGTGTAAGAGTGCAGGGGAGTCGTTTAGTGGGTGGGTCCTAAAATCCTTGGGCCCGCGGTCTGCTCACAACACCATGCAGATCGTTGAGTCTCACATACCCCGCGCGCCCCTTTTGCGCGGGGACCTCGTAGGAGGTTCGGCCCTCTACCCGAAAAAAAAAAAAAAAGGTATCATTTTCTTTTAGAACTTCCAATTCCTTTTTCATGGCTTTTTTCCACTTTTCACTATTCTCACTGTTAATAGCTTCATTATAAGTTTTAGTTCATTTAATATACACATAAAGCTAATTTCTGTGACATAATCTTGTAACCAGATAGGTTTTCTCTTTTCTCTCTTTTCTGGTAACTCTTTCTTTTCTTCGTTTCCGTTTTCTTCTGTATCACTAGATATATCTGTATAATATTCTTCCTCTTCATCATTTACATTTTCTTTCATTTCTTCTTCAAAGGTGTCTTTTAGTATTTCACTGAATAATTCTTCCTTTTTAGGTGACTCAAAAATAACATCTCTTTTTATCTATTGTGGCTGAATCAGCGAAATAAACTCTAAAACCTTTTACGTTTTCATCATAACCGACAAAACAACCCTTTTTACTTTTAGAGTCCCACTTTCTTCTTAGGTTTTTCGGTATATGCACATACACATTTTGACCAAACACTTTTAAGTTATCCAAATTAGTGTAAGCCTTTTTAAACCATAATTCAAAAGGTGACTTGCCTTTCTCATGACTGTCCTGTTCTGTTAAGAATATAGACAGCAGTGTTGACTGCTTCAGCCCACAGCTCCTTGGGTAATTTTGCACTTATTATCATAGCTCGAGCTGCCTCTACCACTGTCCTATTGTCTCTTTCTATTTTACCATTTTGTTCCGGTGTATATGCTGTAGATGTCTGGTGTCTTATGCCTTTTTCCTTAAATAACTCTTTAACTGTTGCATTAATAAATTCACTTCCGTTATCAGTTCTTACAACTTTTACCTTTGCATCGGTATCTTGTTCAGCCAAATTTATAAACTCTTTAATCTTGTCAGGGACTTCACTCTTTTGTTTTAAGAAATATACGAATCTGTATATTTCTAATATCATCTCTATAATGGAATAATCATCTCTGATTAATAAAAAGTATTTAGAACCTCCCAAGGACTCAACCTCCATAGGTCCACAAACATCCATGTGTATTAACTGACATGGGCTCTTTGAAATAGTATCACTTCTCTGAAACGGTAGTCTGTGCATTTTACCTTCCATACAAGCATTGCATATTACTATATTGTTTTTATATTTAATTCCATTTTTATTTAAAAACTCCTTGACATACTGAAAGTTTTGGTGCCCTAGGCGCTCATGCCCGATCTGTAAGCTTTCTACTGCTATGGCTATATTAGCAATAGGATTAGAATCATAACTGAAACACATGACATACAATTTGTTCTCTCTATACCCTGTTGCCACAACTTTTCTTTCCTTATTCTTTATCTCACAATGATCCTTTTCAAATTCCATTTTATATCCTCTGTCTATGACACTTCTTACAGCAAATAAATTAATTGTCAGTTTGGGAACGTACAACACATTATGCAGAGCTGTATCAATCCATTCCTGTCCATCAAAAGCTTTAAGGATCACTTTTCCTTTACCAATAACCTGTAGTTCTCTGCCATCACCAACTATTACTGACTGGTAAGATTCATACTCTTCAAAATCACAAAATAAACTTCTCTGAAAACACATATGTTCGCTTGCCCCGGTGTCAACCAACCAGTCTTGGGTAGTTTCTTTGCTCTTCATAATTGTTGTGAATGCATTAATCTTCTTGTTTGACTCGGTACCTTTACTAACATCTTTGATTTTCTCTTTATTTAGCCGTAGTCTGCAAATTTTAATAGAAT
Organism: Bombyx mori; assembly: GCF_030269925.1. Classification (NCBI taxonomy): domain Eukaryota; kingdom Metazoa; phylum Arthropoda; class Insecta; order Lepidoptera; family Bombycidae; genus Bombyx; species Bombyx mori. Next base: position 6,653,706 of record NC_085135.1, read on the forward strand.
GGCCATATTTTCTACAATAAAAACATTGCAACTTAGCTCGACAATCCTTTTTATAATGGCCCATCTTGCCACAACCAAAACACTTTATCTCGTTAAATTTCTTAGTAGTTGTTGCAAGTGCTACACACTCTGTATCTGATATAGCTTCACTAATTGTTGAAACAGACATATTGCGTTCTTTCTCAATCAACAATCTTGCCATTAATTCTCCTACAGTTTGATTTTCTGTAGGGACTGATTCCCAAGCTGCGATAAAATGGCGGTATTTTTCTGGTAATGACATAAGTACCTTGGTGATTGCCATCTTGTCAGATATATCATCGCCTAACTGGAGAATATTAGCTCTTACCTCTTCTATTTTTGAGAAAAATAGAGAAACATCAGTATCGTATTTGAGCGAATAAAACTTCTGTTGCTCAAGGTGCAAGGATGTGGACGATTTCTTTTCATAGATGTTATTTAATTTCGTCCACATCTCAGCAGACGTAGTGGCAGTAGGTAGATGTGCAATTATACTCTGTTCAATATGGAAAACAATCCAACCTTGAGCCTTACTATCTTTTGAAATCCAATCCGTCGGTTTATCATTACGGGGTTTAGGTTTTTTTTTTTTTTTTTTATGATTGAAGTATTACTGGTGGCCCGGAGGCCTTTCCAGTTTCACCAGGACAGGTGGGCGAGCAAAAGCCTCAGCCAGGAGGGGTGGGATTTGCTAACAGCTACCCGAGCGCCTCCGACGGAGACCTAACAGCTCAAGAGTAGCTGCTTCGCGAATGAATCTATTACCGGATCGGAATCGCGACCCGCTGAGAAGATCCGGCGAGAAACTCAGCGAGCTGATTCATGGGTTAGGTTGCACGGCGAACTCTTTGTCGAGTTCGACGAGTACGGTTACCGAGGTCCCTAAGCCTGCTCCTAGTATTACAGCTGAAGGCGTCTAATGCAAAGGTTATTGGATCTGATGGATCCGTAAGGACGTGTCTAGGGCGTCGACGGTGACTGGCTCCTGCGTGATCAGGATTCGGGGAGTAGTCAGCGGCGGCAACGATAAGGCGATTATCATGACGCATAACCGTTCCGACGCTGACTTCATGTATTTCTGGATAGATTCGAGACCCAGGTCGTTGTGTAGGTCAACGTTCCTCACGAACCACGGAGCTCCGACGGCTAACCTGCAAAAGCGGGATTGTAGAGATTGGAGGGTGTCTATGTATGTGCGGGCCGCGTGAGCGAACACCACACTCGCGTAAGTCATGACGGGCCTTATGCAAGTTTTGTAAAGTGTCACCTTGTTCCGAAGGGACATTTTACTCCGCTTACAGATCATGGGGTAGAGTCTACCGAGAATAAACGTGGCACGGTCACGGACTGATTTTATATGCGGGCGGAATGTCATCGATGCATCCAGGGTAACGCCCAGGTACTTGACCTTCCTGGCCCAGGGTATGGGTTGTCTAAAGAGAGTAATCGGAGGTGTGAGATTCCTCCTCCTAATCCGGGAGGAAATCCGTGTGGAGCTTCCCCTCTGAAATAGCACCGCAGTACTTTTCGCTGGGTTGATGTCTATGCGCCATTTTCGGAACCACTGTCCTAGGGCTAGGGCTGCGCTCTGAAGCTTCTTATACAAACTACTTACGAGTCGATACGTATGCATACGATGGCTTCAAAAAATTTTAAATATTCTCAAAAACGTTTTTCAAAGGGTAGAAAAGAATAATAAAGTTTCAGCTGAATCTAAAGGGGTCGAACGCAAAAGTGGTCGATTTGGCATATAATATTATTTTAAATGATGAAATGTTGTTTTGATAAATATCACAAAGTGAAGGGTAGACTCCGTAACGCCACAGTATAAAATGGCGGTACGTGGACAGAGTCGTGGCATTCCGTGTCAGACAGTCATTCCGTCCGTCTCAGTCAGTGAGTCTCTGTCAGTCAGTCAGTCAGTCAGTCAGTCAGTCAGTCAGTCAGTCAGTCAGTCAGTCAGTCAGTCAGTCAGTCGGTCAGTCGGTCAGTCGGTCAGTCGGTCAGTCGGTCAGTCGGTCAGTCGGTCAGTCGGTCAGTCGGTCAGTCGGTCAGTCGGTCAGTCGGTCAGTCGGTCAGTCGGTCAGTCGGTCAGTCGGTCAGTCGGTCAGTCGGTCAGTCGGTCAGTCGGTCAGTCGGTCAGTCGGTCAGTCGGTCAGTCGGTCAGTCGGTCAGTCGGTCAGTCGGTATGTGGAACGAAACTGTCGGTTTACCCTGTCATTGTGAAAGTTGTGTGTGTTGAGTTTCAATAATTATTATTGGAAAGTTTTATTGACTAAACTGAGTTCAATCGAATACGAGTGATGACGGAAACTACCGCTCAGCCATCCCTGATGTGAGTCAACATCAGAAGTCATTGCAGCATACGCAAGTCGTGTAATAACGTCTCTGTTACCTCTATGGAAGATCTGAGCCACGAAGAAATCGTCACATCTTACGTTCTGGCTCATGTAGCCCAGTTTGACTGTCGACTTCGTCGACATTTACTTTTTACATTTACGTACATTTACATTTACGTCGGCATTTACTAGCGGAAATACAACACGTAACATGCTATTGCAAGAAATTAAGGCAAGTGCAAGTCTCAAGTGAAAGTTCGATCGCAATAATGGATCTGTCATGACGAGTGGGTAGTTCCGACAAGAATTATTTTAAGCCGCTGACTTCTGCTACAATTACATGCCACTAGTGCAGTAAACCAAGACATGAGACGGTGAATTGTCGCTGAAACTTTAGAATCTGCTGGATTTAATACCAATAACACTACACGTTCGATGACTGCCTCGGGCTCCAGCAAGCAAGCAAACAAGAAAGCAAGCAAGTTTCCGTGGGGAAGAAAATTGACACATTTGAAGTCGTCGTGACCTGTAAGATAAGACGTCCGATGCGTTCGTGTCTGGCAATGCGGCGGTGTTTGGGTCCCGCTGGCGGATGCCAGTTTTTCCGGTGAAGTGCGTGCTTGTGCGTGCTTGACAAGTGTTCGCGGTTGACTTCCGCAGCGTGTTGTACAGGTGGAACCCGCAAAATTGTAGTTTGCGTGGTGGCTGGTGGTAAGATGTCTTGGGAGTCTGTACAGGTAGCCGGAGGTGAGACTTCCGCGGTCGCGGTCCAACCAGGTCGCGAGAACCGGGCAGATCGCCTCGACGGTACGGAGGCCGGCCGACGGGTCCGCCAAACGACGAGACCACGCCTCCAGCACGGACTGCCGAGATTGGAGCCCCCGCGCTCCGGCTGCACTTACGTTAGGGCGCGCCGCCTCGTAGGAGACTGTGAGGTATCCTTGAATGACTCTGACTGCGATCGCGCGCTGCCGGCGTCGCAGCGCGGCGACGTTCTCGTGGGTAAGGACGTGGCACCAGACGGGTGCTCCGTATAGTGCCATCGACCGCACGGGTACCATCACCCTGCCTATTTCTGTCGTGAAGCAGTGGTGTATTTCGGTTTGAAGGGTGGGGCAGCGGTTGTAACTATACTGAGACCTTAGAACTTCTATCTCAAGGTGTGTGGCGCGTTTACGTTGTGGATGTCTATGGGTTCCAGTAACCACTTAACACCAGGTGGGCTGTGAGCTCGTCCATACATTAAAACGAAGAGCGTAATCAAACGAAATTAGATCCGAAGTTTAAAGGGCCGTTTAAAGTAGTTGAAGTATTGGAATGTGACCGTTACACATTGAAAGCTTTAAATTCAAAACGTACTTACAAATACCCACACGATAGGCTAAGAAAAATGCCAGCAGGTCACATACCAGTCGAGGTTGATGTAAATGATGATGATGAAGAGCAAGCTTAAATTGTGGTGAAAACTCGAGTAAGGATAGTCTATCGGCCGTATTGTGTTCGACCGTACCAGTAGCTATTACGTAGTCGTAGCCCGGTAGAAATCGGTGTCTCTTGAGGCAACTCAAGTAGTCCGTGGGTGCGCGGTGCGCGTTTGGCTCTGGCGGAGGTCGGGGTCTGTAAAGACCATCGTGTGTAGTCAGCGGGTGATGCACACGGGCGATCCACGCTGTGGATGCGCATCATGAGGGCAATTGCGATTGCTGGTCGGCTGGAGAGCCGTGGCGTTAGATATTTTTACTCGGAAGTTTTCTTTGATCTGAGTTCCTGTAAGCTATACCTGATTTGTACAGAGTAAATTTGAAGTTTGATGAACGACTGTGGTACGTGCTCTGGCTGCTGAATAGTGAACTTTGTATACCCTATTGTTTGATTTGGTTAAAATGTTATTAAAACAGTTTAAAGCTTTGATGACTTTAAATTTTCCGATAAGTCGTAAAGTGTAGTCAGGAGTGATCGAGCGGAACAAGTGTTCTCGTGGATGTTTTTGATTGTAGGTTAACCATCACACGAGGACGTGTACAATCAGGAAGGTCGTGTCGCAATCGACACGTGATTGCTGCAGCCAATACGAGATATGGGACGCAAACGCCGTCTGTCGGCGCTCGATGGGTCAACTATTCACCGGCCGAGCGGAGCGACGTGCCGGTACCTGCGTAATATCGGGCAATTTTGGTAAATAAGAACAATTTGGTGAGTCGTATTATTTTTATTTGGAATCTGATGCCGAATGTTCTCTTGTCGAGAAATCTATTAGTAGTAGCTTCATAATTCAGGAATTTTATGCGAAGGTTCTCATAAAGAGTCTGTTGTTTTGACCAAAACTTTACGGAACAAATCCTTTGCGATGCTTACTCATTTTTATGTCATGTACTACCCGATAGTTGTTTTAATCGGTTCAGTGAGATTGAGCATTCAACGAAATAAGCACTTAAATCTAGTGTGTCCTTATTCGAAGCCCACACTTGCGTTATTGATGACCAAGCTCGCGATGAGCTCATGGAATTGTTCTTGACAAGAAGTGCTAGTACATATTTTTAAAATAGTTCTACCATAAGAATAACAGAGGCGAGCCCCTTCAAATTCTTAATAGTTCGCGTGCCATATCCCTAAAGGTTTTTACTTAAAATGATACCGAAAGTAAGAGATTAACTTTGACGAGACCAGAACATTGGAAAATTTGATGACCAGAAAATTTGATGTTGAATTTTGTTGAAATGAAGATACATGGCTTTAACTGGTTATAGAACCTGCTTTAACTGGTAATAGAACCTATGATTACATATAGTGCTACTGACGAGACTGATCAGTGAGGTGAGAGTATCTCCATCGATTGGTACAGCGGAGACCTGGGTCTCAATGGAGACTATTGTTGTGTTGGTCTAGTAATGACCTTGACTCTATATTGTGAAGTGATGTGTATTGGTTTTATCATTTGTTTTAATGATAATGTGGGTGGCAATGTCACTAGCTGCGCCGGCAGCCAGGCCAGGAGCGTTCTATACGATTTTGTTGACACTAGTGATGTAGAAGATGTAGGATCAAATGACCACGATACAACTGACTGATAAAGTAAGGATTTTGTTGTCCTATTTTGTGTGATTAGTAAAGAACAGTATTCGGTGTCATTTATGACTGGTAATTGAACACATCGCTCGATTTAGGTGATGTGTTCGTTTTATTGCCGGATGGAGGCATTGCGATGTGTTTTATGGTTGAAGTGGGTACTGGATGGAAGTTCCACTTGCGTGCCGGATGGAGGCATAAGTGTTTTGTGTTGAAGTTGGGTACCGGATGGAGGTCCCACTTATTTGCCGGATGGAGGCAATAAGTAGTCAAGAGCTACTCGATGGAGGTGGCACTTGAATTGGGTTATCGTCACTCGATATAGGTGGCATGAGTTACTCTCACTAGATGGAAGTCATTGTAACGATAGTTTGTGTTCAAAATCGATTCACGAATGACGAAGAAATCGGTGAACATACTACTGGTGGTAGGACCTCTTGTGAGTCCGCGCGGATCGGTACCACCGCACTGCCTGTTTCTGCCGTGAAGCAGTAATACGTTTCGGTTTGAAGGGTGGGGCAGCCGTTGTAACTATACTACTGAGACCTTAGAACTTATATCTCAAGGTGGGTGGAAATCGGATAAAAAAGTGTTAGTTAGTTAAATTAGTAGCAGTAGAGTAGTTTTTCGATTGCGAAATTTAACTTTGCTGGCACAACACCTAGTTCTTAATATTTTAATGCGTCCTATAATGCTATGCGAATTTTTTATTTTTTCATCTATTAATATAATGTAGTCATTTTATGTCAAATGAAATACCAGTATTAAGCAAAATTGTTCAGGAAAATTACGTGTATACTCCTCGTCGAGCTTGTAGATTACGACGAAGCGTTTGACGTGCCAAGTAGCTAATCCACTGAGTTTCTTGCCGGATCGTCTCAGTGGGTTGCGATTCCGATCTGGTGGTAGATTCTGCGAAGCACTGCTCTTATTAGGGCAGACAGAGCGTAGCTGGAATAGCTTCTTAGGCTACCGGTGTGCTTAGTGCGAGTTTCTTAACGTTCTCGATAGCGTAAAAGTAAACCCAATTTTGTATGCAGTTGGAACAGCGCCCCTAGCGGCAAACGATCCCATTCCATACAAATATGAGCTAACTTTTACGCTATCGAGAACGTTAAAAAACTCACACTAAGCATACAGAGCATAGGTAGAGAAAAAAAAAACATTTGAAGGTAGTACTAGTAAATAACATTGAATAAATATGCGATTCGAAATTCGACCTTAATAACAGATTCATCAAGGCTTAAATTCATTTTATTTATTACATTTCTTATTTTTCTATTAACATTATAGTACACGGCGATAGTAAGTAAACCGCATTTAATATTATGTATCCTTAGATGTTTCACTCGGTGGTTGTCTAGAATTTATCGTTTTTAACGGTAGGACCCTTTGTACTTTTATGTTGAATGTCTTGTTTTTATTATCATTATAGTAAACAATATTCATATTTATTTATTAATAATATTTAAAAAAAAGGTAAAAAATAGGAAAAAAGGTTGTAAACAGTTTTGTCTTTGCATATAAACATGTAGGTAGATGTTTTTGTCACCTAACAAACAGCTGATGTGCGGGTCAACGACCTGACGGGCAGACGTTGCGTTGGAGCTTCGAGAAATATGAACATCCCAAAACAGCAATGTTTAATGTTCATCACATACGCTGAGCCTTTTCGGTTTCAGTCACGGTAAGTTGCACAGAGAATGCATTAATTAACAATAGTGGTGATATGGAGTACTTCAGAATGAATAAACAATAAAGTACTTAATTGTGTTTTCTGTGATATAATAAGAAAACAACCTTTAAAGCCCTTAAATTTCTTTAAAAATTAATATTAAAAATTAAACTGTAAACAGAATTAAACTATACACAAAACTGAACTCTTTTTTTTTTATAAATTTTACTGGCTTGGAAACAAAGTCCTTTAAGCCAAATCAGTATTTGTTTCTTATACTGAACTCTCTTTTTACTGAATCACAAACTTCACTCCATGACACTGAATGCCACTGAAAAAAAAAACAAAAAAAAAAAACTAAAGATTTTTAAATAATAAAGAACTTTCTTTACATATGAAATTAGTATCTTTGTTAAATTATATTACGAGTATATGGCATTTGTAACCTTCGTTGTCTTATTAGTGTCTCGCGCGTTTTTACAACCATCAAACAGGAGGGATTTTTGAAGCTGCAGGGTTCTAGTTTGCAGCCGTTGAAAATAAAACATTGTTACATTTATTTAACAGAACTTTAATCACATTTGGAAAATTTTAGTACAGCAAAAGCCCTAACAGAGTTTTAAATTGTCGATAGCTAAATGAATAAGGCTTGAAACGCTCCCGTGAGTGCCATGGACCGAATTTAAATTGAATTATTGCGGGACGCATGTCGGATGACGTTACATATGCATATCGACGCCCCCGGGGAATAAAATTGTAATAGACAAAAGTAAATTTTACAGGACGAGCAAAAAACTGTTATTCTGTTTTAACTCATAAAGTAACCGACCTAAATTGTCATATGATATACCATTATATTCATAATTTTTTTCTTAATAAGTGGCTATAGAAAAAAATAAAATATAATGTATACTTTTGAAGTTATTATAAAAAATATATAATACTGATTTTATATTTAGGTATATGCTAAGTAACGGCATATAACCGTTTTATTCTCGTAAAGTTGTAATATAATGAAAACCATAACCGTATATTACGATATTTTCCTACAGTACTTTCATGAATGAAATGTAATTGTAATAATCCAATACGATTTTGTTCTTGTAAAAGTTACAACTGTCTTTTTTCATATAGCTATATAACAACTTTGTTTTTGTATAAATGCATTCAACGTTAACATCGTAATGTTATGTAATGTTTATGAATTTTTATTATAAATTACTGTAACTGTTACTGTTAAACCACTGTTGGGTAATTGGTGGGTGCCTTTCTACGCTTTTCACATTATTTATTTTATAGAAAATGACTCGGTACACATTGCAAATATAAGTTTTAAAAAAACAAGAGATTATAATAAACATAATCTTTATTTAGATAAATCACAATTGTTACAATAGGCAGTAATCACTAGAATTTAGATTAGCATCAATCAGTCTTAGTTATAAAAAATCAATCAGTCTGCTTCATTGCTCTCACTTTCAAAGTCATCCTCACCTAAAACGGCTTCAGTACTATTTGTACTTTTCAACGAATTGTAAAAACTGTGGTAATGGAGAGGTATGGCATTTATCCTACAAAGACTTGATAGATCTTCGTGCAGAGCTTTTGAAATTGAAACTGGACCGTCATAGGCTGGCTGTAAGACCGCATCGGCGATAGATGAAGCTGCTGCGGTAGAGGCAGATTTTCGTTTTCTAATGTTTTTAGTTGATGTTAACCCTATATTCATTTCAGTAAAGTCGTCATCATAATCATACTTAAAGTAAACAGATTGTGGGTTTGTGGAGGCCACTTTAATTTCCTTGATCTTTGACCAATATATTTTGTTACCTTCTGCATCATTCAACCAATTCTGTCCAGTAATAAATGAAATTATGTCATAAAAATCAGTTTGTCTCATTTCCTTGACTTGGTATTTTTCACCGGTTTGCTTAGCATTCATAACTATTCCGTATAATTGATCAGGTGTATAAATTTGTTTATTTTTCATCGCTCGTTCTATGCATGCGTGCATAGAATAACCTTCATTTTGGCTATGGCCAGATTCAAAGAAACGATGAATAATCTCTAGCTTGAACCTATTAGCAGCAAACAGATAAAGGGCAAACACGAATCTATTTTTATTCTGTCCTGTGCAACCATCAGAATAAAATGAAATTTTATTTATTTGTTTATGATATTGTTCTTCAATGAAATTATAAAGACAGCTACCTATCTCTATTAATCCTCTTTTAGCAATTTGCAAATGCCACATGTAACAGTATCCTTTCTTTCTTGAAGCATCAAAAACAGTGAAGTTATAAACGGGATACTTCCGTTTATAGTGAAATATACCTCTCCTACCTACCTACCTCTGATTGAGGTACGCCTAAAACCTTTTCTAAATCAAAAATAGCTAGAGTGGAGTTTGAATCAAGATTACTCTTTTCTGAATTTTTGATTTCACGAATTCGTTCTTTATTATGTATATGCTTTGTGTATTTATCTTTTAATGATTCCTTGTGCTCGCCTTCAGCTTATTCATAAAGCGTACAAGTGCCACATAAATCTTTCTTAGGATGAAAAAAAGAATAATTAAACTTTGTATTAAAGATACTCTCATACTGTCTTTTGGTAGCCATCTTCACATCACAATAGCGTGCGTCTGTCTGTTCTTTGAACCAGTCTGTGTATAATCGGTACATTTTTGAAATATTTAAAGTTTCGCATAAATACTTTCTTTTGGAAGATTTTCTGACATGGTGTTCTTCTTTTGCTGGAAATAGTTGTATGTGTGTTATGATGCTCTCTTCTGTTGGCACTGTTTTTTTTTTTTTTTTTTATGATTGAAGGATTACTGGTGGCCCGGAGGCCTTTCCAGTTTCACCAGGACAGGTGGGCGAGCAAAGGCTCACCCAGGAGGGGTGGGATTTGCTAACAGCTACCCGAGCGCCTCCGAAGGAGACCTAACAGCTCAAGAGTAGCTGCTTCGCGAATGGATCTACTACCGGATCGGAATCGCGACCCGCTGAGAAGATCCGGCGAGAAACTCAGCGAGCTGATTCATGGGTTAGGTTGCACGGCGAACTCTTTGTCGAGTTCGACGAGTACGGTTACCGAGGTCCCTAAGCCTTCTCCTAGTGTTAGAGCTGAAGGCGTCTAATGCAAAGGTTATTGGATCTGATGGTTCCGTAAGGACGTGTCTAGGGCGTCGACGGTGACTGGCTCCTGCGTGATCAGGATTCGGGGAGTAGTCAGCGGCGGCAACGATAAGGCGATTATCATGACGCATAGCCTTATCGAAGTACCGTTCCGACGCTGACTTCATGTATTTATGGATAGATTCGAGGCCCAGGTCGTCGTGTAGGTGAACGTTCCTCACGAACCACGGAGCTCCGACGGCTAACCTGCAAAAGCGGGATTGTAGAGATTGGAGGGTGTCAATGTGTGTGCGGGCCGCGTGAGCGAACACCACACTGGCGTAAGTCATGACGGGCCTTATGTAAGTTTTGTAAAGTGTCACCTTGTTCCGAAGGGACATTTTACTCCGCTTACAGATCATGGGGTAGAGTCTACCAAGAATAAACGCGGCACGGTCACGGACTGATTTTATATGCGGGCGGAATGTCATCGATGCATCCAGGGTAACGCCCAGGTACTTGACCTTCCTGGCCCAGGGTATGGGTTGTCTAAAGAGAGTGATCGGGGGTGTGAGATTCCTCCTCCTAATCCGGGAGGAAATCCGTGTGGAGCTTCCCCTCTGAAATAGCACCGCAGTACTTTTCGCTGGGTTGATGTCTATGCGCCATTTTCGGAACCACTGTCCTAGGGCTAGGGCTGCGCTCTGAAGCTTCTTCGCGATTAGGGACTTGTTTCTACTGGAATAGTAAACAGTCGTGTCGTCGGCGAATAAAGCTAAATGGGTCGGCGGCGACCGGGGAATATCGTTAACGAATAAGCTAAATAGGAGGGGTGAGAGGACAGAGCCTTGCGGGACTCCAGCTGTGAGAGGTCGTGGGGAGGAGCGGGTTCCCTCGACTCGATATCGAAAAGAGCGGTTCGACAAGAAGTCCCGTATGATGAACACGAGACTATCCGGCACGCCCATGTTGAATAGTTTGAAAATCAAACCATTGTGCCAGACTTTGTCGAACGCTTTTGCGACGTCGAAGAAGAGAGCTCCCGTGTATAACGGTTTTGGTCGATTGAGCCCCACAAGAATGTGCTCCGTGAGGCGGTGCACCTGTTGAACGCATGAGTGATTTGTACGGAATCCGAATTGTTCATCGATGAGAATGCCCTTGGATGAGACGAAGTCTCTGAGGCGTTTGTAGAGCAGACGCTCATACAGTTTGCCTAGAGACATGAGGAGGCTAATCGGGCGGTAACTCGTCGGATGATTTTTTGGTTTACCGGGTTTATGTATGCCGATAACGTCCGCTTCTTTCCACACCGCGGGAAAGATACAGTTCGCCATAGCGGCATTGAAAATAGATGCCAACATCACGATGAGTTGGACGGGTAGAAGTTTAATAACGCGGTTAGATATACCGTCGGAACCGGGAGCCTTGCGAGGACGTAGGTCTTTGATCAAGTCTTTAACTTCCATCGGGGTGACGGGTGGTAACGCATCCGAGGGTGGCAAGGAGGCTCTGCGTTCTATCTCACTGTCTACTAATTCTACATGAACAGGGTCCACGGATTGAGTGCTGGGCGTGCACTGGGTTTGCAATGTATCGGCCAGCAGCTCTGCTTTTTCATCATCATCCAACGCCGCGAGTCGGCCTGAGGGGCCTACGAGGGGGGGCATAGTTACTACCGTATCCGATTTGAGAGTACGAGCTAAGCGGTAGTAAGACCTTTGGGAGGGCGCGAGTCTTTCTAAGAAATCAGACCATCTGGCATCTCGGACTTCGGCGATGCGAGACTTTACGTCGCGTTGTAGGGCACGCATTCGAGTACGATTATCCACGGTAGGATACCTATCGTAGGCGCGGATCGAGGCGTTCTTAGCTCTAAGGAGTTCCCTAATATCGTCGGGCAATTTGAAGCGGTGAAGGAAGTCCTCCGCTACAACTTGCTTCGATGACCTATCTAATGTCGAGGTGATGTGTGACGTTAAGATGTCTATGGCTTCAGCGGTATCCTGAGGAGACGGGGTAGAGTCCGGGCTAAACGGGAGCGATGGTGGATCAGATTCAGCCAGGCTGATGCCCAGCGTGTGCCAATCCACCACAGTCCTCGTGACGGGAACGGAATCGGGAGCGCGACCGAGCTTCATAACGACGGGACGATGGTCTGAATCTAACTCTGAAACTACTTCGATCGAGTGTAAGCGCAGAGTTACGTTTTTTAATAACGCTATCTCGAGTATATCCGGGCGATGCGCGATATTTAGCGGGTAGTGAGTCGGGGTTAGCGGAGCGACGATATCGAAGGCGAGATCATCGACTAACGCGTCAAGCCGCCTGCCATTCGGGGTTGTGGTGTGCAAGTTCCACCTGACGTGTTTACAATTAAGGTCGCCCGCCAGAATGACAGAGCTTCCCATGCCGAGCAGCGCCTCGATATCACTGCTTAGAACGATCTTATCCGGTGGAAGATAAACGGACGCGATAACGATTGGCGCGTGTCCAGTCAGTGAGATTCGGCATACTGATGCTTCGATGTTAGAAAGCGCGGGGGGGTCGAGTGGGACGCAGTGCAGGGCTCGTCTATAGTAAATGACGGTACCACCACCACGAGCAGTGAGCCTGTCGTTCCTAACCATGTTATAGTTCGCGATTTTAGGGTCGCGGCGCGCGGGCTTAAGCAGGGTCTCCTGCACCAAAAAGATGTCAATTTGATGGTCTCGCAAAAAATCACAAACCTGATCACGTTGATTTGCGAGACCGTAAGCGTTAAAAAATCCTATCGTTACGGATAGGGGCTTTATTCTACTTATGTACGCCATTGATTACCGGCGGAGCGAGGGGAGGAAGTACGTATTTAACGGCGCGTATACGTCAGCGTATTCTTGCACAACGGCGATGAAGTGTTGTGCAGTGGAGGCGGCGCGAATGGCGTCACCCAAAGCATTAACACGCTCAAAGTTGATCGACTGAAAAAAGTCGATCGCTAGAGCGAGATTGTCGGACGCGGGGGAGGAACGAATCGCGGGGGAGGAACGAATCACGGGGGAGGGACGTATCGCGGGGGCGGGACGAATCGCGGGGGCGGGACGAATCGCGGGGGAGGGAGCTACAGCCGTGTTCGTGTACAGCAACGGTTTAGCCCAGGCCGAGCCGCTGGGCACCGGCGCCGGCACGAAGGCAGGCTTAGCCTTCGGCACAGAGGGTGCCGTGGCTTTGATGTCAGGGCCGGAAGCTCGGAGGCGGTTTTGGCGCGCGACGCGGCGATTTATTTTAGGGGCTCGGGGGCATCCACGGTAATTCGCGGGGTGACCCTGTGTTCGGCACAGGACGCAGCTAGGTGGTTCCGTCGCGGTTTTTTGATCGCGAGTGCAAAGAGTCGTGGCGTGATTGTCCAAACACTTGACGCATCGAGGGCGCGCGTGACAATTACGGGAAGAATGCCCGTACAACTGACAATTGTGGCACTGGCTCGGAGTGCCTTTTTTATGAGGGGTTTCCACGGTGATCCCGGAAAGCCTACAGACCGTTCGGACGTTAAAGATTTGCTTACCCTCGGGGGTAGACTGGAGGGCGACGAGAACCATATTGTATGGCTCCCTCCCGCGTCCTGTGTGCATGCCGTGCACGGAGTTTACGGGTAGGCCTTGTTCGAGTAGGTCGGCCTTTACGAGCTCGGCATCTAACTCCTTGGGGATGCCACGTATGACTGCACGGAGCTCACGCTCCTCCTGGAGCGTATACGTATGATAACTTATACGCTCCTTTCGGAGGTAGCTTGAGAGGGCCCTATGGTCTTTTTTTTTTTTTTTTTATTGCCTTTGTAGGCAGACGGGCATACGGCCCACCTGATGGTGAGTGGTTACCGTCGCCCATGGACTTCAGCAATGCCAGGGGCAGAGCCAAGCCGCTGCCTACCGCTTGCTACTTTTATCTGTATCCCGTTCGCGAGGTTACGGGCACTGACAAAATTTATGTTCTTGGCCTTAAGGGCCAGGGAGACACGGTCCCAAGCAGCCTTCTCTTGAAGAATCAACGGAGGAGGGGCCTGATTTCTCGTTTGTGCCACCGGGCGCGGCGACGGCGTGGCACGGGGACAGGGAGCGACGGGGGTCGGAGGGCGGGGGCGCGACGCGTTCGCGGCTTTGCTTATTTTAGCGGCCGCGGCAGCTCGGGACTCCACGGCGCGCTTCTTACCCTTTTGCACGAGAGTGAATCCATCTGTTAAGGAGGCAGGAACGAGGTCAACCTCCATATCCGAGTCAGAGTCGGAGGACGAGGAGGAAGGCGCGGGAGCGGCGGACGCGACGGAGGCCGCAGACGATCGCTGAGGTAGAACGGAAGCTGCCGCGGTAGACGCGGGAGTTTTTCGCGACAGTATGGGGGACACGGGTGTGCTGGGCGCGACGGAGGCTGCGGTGTACGGCGCGGGAGTTTTGCGCGCGCTTGCAGGGGACGCGGGAATGGCAGGCGTGGCGGAAACGGCGGGTGCGGCGGGCACGGCAGAACAGTTCACGGCGCGTTTAGCTTTGTAAGCTAAAAATTCTGATTCGAGGGCCGGGTATTTCTCGCTTAAGAATTCCGCGAGCAGTGTGTTGGTTGGAGAAAACTCCATTTCTTCGCACTGCCCAGGGGGGGCTGCCCCGGGACTTAAACACGCGCTCGCCTTGCGGCGAGGCCCCTGCGTCGGTAACACTAAATTGGCCGAAGCGATTCTAGGAATTTTAGAAATTTTAGTGAATAGAATAAATAGAATAGAATTAGAGTGAATAGAACCACTGCACAGTTCCCGGGCGGCAATGCCTTGCAATTAGGCGCAGGTACAAATTCCGAGAAACACTTGGGCCACAGATGTGCCACGAACAATGATCTATTATCACCGGTAGTCACTTCCGACAAAACACTTGGACGCCAGATGTGCCACGAACCGAGGTCGGGCAATCGAACGAACAATGAGCACGTCCACGCGCGTCGGTTGCTCAAATCGGAATGAGAATCAGCGCTCGTGGGGTCGTCGCGTTCCCTTGCGGGGGCGCGGAACGGGCCTCGGGGAAACCCCTCTACCCGGACTTGTAGCTCCCCGCCTATTAGGCAGGGGTGATGCACTGCGGGATGGACTGTACACAGGCTCGAGGTGAGTGGTGGGACGATTACTATCTTCACTTCTTCATCATCTTCTTCTTCATCTTCTTTCTTCATTTCTTCTTCTTCATCTTCTTTCTTCATTTCTTCTCTTCTTTTCTTCTTTCTTCTTTCTTCCCTTCTTCCTGGGGCGGCTGCTGCTCTCCTCCATATATAATTTTTTTTTTTTTTTTTTACAATTTTATCTTATCCTAACTTAGCCTAAAGTACACCTAACTTAATCTAACTTACAACTAAGTGGCGGCAGCGCGCCGTTCCTGCACTCCGTGGAGTGCCGGGACAGCGCGCGCCGTCACACCTAAACTAATCCTATAATCCTAATCTAACTTAACCTAACATAACCTAGCTAACCTAATATGGGGGAGAGAGCGAATCCGCACTCCACGCTACAGTCCTCTCCCCCTCTCCCCATCGTTATACAATATTGATGGGGGGGAGGACTGTAGCGGGTAAGAACACCCCATCCCAAAAGGGGGTGGGGGGTGGGGTCAAAGCCCCTCGTGGAAATGAGGCTGCACCCCTTACGGCCTCACAGCCGGCGAGGAGCTTTATCTCCGAACGATCGTCGGGGGTACCAATAGCTCCCGCGGCAACGCCGTACCATCCGGTGGTCTGGCGTGCAGCGGGGCTATGTTGTGGAGATGCTCATGGGGCCCGTTTTCGGCTCGCTCGTACATATTACGGGCGAGCCTAGTCACAAACTCCACGAGCGACTCCACACCTAGGTCCCGGGCAATAACGTCATTTCTGACGTACTGCCCGGCCCCGACGATAATGCGGAGGGAAAGACTCTGCTGGGCCTGCAACCTAGATCGCTGGGACGGCGACAACAGGTGATACCAGGCCACAGCAGCGTATGTGAGGCGGGAACGGACGTATGTCTTGTAAATGGCGAGTTTGGTCCTGGTCGGAAGCCCGGACGCAAACACCGGCCGCAACAAGAACATGGCCGCGCGAGCCTGACCGATGACTCGGTTGACGTGCGCGACCATGCTCAAAGAGCGGTCGATGTCGCATCCGAGATACCGGACCGTGGTCCTGAACTCGACATTCACACCTCGGAGGCTGAGTTTCTTTGGGACGACTCTGATACGGACCGGACCGTAGAGTAAGGCCGCGGTCTTTCCCACATTGACCGCGACTCTCCAACGGTCCAGCCACTGGGGCAGTATGTCCAAAAGCCTCTGCATCCTCATGATGGCTGCAGAGGGGAACGGGGAGGACGAGAAGTAGGCCGAGTCGTCAGCGAACAAGGCCAACTTCACGTCCTCCTCCCACGCCCGAAGGTGACCCTCCAGGGTGGGGATGTCATTAGTGTAGAGGGCGTATAGGATAGGTGATAGGACACTACCCTGGGGAACCCCGGCCGTAATGGGACGCACGGAAGACCGTGCGCCCTCGACCGCGACAAAGAAGGTTCTGCCCTCCAGATACGACCCGAGCAGTCGCACGTGAGCGTGCGGTAGGCCCGCGTCCCGCAGCTTGTGGACCAGCCCCTCGTGCCACACACGGTCGAAGGCCTTCTCGATATCGAGGAGGACCGCGACCGTGTATTGGCCCGAGTTTCGCCGGTCCGCCAAGTGATGCAGGACACGGGTCAGTTGCAGAGTCGTCGAGTGGCCGCTTCTAAAGCCGAATTGCTCCGGCCTGAGGAGAATATACGGCGATATTCTCCTCAGGAGCAGCCGCTCGAACAACTTGCCCACGTGCGAGAGCAAGGTAATCGGTCGGTAACTGGAGGGCTTTCTCCTGTCCTTGCCGGGTTTGGGCAAGACGATGATCTTGCCCAGTTTCCAAGTTCCAGGGAAGTGTCCTACCCGGAGAATGGAATTAAACAATCGTGTCATTGCTGACACGATTGAGGGAGGGAGGTTTTGCAGGGCGAGGGGAGGAATACCGTCCTCGCCGGGGGCTTTGCGCCTCTTCATCAATTTGATGAGGAGGCGCACCTCGCTGGGAGTGACTAAGTCGTCATCTCCCAGCTCGACTCCCGGCGATTCCGGTTTGAGGAATTGGATTACACCCTCTGACACCTCGCGATGGAATGCAGCCATCGAGGGTGCAGAGACATTAGGAGTGAACTGCCGCTCCAGCGAGTTGGCCAGGACTTCGGCACGAGCCAACGGTGTAAAACACCGTCTTCCCCCCTCGTCCTCCAAGGGGCAAGTGGGGGAAGGCTTGTTGGTGAGCCGGCGACAGATGCGGTGAAGGGGGGCCATCGTACGGTCGTCGGACGCGTCCAACAGTCCCCCCTCCCAGGAATCACCCCGGTAAGTCCGCATCTTAGTCGCCAGCTCCCCCTCAAGTCGGTTGAGCTCGCGCTTAATCCTGGGACACCTAGATGTCGCCCAGAGCCTCCTCAGTGCCCTCTTCCGACGAATTAACGTCTTGAGGTGCACCGGGAGTTCCGCTCTGGGCCCCCCGCTGGGTACCAGAGTCGTCACTTGGTCCAGGGCTCCCCTGATGGTGTCGACGAGACGGGAAACCGCCGTGTCGACCTCATCAGGGGTAGACGGGTCTTGAAACAAGGATTGGTCGGCCAGCAGTCCCGTAAAGGACTGCCAGTCGACCCTAGGCCTGAGAGGGGATGTCGCGACCCGAGTGAGCCCCAAACCCACCGTGACCAAGATCGGTAGGTGAGGGGTACTCAGGTCGTACAGTGCCTCTATCGCTAGAGGGCACTGTAGCCCCTTGTGAACACACACGTCCAATACGTCCGGTTGGTACCGGGCCAACGTTGGAACGTGTGTGGGTTCGTTGGGGCCGACCACGCAGTAGTCCCCCCTTTCGGCATCCTCGTACAATCGCCTTCCGGACGGCGTGATGATTCGGGAGCCCCAAGCGACATGTTTCGCATTGAGGTCCCCGACCACCAAGGCCGGATGGCGATCATGGTTCAAGGCCCGTCTAATATCGTCCTCGACAAAATCAGGACCCGGGGGTCGATACGCGGCATAAATCCGCAATTCGGCCCCCGGTACGTGGACCCTCACCCCGACCGTTCTGGTAGAGGCAATGGTCAGTAGCTCAAGCTCCTCGTGCACCACGTCCCTCCTGACGAGCGCCGCAGTGCCCCTGAACGGGCGCCCGCTGGAGGTCAGTTCGTCCCGTCGGTACACGAAGTAGTTGGGCATCCTAAAATCTTGTCGAGGTTTGAGCTTGGTCTCGCCCAGGAGGATAACCTGCGGGTCATACTCCTGGGCGAGTCGGATCAGTTCCGACCTCCGGGACCCTATCCCGTCGGGGTTCCAATAGATGATGCGCAGCTCCTGGCTAGCCATTGAGCTGCGCAATCATCCGGTAGAACCCCGCGAGCAAGGCCCCGAAGAGACTGGCTCCCGAGGCGATCTCTCGGATTACTCCGGAGATCACCTCGGACAATTTCTCCCACAGGGAGAGAAGCCAGGCAGCGAAGCCGGCAGGCTGCGTGTCCTGTCGGCCACTGCGCCGCTCTCTCTGCGGGCGGGGTGGTAATGGGGGCTGTGAGTCGCCCAGAGTGATGTTAGCGTTCTGGAGCGGGTCGCTGGCTGTCGTCTCCATTGGGCATGGAGGTTCGGTAGCTGGCTCAATTTGGCCTTCTCCCAGGGCAGCTGCTTCTTCCATTGCTTTTTTTTTTTTTTTTCTTTGGCCTTTATTTTTTTTTTCTTATTTTTTTTTTGAGTTTTTGTTGTAGTTGTAGTTAAGGCAGCTTGTAAGTTGGATGCTGCCTTATTACTGGAACGAGGGACAGGTCGCGGCTTTATAGCTTTTCGCTGCGGGTTTGCTTCTGCCATCAGGGTGGCCGCTGTTGGGTTGGCCTCCACAGTGGCAGGTTGCTCTATAACCGGAGGGAGAGTGGGGGGTTGAGAGGTCTTCCCCTTGCCCTTACCCTTCAGAGATGGGCGTGGACCGAGACGTGGAGCGGGGGTAGGGGCTTGGCTGGCACGCGTCGCTGCTTGCGGTACGGGGGGAGGAATAGCGACCCCCATCATCCGCGCCCTCCTGCGGTAGACCACACACCGCTTGTCAATAGCGGCGTGGCCCTTCCCGCAGTTGGCGCAGGTGAGGGGTCCCTCCCTTGGCCTCGGGCAGTCCGCCACGATGTGCTCGCCCGCACATCGCACACAGCGGACCGCTCGGTGGCAGTTGGTGGAGGCGTGTCCGAAGGCCTGGCAGCGATGGCACTGCGCCGGTCCTCGGTTCGGACGCCATCCCTCAACTGACACCCCCGGCAAGTACATCAGTTCTTCAACCGCGTACAAGCGGGCGAGGTCATCCTTCGAGAGGTGGTCCAAGGTTACATAAAAGACGCAACCTGGCCGCCCTCTCTTGGCCCGTATGCACCGCGCGTAGCGAGCCGGAAACCCTAGCTCCTTCAGGGAGTTTGTGATTTCCGCCACGTCGGTATCGGCAGGCAGTCCACGAATAGCCACCCTCGCCGGGATCTCCTCCTCCAACGCGTAACAATACCATTTAATGGCATTGTCAGTGGAGGAGACCTCGGCGAGATAGGCCTGGACAACCCTATATTCCTCTCCCGACGCGGGCAGAAATCGGAACCCTGTTCCGTAAGGACGCACAGATGGGGCCCTCCCCAAGCGCTCCCTTAAGGCCGCCATATGGCGGGGCCAATTGGGAAGCGCCTCGACCATAATAGGGGGGTGACGGCGGGGGACCTCACTGGTACCAGACTTACCTGGAGCAGGGGGTTTGCATTGTCTTTTGGTGGGAACCAGTTGCTTTGCTGCCATAGCAGCGTATGAAGTTGAGGGGATCGGGGACACGGCTGTACCGGTCGTGGGTTTGGAGTGTTCGAGGTCCATGTACCTTGTTGATTCAAGGTTGCCCACTGTGCAGCTTGTAGTGGGGGCACCTCTACGCGGGACTGGTGGAATGGGTGAGATTGGAGGGGAGGGAGACCGAGGAGGTGTACGCAGCTGCTTAGCTGCTGCAGCCACAGCCGTCTCGACACACATCCTCGGTCTAGGGATGGGCTTTCGGGTGGGCGGGGACTCCTTACTCGAGGAGGAAGAGTGAGAAGAGTGAGTTGCATCGGACTCGTATTCCGAATCCGTTGTCTCATAGGATGTCTCCTCACTATTTCCATCCTCATCCGCTTCGATTATCGATTTGGACGAGGGTCCAATCCGGGGTCGTTTATCTTGGGCTTCGGAAATGCTATGGTCGGACTCGGATCGGGCCTTCTTTCGCGGCCGAGGGGGCCCAGAGCGATCGGTCAACGGAGAAAAAGAAGTTTCCTTCGGACCGATCCCCGGAGACCCCTGGGCCGCGACTGAGGGCCCGGGTCGTTCGTCCGTTCCAAGGCCCAGTTCCGGGCGAATAGATGGGGCGTGTTGGGTAAATAAACCCGCTGTCACTTGGCGTCCCTTACGGGGCGGGCCGGGTGTGCTGATAATGGGGGGAGATGACCCCCCAGACATGATTTCGAAGTCTTGGCTCAAGATTCCACCGACGTCCGGTCCCAAATTGTCATATCCGTTAACTTAAATTGAATTATAATTTGTAGGTATAACTATGTGATCGAAATCGACGCGACCGGTTTAAATGAATAAATATTTACAGTATGTCTGGTTATTATTGGTATTCTATTTACATAAACTATGTGCTATATAATATGAAATAAAAAGAAAAAGGGATAATCCGTATGCCATTACAGCATCACTGACCGAATCAATCGCAATAGCACGGTAACAAAATAACAACTATGCTCTTAAACAATATAGTTTTTAGTAATCTAAAATAATCTAAGATAATAATAAAAAAAAAAAAATCAAACAAATCAAACAAACAAATTTAAAATTTACTACAATATTTTACAATTTAGTGAAATGAAAAGTTTTGTGAACATAAATTAAAATTGCGAAGATTCGTCCAGTAACGATATCCGAACAAAAACAGTTTCACTGTAAAAAATTGCGCCAAGTCCACGTTTATAAAACTCATCTCAATAACATTTGCACTTTACAAAAAAAAGAAGACTTCAATAGCTTTCATTCTCTACAAAAATATGTGAAATACAAAAAAATACCAAGAAACCGTCATAAAGATGAAAAAATTAAAAAAAAAATGTTGAAAATTTAAAAATAAAAAAATAAAAATTTTATCGTACTTGGCGCGCGTCATTGAGTACCCCAAAATTTTTCGGAAGAATTTCAACCCGAGAAAAAAACCATTTTGCTTTAATATACAGTGAAAGCTGAAAAAGTTACCCAGGTTATCTTTTTCGCTCTTGTTAGCGTTTTATGAGAAATTGAGACAGAACTACGGTAATTTTCAACAGCTCTCACTATATACCTATGGGCTATTATATGCCAAATCGACCACTTTTGCGTTCGACCCCTTTAGATTCAGCTGAAACTTTATTATTCTTTTCTACCCTTTGAAAAACATCTTTGAGAATTTTTTCAAATGTTTTGAAGCCAACGTATACATACGTATCGACTCGTAAGTAGCTTGTATTTGTATAAGCGAACACGAGAGGGTGTTTAGTTCAAATCATAAAAGATGAGTGGGAAATGAAAAAAATTCAAATAACATACGTATGAGATGTCGATTTTACTTAACTTTTGTAAAACTTATTATGAAATAATAATTCATTAATTACATTTATGCATTTCATAGGTTGACCTACTTATAAATTTCTAAACATTGAAAGGATGTTCATTTATCCTGAAAATTTTGGGGTACTCAATGACGCGCGCCAAGTACGATAAAATTTTTATTTTTTTATTTTTAAATTTTCAACAATTTTTTTTTAATTTTTTCATCTTTATGACGGTTTCTTGGTATTTTTTTGTATTTCACATATTTTTGTAGAGAATGAAAGCTATTGAAGTCTTCTTTTTTTTGTAAAGTGCAAATGTTATTGAGATGAGTTTTATAAACGTGGACTTGGCGCAATTTTTTACAGTGAAACTGTTTTTGTTCGGATTGAAATTACAATAAAAGGAACTGTTTAACATCAATTTCTTATCACAGAGTAATTAGTTGATGATCAGTAGGTAAATAGTCATATTTGCGCCGACACGGCCATACTGACAGGCGGTGCGCGCTCTGCACCAGCCGCCCATGTATGGTGTATCACCAGAGAGTTCTTGGAGTCCATCTGAAACAATGGAATGTCTGTTTCTGAGATTGGTATCTGTGTACCTTTTTATGTTACTTTGAAAGTAACTTATTTTGTGTAGTTTTATATTGTGACGTACACTGTGGTACTTATGTAGTGAACGTACACTGTGGTACTATGTAGTGGACGTACACTGTGGTACTTATGTAGTGGACGTACACTGTGGTACTTATGTAGTGGACGCACACTGTGGTACTTATGTAGTGGACGTACACTGTGGTACTTATATAGTGGACGTACACTGTGGTACTTATGTAGTGGACGTACACTGTAGTACTTATGTAGTGGACGTACACTGTGGTACTTATGTAGTGGACGTACACTGTGGTACTTATGTAGTGGACGTACACTGTGGTACTTATGTAGTGGACGTACACTGTGGTACTTATGTAGTGGACGTACACTGTGGTACTTATGTAGTGGACGTACACTGTGGTACTTATGTAGTGGGCGTACACTGTGGTACTTATGTAGTGGGCGTACACTGTGGTACTTATGCAGTGGGCGTACACTGTGGTACTTATGTAGTGGGCGTACACTGTGGTACTCATGTGGTGGCGTACACTGTGGTACTCATGTGGTGGCGTACACTATGGTACTCATGTGGTGGCGTACACTGTGGTACTCATGTGGTGGCGTAATTTTATTAATCAAAAATAAAAACTTATCCTTATGCCGATTGTTGATTTTGTTGTTCGACCATCCTGGTTTGTGAAGTAGATGGTAGAGGTTCATCGGCTGATGCTGGTGGGTAGTCTTCTTCCGCCGATACGGTTATCTGGTCTCCAGGTTGTTGCTCAGCGGAGGCGGCATGTGATCCCACTTGGGCGGTGCGCGCTCTGCACCAGCCTCGTTGATTCTCGTAGGTTTTCTTTGATTCCCATTAATCTGCAGGAATAAAAAGTTTCTCTGAGTAGCGCATCTGTTATACTTGCGTTACTTGTAACTATGTAAGTTTGAGACTATTAATGCGATTTTATTGTAGGGTTCTCGGAGGTTTTCGTAGATTTCTCGGAGGTTCTCGTAGATTTCTCGGAGGTTCTCGTAGATTTATTGAAGGTGGGATAAGAATGTGTAAGGTGTTGTTCGTTGTGTAAGGATATCATGGTCTTCAGATGAATTTTGTGGTGAAATTTTAGTAATCAAAAATAAAAACTTATCTTTTGTATTCATTGATCAGTTGATTGTTGATTCCGTCGCTCGACCATGCTGATTTGTGAAGCAGACGGTACAGGCTTATCGGCTGATGCTGGAGGGTAGTCATTATCCGCCGATACGGTTATCTGGTCACCAGGTTGTTGCTGAGCGGAGGCGGCGTGTGATCCCGCTTCTGATGACGGAGTAGGGACGTTTGTATTGTTTGTAAAAAGTGTGACGTCAGCACCGCTGACGTCGCGGTCATTACTTTCTTGACGAATGACTCATGTTTGGGTTTCCGAAACAAAACTTCACGAGAACTTCACGAGAACTTCGTATATTGCACGAGAAGCATAACAACGTTACAGAGATATCCGTATAGTACAACGGCTCGGACATGAATCAGTCAGTGCTAGACAGCACGGCCGTATTTATGGGGCTTCGTACCCGTGAGCGTGTTGACACGTTTTAAACACGTGAGCGTGTTTACACGTTTTAAACACGTGAGCGTGTTTACACGTTTTTCAAACACGTGAGCGGGTTTACACGTTTTTCAAACACGTTTTAAAGTATTGTGTAAAGTATTGAAATTACAATAAAAGGAACTGTTTAACATCAATTTCTTATCACAGAGTAATTAGTTGATGATCAGTAGGTAAATAGTCATATTTGCGCCGACATATATAATTTAGGAACCAGAAGTACCGTAGAATTAAATAAAATTTCGCAACCTCAAAAAACCGTTCTGCTTACAGTAAACACAGTGGGTAGTCTAGCGCTCCGTTTACAACGGGATTTTTTAACGGAACTTGGCGCCAGTTTCTACCGAATCTGTGGATAAAATTTCGCAACCTCAAAAAACCGTTCTGCTTACAGTAAACACAGTGGGTAGTCTGGCGCTCCGTTTACAACGGGATTTTTTAACGGAGCTTGGCGCCAGATTCTACCGAATCTGTGGATTTCAGATGTTTCAGTCAAATAACTTAGATCCTAAGTTAGAAAATCAATGTAGACAAATTCTTGGATCTTTATTAATGTATGCTGTTTTATGTACTAGACCTGATTTATGTCCTAGTGTAGGATATTTAAGTCGTTTTCAAAATTGTGCAAATGAAGCACTGTTAAAAGCTCTAAAGAGAGTGCTCAGATATGTAAATGCTACACTTGACCTAAAGCTGACTTTCAATAGTAATGAAAGTACTGATTTGATTGGATATGTTGATTCTGACTGGGGAAGCGATATTAATGATAGAAAGTCAACATCAGGATATGTGTTTAAATTATTTAACACGTTCGCTGCATTACGAGATCTATCAGATCTCTTGCAGGACTTTTGTGTTGTGCGTTGAATATAATCGTGTTGTTTCACTCCTTGCGGGAGGATCTAACGTGTAAAGTTCTTTAAGTATGAGTACGACAAATATACATATTTGCTTCCTACTTAAAGCTGAATTCAAGGACATTAAAAAAGAAATTAGAGATGGATTAGGTCCCTAACGCACAGTACTGTAATTATATTCATTCCTTGCGTTAGGAGATATGTCGGTACTCGTGGAATCGTAGGCCTCGTAGACGCAAGAGAGCGAGGGTGGGCGGCGCGGGCGCTGCGTGACTCGTTTTAGTGTTGTCCTAGCATCGACGTGGGAGCTTTCGCGCACGTTTTGGAAATAACACTCGCGTATATACCTACGTGTTGATTATTTTTGATAAACAATGAGTTCTTTTAAAAGAAAAAAGTGTAAAAAATTCTATTTATTTTGGTGAGATTTCTAACAAAAAATCAAAGCCGGATTATACTGCTGCATCGTCCAGTAAAATAAAAATTTTGGAAAATGTTCAAATTTACAGGATTCCCCGAAGGAAGATGTACTGATCATATTTTCCAACGTGGCGACAAAAAAAGACGTTGTGTGGGTTGTTACGAAAAATTACGATGCACATTAAACAGCACTGACACTTCTAAAAAAACTAAACGAATTCTTACCATATGCGCGCAATGCAAGCAATCAATGTGCTTGCATGTTTTAATGAAAAACACTTTGCATAATTAATAAAACTATTTCAATCGACAACTGAAATATTATTTTATTCCCATCACTACTTACTACACATATTGAACTATCTTCGGTTGCGGTACGAGATACAATCGATATCAATTTTTTTTTTGGTATTTATAGTTTATTCAAATGTCATAACTGCGTGCGAACCTAGCAAAATATAAATCAATAGGCTATCTTTCATCCACAAAAACTTCAAAGTATATGTCATTGTTTTTTTGGAAGATATAAATTATTTTCAAAACTGTATCTTTAGGAGAATGATTAGGTCTCAAACGCACCAAAGGGTGGGTAAGTTTCGAGATCTTTTAGGTCTCCAAAGCACCAGCTGAAAGTTCTTTGATAATAATGGCGCAGTGAACGTGTTAATTGTCCTATTATGTGGTCATCTAGGAAGCAACCTACTGTTAGTTTGTCATCTTCTGAGGCAGAACTAAAAGCTCTGAGTTCTGCAGTTGTTGAGGCTTGTTGGCTTAAAAATATTTTAAAAGATTTTGAGATTTCTGTTTGTCCTATCACTATCTTTGTAGATAATCAGGCAGCCATAAATATTGGAAATAATCCTGAGAATAATAAAAGAGTAAAACATGTCGATATTAAGTTTAATTTTATTAAAGACAAAATTGACAGTAATATTGTAGTTCTGAAATTTATTAAAACAGATTGTCAATTAGCTGATTTCTTTACAAAGTCTTTACCTGTAAGTAAATTTAATAACTTTAGACATCTATTAGGTTTAATGTGAGTGAATGTTAAATGTATTTTAAATTAATAGTTATAAGTTAAGAATAACCATAGAATAAGATCTAAATAAGAGAGACCTTCTTTGTATTAGTATTAGCAGTCTACTATTACAGCCTGGCCACGGGACATTCGCCGATACGAATATTCGCGCGGTGCGAACGGTAGATTCATTCGCGAAACAATTGCTCTTGAGTTGTTAGGTCTCCTTCGGAGGCGCTCGGGCAGTTGTTAGCAAATCCCACCCCTCTTGGCTGAGCCTTTGCTCGCCCACCTGTCCTGGTGAAACTGGAAAGGCCTTCGGGCCACCAGTAAACTTTCAATCATAAAAAAAAAAAAAAAAAGACTGCTAGCAGTTCTCGGTCGTACGGACTGTACCTCTTCTGGGATGACGTTAGTTTCCTGGAGAAAAAAGCTAATGGTGCCCAACCTTTTGTCGTTCGTTGCTGGAGCACAGCTCCGATAGCCTTATCTGAGGCATCAGTCTGGATGGCTAGTTCAGCGTTCACGTTCGGGTGTACTAAAAGAGCGGATTGACATAAGCAATGTTTACAGTTCTCGAAAGCTTGCTGTAGCGCTGGGGTCGCTTCAATCGGCTGTTTCCCTCTGCACTTTTCTCCACATAGCAGCGCGTTAAGTGGTGCCTGAATTTCTGCGGGTTTTGGTAGAAATTTTCTGTAAAAATTGATCATACCTAAAAAGCGTCGAAGCTCTTTAATCGTTGCAGGGAAGGGGAAATCTAAAATGGCTTGCACCTTCGATTCGAGCGGGCGTATTCCGGCAGAAGATACGTGGAATCCCAAAAATGTGACTTCTGGTTTGCCGAAGTGGCATTTAGCAACGTTGATTAGAACACCGTACTCTTGAAGACGCTGGAATAGTTTTTTTAAATGTTGGCGATGCTCTTCTTCGGATGACGAATATACCAAAATGTCATCTAAGAAGACAAAGGCGAAGTCTAAGCCTCTGAGTACCTCATCCATGAAACGTTGGAATGTCTGCGCGGCATTCCGAAGTCCGAACGTCATGAACGGAAATTCGAACATGCCGAATGGTGTTGTTATTGCCGTCTTCTTGATGTCGTTAGGATGAACTGGTATCTGATTATAAGCCTTTATTAAGTCCACAGTACTGAATATCGTCTTACCTGCCAGCTGGTATGTGAAGTCCTGAATATTTCTAACAGGGTATTTGTCTGGTATAGTGCGAGCGTTGAGTGCCCTGTAGTCGCCGCACGGTCGCCAGCCGTCGTCCTTCTTACGTGCGAGGTGAAGAGGAGAGGACCACGAACTTTCGGATCTTCGAGCGGTGCCGTTCTGTAGCATTTCTTCGAATTCCTTTTTAGCAATTTGGAGTCTCTCTGGGTCAAGACGTCGCGGGCGGCTGGTTACTGGCGGACCCGGGGTTATTCTTATATGATGCACCGTGGTATGCTTGGGATCAACGTGTTTACCAGCTGGACGAGTAATATCTGGATACTGGCGTAATAGGTCGTGGTATTTCGTACCTTCATGGCTCAGTACTGTGCGAACGGATTGTAGTTCGTCGATCCGTCCCCGGTGTGGTGCTGTGACAAAAAGTGATGTGAGTCCGTCGAGTAGCCTTTTGTTTCTGCAATCGACGAGCAGGTTGTAAAAGCTGAGAAAGTCTACGCCAATAATCGGCTTTGATACATCAGCTATGACGAAACGCCATCGGAAGTCTCTTCGAAGGCCTAGGTCCAAGTGTAAGTTAACGTGCCCGTATAATTCGTATTTTGTTTTGGCTTGTACAGGAATTCGTATTGCTGTACGTGGGTAAACGCATAAGTCCGACCCTGTATCGACCAGGTACTGCACCTTACTTTTTCGCTCTACGACGAAGATTCGGCCTGATGGCGCGGGACAACCGGTTGAGGCCACTAGCGGTTTCCCTTGGAGTTTTCCGAGGCGTAGCTGCACGGCTGTCTACACTTCTTTGCCTTATCTCCAAACTCAAAGTGGTACCAGCAGTGTGGATGGTCGTCTGGTCGTTGCCGTGTTTGAGTTCTGGACCTGGAGCGTATGTGGCGCGAGTTTGACCTGGAACGGGTGTCGCGTCTTCCATGCTGTCTGCCACGGCGGCTCTGTATATTTACAAGTGCTTCTACTTGCCTCGACAGCGCTTCTATGCGTAGCTCTAATGTAGAACTGGGTGTACTTGTCGAAGTAGTCCTTGATCCGGCACTGGCTATTACTGGTGTTGACGGCTGCACTATGTCCACGATGCGGTCGGCAAGCTCGGCTGCGCCTTCGAGGTCCAGCTTTGGTTGTGATGCTACAACAGTCTGTATGTTTACAGGTAACCGACTGGTCCACACCGTCCGTAGAAAGTCGCTCGGAATGTCCGGTCCGGCCAAGTACTGTAGATGTTGTAGGAATTGGCTCGGCTTTCTATCTCCCAGCTCCTCGTGTTGCAGCAACTGTAGCGTTTTTTTTTCTCTGGACACGGTTATCCGACGGATTAGCTGCTCTTTAAACGTTTTGTATTTATCCATAAGCGGTGGTGCAGTTAGGATGTCTTTCATCACCCTAGCGTACTCCTGGTTGAGCTGTGATGACACCGTGTGGTACATGGTGCTGTCGCTATTTATGCCAGCGAGGGCAAATTGGCCTTCGACTTGCGCAAACCACACCTCCGGTTCTTCAGGCCAGAAGGGCGGCACTCGTACAGACACTCGGCTCACCTCTGAGTACGGCCCTGTGTTTTCTCCGCTACCGCCGGTATCTTCACTTGTTGACGCGCTGCTCTTATCTTTTTTGGAAGCCATGATGCACCCGTGATCACGTCGGGGTCACCAATTGTAGCGGGTTATATTCAGGTATAAACCCACTAACTGTCGATACGTCCAGGAATCGAACCCGAACGGCGTCCGACCACAAGCAAACGATGTCGGTAAATTAAACGAAACAATACGAGAAATAGATATATATTACGACAACACGATACACTACAGATTATTAACAAATTAACGAGACACAAAACAAACGATTAACAAATATATGAATTTACAATAATGAGAGAGAAACGCGCGATCAGTACGAGGCTTTGTGGCGGACTGCTGGTGCAGCAGCCCGGCGTCACCTGCGATAACGCGACCGCGCGTTGGCTCCTGATTGGCGCGCGCACGCATCACCTGATTTTTGCGCGCAGGTCCGCACTCAGGTAGCCGTGGCAGGATGATGCCACAATAGTTTCGAAAATTTTCGAAAAACAAGAAGTTAAAGAAATGGGTCTGTGGGAATTGATACAGTTGGGATCCTTGTAAAGTTTTAAAATCGGTACTACATGTTGAGTTTTCCAAATCGGAGGAATACAGTTGTTTTGCCAAAGATCATTAACTATTTGACATAAAATTTCCTTGGCGTACTGGGGAAGATTTTTGATTACTTTATAAGGGATGAAATCAGGACCAGGGGAGGTTTCCTTTTTATTTTCTAACGCAGTCGCAAATTCGCCCATAGAGAATGGGTCTCCCATCCATTGAGCCTCCGGTTTTCCGTGGCTGTTAAAAAAATCTTGTAACTTAGATTCGGAAATTTCATTCTCAGAACCAGTTATCGAGTCCAAAAACAAAGATGCATTAGCGGGATTTTGAAAGAAACTTGAAGACGAAGAAATATTATTGAGTTTAGCGTGTTTAAATCTACGAATGTGATCCCAAATAATTTTACTCGAAGTCATTCGATTGAATGATGAACAAAGATTCATCCAGCTTGAACGTTTTATTTCATATAAACGTTTTCTTCAAAGCGTCCAGCTTTTTGAAAATAATATAGTTTTCCATATTTGGATAATGCTTGTACGATAATAAAGCAACTTTGGCTTGTAAAACTACGCGGTCACAATCAGCATTCCACCAAGGAACAGCTTTGGAACAATTCCGTTTTTTGTGCGAGTAACACTTTTTGTCAAAAGTCATTAATATGTCATGTAAAATACTCAAAAACATATTATAATTTTCAAGAGGGTTATCAGCGAAGCTAAAACTTGAAAACTCACTTTCACATAACTTATTAAACTTTGACCAGTCAATCTTATTAAAATTTATGTTAGCTAAAGAGGTATTATCTAGTGTATCAACTTGATTTATTGAAGAGGTGGTCGGGCCAAAGGAAGGAAGGAAAGGAAGAAAAGCATCGTTAAAGACTTCAATAAGTAGTGGGAAATGATTACTACTGAGCAAATCATCAAGGACAGAAACTGTGCAACTAGAGCTAAGAGCAGGGGAAGCGAATACTAGATCCAATACATTTCCTTGTTGACCAAATGGAGCAAAGGTTGTGATTGTGTCATCATTTAAACAAACTAACTCAGAACTTTCCACATAATCATGAAGGGCTTTACCTCTTCTATCATTGACTCTTGAACTCCAGGAAGCATGATGTGCATTGAAGTCACCAATTATTAAATAATTATTTGAAACAAATTTAGAACATGAATCTTTCAATAAATTAATAGTGAACTTACCATTTGGTGGTGGAGGAATGTAAACACATAGAATGTCAAAAGAAAAATTATTAATGTGAACTGTAATTAAGATATTTTGAAAATGATATTGAGAAATTGTGTCTATTATTTTAAATTTATACTTAGAGCGTAATGCAATAGCAACCCCACCATGTGGGTGGTTGGAATCTCTTCTTATAACATTAAATCCAGGTAATTTGATGATTTTATGTGAAGTTAACCAGGTTTCATTGAATAAAATCATATCAACACACTTGTCAAGTTTACTGAGGAAATCTTTAAGTTGATCTAATTTAGGAAATAAACTTCTAGAGTTCCAATGAATGATATTAAACTGACCAACAGAATTATGCATATAAGATTGAGTAGAACTAACCATAATTTATGATGTAAAATTTGTTACTAGCATTTCTGTAATTAATTGAGTAGATATAGGTCCAGAAGGGGATTTAGAATCCTTTTTTTTTAACAATTCTATTAAAGTTTTTGTAATGGTTCTGAGGACAATTTCTGAATTGATAATGTCTGAAATTAAAGCCCTACCTTGAGGGGTCTTTGCAGATATAGGTATGCCAGAAGAGGTCACGGGGTTCTTAATAACAGGATTCTTTAAAGTCCCGCGGTTGAACCAATTTCTTCTTCAACGTCTTGAAAATCGGATTGACGCCGTGACTGACGACGAGTACGTGTCGTAATTACGTAGATTCACTCCGAAATACTAGTTAAAGGGCCCGCGCTTGGGCTGCCAGTTTAATGTTAGGTGCCCGACTGGCATGAGACTCTCTGGTTGTCAGTTCCGGTATCGACCGGGGACGCGTGTATTCCGCTTCAAAGTCTGGCGCGCACTAATTGGGGGTACGAATGATGCAACAGATGCGCGGGCGCGGGTAGCGCGGGGTGGGTCGTCCCGGCACGGACCTGAGTCACATTCCCTTTGGCTGCTGTTGCCCCGCGAAACGGAACGCTGCGTTACAATGTAATAATAATCAACATCAACTTTTACAAATTTAAACCGAATTAAATTTTGTTTCAAATGTGAAGGGTAGATGACGCTGTTCTTAATTATTTCAGAATTTAAAATTAAAATCTGAAAGCCTTGAAACATCAATCCACATAAATGTAATTTAAAAACTACAGTAAGAGGCTTAAATAAAAAGCTGAACTTAACTCAGCCTTAACTAGAATTTTCTTCGGAATTCAATAGTAAAGTTCAAGTTATTTTGATGAAATCAAAACCGAAATATTCATAGCATCTTAAACAATCACCTACGAATAAATATTAGTTATTATATTATTTATTATTCGTAGACAATCACAACGGTTTTATAGTTTTGGGAAGGGATTTTTTGTAACGCCATCTCGTAAAGTATTTCGGTATTACATTACAAAACAAAATTGTTTCTCCAACAGTAACAACAGTACTTGCTTCGGCAGTACTTAAACTAAAATACTAACAGTAACAACATTAACGTTATTTAATGTATAAACCGTTCAATAAGAACTGCAAACTATCCCCTTGAAGCTACAGTTTATGTAGGAATAATGACTTTTTGGCGGGAACGTGAGGTGTGAAGTTGTGTGATTTGTTTTAATTTGTCTATTTAGTGTTTCTTCGGGTTTAAATGTGTAATAATAGTGGTTTATTAACTGTTTAATATCTGTGAAAGTGCACAAATGTGGGAAAATTAAACAAAGTCGCTGTACGTAGCTTCTCGGTTTCCTCCAAAAAGTCCACTGAGATCTTAGTAAATGACCACCACCATTTTACTAAGATTATATTTCATTCCATATCATCTCATCTCATTTCATTTCATCCCATTTGATTAATGTCTCAAATTAATCATCTTCATTTCATTTCACTCCATAATATCACATTTCATTTCACTCCATAATATCATTTTTCATAAAAATATGAATATAAATTAAAATAAGACATAACCTAAAGGTCTCAGTTACCAGGTCATAAAATCCATTACAAATAGGAATAATTCCAGCGCACCCTGGCGGCCGTAGATTACCATTCTCGAATATTTATAGTCTGTGGCATGTCACTTTTTACATCGAAAAAAGTCAGGATCGAAATTTTTGAGCGAGCCATAGTTTGTGGTGATAAAATTAATAATTTCAAGTAGATTAATTGTTGTAATTGATATAACTAGTTAATATCAGTAAAATAAAGTTGTGAGTGATTGATATAATATACAATTTAGGAACCAGAAGTACCGTAGAATTAAATAAAATTTCGCAACCTCAAAAAACTGTTCTGCTCACAGTAAACACAGTCGGTAGTCTGGCGCTCCGTTTACAACGGGATTTTTTAACGGAACTTGGCGCCAGATTCTACCGAATCTGTGGATAATTGCAACATAATTATTTAGACTAACTAATATATAATTAAACAAGATAGATGTGGTTATTATAAATGAAGACTTATGAAGGTGTGGGTCGTCGGTCGGTTCGAAAAAGCAAACTAACTTAGAATGAAACTATGAAATAATAACGAAAAAGAAAATTAATGTTTTGGGGGTAGATAGAAATAAATTCTTGGTGTGATTATGGAACTACGAATTCCTGCCGTACTCGCCTCTCATTGGCTCGTACAATCACACGACTTTAATGTAACTGATAAATTTGTGGAAAGTTAATCTATTGAATTTATAATAATTTGACTATTTACACTACTTATTTACACTACTTATTAAAGAACAAAAACTGAATCGGCTATAAGACTTACCTGGTTCCCGATATCGGGGTCCCTAATCTAACCAAGTACTTAGCAACCGGGTTTAGCTACAGTCCCGCCTAGCCCCGAGGGGTAGGACAGGACTGGGAGTAGACACGGGAGGCCAGACCCTATTGGCGCTAACGTCCGCCGATTTTATTATTAAATAAAATGGTGACGCAGCTATACAGGCTGGACGACACCCACCCGTATTTAACTAATGTTAGGAAGAAGCGTCAATCCACTTACCTGTTCCCGGGTCCTGTGTATTGTTGTCCGGAACGTCTCCGCGCCGTAACAACTACACTAGATAGCACACTCTCACGGTTTGGGTTCGACAAATTGTACAGCACAACCAATTTGGATCCTCTGCGCACTGGTGTCCCGGGCAATCAGCGCTAGACAGCACGGCCGTATTATAGGGCTTGGTACACGTCAGCGTGTTTACAAGTTTTGACAGGACTGTTTTTACATCAGTTTCTCATCTTAACAAACACAGAGTAATTAGTTGATGACCAGATTATCCGATTATCACATTGAATCATTATTATTTTTATAATAGGTAGGTAAATAGTCATATTTGCGCCGACATATACTAGTTGAAAAAAACCACTTACCACTTTCCCATTCTACCATTTTAAGAATTCTTCTGGCTCGTAATCCTTTATAGCGATATTCCATAGTTAATTTATAATTATCACCAAAATAATGTTAGTAAGCAATAGAATACCGTCGCGTCACACGACGTCAAATAACGCAATGATTCAATAATGTGCATGGTCTGATCGCCCGCTCATTGCAACTTGTAATAACCTGTCGAAATTCGAGCGAAAAAGACAATAATAACCGATTCTCTATTAATTGAAAGAGAAAAAAAAAGTATCACGTTAATACTTGAGTTTAAATTCATAAAGAATATTGGTCACGCGCGGATTTAGTAATGGGATGCTAATGAATTATTGGGATGGCGCCACCTTTGGAGTTTGTCAGTTACTAATTACCGCGAGCGTAATTTAATCCAAAGCGTGGTGTTAGCTCCCGATCGATAACGCTTCACCGCTAGCTGCCTAGATGGCGGCACATGTACCGTAGTGCATGTAGTGCTTGTGCTTACGAAAAGCTACGTGAGCTTCGCCCCCCTCCCGCCGCCCGCGTGCTTCCATCGCCGAAGCCCGCACCACAGTCACTGGCAAGGTCTACAGGTGAGTGCAAGTTCTTTTAATTTATTGCCATTTTATTGCTGCTTCCGTGTAATCATTCGCCCGCCCGCTCGCTTATGTGTATTTAATTTATATCTTTAGTTTGATTACTAGCTTTTGTTTACCGCTATATAGTTTTACCGCTCCGCTAATTATAAGTGACAAACATTTGTCACATACCGCTTAGGACGGCTATTTACACGCCTTTCTACAACCCCGCTATATATGCTCCCGCCGCAGGAGGGCTATTTACACGCCCCCTTGCTACCCCATAGTTTGGTCCTGCGAGCCTGGATTAGATCCAGCTTAAATTTTAATTAAAATTAGAATTAATTTATGATTACCCCCATTCGCCATTTTGTTACAGTATTGTATTGTATGTAAAAGTTAATTACATTCATCGCTATTAATAATAACTCGTAACCGCATATTTAATTACATTTATTAACGTAGTTCATTTAGTGTTATTTTTTAGTCAGTTATTTCATAACTTCATTATGGAAAATAGACAACTAAAGAAACTTATCGCGAAGAATAATTTAGTATTTGCACAAATTAATGATTTATATAATAAATCAAAAAATATTTCGGAGTTTGATTCGGAATTAATTGAAACTTTTCTTGCCGAATCAGAATCGATTGATGACATGCGTGTTAGATTTGAAAGCAATTTGGATGATATCAATGATTTAAATTTAAAGCAAAACCCCGAAGTTGAGCCTGAATACGCAGCTTTATCGTCTTTTGACACGTTATATAATTACGTAAGACGCGCTCGTAACAAAATTAAAGTTGGTAATTCGTCAAATGTAATGAGAACTACCGCCGCCATAAATGTAACATTGCCAACAATTTCACTTCCTTCCTTTGACGGACGCTCTCTTGAAGGATGGGAAACATTTTACCAGGCTTTTAAAGCTAACATTCACGATAACCCGCAACTGTCTGATGCGCAACGTGTGCAGTATTTAATGGGCAAATTAACACATAGTGCATTAAAGTTAACCGCTGGTATAATACCCACAGGTGAAACTTATAATATTATTTGGTCGAATCTAATTAGTAAATATCAGGATAAACGAGCTTTAGGATGTCATTATCTGAATAATATATTAGATTTAAAAAATTGTTCACCTACCGCAAATAGTTTAAATATGTTCATTGAAAAAATTTCATCTTCGATTGCCGCTTTAAAACAATTAAATTTACTTGATTTGACTGATTTTATTTTATTACAATGCTCACTGAGAAGGTTGGATCCTCAAACTTTACATTCGTTTGAAGCATCGGTTCGTGGTATTGAAATACCCACAACTGAAATGTTTATTAAATTCATACAGGATCAGATAAAAATATTAGAACGCTCTGCACCGAAGTGTAACATAGAGAAATCTAAAAATCACAAATCGTTTATTTCTAGTAGTTATAATGACCCAGTCCGCACTGAAAGGGTTAACAAACCGGTTTCGTTATCTACGTGCGATCTTTGCTCGAGTTCGCACCACACGCAGTTATATCGTTGTAATGAATTTAAAAATATGATTTCACCGCAAGCACGTTATGATTTTATTAAATCGCACAAGGGTTGCATTAATTGTTTAAGCTTATCGCATACATTAAAAGCATGTCAATCAAAGTTAACATGCAATAATTGTAAGAAATATCATCATACTTTGTTGTGTTTTGGTAATAAACGGGCGAATCGAAAAAGTAAAAGCGTACCCAGTCCATCGGATGACTACGCTGATATGGACAGGCAGGTCAGTCGGTCGCAGGTACATGGAATTCCGAGTGATGCCGCGCGGCCCGATTACGGTCGGTCCCAGGTTCAATCTCAACCTGTTGTTCAGAGTTACGATCATCATGATGCCGCTTCGAATACTTGTTTACACTCTAACAGAACGATACAACAACAAAATAATACGACCGCTACCACGTTGACTCACAGTTCGGAAATAAAATCGAATAGTAATATTTTATTATCAACCGCTCAAATATACGCTCACTCGAATAAAGGGGAACGTAAAATAGTTAGATCTTTAATAGATAATGGTTCCCAAAATAATTTAATAACTGTCAATTGTTGTAAATTACTTAAATTACCGATTATACCTTTAAATAATTCTTATATTAGAGGTATTGGATTAACCGCTCGCCCGATTCACGGATATGTTTATTTAAATATTGAATCTAGATTTTCTCCTAATAAATATTATATTCACGCTTTAGTAGTAGACTGTATTACAGATAAATTACCCGCTTATTTTATAAATTCCTCAAATATGAATCATATACGTAATTTACCGCTTGCCGATTCAAATTGGAACGTTCCAGGTGTGATTGATATGGTGTTAGGTGCTCAGTTATTTCCATATATATACTTAGGTAATCGTATAGATACCGGCTCACTAGCGCCACCTGCCGTAGAAACAACCTTCGGTTATGTTCTTATGGGTGACGTACCTGAAGTGAGTTACACCGGCATTATGAAACCGCAACATGATAATTTTTCTGTTATAAATGATAATAATACCTCTTTGTGACTATCTAGTACAGTTTATATTGATAATCCACCCGCTTTCGAAAATACTAAAATTCATTCTGCATTCACTTTAAATAAAACTTTTTCATCTATAACGCATAAAGACCTTGAGTCATTTTTACATAAATTTTGGGAATTAGAGGAGATTCCTCATGAGCGTCATCTTAGCCCTGAGGAAGCCGAGTGTGAAAACAAATATATTTCTACAATTACCCGCGATAAGGATGGCCGATATACGGTTGAGTTACCAATTAGTAGAAATCCCGCTGACCTTGGCAAGTCTTATACTGTTGCTCACCGCCGTTTTCTTTCGCTCGAACGTAAGTTTGTTCAATTACCCTCACTCCGCGATGATTACGATATCGTTATACAGGATTACATTAGTAAAGGTTATTTAACTGAAATTAACGACACCGCTAAGAAAACCGATAACGGTTATTATATACCGCACCATGCAGTTATCCGCCCAAGCAAGACTACCACTAAACTACGTGTAGTTCTTGATGCTAGTGCTAAAACATCTAGTGGACTGTCACTTAATGACGTCTTGCATACTGGTCCAAATGTACAGGCAGACTTATTTTTGCTTTTACTACGCTTTCGTTTGTTCCCTGTGGCACTGTGCGCTGATGTGGAACAAATGTACTTACGCATTAGGGTGACCACAGACCACCATAAATATTTAAAAATATTGTACCGCTTTAAAAATGATAAACTTCGCATTTTCGCTTTTAACTGTCTGCACTTTGGTTTAAAGTCATCACCTTATTTAGCAATGCGTACTATACGTCAATTAGCATCAGAAGAATGTTATCGTTATCCAGAAGCCGCTAGTGTAGCTGAGTCTCAATTATATATGGATGATCTCGTCACATCCCTACACGAAGATATTTCAGCTATCAAACTATCGAAACAACTAATTTCACTCTTTAAATCAGGAGGTTTTAATTTAACAAAATGGGCAAGTAACTCCACTGCCTTTCTTAATAGCCTTCCAGAAACGCACCGCTCTTCTGTAAGCTTCTCTGATGATGCTAATAATACCATGAAAGTTTTAGGCCTTGCATGGCTTCCCGCTAATGACTCATTTTTTATGACGAGCTCAAACACTAATGAAAAGTGCACTAAAAGAACAATATTATCTTTAGTCGCACGCTTGTTCGACGTGCTTGGTTTAGTTGCTCCAGTTATACTGTTCGCTAAATTGCTGATTAAGGAACTCTGGAATTCTAAAATAGACTGGGATGATACACCTCCAGATACAATTATTTACCGCTACTCTTCACTAGTGAAAGAGCTTCCATTGCTTTCAACTATCGCAATACCGCGCCATATTGGAGTTTTTAAAGACTGTGAAGTAAATATTGTTGCATTTTGTGATGCAAGCTTGAACGCTTACGGTTGCGTTGTTTATTTACACATTACAGATCCCACAGGAGATATTACTTTAAGATTATTGTGCTCAAAATCAAAGGTTTCTCCGGTTAAGATAACTACATTAGCTCGCCTTGAGCTTTGTGCCGCTCTTGTTTTGTCAAAATTAGTTAAACTTATTTATAACGCTTATAATTCTTTACATCCTATCACCGCTATATACGCTTTCTCAGATTCTACAATTGCTCTTTCTTGGATTAAATCTTCCCCGCATAGATGGTCAATATTTGTAGGAAACCGCATCGCTCAAATTCAGGAGAATTTATCACCTGACCGCTTTTTTCATATTAATGGTAAGGAAAATCCTAGCGATTGTGTGTCACGAGGTCTTTTACCGTCACAAATTATTAATAACTCGCTTTGGTGGCAGGGTCCTTCTTGGGCCTGCTATCCTATTTCACAATGGCCTATTGAACCTTTTGTACCTTGTAAATCTGGAAGTGACATACCTGAAATGAAAAAATCTGTAACACTTACCGCTTTGACTGTTGTCGAAGATTCCCCAATATATCAACTTGGGTTGAGAATTTCGTCATGGTCAAAACTTCTTCGCTGTGTTGTTTATGTACTTCGATTTATAAGAAAATTACCGCGAAACAAGTTTGTAACCGCATTCGATTTAAATACTGCTGAGAAAGCTATTATTCGAGCTCTTCAAGCTAAATATTTTGGTCATGATATTGCCAGCATTAGAAAATTAGATTTACCTTCGAAAAATATTCGTAAACTTAGTCCATTTATTGACGAAGATGGAATTTTGCGTATTCAGGGTAGACTTTCGAACTCTGATTTACCGTTTGAAACGCAACACCCCGCTTTATTGCCAAAACACGATCACATAATAAATATTATTGTTGATTATTTTCATAATACAAACTTGCACACTGGTCCGGACCTTTTGATGTCCATTATTCGTCAACGCTTTTGGATATTGTCCGCTAGAAACGTTATAAGAAAAAGAGTGCATATGTGTAAATCATGTTTTCGAGTATCACCTTCACACCCAACTCCCATGATGGCTGACCTTCCGTCAAGCCGTGTAATGGAGGCCAAAGCTTTCTGTCACACGGGAGTAGATTACGCGGGCCCATTTAAGATAACGCTTGTACGCAAACGTGGTCATCATTCACAAAAGGCTTACATTTGCCTGTTCGTATGCTTAACGACAAAGGCTATACATATTGAGTTAGCCTCGGATTTGTCAACGGACTCATTTCTTGCCGCTTTCAAACGTTTTATATCTCGTCGAGGTCCAGTTTCTTTCATGTATTCAGATAATGGCACTAATTTTGTTGGCGCAAAGGCTCAGTTAGATGAAATGTATAAACTTCTAGTTTCAAATAATTTTATATCCGCATGGAATGATGAATTAACTAAATACCGAATCATTTGGAAGATGATCCCGCCTCGGGCTCCACATTTTGGAGGTTTATGGGAATCAAACATTAAATCCGTTAAAACCCATTTAAATAGAGTAATAGGCGCACAAATTCTCACTTACGAAGAGATGTTAACTGTGTTGAATCAAATAGAATGTCTTATGAATTCCAGACCTTTATGTCTTTTATCCGCAGATCCCAACCCCGAAATTCTCACACCCGCACATTTTTTGTTGTCCACTCCTTTGCAGTATTTACCCGCGTCTGAATTGTCCGCAAATCAGATGAGTCTAACTAATCGCAAAGCGTTGTTAGATGGTTTGGTTAATTCCTATTGGAGGAAATGGAGATTAGAGTACCTGCATACGTTGCAAGTCAGACAGAAGTGGTGTACATCAGATAACCCCGTGAAGGTTGGGACAGTAGTTCTTATTCATCAAGATGACATTCCACCGCTCCGCTGGCCACTTGGCGTTATACAAGAGGTGTATCCAGGTGTCGATAACATTATACGCGTTGCTTTGGTAAAAACGAAATCTGGATTTCTTAAACGTCCAGTTGTAAAATTATATCCGCTACCGCTAGAATAAATTAGAGTACCGCATGTCATCAACCGCTTCAACTCTACTCGTAAACATTCATGATGGCTTATTATTGATTAAAATTTGTTTCTTTTCAAATAACTTCCCGCTATTTAAGCTTTATGCTTCCTATCTTAGTATCTTTATATATTTGTTGAAAGTCCTGCGAACTTTCAAGGCGGGCAGGATGGTCACGCGCGGATTTAGTAATGGGATGCTAATGAATTATTGGGATGGCGCCACCTTTGGAGTTTGTCAGTTACTAATTACCGCGAGCGTAATTTAATCCAAAGCGTGGTGTTAGCTCCCGATCGATAACGCTTCACCGCTAGCTGCCTAGATGGCGGCACATGTACCGTAGTGCATGTAGTGCTTGTGCTTACGAAAAGCTACGTGAGCTTCGCCCCCCTCCCGCCGCCCGCGTGCTTCCATCGCCGAAGCCCGCACCACAGTCACTGGCAAGGTCTACAGGTGAGTGCAAGTTCTTTTAATTTATTGCCATTTTATTGCTGCTTCCGTGTAATCATTCGCCCGCCCGCTCGCTTATGTGTATTTAATTTATATCTTTAGTTTGATTACTAGCTTTTGTTTACCGCTATATAGTTTTACCGCTCCGCTAATTATAAGTGACAAACATTTGTCACATACCGCTTAGGACGGCTATTTACACGCCTTTCTACAACCCCGCTATATATGCTCCCGCCGCAGGAGGGCTATTTACACGCCCCCTTGCTACCCCAAATATTGTAATATGTGTTTACGTGAAATAGTATCGAAAATTATGTCAATAATAAAGCAGTATAATATACGTTTACCGTTCAAAACTTACCGAACTAATTTAGGTAAAGCGTGTTATTGAAAAGAGTTATCAATTTATTTACGTGAATAAAAGGGTATACCTAACGCCTTACCGATTTATCGAGACATATGTTCGTTCCGTAGTGAACGACTACGATGTTTTTATGGGTTAAAGTTGTTACATGACTTCCGGAGGATAAAAATAAAAACTGTTACAACTGGACGAGTTTTTCGAAAAAAAAATTTTTAAAAAATCAGTAGGTGTATATCGACCTACAGATGTCGAAAATACAAAACCATTAAAAAGGTGGTAATAGCATATTACCATTTTATTCTCCGGGGGCGTCGATATGACAGTAATAGGTACGGACTTAGTACTTGGGGAAAAGTTTGTCGGTCGCGTATCATTTGGATTTGTTCTGTGATAGCTTCGAATGATTACACAAACGTATATGATTTTTTTAATCCTTCCGAAGGTAGTCGAGCGTGTGAGTCCCCACGGGTAGGTACTACCACTTCGCTTATTTCTGCCGTGAAACAGTAATGCGTTTCGGTTTGAAGGGTGGGGCAGCCGTTGTAACTATACCTGAGACCTTAGAACTCATATCTCAAAGTGAGTGGAGGTATTAACGTTGTTCATGTCTATGGGCTCCAGTAACCACTTAACACCAGGTGGGCTGTGAGCTCGTCCACCCATCTAAGCAATAAAAGATAATCATAATGGTGATGATCGCTGTTGCTCGTAGACATAATTAATACCATGGGCAAATCATGGCCTATTGTTGGTTCTCATTCCAGAGCCGGAGGATAAGTTTATGAGCAATTACTTTTTGGGAGTCCTAACGACGAAAGGAAGATCTTCCACCGAGCGGGTGATATTTGCTCGGTAGACCGACGGTCCGAATGTTGTTGTTCGGAACTTATATATATGCGCTTTAGTCTTAGCTTTAGTAGGTGAGTCGAAACTGAGCTTGAATGCTGCGTGATTGTCGCCAGTGCTGCTCGAAGTCTGCGGTGAGTCGAGACTAAGCTTGAATGCTGCGCGATGAGGTAGTGTAGGTGCGTGCCGTAGGGCCAGGAAGCGCGGTGAGTCGGCTGCGATGGTCCTGTTGAGGCTGCGATGCTGGCTTGCTGTGGGACGACTGTCGATGACTTGCTTTTATCTGCGAGAATGCGGGGGTTGTGGTAGCCGAAGTTCTTGATGCGCTGATAATGAATCAGAAGGTTGCGATTGTTCCGTCGCAGGTCACCAGTTTGAAAAGCTTAACAACGGAGGGAAGATCTTCCACCGAGCGGGTGATATTGACTCGGTAGACCGAC
The DNA here is from genome assembly GCF_030269925.1 of Bombyx mori. Lineage (NCBI taxonomy): Eukaryota > Metazoa > Arthropoda > Insecta > Lepidoptera > Bombycidae > Bombyx > Bombyx mori. The sequence goes on from NC_085135.1 coordinate 6,696,583, forward strand.
GGTCCGAATGTTGTTGTTCGGAACTTATATATATGCGCTTTATCTTGAAAATGTCGTAAGCGAGATTCAGGCATCTGTCAATTATCTTGCGTTGTATGATGGCTACCCGCCACAACTTCAAGTGGTCCGATGGCAAAAAAAGATGAAGGTACCATTTTAATCCTTCAGAGCACTCTCTCACCTCGTGGAATTATGTTACAAAACACAGGGATAATACTACTTAAATAATGGAAAAGTTTATAAAATAATAAGTAAGTATTTATGAATATATGAATTAATATATTAGGGGTTGTATATTTGTATGCCAACGGGTATTTCGGAGGAATTTTGGAGATTATTTATGTTGGTAACTCTAACATCAAAGTAAACGTCGATTATTCATCAAGAGTTTTTCTTAAATGCTGGTTTATTTAACTATCTTGAGACTTCCTCCTGTGAAGTGATAGCTTTCGGTTTGTCACTTCAGTCTTTTTTGTAATGACGAGTGAGGTTAAGTGTTTGCTAGTTGCTTATAGGCTCCTTAAACACAACTCACTGAGTGTCTTTCTTCACGGATCTTCTCAGTGGGTCGCAATTCCGATCCGGTAGTAGATTCTGCGAAGCACTGCTCTTGCTAGGGGCTAGTGTTAGCAATTCTCTCAGATTGAGCCCGCGAGCTCGCCTACCGGTCCGCGCGAAATTGGAATAGCCTCTTAGGCTACTACTAATAGTTATTAGGAAGGAAAAAAATGCTTATAGACATGACAACGTTAATGCTAGGTCGATCTATTTGTATATTGTTATAGCCATTATTAATGGCTGTCTCAACTGAAAACATAACTCTCACGACGGAACTAGGCAGGATAGCGGTACTCGTACCGACTTACGTTAAATACTCCTTACCACCAGTAATTAGATATTAGGTATCGTGGCCTAACGGATAAGACGTCCGGTGCATTGTGTTGAAGCGATGCACCGGTGTTCGAATCCCGCAGGCGGGTACCAATTTTTCTAATGAAATACATACTCAACAAATGTTCACGATTGACTTCCACGGTGAAGGAATAACATCGTGTAATAAAAATGAAACCCGCAAAATTATAATTTGCGTAATTACTGGTGGTAGGACCTCTTGTGAGTCCGCACGGGTACCACCGCCCCGCCTATTTCTGCCGTGAAGCAGTAATGCGTTTCGGTTTGAAGGATGGGGCAGCCGTTGTGACTATACTGAGACCTTAGAACTATATGGCTCTATATCTCAAGGTGTGTGGCGCATTTACGTTGTAGATGTCTATGGGCTCCAGTAACCACTTAACATCAGGTGGGCTGTGAGCTCGTCCACACATCTAAGCAATAAAAAAAAAAGGTACATTTAATTTTGGGCATAGATAATACACATAAATAAGTTATAGATAAGCAACTCAAGCACTCAAAAAAAATGTTCACGGGCGTCGACCACTAGATTGTTAAAGTCTTTGTTTGCCTAGTTAGCTATGAATCTATTTAATGTAATATAAAATAAAACCACTCGTGCTGCGTTTGTTCGACAGACTCCATAGAGTATATTTATTTCTTTTAACCATAGACACTATTTTATGTTTCTAACATATTCCCCCACAAGAGATGAGGTGACAATATTCATTTTAAACAAAGTATACAAGTACAATAGAGTTTAACTTTAATGTATTTTATTAACTGCATGATATCTGCTTCTAGAGTGGACTGTAAATTTTATCGTAATACCTATTGCATGTTGTATTAAACTTTAAGAAATTGTACATAATAAAAACAAATATGTTCGAACATTATTGAGTGTAAGACTCTTAAATAGAAATGACACTTCCAAATAAACATTAATAAAGATTTATGTATATATGAAAATTTTAAATAATAATTGTTACAATAGTTTGTAATAATGTAGTAACATAGATCAATCTAATCTACAATATGTTTATATTAGAATTCATACATAGAAACTTAAACTAACTAAATTTCCCACCTTATATCAATCGCAGATATACTAGAAGTTCTTTAATTAAACAATAGCAAAATTGTAGGATACCTGGGTAACTAGGATCTTATTAATTTTATTTAACTTAACTCTATTTACATAATTTACGAATACCTGGCTAATTAAGAACATACTAGAACTATTTTAGGTATATTACAAGATTTTAATTTATTTTAATTTTTCTTATTCTAGTGGAAGTATACAAATTTTTGTAATCGAGGTTCGGTGCACTCTTCCATTGGCCTTTTTAACTTCTAAGGCCCGTACTAGGCCATCTGCCCCCTCAAAGACTTGGGTTACTCGTGCCATTGGCCAGGTCATTGGAGGGGTAGCTAGCTCTCTCAAAATTACTAAGGCACCTACCTTTACATTAGGTTGGCTATCTTTCCATTTAGGGCGATTTTGCAATACATTTAAATAATGTTTTGACCAATATCTCCAAAAGTGCTGCTGCATTGCAGTGCATTTACTCCAGAAACTGAGTCTATTTTCCGGTATGTTGGTGAAATCTTGCTCAGGGATGCAGTTGAGAGGTGCACCTGTTAGGAAGTGACCCGGTGTCAAGTAAGACAAATCCTCAGTATCTGTTGACATTGGAGTTATTGGTCTTGAGTTTAAGATGCCCTCAATTTGAACTAAAACAGTATATAATTCTTCATATGTTAACACATGCGAACCAAGCACTCTTTTTAACAATGTTTTAGTGCTTTTTACTGCTGCTTCTGCAAGTCCAGCAAAAACTGGTGAATAACATGGCACAAATTTTAAATTTATACCTAATTTGGAAGCTGCTGTTTGCACCTGTGCCTGGTGGGTTTTTGAGCTTAAAGTTCTGACAGGTGAGTATTAGCTGCCTTGAAGGTGCCAGCATTATCACAATAAATCTCAGATGGGACATTACGTCTGGCTATAAACCGTTTTAGTGAAGCGATAAATGTATGAGTTTCTAGACTTGATAAAAGTTCAATGTGGCAGGCATGAGTTACAAAGCATACAAACAAACATAAGTAGGCATGAGATGTTATAACACCTCTTATTCTAGATTGTTTAACTGCCACAGGCCCTGCAAAGTCAAGTCCAATCTTTTTGAAACATCTGCTAATATTTACTCGGTCCGCAGGTAATGATCCCATCAGTTGTTTAGCAGTTACACCTTTATGCCTGAAACAGGTCATACATCTATGAAGAAACTTCTTCACTAACCTTAAACCATTAACAATCCAATAACGTTGTTGCAAGCTACTTAAAACTAACTTCTGACCTGAGTGTAACAATTTAAGGTGCTCATTTTGAATCAGAAGATGAGTCACAGTGGATTCTTTAGGCAAAATAATTTGATGTTTGTGGCTGTATGGCAGCGCAGAATGTTGAAGCCTACCACCTACTCTCAGGATACCTTCAGCATCAATAAATGGGTTCAGAGATTTTAAATATGATGATGCTGGCTTGCCTGCCTGCAATAAAGCCATATCGCTCGGGAAATATCTTTCCTGCTCATTTTTAATTAATAAATGCAACCCTTTACTTGCCTCTGCATACATAATAAAGTTTTCTTTTATTTTATTTGACCCTGGCCTGGTATTGTTACTAAACCTGAGTATGTATGCTAAAACATTGACAAGTTTGTCAAGGTTAGAATATTTTTCTATTAATAAATCTAGAAAGGACTTAGGTCTTTCTTGTGATGCTGCACACACCAATTTTTCACTTGCAGAGTCCTTTACCTCTGGTAAGTTTTTTGTTGATTTGTGATTAAATTCATCAAATTGATAATCTGAGTCTTTCAAGAAAGACGGGCCTGACCACCACAGTTGGTTACATTGTAGCTCTGTAGGGGCATAAGGTTTTGTCAGAAAATCTGCTGGGTTTGAATCACTTGCTACATATGCCCATTTGAAAGACATTGTGAGGTCATTGATGATTTTGATTCTATTTGCAACATATGCATTGAGGATTACCGGGTCGGTCTTTTGCCATGCTAAAACTACTTGTGAGTCGCTATATAAGTGGACATTATCAATCTTTATCTTTTTACTTAATGTACCATGTACTCTGGCACTCAATTTTGCTAAAAGTAGTGCAGCATTTAACTCTAAACGCGGAATTGACATCTTACTTGATTTAGGCGCAATTTTTGACTTTGAACATAGTAATGACACGGTGGTCCTTCCTTGGTTGTCAACAACTCGTAAATAGATTGCACAGCCCATGGCAGCTATTGCAGCATCAGAAAATCCAATAATTTGAACAATTTTACTATTTTCTGGACACACATTTCTAGGTGCTGATATCTGCGCCATCTGCTGTAGACTATTGTAAAATTGCAACCATTCATCCTGTAGTTTAGTGGGAAGGACCGTATCCCATGATATAGCGACCTCAGTCCATAATTTTTGCATTATTACTTTGGCTTGAACCAAAATAGGCCCCGCAATTCCCATTGGATCATAAAATTTACTGATATAGCTCAATATTTGCCTTTTTGTTTTAGGAATATCACAAGCTGGAGGGCAAGTAATTATGAATGAATCTTGCTGTATACAAAATTTTAAACCTAAAGTTTTAATGTCATTATTGAACTCTAAATCCCCTGAGTTCTGATGCTGCTCTGGTACTTCTGCCAAGATTGCCTTGTGATTAGCTGACCACTTATGCAACTGGAAATTTCCTTTATTCAGCAATTCAATCAGCTGTGCTTTTGTTGCAATAATCTTTGCTAAACTATCATCTGTATGAAGCACATCGTCAACATAGGTTGAATTTAACAGAACAGGAGCAGCTAGCGGATATTGTTCACCGAATCTGGTTGCTAGCTCCAGTAAGCAGCGAGTAGCCAGCCATGATGAGCACTTCAGTCCATAGGGAACGGTTGATTGCTGAATGCATTTAAGTTGCTCATCCGGGCTGTCTCTCCAGAGAATGTTGAGCAAAGACCTTTGGCTTTTTTCTATGATTAAATTGCGGAACATACGCCTGATATCACAGGCAAAGAAGTATTTATGAAGTCTGAATAACAACAAAATGTCAAACAACTCTTGTTGGACTATAGGTCCATTCCACATCAGATCATTCAAAGAAATTTTATTATTAGTTTTCATGGAACCGTCAAATACAGTTCTTAATTTAGTTGTGATTGCATTTTGCTTTATCACTGCATGATGTGCAAAATAATAGACTGGATCTTTTGATAGATCATAGAGAGTAATGTCTACAATTGAGGCATGGCCTAATTCAAGGTATTCGTGAATAAAGCTTTTGTACTCTTTTTGTAATGGTTTATCTTTTTGCAGTTTATTTTCGAGATTCAAGAATCTTTTTAATGCTAGACCAAGTGATTCACCTAAGGCATTGTTCATATCACAAAGAGGTAGCTTTAGTGGCATTGAAACTTCAAACTGGTTGTTTTCTAACTTGACTGTATTGGTGAAATGCTTCTCAACATATTGTTGTTCTGAGGTATGTTCCACAAATTTCTCAGGTTCTTTTTCAGATTGCCAAAAGTTAGCTATGGTGTCGCTTATGTCAGTTTCACATTCCCGACAGAATAGAGCAACAGCAGAACTCTGAATATATGAATCAGGGACACTACCTGCTACTATGTAACCAAACTGAGTGTGTAAGAGTGATGGTTGTGCAGCATCACCTTTATCCTCGTCCTGTGTCAGTTGTATGCACTCAGTCTGTGGCAACAGTGCCTGGAAAAATACATCAGCACCAAGTAAGATACCTATATCACTTGTGATATTGAAAGAATCATCGGCTAGTTTAATATTGCTTGGCAATTTTAATTTTGCTAAGTTAATGTGGTGTTGTGGCAATTTTGATGTTATCTGATCAACCAACAGGAGATTAGCCCTCACTTTATAAGGGTAAGCACATGAGAATATATCTAATTGCAGAGCATGTCTGATTGTCTTCCCAGTATTTGCAATACCAACCACATCAATGTGGTTAGGTATTGGTTGCTTACCTATTGCTCTGGCAACGCTAGAGGTTATAAAGGATGATTGGCTGGCTGAATCTAACAGCGCCTTTACTCTAATTTCTTCCCCATTCTGTGAGATCAATTTGACCTTTGCAGTCGGCAGAAGGACCTGGGTCCTTTTGCTCAACTCACTCGCACTCATATTTACAACATTAGAACTAGTCATGGGTTCTGAGTTTCGCGTTTCATACTCACTATTGTGTAATAAGCTATTATGACCCATCTTGCATCTGGCACATCTAAAATGGAACTTGCACTTGTTCGAGTGGGCATTTAAACAGATTTTACATAGTTTTTTGCTGTGGACAAAGGCTAACCTGTCTTTTACTGAAGCTAGCATGAAACTAGGACATGTATATAACTTATGCGGCTTACTACAGAAAATGCAATTTGATTCCCTTACATTGATCACATTAGCTGCAACCTTACCCGTTGAAATCACAGTGGCTGGTGTATGCGCCGTCTCGTCAGATTCAAGAGCTAAAGCTCTCGCTTCTAGAAATTGTATGAGATCATTATTAGTAGTTAATATTGGTTGAGGCTGAGCCAGAGCAAGGTGATATGCATTGCGAGTAGAGGCATCTATTTTTCTAGTCAGCATACATACAAGTATGCTGTCCCACTTGTTAACAGGTTCTCCCAGATTTTTTAACGCAGCTAAATTTTGTTTTACTACCGATATTAATGACCGTAGCGAGGCAGCGCTACTTTTATTGCAGGCAGGCATGTCAAACAGTGCACATATGTGCTCATTAATAATTTTGTGTTTTTTATCATACCTCTCTGTGAGTATGGTTAGAGCTTCTTGGTAGCTAGACCCTACCACTGGCAAGTTTTTAACGAGGTCGTAGGCTTCACCTTTAAGAAAGTTTCTTAGATAGAAAAATTTTTGAATATCGCTTAAATTTTTATTACTATCAATAAAGGCTGTAAACATTTCAATAAAGGGCCTAAACTCAGAGTACATACCCCGGAAAGCAGGCATCTCTACCTGTGGTAATTTTAGTTTAGTAACAGCACCTGAAGTCGCAGTCGGGACAGCAGCGCTTCGCTTTTGTAAACTTGCTAAAAGTGTTCGTATGCCCGATAGGCACTCCAGGTAACTCGTCTCCGTTACATCAGGATCCTCCGCTAAATCTCCAAGTTCTATATTTATATTTTCATACTCGTTGTAAGCAGTAAGCGTCTTCTCCTCCATGAGAAGGAGCATTTGCAGGGACGCGTCATCGAGCGCGCTTGTTGCCACCCTGTTCTGCATGCGGGTTATGTTCCCTTTAAAGGCAGCTCGCTTGGCGAGGAGTCGCCGTACATCTTCTTTGTCCTCTGCCATGATATGATTGCCGCGACTTGTTCAAATAATTCACAATCACAATAATTGCACCTAGTAGCAAACATAACCTGCACGAATATTTGCCTTACACCTGCGTATACGCAGTAGTACTTTGAAAATGCAGATAGTATTAGTTTCACTGTATAACTTGAAAGAACGCGGTAATCACAGCGTTAATGTATGGATGGAGTGCTTGCTTGCTTTCGTGTCGATGAAAAATAGCACGCGGCGTTCACGGCGTTGCCGGGCAAAACAAAATGGCGTTTCGCAAAATTCGCCGGCAATGTATGTCGCACCGTTTTCTTGTTGCACCACTTGGTAAACTGGTTTCTTTATGCGTTGGTTTCACGTCGTGGTCGAAGGACCATGTTAAAGTCCTTGTTTGCCTAGTTAGCTATGAATCTATTTAATGTAATCATCGATATATTACCACTAGATCCCGCGTAAAGGCGTCAAAAGTAACCAAACAAAACTGTGCTTAGATTCATATTAAGCACTGTTTTGCCGTCAGTGTCACGCCGACCGTCGAGTGGAACGATTCTAAAATGCGCTGTAAAAAGATGTAAAAAACACGCTTATAAAGAGAAAACAACATGAAATTTAGTATTTTTGGTAAGTTTTATAATTTTTATTAACAGATAGTGATAAATATTTGAAATAAATCAGTTATTCTTACCAAATTAGTACTTCAAGAAATTAAATCCTATTATTTTGCTTCGCAGTTATTTCTTTCGCACACATAATAACGGTTACATGCAAGACAAGGATGAAATAGGGCTATTTCAGAACAAGTGTAGTGGAGTCACATAATTTTTTATTTTTTTATTTTTTTTATTGCTTAGATGGGTGGACGAGCTCACAGCCCACCTGGAGTTAAGTGGTTATACTGGAGCCCATAGACATCTATAGCGTATTTACGCTGCTATTTGCGCATTTGCGCCACCCACCTTGAGATATAACTTCTAAGGTCTCAAGTATAGTTACAACGGCTGCCCCACCCTTCAAACCGAAACGCATTACTGCTTCACGGCAGAAATAAGTGGGGTGATGGTACCTACTCGTGCGGACTCACAAGAGGTCCTACAACCAGTAATTACGCAAATTATTTTGCGGGTTTGATTTTTATTACACGATGTTATTCGTTCACCGTGGAAGTCAATTGTGAACATTTGTTAAGTACGTATTTCATTAGAAAAATTGGTACCCGCCTGGGATTCGAACACCCCGTGGATCGCTAGATCAGATACGAATGCAACAGACGTCTGTACAACAGACGGCGAAGTGAAGTCTGTAAACTGGAATTTGTTTTTGCATTTTTACAGATTTAATAACAGAGTAATAAAAGAAAAAAGAAGCGACGATTATTTCAAACCTAATTGCTTCAGTGTGGTTTGTGCAGACCATTTTACCGAATCTGACATGTATTTAATAAATAAAACAATTTGATGGGGATTATATTGTTGTGATTTAAAAAGCTCTTATCTATTTTCCCCACCGATGTGCAAGGTACAATATAGCTAACTCAGGTATAATTATCTATAGTTATACAATATTTGTTGTTAATCATAAGGAATTAAATTGAAAAAATTGAAAGTATATGAATTAAAAAAACATAATAAAAAATAAATTACTCAAAATATTCTTACAAAAAAAGTATAAAGTGCGACTCCGTAATACTCTGTTCGGAGCAGTAAAGTCTTAATATCGTAAGTTTAAAAGGGCGTAAGTAAAATGCTATGTGGTTGCGCTGGTTTAAAACTTAGTTAGTTTTAGGTTTCGAAAAATAGCAACATTTTAATTTGGTTTTGCAAATCCTGTCCCATCCCACTCCGGCACTTTACCTACGGACGCGTGCGAGCGAGATCGTGTGGTGACATCGAGACGAAAAAAATATGGCTGAACAACCGCGCGCGCGCTTCGTGTCTTTGTTATGTTAAATACGTAAATAAGTGAAATCGTTGGTGTTTCTCATCGCGAAGTGGTACGAGTCTGCAGTAAGGACTACATAAAGGTATTGTGCATCCTTCCTTTAACGCAGAACTGCCGCTTCTTATCGTTTCTTCCCGCAGTCTGTGTCCTTCATTTGCAACGACCAAATTTCAAATATTTCGTAGTTTGCTTATCTCGCGTCTACACTATGCGTGTAAATTTTTGCTTTATTTTTAAGGAGATAAGGTTAAATTTGGAATAAAAGTTATTGTAAAAAACTATCTTTTTCTGTCATTCATGGCGTAAGGTCGTAAGTGAATGTTAAAATAATCTAAACTGCACTTTACTGCTTGGGGAAAAGGCATAGTTTAGGTTACAATTATTATATTATACAGGGTGGCCCATAAGTCCTTTGAAAAGTAAAATTTGAATAAAACGAACAGGGCGCGCGTGAGCGGTGCAGGGGAAGCGGGGGGAGTAACTTCGGTTTCTGGGAATTTAGTCGCGATGGAGCGTTTTACCGGAGCGGACCGTGCGTTTTGTGTGCGCGAGTTTTATAAAAACGACAATTCGGCAACCGTTGCGCGGCGTAAATTTCGAGAACACAAAGGTTTACACAACTTTGACGACACTCCAACTCTTCAAACGATTAAGAACTGGGTTGCTAAGTTCGAGGAGACCGGTTCGACGTTAGATAAACCGCGGTTGGGTCGCCCAAGGACGTCACGTACGGAACAAAACATAGACACAGTGACACAGTCTATTCGCGAAAATCCGACATAGTCAACTCGTAAGCGCGCCAGAGCATTAAACGTATCCAGGACATCGTTACAACGGATTTTGAAGAAAGATTTACATATGCACCCTTACAAAATTCAGTTGGTTCAAGAATTAAAGGAAACTGACGGTATTCAAAGACAAAATTATGCGAATGAAATGTTGAATCGGTTTACTTCCTTCAATAACATAATGTTCTCTGACGAGGCTCATTTCCATCTTAACGGGCATGTTAGTAAACAAAATTGCCGCTATTGGAGCCCCATCAATCCAAAACTTAAGCATCAGAAGCCCTTACATAGTCCGAAAGTGACTGTTTGGGCCGCTATGTCAGCCCATGGTATCCTAGGGCCTTACTTCTTTGAGGATGGCAGAGGGCGCGCAGTTACTGTTACGTCGGAGCGATATGTGGCTATGATCGAAGAGTTTTTCATACCAGAATTGCAAAACTTTTCAGGCTTTAATGCCAGGACGTGGTTTCAACAGGATGGGGCCACTTCTCACACCTCTAACACTGCTATGCCCGTTATCCGTCAACTTTTTCCTGGCAAAGTTATCTCTAAGAGAGGAGACATTTTGGCCTCCACGTAGTCCAGATCTGACCCCGATGGATTTTTTTTTGTGGGGCTACCTTAAGGCTAAAGTATACGACACAAACCCGCGGTCAATTGAGGCCCTAAAAGAAAACATCCGCAGAGAAATGACAAGCATTTCAGCAGTGACGTGCCGCGCAGTCATCGACAATTTTAGACGTCGTTTGCAAGAGTGCCGTGATCGCAACGGATTACATTTAGGAGATGTTATTTTCAAAAAATAATTCCCGTTTTTTAAGCTTTTTATGTAAATAAAAATTTAATTCATAATGTAATTAGTTTTATTTTAATAAATTTTTTTTCATATCAAAGGACTTATGGACCACCCTGTACATCGTTTTTCTCCACTTGATGGTGTAGTCAGATCAGTTAGTCGATGCCATATTTGTGTTTGGTTTTTGTATGTGATGCGTTATCTAGTGGTAATATATCGTTGAATGTAATATAAAATAAAACCACTCGTGCTGCGTTTGTTCGACAGACTCCATAGAGTATATTTATTTCTTTTAACCATAGACACAATTTTATGTTTCTAACATAGATGGCTTCGATTCGATTAGTTGCTCATTGCTCCTGTAGATGGTAGTAACATATTACCTATTCTATATTTTATTTTTAATAAAGGATTTTGTAAATTTTCAGGAACCACAAATTGATTAAATTTAATCAATTTCTCTATAACAAATAAAGACTTGTATGATTTATTATTTTTTTAGTTTACTGTGTTTAGTTATACAATAATTAAATGCGTTAATTTTAACAACAGCTTAGGGGCATCTCCTACAAGATGTCGCTAGTTTTCATACAAAAAAATAGTTGTTTTGTGTTGTCCAGCTGGAGCACTGGGTATGAATACTCCAGAGGGTCTCACAAACAAGTTCGAAAAGGAATGGTAGCGAGCGAGGTGCGGACGTATTCTCGTGTGTATGCTTCGGTGGTTGCGGGTGAACTGTCGGCGCCAGTAAAGGTCAGTGTTGCCAACTTAGTATTAGGATTGTGGGCTAAATCAAACGTCAAAAAGGGCTAGATTTGCCGAAAAATTTAAAATAAGAGCTAAATTGCTAAATAATTAATAAAACTTAATAGAAAGAGTTGATATTTATGATATTTAATATAATTTATTACTTACTGTGTACAAATATTGTATAAACATATTAATTAATAACAAAAATTATAACAATATTCTAAATAGAAAAGAAAACGTACTCGAAGCAGCATTTCTTCTGAATCTGAGTCAAATTCGTCGTGAAGGGTTTCTTGTGCTGACGACGTTGACGGTTGCGGCTCAGGCTCATTGCCCGCAGTCTTACTCAATTTAAATCTATATTTTTCTTTAGATCCATTTTTTTTGGTGACGTCTTTCGGGATTTCATATTTGCAGCAACTTTGATTAAAACTTTTAAGGCCAATTCGTATCTGTAGTATTTTATTCAGGGTATCAAAGTTCATTCTGTTTCGTAATTTGTTTTTAATTACATTCATCGTGCTGAATACCCTCTCGACGTCGGCGTTAGAGTGTGGCATTACCAGCATTGTGAACGCTAATGAGCTTAGTTCCTTGTATGGATTATCATTTCCCGCGTCCCTATAAAGCGATACTTCGCGCCAAAATGTTATAGTATCGCTGGTATTTTCCCATTTGTGGTTATGTATGTTTCTCCATTGCGCAACAACTTTATCGATTGTATCAGCATATAAGCCGAAGTGTTCCGCTAGTGTAATTATTTCTAGGCCCTTTTCTGATTTCAAAACATGGTCAACGCTCATTATGTTCATATTTTGAAGCGTTTTTATGTTATCTGGAAGTCGTTGCTGCAATTCTTTGATCAGCTTAACGGTGAAATCAACGCAACGCTTCCTGATCAACTGCTTCTGGTCAGAGTTGTATATTTCAACAGATTTTTCAAAATTATAACCCAGGTACGGCATCGGATCTATATAACTGGCAATGTTATCTTTGAAAATATCAAAATACTGTTGTCTTCCAGGAGTTACAAGTTTGTTGCATAGTACTTCTAGCAAGTTTACTAAAGATTTCAACAGCTTGGTTGGGTCACTATTTTGGCCTTCAAATGCTTTCAACGCGTATTGTACTTGTGCGAGTATAGATTTTATATAAATCAAATATACCTTAATGTGCTGATCAGAATATATAGTAAATAACATTTCGGCAGTAAAGCAATTATTTTTACTTTTAGCAATTTCAAAGAAAAGCCTTAGCTCATCCCATTGTTCCAGAATTCGTTGCACGGCAGGTTCTATGGAAAGCCATCTAGTAGCACACCTCTTCAGTATTTTTAATGGCTGCTTACCACAATTTATTGTTGCATATATGTTTGCATACTCTTGTCGACGCGAAGGTGATAAACAAAACCAATTATAAGTTTCTCTTATTAGAAACTCTATATTGCGCGGTATCGTTTTCTCAGACGCATGGCTGACTGCAAGTTGCAGAGAATGACATACGCATCTTACCAAAATCAAATGGTGTAAGCCATATTCTTCTTTTAATATTTGGTAAACCCCATTATTTATGCCTACCATGACACTAGCATTGTCAGTTCCCAGCATAGACCTATATAGTAGGGACACGACATATTGTTCTATACGTACAATTGCTTATATAAATAGCACCCATTTTGAAGGCACACACATAAACATATATCTTTCTCGTTCTTACTCAGCACTTTAACTCGCAAGAAAACAATATAACAGTATTTCAGTGCGTACATAAAATGAAACATGAATATACGTAAATGTCTCCGTCTCCGTCTAATGAGGCCGAAAATCCGCCATGTTTAGCGCGCCAAATGTCATTGTCACGTCAGTTCGGCCGTCTGTTTTGGGTTGTACATTATTTATTGACTTTGATATCGATTTAATATGATTGCTTATATAAAATTTATTATTTTATCATGCTTAAAACATACAAAAATAATAATTAAAACATATTTTATAGGATCTCAAGAAAGTCGATGCCCCAAAACTATTATCTATATATATTTAAATTCATTATGGAGCCCTCATCCGAAACATAGATTATACACTTAATATATTTGAATCCGAAATATCGGACACAATTTTTCGGTCGGAATCTATTCATCATGACACTAATCATAAATACCTCTTTAAAATATGTCATCAAAACATATTTAGACATTCTGTTTAGATATTTCGGGAAAAAGGTTACCGACAAAATCTTTTTTTTTTTTTTTTTATTGCTTAGATGGGTGGACGAGCTCACAGCCCACCTGGTGTTAAGTGGTTACTGGAGCCCATAGACATCTACAACGTAAATGCGCCACCCACCATGAGATATAAGTTCTAAGGTCTCAGTATAGTTACAACGGCTACCCCACCCTTCGAACCGAAACGCATTACTGCTTCACGGCGGAAATAGGCGGGGTGGTGGTACCTACCCGTGCGGACTCCCAAGAGGTCCTACCACCAGTGATTACGCAAATTATAATTTTGCGGGTTTGATTTTTATTACACGATGTTATTCCTTCACCGTGGAAGTCAATCGTGAACATTTCTTGAGTACGTATTTCATTAGAAAAATTGGTACCCGCCTGCGGGATTCGAACACCGGTGCATCGCTACACACGAATGCACCGGACGTCTTATCCTTTAGGCCACGACGACTTCAAAATCTCTTCGGAACTATTTAAATAAAATAGTTTTATTCCGCAGTGAGTAAAACACTACTGTCAACTCGTTAAATATTTAATAATTAAGTGATTTTAGAGAGGAAGTCACAAGGAATGACGTTTGTAACTTTATTAACGAATAAATGTTCTGTAGGTGTTTTTTTTTATCAGGCGGTCCCTTGATAAGTTTAAAATTTGAATCACTCTCAAGTGAGAGTGATTCAAATGGTGCGGCGTACCTTCCTTGAGGTGCGCTGCGGTAGTGTGTTACGGACTTTAGAGTCAGCAAAACAATTAAAATAGATTGTAATAGTCTAAGAAAAACACGTACTCAAAATACGATAACATTCAGCATGCTAGAAATGGGCTGATGGCACTGTACTATGCCATATCTTTATGTTTTGCGGCAAACGACAACTTTATAAAATCAGTGTAGCAAATTTTAAAAATCGTCATATCGTTTACTTGGAAAATTTGAAGCACGAACTCGTCTTAGATTTCACATAATATCTAAATCACATCATCTTTGCACATAACAATATACTTACTTCCTATTAAAGTATAAATTCTACAAATACATTCATAGTCAACAATATTTAAAATAAAATAAGCCAAGAACGTTTATCGATAAAACCTACTAACATTAAAATCTTCTGGGCAGCACTAAAACCGCCATGTTTTGTGGCCAGATGACGTCACAGTGGCACGAATTTTTTGTTGACGTTTCATTTCCATAGGTTTCCTACTTCAGTGGTTCCCAGCCCTACCATATTCTGAAGTTTTAAACCAATGTCTTCAATTGTTTTCACTATTGCATTGGCAATACCTCTCGCATCAGCAGTTTCTAACTCCGAAATTGCCAGAAAAGTTGTCATTATTTTATTCATGAAAGTACTAAAGTATCTGATAACGATACCCAAATATTTTTGAACTGAAATATCTGTTGACTCGTCGATTTCGAGACTGTAGCTGGTATCACCAATATCCTCTCTCAACGTAGATTTGAAATGGGGTCCTAACACATTTCTTATTATTTCACCACATTTGGTGCGATGAAGTTGCAAACCGCACGCAACCTTGGAGTCTGGAAAAGCTTTTGCACACATTTGACTAAGATGATCAACTCCCGAAATAGCTGCATGTTCTGCAATGAAGAGCGAAATCAGTGCTTCTGCATTATGTACTACATCGGCTTTGCTTTCTATTTTTTCTACAGAAATCGTTCTCTGGCCCAACGAAAAGGGCTTTAATTTTTCAATATGCTTTTTCGACTCGGAATATCGTTTTAATTCATATAATTTTGCTGTGAATTCTATTTTGCAATAAATGCACATTGCTTTTGTATCGTTTCCAATAACTGGATTTAACCATTTTTTAAATGATGGCTCTTTCTCCCATTCTACTCTATAATATTGTGCGTACTTAGTTTTCTTTTTTGCTGGAACGTTCATTGTCACTAACATATAAATTTACTTTCACATAACATAACACAATCAAAACTCCAAACAGAATGATTTCAAATACTGAATGAAATAGATGTAAAACAGGAGACAGGAACGATATAGTAGATACGGGAAATCCCCACATAGAATGAAAGTGAGTGCGTTTAGTTTTTGCTAGGCTTTTCTGTTAAAATTTCATTTCGTTTCGTTCTTAGGCGTGTCTATGATTATGGTCATTGACATATGATAATTTAGGGCTAAATTTGGGGCTAGAGGCTAAATCATTATTATGGAGGCTAAACAGACAGAAAAAGGGCTAGATCTAGCCCCGAAAGGGCTAAGTTGGCAACACTGGTAAAGGCGCACGCGCGGCTAGCCAAAAGGAAAGCCCCTCGGTCGCTACTCTTTGAATTGCGCCGGGAACCGACAATGAGAGTCCCTGATTGGTCGCGGCGCGCGATCAGACGCGGCTGCCGACGCGGCAGGCCTTAGGGTTGCTATAGTTGTCTTAAAGTTTTTTTTATGATTGAAAGATTACTGGTGGCCCGAAGGCCTTTCCAGTTTCACCAGGACAGGTGGACGAGCAAAGGCTCAGCCAGGGGGGTGGGATTGCTAACAACTGCCCGAGCGCTTCCGAAGAAGACCTAACAACTCAAGAGCAATTGCTTCGCGAATGAATCTACTACCGGATCGGAATCGCGACCCGTTGAGAAGATCCGGCGAGAAACTCAGTGGACTGTGTCTATTGGTTAATTTCCTACTGATTCGGCGAATCTAGAATAGGTTCAAAAAAAAGTGAATCCCGAAGATTTTGAAATGGCTATAACTTTATTTTTCAAGATCTGCCTTGCGATTCTCTAAAATTCAAACAAGAACTCGCATCTCACTACGAAATTCTCCATCACTTCGCATTCGCAATGGAATGACCTTGATTTGGCATTCTGTAAACACTAATCTTAATTACCCTGCCTCGAGCGAAGTGAAGTGACAACGAAGTTTGTTTATAATACTACTAGGGATAGCCGTATACACGCAAATGTAAATCGAAGCTTACCGGTTTCAGTTTTTCTTTGTATTTATAAGCATTCTGCTTATAAATACAATATTAAATTCATAGTATTTTCTTAAAAATACTATGAATTTAAGCTTTGGTGTCTAAACCACATCTAATATATCTAAAAAGAAAATTAAAAGTCATATATTTATGATATTCATTGTAATTTCTGGCTGTACGCTAAGTTCCTTTGCGTGCACATGCGAATACCAGAATTAAAAAATAAAATTTTGTGTTCAAAACAATCTCGAGCGGTCGGAAGTTTTTATTTTGCTTTTTCTAGATTTGTTGTTACTTTGTGAGTGAATTTAACGTTAAATAAAAATTATGAGGTAAGTAAAAGTTAGTTTTGAGGCTATCAATGTTTCTATTCGTTTTTTAATGTAAAATTTAAATATATTACCAACAGATTTGACGAGCGTTCTTCTCATCCGACATTGGCGCAAATAGAGGCATTGATAAACGTTTTGGGTTAAAGCTAGCGAAACAAAAGGATTAATCGAATCTCAACATGTTCAATAAGAGAACAAGGATATTAAAAAAATATAGGAACTAAACTCTCTTGTCAGTTAAGATCCATTCCGGGTGAGATATTTAGGACATGTTAACATCTATTTTATTGATGTTCTATTTTAACAGGGCATGAAGTTAATTTATTTGTATCTCAAATTCACCAAGAAAAAAATTATTTTGAATTAAATAAATCAAATCATTAACAATTTAGGTATTGCAAGTTGGATGATGTTGGAATGTTTTTATTGATGCAGGGGTGACTGATCTATGGTAAAGGGTGTGCATACTGGTACAGGGGTGGCAGGCAGTGCCAGAGTATTGACTAAACAGACATTATGTAGGCTAAAGGCTACATACTCCGTTTAAAATAGATGAACAAAATTTAGGCATAACCTATTTTATTATATTTAAGGAACTGCAACAGATTGAAAATACTAATCCACATCATCAGAATATTGTAAGGAGAATTTATTGCCAACTCGGAAAATGTATCAGTATTGGAACAATCCCAAACATACAGGTATGTATGTTATACCTAATTATCTTAAATAAATATATATAAATAACCTAAACAAAACTTGCATTTTAAAAATTAATATTTATTGCCTTTTTAGCATTGCATCAAGAATCACCTATTTTGCAGTCATCCTCCTCTAACTAAATGCAAGTAACTTTTACTTATTGTGATGGTACTACTAGTAGCTCCAGCCACAGTAGGTCTCACATTTTAGTCAAGAGATTGGATTAATATGTAAGTGTTTATTCAGGTCAAAGTACCTATTCATTGAACAACCATATTAGCGACATTGATTTGTGTATAATGCTGTTACTTGTTAATAAAAACATTTTGTTGCATGTATTGTAAACAGGGTTTTTTTAACTAACCTTGTTTTTAAATAAATTTATTATTTTTTTCAGCACCTCAACACCTGACCTGCTATTTCACCACTTTTACAATGAAAAGCAGAGTGTACTCAAATTACTAAGAGAATTTTGTGGATAGAGGAACTGCAGGTGAAGATTCAGGGTGTTCATATGTGTGTCGTCCAAAGCATTTTTGAACACAGTACCATATATAACTTAATGAAACTTACAACCATGGGGGAATGAATAGTCGACTATCTGCAAGAAGGATGAACTGTTGGTGGAATTAGCACATGCAGCTAGCAATTTTAAACCTGTATTTCCACATAAGTTACTGATGCAAACAAATTTCAAAATTATTGTATACTAGCGACCCGGCCTCGCTTCGCTTCGGAAACATTAAAACATATGAAACAAAAAAAAAAAAAAAAAAGTAGCCTATGTTCATCAGGGACAATGTCGGCTTCTAATGGAAAAAGAATTTTTCAAATCGGTCCAGTAGTTTCGGAGCCTATTCGAAACAAACAAACAAACAAATCTTTCCTCTTTATAATATTAGTATAGATAACTATTGAATAAAACTATAATAAAACTATTTTTATAAATCATTAATTTATATTTGAAGTTACTTCACACTATAAGTAAGCTAATTAGTAGAATTTAACAAAGTAATTCAACGTGACCACCTTAATGTACATGTAATCTCATCATCTGAGATCATGGGAACTGGCAGCTCTGCACAATTGCAAATGTTGTGCAAAACACAACACGCAACAACTATTTTTGCTACCTTATCAGGGTGGTAAATTGGCACCCTATAGATCAGCAAACACCTGAATCTACTCTTTAACATACCTATTGTTTTTTCCACTGAGTTATGGGCAGTGGTATGAAGGCGGTGCTACAAAGCTTCAGGACTATCTTCCTCCGTATTAGCATTAGCTAGCTATTATTAGCAGGTATTAGCTAGCATAGCATAGCATTATCGCCTATTTCTGCTGTGAAGCAGTAATGCGTTTCGGTTTGAAGGGTGGGGCAGCTGTTGTAACTATACTGAGACCTTAGAATTAATATCTCAAGGTGGGTGGCGCATTTACGTTGTAGATGTCTATGGGCTCCAGTAACCGTTTAACACCAGGTGGGCTGGGAGCTCGTCCACCGATCTAAACAATGAAAAAAAATATAGTAAAAGGTGTCATAAGGTTGGAACGTTGAGCATATACAGAAAGCCCGAAAAGATGTTAAATAATTATAATGGTCATTACTTGCTGTCGTTGACTAATCTAGTAGATTTTATTTTGTTTTCATTATAACTCAAAGTTTATTTAAGATAAATACTAAATTTCACAATAAATTATAGCAATATACACAATTACAATTTCACTGAAATGAATACAATCTGAATACTTAGGTTCTTAATACACATTTCGTTTATGGATTACATATATTATCAGAATTTCGAAAAATATTAATAGCTTTACAAATTGTACATTTCTTGCATGATATTCTTTGCGACAGTAAAACCATTTTTTATTGGTAGCAGATCTTTTTAAGGCCACCAATTTCCCATCAATACACCCAATAACCCAAAGGATTCTAAATTTTTCATAAAAACTGCAATATTTAGCATTGTAATTGTAAAAAAAATTTTTCTTCATAAAAAATTACCAATATTAATGTATTAATATTGGTAATTTTTTATGAAGAAAAAATTTTTTTATTTAGCTTAAACCACCTTCTTTTTTCTTCGCTTTTCCTTCAACTTTTGCCATTATTGAGCATTCTGTGGGAATCTTAAATATTTATATATAGTTGCTGGGTTGTTCAGAGCCTCTACAACCTCAGATGTACGCTGGGATGTCTGGGACAAATATGTTCTTATATTTTCTTTTATGATTTCTTTGGTAACTTCAATTGACCAAAAATAACAAGGTGCACAATAACTGAAAATAAGAAATTTTCATTATACAATACACATAGTTATTAGAGAATCTAATATGTATTCTTTCAGGATATTTTTGGTAGATTGGTTTAGGGGTATTGTTTTACAATAATGGGAGAGTTGGATATAAACAAATGGGCAAACTTTACTAATATGTTATAAAGTACCTATTTTATACATAAAGACACAATCTTACCACGTGGAGTACCTACCTTTAGAAGAGTTGAAAGTCCTTTTCACTGACTTTTAGTGGTCTTCATGAAAGGGTGTAATTCACATCCTAACTGCTTCTTAGATCCTTCGACAATCTATACACTTTCTTTATACTTTTACATAGTCGTCATCTCAAGTTAAAAGTGATAAATTGTGAATTTCGTAGGCTTTTCGACGCATTTCACGCTGATCCGTAGCGTCAGCCTCTTTCAACAATGTTTTCAATAAAAACATACACTCCATAAAATATCGATGAAGAATAAAGTTATTCTAAATTGCAATTTTGGTAAATAAGAGTATTTTTTTTATAATTAACAGTGGTTTATTACGTTTTCGTATATTCTCACTCACAACAAACACTTAAAACACTAACTTTTGATTTGACAAATAAAATGATGTTGCGATGCGAAGTTCTTATCGAAATTAGACGTGATTTGCACTACAGAATGCCGTTTCAAACGTCAACTCATACATTGTAAAAAAACTCACGCTTGCTAATTCAATTCACTTCTGATCTCCCGCGAGGGGCGCTAGTGTAGATTCGTCACTACAATGAAATTTACAGAATGCCAATTTGAAAACTCACACCAAATTCACGTGCGAGTTTGTTAAACAACGCTTACAGAATCGCAAGGCTGAATTTAATGGAACAACCCTAGATTCTTCTGCAAGCTATAATCTCTGTCCACCCCCGAAAATTACATAAAATTTGTTCCGTATATCCGGGGATGTGGACAAATAAACAAACAAACAAAAAGCAACGTCTTTATTATAAGTTTCTATATTAGTTGTCCTCAATGCACAGAGACACATCGGATTCTACTGTTTTATTATATTTTTATTGTATTGTGTATTGATACTGCCATGAATATTCCTTAATTGTTAGTACGTGGTTCGGAAACGCTTTTTTTACAATAAAATAATTTTTTCTTACACTATTTTTAATTCAAATTTATTAAAATTTATTTTCTATTTTTTAGTTGGATTTTCTATAAAAGCGTATTTAGTTAGTTTTTCAAACTATTATTTATTTTTAATTTTTTAGTTGTATTTCAATTTTTTTTTAATATTTAATTTTCATCGGTCCTTAATAAGTATACCAAATTTCGATAAATATACCTAATTTCGAGTTAATCGGACGTTTTGAAGGGGTCAAAATCATGTTCAAAGATTCCGTTACAAACATACATACGTCTGAAGTTAATAAAAGCGTATTAAAAAACCTCAACCTCAATCTTTGCATCGGTAAACGCAGCTTGGTGTCGGAACCGTATTGAGTACGGCTATCACCTATTATAATGGACTATGCTATCTATAGCAAGAAAAATGAAACGAACATACAAGAACGTAAATACGCTCTTATATAGTAAGTATTCTTTTTTTTTATTGGCATACCCTATACCTTATTGGCCCCACCAGGCCCTCCTGATGGTTACCGTCGTGGTTACCTACCGTGAATGGTTACACAACAAATGTTCACGATTAACTTCCACGGTGAAGGAATAACATCGTGTAATAAAAATGAAACCCGCAAAATTATAATTTGCGTAATTACTGGTGGTAGGACCTCTTGTGAGTCCGCGCGGGTGGGTATCACCGCCCTGTCTATTTCTGCCGTGAAGCAGTAATGTGTTTCGGTTTGAAGGGTGGGGCAGCCGTTGTAACTATACTGAGATCTTAGAACTTATATCTCAAGGTGGGTGGCGCATTTATGGTGTAGATGTCCCTGGGCTCCAGTAACCACCTAACACCAGGTGGGCTGTGTGCTCGTCCACCCATCTAAGCAATAAAACAAAAACTTCAGTAATGCTGGGGGCAGAGCCTAGCGGCTGACTACCATTAAGTACTCTCCACAAGCCTCTTCGGAAGAAGCACATGTCATAGCGCTCCAAATTCCAAAAAATATATTTCAGTTCCTAACCTATGAGACCGTATTAATATAATACAATAAATGTAATCTGCAATAAAACGATTATACATAATATGTATACGAAAAAACGCCTTTACGTGTTAAGAACATCACAAAATAAAAACCACTATCTATTAGACCTTATCTCTAAATAATTGAGTGATTACTAGAGTATTTCAGTTTTCCATTAGCAGACGTAGAGCAAGCTTGTTTTTGAGCGCTTTATGTAAACTGCATCGTACACATCCTGCAGATAGATCCGTTATGTTCGAAACCCGTACATAGATTGTTTCAGCGCTTTCATTAGATCAGTCTTCAGCTTCAGTCGGTTTCACGAAGCCAAACACGGGTGTTGTGTCGTTCAGAGCAGGACAGATATAGTAAGCAACCTTATTTATTTTTATAATTTTTAATTCTAAAATTCATCTTAAAAGTACATTTCGTAAATAAATTCCGTTTTTTTTATTATAATTTTCGAGAATCATACTTTTTTTTAGGTTTATATTTTGGATTGGTTTTTTACAGTTGTTTTTTGGTGACTTCAATAATTGCACTAATTCAATTGTAAATTTATTAAACCTCTGCTACGAAAGTTGTCCGAGCAAAGAGCCTGCTCGTTTGCAGATAGCAAATACACGCGCAAGCCAATCGGGGTTAATTAATTTTAGGTTCATTCATTCCATCTTTGTTCGTCATCAAGGCAATACACCTATTTTTATAAGATACTATTTTGGAGTTTTTATGAAGAGTCCCTATTCATTTCCCCTACATGTGGTCATTCGAGCGGATGTTGGATTTCTTGAAGATAATTATTAAACAGCGGAAGTGAATAATTACATTGAAATTTGCCGTGGAGGGTATAAGCCGATAACGGATATCTGGACAAAAAACTTCAAGATAATTTACGGTGTTTATAGTAACATTATAGTAAAATATCATCACCCAACACTCGGTCAGGTAGTATGTAACCATAATTAAGGATATTAAAAGGTTAGTGCTGTTTTGTCCTGAGTTTAACGTAGATACCTATGCGCATTGTGAATAGTTTGCCTTATCGTCTTTAATGATGAGTATTTGCGAATACAATTATACGTACTCATTGTAACAGTGAAGTACAGTAGATATTTGCTACATTTATAATTGTATAGTTGCATTTTAGTTAATTTTTCACCTTAGATAGTTGTTAGTGTGTAGGTAGGTGTTATTAATGTTTAGTTAGCGTTAGATAGATATTAAAGAATTTAATTTGCTATAATTCAGTTAATAAAACCGTATTAGTGTACATAATAAATAATCAATTATTGTATTGTCCTTAATTTCCGACGTTAGGTAATTAGTATATCGGTATTTAGGAATTTGGTCAAAATTGAATTGTTATCAAATCAATTCCAGGTTGACTACACTCGGTTCCCAGTATGTCCGAAGAAAGAGAATTAGTTAAAAAACGAGGAAGTTTCAAGGGTCGTTTAACTGCATTTCACAACTTCCTTGATGCATCGAGTAACAAGCAGTTGACTAGTTGTGAGATCAAGGAATTACAGTTACGGATGGGTAAAATCGAGGCTTTATATGAGCAGTACGACGAGGTACAGTTGCGATTAGAATGTTTGGTAGATGATGTCAAGGCTCAGTTCTCTGAACGTGCCGAGTTTGAGTCCCTGTATTACAAAACTCTGTCTAGGTCACTTGAGTTGATAAGTAAGTATAAAAATGATAATGAGTCCGTAAATAGTGATAAATGTTCCCGTATTAGTCAACGTAAACCTGTTAAGTTGCCCACTATACAGCTACCAAAGTTTAATGGGTGTTATAGCAATTGGTTGGAGTTCCGGGACACTTTTACTAGTCTCATTCACTGTAACGATGAAATTGATCAAATTAACAAGTTTCATTATTTGCGAGCGTCTCTGGAGGGATCTGCTGCTGTGGTAATCAATTCTATTGGGTTCTCGGCAAGCAATTATGATATAGCTTGGAAGCTAATTTGTGATCGCTTCGATAACAAAAGGTTGTTAGTACAAAATCATGTGTCATCCTTATTTAACTTAAACACTATATCAAAGGAATCATCTGTTGCGTTAAAAGGTATGATCGACCAACTTAACAAGAATTTGCGCACTTTAGAATCTTTAGGTGAACCTGTTCAGCATTGGGACACTTTGCTTATATACATAGTTACTCGTAAGTTAAGTCAGCAAACATATCGTGAGTGGGAGGAACACAAAGGTCGCATAGACAAAGATAGCACAATAACATTTGATGCATTCCTGCAATTTATTCGCACTCGCGCTGATTTAGTAGAAACACTAGAGTTAACACGAAATAGCAATAATCCCACTGTTGCTAAGCCTAAGTCCAATTATAATGCGATGCAATCTATGGTTATATCACAGGATTATAATAGTTCTAGTAAGCAATGTCCCCACTGTCAAGCCGATCACATTCTAAGTAATTGTTCAGCATTTCTTGCACTTAGTATAGACGCCCGTATCAAATTATTACCCAGTTATAAAGTCTGCTATAATTGTTTTCGTGCAGGTCACTTTGCCAATCGATGTAAAAGGCCGGGTTGCAAAATATGTAAGCGCCGGCATAACACGTTAATACATTCGTCGGAGAACAAAAGTACTACAAACTCTAGTAATAATAATCATAAAACCATGTCAAACGGGAGTTCGTCGCATCCCGTATCAACGTCATTGCCCACTGACGCCGTAACGAGCACTAATGCGACTGCGAGTGCCAATAATTTAACGTTGTCGGTGGCCCTCAGTTCATCTTGTGGCGAGCGTAAACAACGCGGCGTGTTATTGTCCACCGCTCTTATCAAGTTATGTGATCAAAATGATCGTGAGCACATAGTGCGGGCCATGCTTGATAGCGGTAGCACGTCTTGTTTTATGACGGAACGATTATATAAACGGCTTAACTTAAATTCTAGTCAGGTAAATGGTTCAGTATATGGCATTAATAACGTGAGTTCTCGCGTAGGCAAAATATGTCAAGTAAAAATGACGTCATTAGACAATAGCTATTCCAATAAGTTTTATTGTTTTATTTTGCCATCATTAACGACTGTGGTGCCATGTCGTGAAGTCGACATTTCAGACCTGAATATTCCTGATACCTTGTGTTTAGCTGACCCCACCTTTTATAAGCCGTCAGAAGTGGATGTCTTAATCGGTGCTGATCTCTTTTGGGACCTGGTCAGTTCACAAAGAATTCATTTAGGTTTAGATAAGCCAGTTTTATGTGAAACATTGTTAGGCTGGATTGTATCTGGGCCTGTTAGTTATAATAATAATAATAGTAAATCATTTTCGCATGATATCTCATGTAATTTTACTCAAACCGATCCCTCTGGTAACGGTGATTTAAATAAAATTCACAAAGATTTAATAAAATTTTGGAATTTAGAGGAGGTTAACTCGCAATCTCCAAATTATTTACCCGAGGAAAAGTTGTGTGAGGAACATTTTGTCGAGAATACGACACGTTTAGAGGACGGTCATTTTTGTGTTCGTATTCCTTTAAAGCAAAGTCCTTCTATCTTAGGAGAATCCTTTCAAAGAGCTTCTAAATGTTTATATTCTTTGGAACGCAGACTAAAGTCAAAACCTGATTTAGGTAAATTATATCGCGACTTCATGTCCGAATATGAGACTTTAGGACACATGACCGAAAATCAAAATAGTGACAGTCCCAATGGCTATTTCATACCTCACCACGGGGTACTGCGTGAATGTAGCACTACTACCAAACTCCGTGTAGTCTTTAATGCGAGTTGTGTTACTTCGTCGGGAGTGTCCTTCAATGATCTGCAAATGGTTGGTCCTACGGTGCAGGACGATCTTATATCTGTGCTTCTTCGGTTTCGACAGCACAAGTTCGTCTTGTCAGCTGATGTTGCGAAGATGTACAGGTGTGTATACGTCCACCCATCTGATAGATACCTACAACAGGTACTGTGGCGTGATAATGTGTGCGACCCTGTGAAGACGTACACATTAAATACTGTAACGTATGGTACGGCTAGTGCACCATTTCTCGCTACGCGCTGTCTAAAGCAAATAGGTATTGACTATCAAAACAGCGCTATTAAGATGTGTTCGCATTCTGTAGGTGAGTCATACCCAGGTATCAGAGATAGGATCGCTGACGTCATCAAGCATGACTTTTACGTTGATGACCTGCTGACTGGAGGTGATGATTTAAATGAGGTTATGTTCATGCGCACCGAGGTCACCAACGCACTGGCGTCTGCTTGTATGCCACTCAGAAAGTGGAGATCCAACGTACCTGAATTAGTATCTGGAGCTTCACAGTCGTCGTTAGATTTAGATATGGGCTCTAAGGAACCCAACAAGTTGTTAGGACTTGACTGGTTTGCTAGTTCCGATGAATTGGGCTTTTCATGTTCTACGCTATCTTCTAAAGTTTCTGCGACTAAGCGAGACATACTTTCTGCCATTGCACGTATTTTTGACCCCCTAGGACTTTTATCTCCTTGCGTAGTTACCATGAAAATGTTATTACAAAGAATGTGGTTGGATAAACTTTCATGGGATGAGCCGTTAACCCCGGCACTTAATGATATTTGGAATCACACTGTGAAAGCATTACCGCTTATCAATGATTTCCGTGTTCCACGACTCGTGTGTGATTCATTTGCGAACGCAGAATTACACATTTTCACGGACGCATCTGAGCGTGCGTATGGCGCCTGCGTCTATGTGCGCAGCACCAATGACCAGGGTAAATATAAGGTTAGTTTATTGGTCGCTAAAAGTCGAGTAGCGCCGATCAAGCCGACCACCATTCCAAGACTGGAATTGTGTGGGGCTGTTGTAGGAGCTCGTTTGTGCGAGAAGGTCGTGAACTCACTGAGACTACAATTTAGTCAAATTTATTGCTGGACTGACTCCACAGTCGTGTTGGGATGGTTGCAGATGTTGCCTTCTAAGTTACAGCCGTTCGTGCGAAATCGAGTTGCTGAAGTTTTAGACAAGGCGGGACATTGTACTTGGCGACACATCCCAACCCATCAGAACCCAGCAGACCTAATATCTCGTGGCGTGGATATTAGTGTTCTGAAATCATTGGATTTGTGGTGGAGTGGCCCTAGTTTTTTAAAGCAAGAACCGTCTCATTGGCCTTCTCAACAAAAATGGTTAGAGTCAGATAAGCTGCCTGAAACTCGACCTATTTCGTTTAGCGCTAGTGTTAGTGAAACTAAGCACTGTAATAATGCATTCATAGATTTCAATCGGTTTTCTAATTATTCAAGGCTTATTCGCAGCATAGCAACTGTCTTAAGGTTTATTAAAATGTGTAGAAAAAATCCTCCTCACAGGAAATTTCTATCACAATCAGAGTTGCAGGATGCATTGAATATAATTATAATTATAAGTCAAATTGAATCCTTTCCCGAATATAAATTATTAATTAATAATCAGAAATTGCCTAATAAAAGCGCTCTTATTAAATTTAATGTGTTTATAGATAGTAATAAAATAATGCGTGTCGGAGGACGCTTAGCAAATTCTGAATTTTCTTTTGATAAAAAACACCCTATAATTTTACAGTCCACTCACAAATTTACCAAGTTACTGTTCGAGTATGAACATGTAAAACTAATGCATGCGGGCCCTCAATTATTGCTAGCTTCGATTAGAGAATCGTACTGGCCCATAGGCGGACGAAGTTTAGCAAAGAGTTGTTATCGTAATTGCGTGCGTTGTTGTCGCATGTCGGGTAGAACGATTACTCCGTTGATGGGTAGCTTGCCACAGCAGCGTCTCCTTCCAGGCGGTTATCCTTTTGAAAGCACTGGTGTGGATTATGCTGGTCCCATAATGGCTGCTAGTAGGCAAGGTCGAGGATGTAGGCTATTAAAAGTGTACATAGCAATCTTTGTGTGTTTCACCACCAAGGCTATCCACCTGGAGCTGGTTAGTGACTTAACCAGCAATAAATATTTACTAGCCCTATATAGATTTATTTCACGACGGGGAAAACCTACTAACATCTACTCAGACAACGGTACCTCTTTCGTTGGTGCATGCAGTGAACTTTCGAGGTTCCTTAAATCTGATTGTGATTCCTTGGGCGAGCAATTAGCTAATGACGGGATTAAATTCCATTTTATCCCAGCGTACACCCCTCATTTTGGCGGACTCTGGGAAGCGGGTGTCAAGTCGACAAAATACCATCTCAGGCGAGTGTTGGGAAATTGTAATCTCACTTTTGAAGAACTTAACACCACGTTAGTCCAGATTGAGGCTATATTAAATTCACGTCCGCTGACGCCGCTGTCTTCCGATCCAGCAGACTACACTCCACTGACTCCGGGTCATTTTCTTGTTGGTCGGCCGCTTACGTCACTTCCGCAACAAGATGTACAGGACTACTCCGCTACTTCACTGTCTCGCTTTCAACGGATCGAGCAACTTCGCCAGCATTTTTGGGCTCGTTGGAGCAAAGAGTTTGTGTCTGAGTTGCAGCAAAGGACCAAATGGCACACTTACAAAGACACACTGAAGCTTGGATCCTTGGTTATTATAAAGGAGGATCATCTACCTCCCCTCAAATGGAGATTAGGAAGAGTCGTCGCCGTCCATCCAGGGTCAGATGGGATTGTTCGCGTGGCAGATATTAAAACCACCACTGGAGTCATCCGCAGAGCCTTTAACAGGATTTGCCCACTGCCCGTTGATTCTACATTTGGTTGAAAGCGCACCTGCTGCTTCCAACGTCCGGGGGCATGTCCGAGCAAAGAGCCTGCTCGTTTGCAGATAGCAAATACACGCGCAAGCCAATCGGGGTTAATTAATTTTAGGTTCATTCATTCCATCTTTGTTCGTCATCAAGGCAATACACCTATTTTTATAAGATACTATTTTGGAGTTTTTATGAAGAGTCCCTATTCATTTCCCCTACAAAAGTGCTTATACTAATATTTGGTACCTACCGTGTTCTAAAAATAGATCGAAATCTCCCGAAGCTTTTTTATTGGACGAGTTCAACAAGAAAATCATTGTGTAGCTTTGAGAATTAATTATAATTTTTTTTTATTTTTTTTTATTTATTTATTTATGTACACACAGAAAACAAGACATAGTACAGAGAAATAGTACAAAGGCACTGCTTATTTCTTTGAGAAATCTCTTCCAGCAGACCTGCGAGAGGAAAATCATATTATTATATCATAAAATCATATTACTATAACTTAAATATGTTATAAGTGTTAAAATACTTATTGCAGTTGATCGCTATTCTGATAAGAAATTAGATTTAAGCTCAAAAACTAAAAAAAGTCTGACTGCCGTATTGAAAATTTTGTGACGTCCTTCCCAGAATTCTAGGCACAGTGCAGCAGGAGCCTCAATCGATTGGTAATATTGCATATAATGAATTACTACAATGCATATACAGCTACGCAAACTAGTTCGATAGGGTTCCTGGTAATTCCAGGTGAATTCAAAGTTGGAAAAGGGTGGCGGCGCGCGCATTGCCCTCAGATTGGTCGGATAGTTTGATAGCGGTTAGGGCCGGCCTCTCTGAGAACAACACGAGTCAAAAGATACTCGGCAGTCGCTCCGGACCTCTCACAAAGGCAGTACATTCTCGTGTCGTCCAGAGACAGAGCGATCGCGACCTCACTCCGCATAAAAGTTTAAAATCTTCATCCAGGCGCTCTGTAAGAAATGTTATTCAGTTTGCTTCTGTAAATTTAAATAGATATAGTATTATTTTGTTTTTTTTTTTCGTTTAATGATGAAAAGAAAGAGAAGGGGAGAAAAGATCGAAAGTGCTACTAAAGTATTAGGTTGCCGAAAAAATTTAAGATCGTCGAAACGGCTGAATGCCACCGAACAATCAAGTAAAAACGATAACGAGGTAACGAATTTACATTAACATTTAGGTTCTTCTCTTGAGAAAAACAGCGAAAAACAGTCTTTGCCTGTTTCGCTTCCGATAGAAATGTAAGTACATTTTACTAAAATATTTGCTGCATTTGCTATAAGTTGTCCAAGTATACGTATATATATATGTCCCTTTTAAGAATTGATTTCCATTGCTTATGCACACTGGAATTGCCGGAGGCACAACTAAGTAGCTGCTTATTACTACTAATACTAAAAAGTACACTTTACGTTACCTAAATAAACTTAACACTTAAGTAAAAGTAGTTTTAATCACATTTACGACTCGCGAAAATCGAAGCAATGCTACATTATACTAAGTATAAAATATTGGTCCTTCGAGATGATGAATTCGGGTAGCAAAAATTAGCCTTTAAATTAAGTCTATTATTTTCAATACAGAGATTTGGATATTTATGTTCTTGTTATAGATACGAAAAGTACTTAGAGAATAAAAAGAAAAAGATGTCTAGAGGACTTAAAGGGAAATCCCTTCCATACATAGACAGTGATCCCGATTATGAACTATCGAAAGCTAAGAAACAGCGAACCAATAAACCGAATAAACCAAACATGGATTATGCTATCATAGAAAATCCACAAAATGATGATGAACATTTTGACAATATTTATCGCACAAGTACAATCGTTGGCGGTAAATATCCACATCTTATGAACACCAATAAAGAAATAGCACTAGAAAATACCAAAATCAACGACGCCGGCTTACCAAAATTTTGCATACCTTATGAACAACCCAAATTTAAACTGCCATATAATCCAGTAGTAGCACTGAGAGAAAAATACAAAATAAATCCAAATGTTAAAATCACGCAAACTAAATTTGAAGACCCGAAAAAGTCTAACGAACTGCCTTTAAATTGTACTGTTTTACAAAATGATGCCATTAATTTATCGGCAGGGAAAAGTGCTAATGAAAATTTAAGTGTTAACGCACTTAATTTAACAAAAACCAAAGATGCTGAAACCATCACCGATGACAATATTATTGTAAATGATGAAGAGAAAAACTTTATCGCATCTCTAAGGGCCAGCAATATAACGATATCAAGTTTATCTTCGTTATTGGCCAACAAAGATAGTGATGTCAATAATAACTCTAAAATTCAAAGAAACTATGAAGATACTTCAGAAACTATTGATTTACTGGACGATGATTATGACGGCGGTACACCTAACATTGATCCTAATGTATTGAAAATCTTAGAAGATCAGAGCGAAGCAAACAAAAGCTTTATCGGGCTTTTGCTGAAAATTTTAACAAAGGGTCACATTATAGTAGCGAACGAAGTAGAGAGTATGCCGACAGAAATCATTCTGGAAAAACTTAATTTAGCAGGAGTCGATGTACTGAAACTTATAGAGCTATTAAAAGTATGCCTCCAGGAGTATTTGGAGTCAAAAAATAAAACCCGTCAGCAGCCGCTTGTTGCAAATAAATCAACAGAGACTGTTCCAAATATTGAAATAAGAACAATTCTAAACCCCCCTACTTTCCAACTTACGACATCAGTAAACGATGGTGGCTATTCATCTTCTGTTAGTACGCAGACAAACGAACCTGCTCTACAAGTTCAGCTCAA
Organism: Bombyx mori; assembly: GCF_030269925.1. NCBI lineage: Eukaryota > Metazoa > Arthropoda > Insecta > Lepidoptera > Bombycidae > Bombyx > Bombyx mori. The sequence goes on from NC_085135.1 coordinate 6,728,303, forward strand.
GAGCGTCTCCCAGCCGCACTGTCCTTCACAAGACGTGCATTCAATAATTTGTCGACCTAACCAACAATATAATTATTCGCAGCAAACAAATCAAAACACCAATACCGTACAACAACCATCTCAGATCGTTGCACCACGTCAGACTCCTTTCGCAATGCCACATATCCAGGCAGTCATGCCGCAGAAAAATTTTGCAAGTGCGATTACTAATTTCCCCGCTATTCCTGCACAAAATATTCAAATTAATTCATCGCAACCACTTCCGCAAAACCAAAACAATTTCCAGCTACCGCAGAATCAAACTGAATCGGTTAATAGGCCATATTACAACACGCAGGGTTCAATGGATTACTCTTACCAGGTAAACAAACAACCATAATGATTTTGTCAATTTTACCAAATATGATGAATTTTTAATCAGGTGATTGTAGTGTTCTGTTTTGTTTGTAGAATTCCCAACAGAAACAAGGCTCCGGTAGAAGAAGTTCACAAGAAGTTTATAACTCCAACAATAACAATTCTTCTCTCCGATATGGTGGCCATGGTCGCCCTCGTCAAAGCTTCAATCCGTGCAATAACGCAATGCCTCACATTGGTAATTACTCCGACCGTTATAATCAATACAATAATGTTACGGCGGTGACAGAATCATCGTATTCACACATGATAAGACACCAAAACTCAGTCGATCCGAGGTTTAATTCGTCACAAAATGCAATGGGTTTCTATAATCAGATGGATAATTATGCTTGCAATAATACAAGCAATGTACAATAGTTTGAGTTTCCATAAAATATATTTGAGTTAGAGGAGAGAGCAGATAATGTGTGGTTGTTGTTGGTGCTCACGTGAACCCTGATTAGGATCATTGCAACCTTTGGCTTGCCTTCATTGGCCGTCCAAAAATGTACGTGTAAATAACAGATTGAGAGGCAAAAATCTGGCACTAATTCTATAACCTGTATTTAACTTTTTCGTTTTTACATATAGTGTCGTGACGCTTTGTAACTAATTATGACGTCACTCTACTAAGTTGTCAGTGTTGAGTATTGTAATGTTACTCGAATGTTAACGTCTAGTAGAAATGAGCAAATTCTGATATTCTAATAAAAAACGTGTTATTGTATGTAAATTATAACAGTGTTCATTTAAATCAGTACTATAAAAAATATATAAATGAATTTACTAACTAGAAAATCTAAGGACATTTAAAATGAGTGAAGTTCAAATTAAAAAAAAAAAATCTGCAAATATTTTTGGAACCCGATTTACATCACAATAAAGCTCCAGCATACTTATGAAGATTTTGGTACAAAACAGATTAAAAGAAAGTTAAAATTCTCAAAACATAATTTTAAACTCAAAGTCAACTTTTTAATAATTTAACTCAAAATAATAAAACAAGAAAATTTATTGACTATGATAAAATTAATGAAAAATTACTTCAAATTGATTTTTCCCTTTTATACAACTCCACTGACGCTAACGTAGCTACTAATTATTTTATTAACACTCTTAATACCATAATTCTTGAAAACACGAGTCTAAAAGTTGTACCACATCGCAAAAGGCTCAGAAAACTGTGGATGACTCCGGGGCTTCTGAGATGCCTCCGAAACCGGGACAAATTACACAAAAAAGTGAAAAAATATCCTAACAATTAAATTCTTCAATTAACTTTTAAAAGATATAGGAACTACTGTACATCTCCTTTAAAAAGCGCTAAGAGCAATTATGATAGGGCCCAAATAATAAATGCTCAAAACAATAATAAGAAGCTTTGGGAAACGATTAAAACTATAACACATACCAAAAAACAAAATACCCATGCGAACGACCTTCTCACACACGCAGGACCCGCAAACTCTATTAATACGGTCAACCATTACTTTGCCAATGTCGGTAGTTCACTAGCTCTAAATATTCATGCAAAAAAAACACACTCAACAGTACCTAAATTGTTTTCTCATTTAAGAACTTTTGCTATGCTGGAAACTGACCAATCCGAGATAGAAACCCTAATAAATAGCCTCAGAACAGACTGTGCCACTGGATCGGATAATATCTCTGGGATAATTCTAAAAAAATTTAAACACATCCTTCTAGCTCCAGTTACGTTTTTATGTAATCTGGCTATTTCTACTGGAGTCTTTCCCGACGTCTTTAAGCTTGCAGTAGTTCATCCGATCTATAAGGGTACGGGGGACCGACGTCTGCCGAACAATTACAGACCTATTTCTATTCTGCCAACCCTCTCAAAAATTCTGGAAAAAATTATGAACCATAGACTCATAAAATTCTTAGACAAATACAACCTTCTCACCCCATCTCAATATGGTTTCCGCTCTGGTATATCGACTAGCGATGCAGTTTTAAACTTAACTAATGAAATTGTCACAAAACTAGATAAAAAGAACAAAGTAATTGGTATATTCTTGGACTTAGCTAAAGCCTTCGACACGATTTCTATCCCAACTCTCATAACTAAGCTTGAAGCCGTTGGGTTGAGAGGCAATCAGCTTTCTCTTTTCAGGAGCTACCTTACGGGCAGACGTCAATGTGTCAAAATCAGTGACCTTATCAGTGACGAACTCCCTATAGCATATGGAGTGCCACAGGGCAGTATTCTCGGCCCTACCCTATTTTTAATATATATAAATGACCTATGTCAACTAAATATCACAAACGGGTCTATTTACACCTATGCTGACGATACTGCTCTCGTATTTCATGGCAGTTCTTGGGAGGCAGCTTTTAGTTTTGCTCAATGTGGCCTGAACACCGTAACTGACTGGCTGTCTAAAAATCTACTGACACTGAACGTGGATAAAACTAAGTACGTCACTTTTTCCCTGTCTACGCGTGGTAAAATATCATCTTCGCCTTTTTCACTTATAGCCCACTCCTGTAACGCTCTTGGACAAACTGCCTGCGGTTGCCCCTCCCTTGCCAGGACAAATTGCATTAGGTATCTGGGTATACAGATCGATGACCTATTATCCTTTCATTCCCATATTGACGTTCTGTCGTCCAGATTACGCAAACTCACTTACATTTTTAAAAATCTGCGTCATGTTACCGACAGGAACGTACTTACACTCGTTTATTTAGCGCTCTGTCAATCAGTCACTCAGTACTGCATAGTGGCATGGGGCGGGTCTTCCAAAACACACTTTTTAAAACTTGAACGTGCCCAGAGATGTATTTTAAAAGTTGGATGGCGGCTCCCTTATAGGTTTCCTACAAATGATCTTTACAAAACCTGTAAAGTCCTTTCTGTCCGTAAATTATTTATTCTTAATCTTATTATGACTACACACTCGAAAACTCCATACGATCTGACATTGCTCGTAAGTCAGCGGCGTGGGCATGGTGTGCGTCCCACAACACTTGTTTCTACATCGTTAGTTCAACGCTTCTATGGCTTCCTAAGTAGCTTCATATACAATAAAATCAATAAGCTGATCAATATATATCTGAAGTCGTCGTGGCCTAAGGGATAAGACGTCCGGTGCATTCGTGTTGAGCGATGCACCGGTGTTCGAATCTCAGGCGGGTACCAATTTTTCTAATGAAATATGTACTCAACAAATGTTCACGAATGATTTCCACGGTGAAGGAATAACACCGTGCAATAAAAATCAAACCCGCAAAATTATAATTTGCGTAATTACTGGTGGTAGGACCTCTTGTGAGTCCGCACGGGTAGGTACCACCGCCCCGCCTATTTCTGCCGTGAAGCAGTAATGCGTTTCGGTTTGAAGGGTGGGGCAGCCGTTGTGACTATACTGAGACCGTAGAACTATATCTCAAGGTGTGTGGCGCATTTACGTTGTAGATGTCTATGGGCTCCAGTAACCACTTAACATCAGGTGGGCTGTGAGCTCGTCCACCCATCTAAGCAATAAAAAAAAAAAAAAAAAAAAACCCCATGACACAGACCCAATGCAAACATGCACTAACAAATTGGCTTCACGACCTAGACTACGAGCAAACAGAGAACTTACTCCAGACTGTGAAGTAATCTGCTTTTTGTTTTCGAGCCCAATTAAGCAAAAAATTATTTATACCTATGTAATAGTAATAATAAACACGCATAGATGCAGATACTCACACATACACAATACAACATGCATGCTCGCACATGCCCACATATACACACACTCACACACACACATCCAAATACACACAAATTCACACACGCACACACACGTAAAATGACTTTCTTAAAATATAACACCTAATGATCTCTCAACACTAGTCCGCAGCATCTGTTCACGACTTAACCTAACCTAATCTATCTTAAGAAGGAGGGAGCCTGGAGATCAGTAATACAGGTCTTTGAACCTAGTACAAACTTCAGCTCTTTCAAAGGCTTACAAAATAAATTATAAGGTTAATTTATTTCCATTTGAATTTGTATGTACCTTGTACCTTTAAGAGAGAAATAAATAAATTATTATTATTATTATTATTATTATAAAAATCAACGTTCAATAACTTGTTTTGCATTCAGAGAAAATTATTAAGTTAAAAAGATTTATAATTAAAACAAACTTTAACTTGCGTGTGTTCATTTCACGGAATAGATAAATAAGGTTGGAAAGGCCTTTGCTCCAAATTTGTATCAGGACCAGTGTCGCCGCTTTACCCCCACTATTTTAATTTCAACACATACGTAGACTATGATTACAATCATTTCGCACACAACAAAAACATCCACACATAAATCTCAGGGGAGATATTCGCACTAAACTTCCGTAGGCATACACACTCACCCATGCAAAAAGGCAATAAAAATGTTCATACACGCTAGTGCTTGATAAAGTCGATATTCTTTATCGATAAATTATCTGATGAATGTTTGAGGAAAAATGAAACATGAAATAAATATTTAAACTATTTTACTTTTATTAAATACAAATAATCACTGTCCCTGAAATAAAATGTATTTATTAAGCAGTTGGCGCTTACTATTAACTGCGAATGAATTTTTCAAAATAAAGTGTAATCTCACGTTAATATATTTTTCAATTATTGCTTTGTGAGGTCTGTGACGTGGTCTGCTGTAGGGTATTGGCCAATTTGATGATAAATTATGTTCTTAAATATTTCACTACCTACAAAGCTACGCATAATTTTAGTCACTAACATTTTTTTATTTATATTACGTAGGGTTTCCGTATAAACTTTGATAACAGATTCTGATATTTTACAGATCTGTATCAAATCTTTTGACGGATTTATCTTGTTATCAAGCCACCCTTATCTTTAGCCACTATAAATTTATGTTCTTCGTTTATGCTATTGGACAGTAGTGCTCCAATGCATATATCGCAATCTAATTTTTTAATTAAAATATGCGCTATGTATCCTGCAATATGACTAATGATTTGATTGCTAAAATCTAGATAGTATTAAAAAATTCGTTAATATCCTCTTCGTTATTATTATCATTATCATCGTCATCATCTTCAACCGCAATCCTTCGTATGGATCTATTAATCCGTGCCACAGGAGATGATGCACAATCAAGAATTGAAATGTGTTCAAGCGCAGTACAATTTCCATTATCGAGAGCTTTTAAGTCTATGTAAACTAAGAGTTTTTTGTATGCTGCTTTGAACTGGCGGGCCGTGGGGTTATTGTTGCCTCCGCCATGTGACCTTATGTTACCAAAAAGCATTTCAAGGTGATCTTGACTTAGTTTGTAAAATGGCATAAAATTCAGAGCGCCGGGACATATTAATGTTTCATAAAAATGTTTAACAGCTGCAGCACATCCAATAAAACCAATGAACCCAGTCTTACGTAAGCTATTTGTCAAAAGAGTTCCCTCTTGTGTTCTCAACTCGGATAGGTATGTCGTCGCCATGTCTAGATAGTTAAGCAGCATTGCAGCGTTCGCTTCAGTTAGCCTTTTTGAAGTTATATTCATATGTGTTTCGGGAATTAAAAATGTCAAACATGTTATTAATAATCCTCAAAAAAAATGTGGTGCTTTCACTATTTTTGAATGTAGGCAGATTTAATTGGTCACGACAAAAGTCTATAGCGTCTGCTACACTTAGGCTGAACAATTGTGTTGCAAGCTTAACTTTCATTTTATTATTTTGAAAATTAACATGAACATAACGAAGCTTGTTCGCTAAATGAAAGTTCTCTTTCATTTGAAGGTTATTTAATTGCTCTAAAAATCGCCATTCTATAGTATTGCCGTCTTTATCTAAAAATGTGTTATAGCATTGAAAAGCATTACGGATTAATTTTATCATATGTGAAGGGTCTAGAACTACAAATACTGGATCATTCGTTGACGGGTGTGGAAAAGATTTTTTTTTGTCTTTGATCGAACAGTTAAAGCATTTCATCATTGCCATGTTTGCAGCGCATCCATCAAAAGTCAGGGAAATTATTTTTATGCCTGTTTCTGCAATATTTTCCAAACATTGTATAATTAAGTCAGCGCGCTGTCTTCCGTTTATTCCGTCAACTAAGAAATATCCAACAGGAACCTTAAAATTACAATTTATGCCCGTCACTAGAAACACCAGAGCCTCTTTGGCTATTCCTACATGATCTCCTTCAATGCCACTGCCAATATCAACATGTCCAAGTTTTTTTTTTCCATCCCATTCTATACGACGCCGTATAGCCATTTCATCTAAGGAAAGGGCTGCAATAATGGGATATTTGGTGCTTTTCACTTTTATTTTTAACGCCTCAATGGATTCTGAAGTAAAACCAGGATCGCCTCCCATATTTTGGTACCATTTTCGGAGCATACGGCGACACGGAAGGCAGGTATCAAATGTTTTGCGTATGTACTCATAAGCCTTTGGCGAATAATAGTCAAGTGTTAGCGCAAAACTACGCAGAGCTGGACTATATTTTTGCTTAGATGGCCCGCCACCAGTATTTTTTGCGATCATACGACTTGTCAGTTCTTGTACCTGTGAATAAAATAATAATAATAATAATAATCTTTATATCTCTGCTATTTTTATAAGGCCACGTCTAATATATAACATACCTTAACATTAAAATTTTTCAGAACAGATATATCTTCGTCCTGCAAAAAAAATTTTTCTTGAAGATCACTTAAAACATCTTGCATTTTATAAATTTTTTTTTTCAGTCTTCGGTTTTGTGCTTGTATATTTCTTATCTTCAATCTCTGTTTCATTATTATAGATTCTTTGTTAATAATTATATTTTGTAGCTTTCTTTTCCTAGGAGTGGTTGCATTTGAAGATGACATTAAGTTTTCCTACAAATTAATAAAATATAAGGATAACTCAGTCTCTGTACATAAAAAGTGTTATGATGACGGACGTGAGACTGATTAAAATTATATTTAGGAGAAGAACATAGAAGCTTTATGCATGACATCAATCTTTAAAAAAACAACTATGAAACGATTCTTGACCATTCTTTATTGGTATTTACTTACTTCAGTGTCTTTTCTTTTTAAAGATTTATCTTTTTTTGGTGTTAACAAAACTGACGTTGACGCCTGTTCTTGCAAATCCTAAAATTAAAAATAGCATAAAATATTTTGAAATGCAGACTTGACAAGAGCAAGCCAAAACAATATAACAAGATATAATACAGTCAAACTTGGGTAAGTGAGAATAGAACTCATTCTTAACTTTCGTGGAACTTCTGAACACGTGTGCCTGTGTACCGTCCTGTTTGTCGGTTTATCGGTAATCAATTGCGGAGGAAAGTTTTGTTCTGCAATCAATTAGTCCGACAAACACGTGTCCATTCGAAAAGAATGCGACAAAATAACAACGTTATTTAGTTCCATGAAATAGAATAGGTTCAATATTGACGAGAAAACAATACAAAACCAATGGTAGAAGTTCCACGAAAGTTAAGAATGAGTCATAAAATAGCAGATGTTAAATTTGTAATTTGTTTTTTTATTTGTTCCTCCTAAATAATATAAATAATTAAAGCTCGACTGTCGTTTATAGAGGTATAGATAAGTAGCAGTTTCACTTACGGAGGTCCATGAGGGAAAAACGACTCTCTCTTACGAAGGTTTCTGTTTCTCGCTAATAGAGGTTTTGGGAGCCTAAAATGACTGGTCCTGGCTATTACTCTTACTTATAGAGTTTTCTCACTTATCCAGTTCTCACTTACCCAGGTTTGACCGTATTAGGTAACCTGAGCACTATCGCAATTACCAAAGAACTTACCAAAGAACTTGAACAAATCTGAACAATTTTTTGTGTTGGGATTGCCCCTGGTTTTAAGTACCTATAGCCTAATTTTTTTATGATAAAATCATTTTCCGTAAAATGTTTAGAGCAAATAGTACTCGTCTTTGTCGGCATCCAGTTTCCTCTACCTGTCACATTAATCCATTGTTCCCTGGCGTTAGGTTCTTTAGGAAACCTAAAATTTATAATTTATTGCATAAGTCAAATAGCATTTTACTTAAGTTTTAATACGTCTTAGACAATATAGTAAATACCCGTAAATCAGAGGTCTACATGTCCCTTTATATTATACCTTCACATTAATTCAATGATAATATTTCAATAATAATAATATTTAATTTACTCAAAATATGTCTAACTAAGAATATATTAGGTATCATTAATTAAATATAAAAATACTAAAATTATCCATGTCAAATGTAAAGTCGAGAAATCTGTCGATGATTTTATTTAACCGTATAACATAACATTAACAGGTCACCTCACTATCGAACTAGCGTCGGGCCAATCAGGGCAAAGGCCGAAATTTCAAATATTGAAGTGAGAGAACGCAATGCATGTAATTCATTGCAAGCGGACTTGGTCATTGCGTTGATTGGGCGAGTACACATCGCGCAATGTATGTTATTTATAACTTGAGGCAATAATGTTGTTAATGTTTGGAATTTCATAATGATCAGTATATTTTATGTTTTAGACAAATAATATTGTAATTAAATGGTAATTTCGACTTACCGATGGAAAGATATACCTCCTCGCTCTATACTTGAGGTCTCACTTTTCGTTTTACACGTTATAATTGCACAACACGGCATTATAAAGCAGAGATCTGTTGGCCCAAGTAGTCCGAAACACACTAAGCGCGGTGAATGACTGAGTCGGTCGAGTTACGTTTGTACAATCATAACCGTGGCACGCTTGCCCCGCCTACATTACCATTCCAACCTTATTTATCTATTCCGTGGTTCATTTTATTATTTCTAATAATTCGAATATTTTAAAATTTCGCGGTCATGGCAATTTTATTAAGTGAATTTTATTAGATTCAACAGAATTCGATTCAATTTTTTTCTAAAACTTTTCAACATTGATATCTGTGCCTAAAAGTTCATTATAAATAAGTAGTAAATACATGGGTAGTTAGTAGACTTTCATATATTTGAAAAAAAAAAAACGTTATAATAACATAATATTTTAATGGAAAATTGATTTGAATTGACACTTTGTAAAGTTAATAGTCGTTAATACTTCACAGGAGGCTTTGGTTGTGATATTATTGAAGGGCGATATGAGTCGTCTATTATCAAAGGTGGCAATCTGTGCATTTGGACAAAAAAATGTTATTGATATGTCAATACAGATTGATTTGAATATAATCGTCTCCTTCAAAGAATACGGTTCAAAACCTGCATTAAATAAAGGTTAATAGTTAACCTGTTATTTATCTAAGATGTCGTTCCGAAGAGTTTTGTGACTGCCAATGGAATACAAAGTCAATAATTCGTTTTTCTGATTTACCAATATTGTTCAAAAGTCAGATTGCCGGCTTTGATAATAGACGACTCATATATGGTGTGTGAGTGGTTACAACAAATTCATACGTTTAGCCATTGTCACACCGAATCTTGACGTGTAATATTAAAACACACAATCGATAGACAGAGACAGAAAGCTAGCTATATAACAGTAGTGGAATAAAAAAAAATATAAAAAAAATTAAAAAAAAAAGTAGTTTATAGATAGATGTTGTTTTAACTTCAGATTTATAAATGTCTGTAGATACAAAAAAAACATAAAAAAAAAACAAAAAAAAACAAAAAAAAAACAAAAAAAAAAACAAAAGAAAAAAAATTAGAAAAAAAAATACAAATTTAGTACCTACTTTTGGCACATATTATATTTTCAAGAAGATCTTGTAGGCTCTATATCTATATCTATACTCTATACTAATATTATAAAGAGGAAAGATTTGTTAGTTTGTTTGTTTCGAATAGGCTCCGAAACTACTGGACCGATTTGAAAAATTCTTTTTCCATTAGAAGCCGACATTGTCCCTGATGAACATAGGCTACTTTTTTTATTTTTTTTTTTATTTTTATTTTTTGGTTTCATGTGTGTTTTAATGTTTCCGAAGCGAAGCGAGGGCGGGTCGCTAGTAAAGTATATTTTTGTAAATTGGAAAGTTTCGCTGAGTGCATTTATTTTTCGTATGTCAAGGGAGCCTCAGATCGAACGTGTTTTAAATATAGTATAATAATAGTCTTGATTAAGAATCTCAAACAGTGCCACCTGTCTTTTCAGGAATTGTTTTCACTTCAGCAAATATTTTTCCCATTTTTCCGCAGAATGCGCTAAAAAGCAATCTTATATCCCTTCAAAATGTAAATAGACAAGATAAGCTCGGATGTTTGGTGGCTTAAGCCGAGCGTTTTATTTTTAGATTGTAAGTGAAGAAGCAATGCGAATTGCGAAATGACTGGGGAAAAGCTTTAAAATACGCTATATAGAGCATTTTCAGCAAAATTTTTGAAATTGCTGAAATGGTCTCGTGTCGGAATCCACCAGCGCGGACACGCGTTGCTCCCACGTAACTTTTTGGTGGGTTCCAGTCCTTAGGACGTTTTCATCATTTAGATTGGTAGTAGTAGCGTTTTTTCATAAAATTAGCCTTTAATATGTTTTCATATAAATAAACAGCTATCAATGATTTTTGTTTAAGATTTTAATTTTTTTTTACCAGCAATTATCCGATACTAGAAATGTGCATATCTTGTCAGCAATTAAGTAAGTCACTTGACAAGCGTAACGCGTTTGTCAAATGACTAATTAACAATAACAATAAATAATTAACAATAAAGTAACTAATAACGATTTCTTTTCCGAGAATCGAGGTGAAATACTTTATCTGCATAGTATGTAAACTTTTAACTTTAAACTTCAAATATTAGCGGATCAAATTTAGTACAAAATGTTAGAATATCGTATTTTGCCCTAGGTATTTGATTAGTGACGATTGTTGTGAAGTTGTATTATCAACTCAAAAGAAAAGTGTATGAATGTTTCAAACAGTTCGTTTTGTGATCGGAAGAAGCCTTTGGCGTGACTATGGAAGGAACTCTGACGTCAATGTATCGAACTTGCTCGTTATAATACGAGATTTTTAATGTGATTCTTTTCATAGAAAAACACGAAGAAGGGTGTTAGAAACATGGCTCGTTTTTGAGTGGAGGAAAGACAAAGTCTAATTTGCGTTTTTATCAAGTGTATCCGATGCATGATATTTGTTTTTTTTCTTACTTGGACTTGTGTTATTGGCATGGGCTTGGAATTTAAAAGTCGAAGTGTGAGGTCGAATGACAAATTTATCTATTGGTACATATATGTATGTTATATATATCCACAAGCTCGATCATATTACGAACGTATTACAAGTATATAGCTTTTATTTCGCGTGGGCGGGAGGAAATCCTCATGGATACCCCGGGCCCGGGCCATTTTTTTTTTTTTTTTATGATTGAAAGATTACTGGTGGCCCGGAGGCCTTTCCAGTTTCACCAGGACACGTGGGCGAGCAAAGGCTCAGCCAGGAGAGGTGGGATTTGCTAACAGCTACCCGAGCGCCTCCGAAGGAGACCTAACAGCTCAAGAGTAGCTGCTTCGCGAATGAATTTACTACCGGATCGGAATCGCGACCCGCTGAGAAGATCCGGCGAGAAACTCAGCGAGCTGATTCATGGGTTAGGTTGCACGGCGAACTCTTTGTCGAGTTCGATGAGTACGGTTACCGAGGTCCCTAAGCCTGCTCCTAGTGTTAGAGCTGAAGGCGTCTAGTGCAAAGGTTATTGGATCTGACGGATCCGTAAGGACGTCTCTAGGGCGTCGACGGTGACTGGCTCCTGCGTGATCAGGATTCGGGGAGTAGTCAGCGGCGGCAACGATAAGGCGATTATCATGACGCATAGCCTTATCGAAGTACCGTTCCGACGCTGACTTCATGTATTTCTGGATAGATTCGAGGCCCAGGTCGTCGTGTAGGTCAACTTTCCTCACGAACCACGGAGCTCCGACGGCTAACCTGCAAAAGCGGGATTGTAAAGATTGGAGGGTGTCTATGTGTGTGCGGGCCGCGTGAGCGAACACCACACTCGCGTAAGTCATGACGGGCCTAATGCAAGTTTTGTAAAGTGTCACCTTGTTCCGAAGGGACATTTTACTCCGCTTACAGATCATGGGGTAGAATCTACCGAGAATAAACGCGGCACGGTCACGGACTGATTTTATATGCGGGCGGAATGTCATCGATGCATCCAGGGTAACGCCCAGGTACTTGACCTTCCTGGCCCAGGGGTTGGGTTGTCTAAAGAGAGTAATCGGGGGTGTGAGATTCCTCCTCCTAATCCGGGAGGAAATCCGTGTGGAGCTTCCCCTCTGAAATAGCACCGCAGTACTTTTCGCTGGGTTGATGTCTATGCGCCATTTTCGGAACCACTGTCCTAGGGCTAGGGCTGCGCTCTGAAGCTTCTTCGCGATTAGGGACTTGTTTCTACTGGAATAGTAAACAGTCGTGTCGTCGGCGAATAAAGCTAAATGGGTCGGCGGCGACCGGGGAATATCGTTGACGAATAAGCTAAATAGGAGGGGTGAGAGGACAGAGCCTTGCGGGACTCCAGCTGTGAGAGATCGTGGGGAGGAGCGGGTTCCCTCGACTCGATATCGAAAAGAGCGGTTCGACAAGAAGTCCCGTATGATGAGCACGAGACTATCCGGCACGCCCATGTTGAATAGTTTGAAAATCAAACCATTGTGCCAGACTTTGTCGAACGCTTTTGCGACGTCGAAGAAGAGAGCTCCCGTGTATAACGGTTTTGGTCGATTAAAACCCACAAGAATGTGCTCCGTGAGGCGGTGCACCTGTTGAACGCATGAGTGATTTGTACGGAATCCGAATTGTTCATCGATGAGAATGCCCTTGGATGAGACGAAGTCTCTGAGGCGTTTGTAGAGCAGACGCTCCTACAGTTTGCCTAGAGACATGAGGAGGCTAATCGGGCGGTAGCTCGTCGGATGATTTTTTGGTTTACCGGGTTTATGTATGCCGATAACGTCCGCTTCTTTCCACACCGCGGGAAAGATACAGTTCGCCATAGCGGCATTGAAAATAAATGCCAACATCACGATGAGTTGGACGGGTAGAAGTTTAATAACGCGGTTGGATATACCGTCGGAACCGGGAGCCTTGCGAGGACGTAGGTCTTTGATCAAGTCTTTAACTTCCATCGGGGTGACGGGTGGTAACGCATCCGAGGGTGGCAAGGAGACTCTGCGTTCTACCTCACTGTCTACTAATTCTACATGAACAGGGTCCACGGATTGAGTGCTGGGCGTGCACTGGGTTTGCAATGTATCGGCCAGCAGCTCTGCTTTTTCGTCATCATCGAACGCCGCGAGTCGGCCTGAGGGGCCTACGAGGGGGGGCATAGTTACTACCGTATCCGATTTGAGAGTACGAGCTAAGCGGTAGTAAGACCTTTGGGAGGGCGCGAGTCCTTCTAAGAAATCAGACCATCTGGCATCTCGGACTTCGGCGATGCGAGACTTTACGTCGCGTTGTAAGGCACGCATTCGAATACGATTTTCCGCGGTAGGATACCTGTCGTAGGCGCGTATCGAGGCGTTCTTAGCTCTAAGGAGGTAGCTCTAAGGTAAAGGAAGTCCTCCGCTATAACTTGTTTCGATGACCTATCTAATGTCGAGGTGATGTGTGACGTTAAGATGTCTATGGCTTCAGCGGTATCCTGAGGAGACGGGGTAGAGTCCGAGCTAAACGGGAGCGATGGTGGATCAGATTCAGCCAGGCTAATGCCCAGTGTGTGCCAATCCACCACAGTCCTCGCGACAGGAACGGAATCGGGAGCGCAACCGAGCTTCATAACGACGGGACGGTGGTCTGAATCTAACTCTGAAACGACTTCGATCGAATGTAAGCGCAGAGTTACGTTTTTTAATAACGCTATGTCGAGTATATCCGGGCGATGTGCGATATTTAGCGGGTAGTGAGTCGGGGTTAGCGGAGCGACGATATCGAAGGCGAGATCATCGACTAACGCGTCAAGCCGCCTGCCATTCGGGGTTGTGGTGTGTGAGTTCCACCTGATGTGTTTACAATTTAGGTCGCCCGCCAGAATGACAGAGCTCCCCATGCCGAGCAGCGCCTCGATATCACTGCTTAGAACGATCTTATCCGGTGGAAGATAAACGGACGCGATAACGATCGGCGCGTGTCCCGTCAGTGAGATTCGGCACACTGATGCTTCGATATTAGCGAGCGCTGGAGGATCGAGCGGGACGCAATGCAGGGCTCTTCTATAGTAAATGACGGTACCACCACCTCGAGCAGAGAGCCTGTCGTTCCTGACCATGTTATAGTTCGCGATTTTAGGATCACGGCGCGCGGGCTTAAGTAGGGTCTCCTGCACTAAAAATATATCAATTTGATGGTCACGCAAAAAGTCAGAAACCTGATCACGTTGATTTGCGAGACCGTAAGCGTTAAAAAATCCTATCGTTACGGATAGGGGCTTTACTCTACTTATATACGCCATTGATTACCGGCGGAGTGAGGGGAGGACGTACGTATTTAATGACGCGTATACGTCGGCGTATTCTTGCACAACGGCGATAAAGTGTTGTGCGGTGGAGGCAGCGCGAATGGCGTCGCCCAAAGCGTTAACGCGCTCAAAGTTGATCGACTGAAAGAAGTCGATCGCTAAAGCGAGATTGTCGGACGCGGTAGGAGGGCAAGTCGCGGGAGAGGGACGAGTCGCGGGGGCGGGACGAGTCGCGGGGGCGGGACGAATCGCGGAGGAGGGAGTTGTAGCCGTGTTCATGTACGGCAGCGGTTTCGCTCAGGCCGAGACACTGGGCACCGGCGCCGGAACGAACGCTGGCTTAGCCTGCGACACAGAGGGTGCCGAGGCTTTGATGTCTGGGCCGGAAGCTCGGAGGCGGTTTTGGCGGGCGACGCGGCGATTTATTTTAGGGGCTCGGGGGCAACCACGGTAATTCGCGGGGTGACCCTGTGTTCGACACAGGACGCAGCTAGGCGGTTCCGTCGCGGTTTTTTAGTCGCGAGCGCAGAGGGCCGTGGCGTGATCGCCCAAACACTTAACACATCGGGGGCGTGCGTGACAGTTACGGGAAGAGTGCCCGTACAATTGACAGTTATGGCACTGGCTAGGAGTGCCTTTTTTATGGGGGGCTTCGACGGCGATAGCGGAGAGCCTACAGACGGTCTGTGTGTTGAAGATTTTCTTACCCTCGGGGGTAGGCTGGAGGGTGACTAGAACCATATTATATGGCTCCCTACCGCGACCGGTGTGCATACGGTGCACAGAATTCACTGGAAAGCCCTGTTCTAACAGATCGGCCTTGACGAGCTCTACATCTAACTCTTTAGGGATTCCGCTTATTACAACGCGGAGTTCGCGCTCCTCCTGGAGCGTATAAGTATGGAAACTTATACGTTCCTTACGGAGGTAAGAAGAGAGGGCCCTGTGGTCGTCGGGTGTTTGAACCTTAATTTGAATGCCGTTCGCGAGGTTACGGGCATTCGTGAAATTTATATTTTTGGCCTTAAGGGCCAGGCAAACTCGATCCCAAGCTGCCTTCTCCTGAAGGATAACCGGGGGAGGGGTCTGGGTTTTATTTTGTGCCACCGGACGCGGCGACGGAGTGGCACGGGCTGGGGGCGCAACGGGAGTCTGAGAGCGGGGGCGCGACGCGTTCGCGGCTTTGCTAATTTTAGCGGCCGCGGGAGCTCGGGACTCCGCGGCACGCTTCTTACCCTTCTGTACCAGGGTGAATCTATCCGTCGATGAGGCGGGGGCGAGGTCGACCTCCATGTCCGAGTCAGAGTCGGAGCACGAGGAGGCGGGTGCAGGCGACCTACGAGCAAGTGTAGGTGTTTTAGAGGGCGCGACGGAGGCCGCGGATGATCGCTCAGCTGTAACGATGGTCACAGTGGACGACACGGGAGCGGCAGGCACGACAGAGGCTGCGGTGCTCAATGCAGAAGCTTTGCACGCAGGTACAGGCGACGCAGGAGCAGCGAGCGCGGCGGAGTCCTCGAGAGGCGAGCTGTGGGTGGCGAAGTCGGAGGAATTCCGCGAATACAACGTCCATGATCGCTGAGTACCCAGGTGGGGCGGCCCCGGGTCTTGAAAACACCCGCCTTGCGGCGAGGCCCCAACTTCTCGGACCTGAGCGGTTCTATTGAACACAGGTGGCAATGCGGCGCGATTACTACAGGACAAAGAAAAAGCACAACAAAACAGAAATTACAAAAAGAAACAAAACAAATAAATACTTGCAGGAAAACACTTTGTCGGCAAATATTCCACGAACACAAGAATAACTAAAACAAAACAAATAAAAGCTTCCAGGAAAAACACTTGGTCGGCAGATGTATCACGAACACAGGCCGCGCGAACAATGGCCGGGCTAACAAAAGCCGGGCGAACAAAGACCGGGCGATCGAGTGGTCGATGAGCACGTCCGCACGTGACGGGTGCCTCTATCGGAATGGCCCGGGCCAATGGGCATGCCCGACTCCACTGAGAAAGTGTCTCAGTGACCTACGGACTAAAACCTCCCTCCTGGTTATCTGTCCCTTTTTATTATGGGACAACCTTTATCCCTGTGTTAGTTATTAGCCACAATTATATGGCTGTGAGCTTCAACCTTGGAAACTTAAGGGGATTTTAGTGGGCTTAATGTAACCATACATTTTATTCGGTGTATATTATGTAGTTTCAAATTTACATAATGTATCTGTACTAATATTTTGGGATTTGACGCCGTCACATACCTATGGGATATATACCAAAGTATCGGTCTTCTCAGTAGAATAAGCTTTGAAAAAAAAAAAAAAAACTATTTTAAATTGTTGTCAGGCAAGTCATATAAATATAATCAAAAGGCTTTGCGTGTTAACAATTAATAAACCTTTGAACGTGTAAAACACTTTATAGGGATCTTTAATCTTCATTAAAGTAGTTAAATTAGTTATGGTGTCAAAGTTTTGGGAAAACGACTTAAAAACAAGTTCATTTAATGGAATTATAGATTGAGATTGAGATAATATGATAGAGATTATGATTTCGGACTGTAAAGATCAATAATACCATCAGTTTTATTCTGTGTTCGTCGTTATATGGAACTTTCAATAGGTTTGTATCTTTAATATTAAAATTAGCTGTGTTTAAAGTATAAATTTCTCAATTTAATTAGATGAGAACAATTCTGTATCAAGCAATTAAATTGATTAACACTAAGAAGTAATGGTCGCAAAAGGATGGCGTTTTAAAAAGATGAGCGAAGGGATTTTGATATAATGCTTCAGTTGCAAGGCAGTTGATATGATACTCTATTCCTTACGTCAATGCGTTATTTTTGCCTAAAAATCAGATGCCGATTTACGTCAAAATATTTTGTGTTGTAAATTATGAAGATTATCCGAAATATTTGTGATTACTTCGCGATGATATCGTGAATACTGGCTAGATCAAGTTGCAGATTGAGGACGTGACATCTGAGGATTTTAATTAACTGTGCGTTAAAAGTAGGCGTAGCTTGTTATTGATTCTAGTATCAGAAATGATCTCATAAAAATATTTCATAGTTCGTAGTATGCTTAATGTATTTAATGTTGTATTCGATGTCTGTGTTAAATAATAATTAGTTTTAAGCGGTAGACCGCTGTATTGTGCGTGCGCAAGACTTACGTGCTATTGTTAAGAACTTTGATTTTGACAGGTCTAAGTTAGCTTTAAGTTAAAAACGAACGAGAAGCAAGCAAAAGCTTTTCACTTTTGATTTTCATTTTCGATTCGTTCTTGTTCGCTTCATTCATTGAATAGGTGCCAGTGGCAACTTCTAAGTCTGTATTGTCTAAATCATAATTACCTGAAGGTATGAAAACAAATTGATTGAGCCGGTTTTTTTTCTCTCCGACTCTCACGTCAGAGATTAAGATAAAATAGAGAGGTAGGGTTAGAGTTACATCACTAAGGCTTAAAGAATGAGGGTGCTGTCTTATTGACGTTTAGATGGAATGAAAAGCGGACTTTTTTTTTTTTTTTTTTTATGATTGAAGGATTACTG
The DNA here is from genome assembly GCF_030269925.1 of Bombyx mori. Taxonomy (NCBI): domain Eukaryota; kingdom Metazoa; phylum Arthropoda; class Insecta; order Lepidoptera; family Bombycidae; genus Bombyx; species Bombyx mori. The sequence goes on from NC_085135.1 coordinate 6,746,695, forward strand.
GTGGACCGGAGGCCTTTCCAGTTTCACCAGGACAGGTGGGCGAGCAAAGGCTCAGCCAGGAGGGGTGGGATTTGCTAACAGCTGCCCGAGCGCCTCCGAAGGAGACCTAACAACTCAAGAGTAGCTGCTTCGCGAATGAATCTACTACCGGATCGGAATCGCGACCCGCTGAGAAGATCCGGCGAGAAACTCAGCGAGCTGATTCATGGGTTAGGTTGCACGGCGAACTCTTTGTCGAGTTCGACGAGTACGGTTACCGAGGTCCCTAAGCCTGCTCCTAGAGCTGAAGGCGTCTAGTGCAAAGGTTATTGGATCTGATGGATCCGTAAGGACGTGTCTAGGGCGTCGACGGTGACTGGCTCCTGCATGATCAGGATTCGGGGAGTAGTCAGCGGCGGCTACGATAAGGCGATTATCATGACGCATAGCCTTATCGAAGTACCGTTCCGACGCTGACTTCATGTATTTCTGTATGGATTCGAGGCCCAGGTCGTCGTGTAGGTCAACGTTCCTCACGAACCACGGAGCTCCGACGGCTAACCTGCAAAAGCGGGATTGTAGAGATTGAAGGGTGTCTATGTGTGTGCGGGCCGCGTGAGCGAACACCACACTCGCGTAAGTCATGACGGGCCTTATGCAAGTTTTGTAAAGTGTCACCTTGTTCCGAAGGGACATTTTACTCCGCTTACAGATCATGGGGTAGAGTCTACCGAGAATAAACGCGGCACGGTCACGGACTGATTTTATATGCGGGCGGAATGTCATCGATGCATCCAGGGTAACGCCCAGGTACTTGACTTTCCTGGCCCAGGATATGGATTGACTAAAGAGAGTAATCGGGGGTGTGAGATTCCTCCTCCTAATACGGGAGGAAATCCGTGTGGAGCTTCCCCTCTGAAATAGCACCACAGTACTTTTCGCTGGGTTGATGTCTATGCGCCATTTTCGGAACCACTGTCCTAGGGCTAGGGCTGCGTTTTGAAGCTTCTTCGCGATTAGGGACTTGTTTTTACTGGAATAGTAAACAGTCGTGTCGTCGGCGAATAAAGCTAAATGGGTCGGCGGCGACCGGGGAATATCGTTAACGAATAAGCTAAATAGGAGGGGTGAAAGGACAGAGCCTTGCGGGACTCCAGCTGTGAGAGGTCGTGGGGAGGAGCGGGTTCCCTCGACTCGATATCGAAAAGAGCGGTTCGACAAGAAGTCCCGTATGATAAGCACGAGACTATCCGGCACACCCATGTTGAATAGTTTGAAAATCAAACCGTTGTGCCAGACTTTGTCGAACGCTTTTGCGACGTCGAAGAAGAGAGCTCCCGTGTATAACGGTTTTGGTCGATTAAGCCCCACAAGAATGTGCTCCGTGAGGCGGTGCACCTGTTGAACGCATGAGTGATTTGTACGGAATCCGAATTGTTCATCGTCTGTCTGAATTATTATAAGGACCTTAAGTCGTTGGTGGAAAAAGCCCTAGAAAGTGAGAAAAAGGCTTATTTTAATTTTAACATTAACAATAAGATTCATAATCCCTCTATCCTATGGAAAAATTTGAAAACAAATATTTTACCTCCTGTAGACCATGAACTACCATTAATTTTTAACGATGCTAAACAAATTAATGATCATTTTTTGAAAATTCCTAATGTAATCAATTGTTCTTCTATTATATCCAATACTAACTATTTTAACTCTCATCGTTACTCTGATACACAATTTAATCTGTCCGGGGTAAAGGAATGTACTGTATTGCAGATCTTGCAACAACTGAAGTCGGATGCTCTGGGTGTTGATGATATTTCGCTTAAAATGTTGTGTATGACATTGCCCTACAGTCTTACTTCTGTCACCAATCTTGTTAATATGTCAATTAATACATCGATATTTCCTTACACTTGGAAGACTGCTGTGGTTCGTCCTGTTCCTAAGAAACCTAATGCCATGACACTCAGTGACCTCCGACCCATCAGTATATTGCCATGCTTGTCTAAAATTCTAGAGAAAGTAATATCTTCACAGCTGACGGACTATCTCGAGAAACATAACATATTGAAGTCGTCGTGGCCTAAAGGCTAAGACGTCCGGTGCATTCGTTGTTGCGATGCACCGGTGTTCGAATCTCGCAGGCGGGTACCAATTTTTCGAATGAAATACGTACTTAACAAATGTTCACGATTGACTTCCACGGTGAAGGAATAACATCGTGTAATAAAAATCAAACCCGCAAAATTATAATTTGCGTAATCACTGGTGGTAGGACCTATTGTGAGTCCGCACGGGTAGGTACCACCGCCCTGCCTATTTCTGCCGTGAAGCAGTAATGCGTTTCGGTTTGAAGGGTGGGGTAGCCGTTGTAACTATACTGAGACCTTAGAACTTATATCTCAAGGTGGGTGGCGCATTTACGTTGTAGATGTCTATGGGCTCCAGTAACCACTTAACACCAGGTGGGCTGTGAGCTCGTCCACCCATCTAAGCAATAAAAAATAAATAAAAAAAAAGTATCAGTCCGGATTCCGGAGATCGCGTGGTACTGCAACTGCTCTCTTAGATGTGACGGATAATATCCTTGCTGCACAGGATCGGGGTATGTGTACGGTTCTGGTACTTCTGGACTTCTCTCGAGCATTCGACAGCTTGAACATTGACCTTCTTCTTGCCAAATTGAGTTTCTATGGCTTAAGTGCGGATACCATTCGTTGGTTCTCAAGTTATCTGACTGAACGATCGCAATTGGTGGAAATTCGTCGCGGTGAGGGTAATGTTCGATCCAACATGGCTAACGTCATTAATGGTGTACCACAGGGTTCGATCCTGGGCCCTTTACTATTTATCCTTTACAGCGCAGATATTGTTGGTCATATCAATCATTGTCAGTACCATATATATGCTGATGACATTCAACTGTACATCTCTTTTAAGATATCCGAGTTTACAATGGCCATTGAGAAACTTACAGGGGACCTAAATAGTGTGGCGAATTGGTCGGAACAGAACTCACTCTTCTTAAATCCCAGCAAGACTAAATATATTGTGTTTGGAAATGAATCTCGATTGTCTAAGCTTCCATCACAACCTTTCAATGGGTTAAATATTCGAAATGACCCCATTGAGAGAGTATATGAGGTGCGTAACTTGGGCCTACTGATGGACGCAGGTCTCCGGTTTAAGAAGCATGTCACTGAGATGGTCCGCCACTGCTTCTATCGCTTGAAGGTCCTGTACCGCATCCGCAATTATCTCAGTGAAAAACTTCGGATTCAACTCGTTGAGACACTGATTCTCTCGAAACTGAATTATGCGGACGTGGTATACGGACCAAGATTACTTAATTCAACTGGGCGCATATTACAGAGAGTACAGAATGCATGCATGAGATTTTGCTTTAGCATCCCACCACGATCCCATGTTACGCCGATAATTAATCAAAGCAAAATGTTGAATTTAAAGTTGAGAAGGAAGTTGCATTTTGCTTGTTTATTATTTGGAGTCGTAAAATTGCAAACGCCGAATTATTTATATCTTAAGTTGACTTATTTAGGAGATGGCGGTTGGCAATCGCGACAACGCTCCCAAGTGTTTGCGACTCCTCGACACTGCTCTGCTGCTTTTAGAGGCAGCTTCCGCTACTTGGCCTCTAAATGCTGGAACAATATTCCTCCACCTATCCGGCACCAGAGAACGCTAAGGTCCTTTAAAACAAATTTAAAAGTATATCTTTTGAATATACAAGAAAAATTCGAAAATATCAAATATAATTACTCCGTACTATAATCAATTGTGCTTTGCAACTGCAATTTTTATTTAATTAATTTAATAATGTCATTTTGTTGTCCTTTTCATAACTGTTTTTTTTTTATTTTTTTATTATTCATGTTCTTTTTATTTTTTAATATATTTTACAATGATGTGTATTGGTCGGTCTGATGCTGGTGTGCGCGTCACTCCGCAGGTGCCGGCGGAAGATCAGCGCCGCAGTACCGATTGTCTCGATACTGTTAGGCATTGCTGAGCCGGTAACCATTTCCAAGCCTCGTTATTTTTGTTATCTTTTTTATTTATTTTTTGTACTTAATTTGTGTTTGGAATAAATGTTAATTATTATTATTATTATTATTATTATCGATGAGAATGCCCTTGGATGAGACGAAGTCTCTGAGGCGTTTGTAGATCAGACGCTCATACAGTTTGCCTAGAGACATGAGGAGGCTAATCGGGCGGTAGCTCGTCGGATGATTTTTTGGTTTACCGGGTTTATGTATGCCGATAACGTCCGCTTCTTTCCACACCGCGGGAAAGATACAGTTCGCCATAGCGGCATTGAAAATAGATGCCAACATCACGATGAGTTGGACGGGTAGAAGTTTAATAACGCGGTTAGATATACCGTCGGAACCGGGAGCCTTGCGAGGACGTAGGTCTTTGATCAGGTCTTTAACTTCCATTGGGGTGACGGGTGGTAACGCATCCGAGGGTGGCAAGGAGACTCTGCGTTCTACCTCACTGTCTACTAATTCTACATGAACAGGGTCCACGGATTGAGTGCTGGGCGTGCACTGGGTTTGCAATGTATCGGCCAGTAGCTCTGCTTTTTCGTCATCATCGAACGCCGCGAGTCGACCTGAGGGGCCTACGAGGGGGGGCATAGTTACTACCGTATCCGATTTGAGAGTACGAGCTAAGCGGTAGTAAGACCTTTGGGAGGGCGCGAGTCTTTCTAAGAAATCAGACCATCTGGCATCTCGGACTTCGGCGATGCGAGACTTTACGTCGCGTTGTAGGGCACGCATTCGAATACGATTATTCACGGTAGGATACCTATCGTAGGCGCGTATCGAGGCGGGAGCGAGGTCGACCTCCATCTCCGAGTCAGAGTCGGAGGACGAGGAGGCGGGCGCAGGTGACCTACGAGTCGTTGTTTTGGAGGGCACGACGGAGGCTGCGGATGATCACGCTGCTGGAACGGTGGCCACGGCGGACGACGCAGCAGTTTTACTCGCCAGTATAGGCGACGCGGAAACGGCAGGCACGACGGAGGCTGCGGTGCTCGATGCAGAAGCTTTGCACGCAGGTACAGGCGACGCAGGAGCAGCGAGCTCGGCGGAGTCCACGAGAGGGCTCGCGGTGTGATCGGCCTTGAAGGCCAGAAACTCTGAGGCGAGCTGTGGGTGGCGAAGTCGGAGGAATTCCGCGAATACAGCGTCCATGATCGCTGAGTGCCCAGGTGGGGCGGCCCCGGGTCTTGAAAACACTCGCCTTGCGGCGAGGCCCCAACTTCTCGGACCTGAGCGGTTCTATTGAACACAGGTGGCGATGCGGCACGATTACTACAGGACAAAGAAAAAACACAACAAAACGGAAATAACAAAAAGAAACAGAACAATTAAACACTTCCAGGAAAACAGTTTGTCGGCAGATGTACCACGAACACAGAAACAACAAAAGGAAACAAAACAAATAAAAACTTCCAGGAAGAGCACTTAGTCGGCAGATGTACCAAGAACACAGGCCGCGCGAACAATGGCCGGGCTAACAAAAGCCGGGCGAACAAAGACCGGGCGATCGAGTGGTCGATGAGCACGTCCGCACGTGACGGGTGCCTCTATCGGAATGAAAAGCGGACTGCTATAGGTTGTGGTAAGCACATAATTAAAATGGTCAAAGGTAATGTATAACTGGAATGCAATATTGATTTGTATTCTCCGGTAGCGAGTATTTGGAATGTTTACATGTCTTTAGACAGTGGTTGTGTCTGTGTTTGTGTGCCTGCGTAAAGTTGTGCTTGAAATGCGAAACACCTGATCCGACTTAGAAGAACAGGTAAAACAACTTAAAAATCTAACAATACAGCGGATATGCGTATAATGATATTGGGTACTCCAGAATAAATAAACAATAAAAGACTTAATTGCTTTTTCAGTTATGTGTATAATGAGAAAACAACATTAAACAGCCCTTAATGTAATAAAATTAATATTTTTAAACAAACTAAACTTTCTTTTTACTGAATGTCAAACTTCACTTAATGACATATAAGAAAAATCCTTTTTAGAAAACTAAAGAGTTTTAGATTATGAAGGTTTTTCTTTACATGCGTATTCAAGTAAAAACAGAAATGGAAATTTAACTGAAATAGGTTTAATCATGAAAAAAAACGAGCATCTATCGAGTAATTTTCGCTTACTAATTCTTTGTGTGGTAATAAATGTGGTAATAAATGTTTTTCCTTGCGTGTACTGATATATCAGAATAAAGTAGATATTGTTTTCTAAATATTTTAATGTTTTGAAACGTTTATGATCTTGGTTCTTTCTTGGTGAATCCTGTAAACAGTGTTAGAATATTAATACATTTTTTAAGTAATAATTATAAATTCAAATTTTATTTATCCGATCGAGACAAAATTACGATTCTCATGTATGTACTTTATCAGTATTTGAAGTGTCCATGTTCATTTTCTATTCTTTCTAAGTATATAAAACCTTTGATCATTAATTTAAATAAGTAATTGGAAATGATATTTAATGTGTTACATATGAGAAATATTTTGTCTGTGCAGTAGTAAGTATAATATCTTTTAAAATTAAGTCTTTACTAATAAAATTAATATTTACATGTCTGTGAACCTGTTTACTGTGTCATTTTTAACGAGTATTTTAACGAGTATATCTAGTCTATATCTAGTCTGTGGAATATATATTCAATTTATTACGTACTTCGTATTTTTAAGGTAGTCTGTAATTCATGGAAATACGTGAGTTTTTTGTTGTTACTTTTATAATTCTTATTTAAAATTAACAGTGCTTAGGTTTTTTTTTATGTATTTATAACAAATACATGATGCAAGGGAACGACACACGAAGTTGAAGTGGTTTTATGAATGTTGTATTAATTTAAAAATAAGGACAACATTGTGCATAACAGGCGGGGTAAATGCAATTACTCCAGGCATGTGTGTTTACTAATAGCAGATGAAATCAATTATATTTTTAATGGACTGTGATCAGACAAATGACGTTTGATTGTAATAAAACAATTCGCGAAGTATGAAGGTGAAGATTTGTGTAAATGAAAACCTTTCCGTTTACGACTTTTTCGACCTAATTATTATAATCTAATTTAGTATAAATTATTATACTAAATTGGAATGTAATAACTTGACCTTAAAAGTAAAAAATATGAATAGTATTGCAAAGTTATTTTTTTTTATTGCTTAGATCAGTGGACAAGCTCACAGCCCACCTGGTGTTAAGTGGTTACTGGAGCCTATAGACATCTACAACGTAAATGCGTCACCCAGCTTGAGATTTAAGTTCTAAGGTCTCGGTATAGTTACAACGGCTGCCTCACCTTTCAAACCGAAACGCATTACTGCTTCACGGCAGAAACAGGCAGGGCAGTGGTACCTACCCGTGCGGACTCAAGAGGGCCTTTTTTTTTATTTATTTTTATTGCCCTTGTAGGCAGACGAGCATACGGCCCACCTGATGGTGAGTGGTTACCGTCGCCCATGGACTTCAGCAATGCCAGGGGCAGAGCCAAGCCGCTGCCTACCGCTTAATACTCTCCACAAGCCTCGTTTGAAGAAGGACATGTCATAGCGCTCGTGGAGGGGAGCTCATTCCATAGCCGGATGGTACGTGGCAAAAAAGACCTCTGGAAACGCACTGTGGATGACCGCAGTGGCTCCAGGTAGTATGGATGAACTCTACTCCGGTGGCGGGAGGTGCGATGGTAAAAACGAGATGCCGGTATCATCTCGAACAATTCCTCAGAGCACTCCCCATGGAACATACGGTACAAAATACAGAGGGAACCGAAGTCCCTCCGCAGACCCAGAGGTTCCAAACGATCCGCGAGACCGGGATTATCGATAATCCGAACGGCCCTCCTCTGTATGGAGTCAAATGGAAGAAGCTGGTATTTGGGAGCCCCGGCCCAGAGATGGGAGCAGTACTCCACGCGAGGCCGGACTTATGCTTTATGAAGCAAAAGCCTTTGTCCAGGCGTGAAGTACCGCTTCGCTCTGTTGAGGACTCCCAGCATTTTGGACGCCAACTTGGCTTTGCCTTCCAAATGACTCCGAAACTGGACATCGCTCGAAAATGCACTCGCGAAGCCTTGAGCTATTCGTCCTCCTTCGGTGGCGTTTGAGCTATTTTTAGCAAACCTTCTGCATAAAATTTCTATTTCATCGAAGAGTAAATTATATTTTACTCGCTATTTTTGACGTTGCCTCACAATGATCAACTACCAGTTAATGCTCTTTGACTTCGAGAAGGGTTCCCTCACGTATCCTGTTTGTTATATAATATGTATTACAGTTATTATAAAAAAAATACAGGGATTTCGTGTATTTGAGAAATTACGTATTGAATTTTACCATATTATTTTACTGTAGCAAATTCTCTATAAAATGTCTAGTTTTCGAATTCAAACCATTTTTACATTTAGCTATTAATAAGTATTTATTTTGTTGGTGTTACAATATAATCGGTGTCATAATAAATGTTGTCTCAAAAATTCGTTTTTAAATTTTGACCTAGTTATGTACAAAAACCAGTGTTCGTGTTTTAATGGCTCGAAACGGGAAACATGTAAGTCTTAAGGCAATAGTCATCATATCCACAGATCTATGGAGCATCAGAGATAGGATCTTCCTACCGGCATACATTCAAATATACAATACAATTACCAAATTCACAGTTGATGTTCGATATATTATATTTTTTTATTTTATTGCTTAGGTGGATGGACGAGCTCACAGCCATCCTGGTGCTAAGTGGTTACTGGAGCCCATACACATCTACAACGTAAATGCGCCACCTACCTTGAGATATAAGTTCTAAGGTCTCAGTATAGTTACAGCGGCTGCCCGCCCTTCAAACCGAAACGCATTACTGCTTCACGGCAGAAATAGTCAGGGTGGTGGTACCTACCCGTGCGGACTCACAAAAGTGGTCCTACCACCAGTAAATATTTGTATATTTGGATTTCCCCAAAACCATTTGCAACGACTATTTCCTATTCCTTTACTTACCCACATGTTCTAACCGTCGCAGAGCGCGTCCGAAGATTGCCGAAGCATCGATATCAGACGCGTCTTAAATGTAAACTAATTCGTGGAAAACTATCAACGTGAAACATCTAAGAGCCGTCATGTCTTCACTAATTTGCCATTAGTATTGGATTTATTTGGGGTTTACGACCGGGCCCTATTAATAAATAATTTCATCCTCACTTGATTTGTGTAGACGCGAGATAAGAAAACTAACGAATATTTGAAATTTGGTCGTTGCAAATGAAGGACACAGACTGCGGGAAGAAACGATAAGAAGCGGCAGTTCTGCGTTAAAGGAAGGATGCACAATACCTTTATGTAGTCCTTACTGCAGACTCGTACCACTTCGCGATGATAAACACCAACGATTTCACTTATTTACGTATTTAACATAACAAAGACACGAAGCGCGCGCGCGGTTGTTCAGCCATATTTTTTCGTCTCGATGTCACCACACGATCTCGCTCGCACGCGTCCGTAGGTAAAGTGCCGGAGAGGGATGGGACAGGATTTGCAAAACCAAATTAAAATGTTGCTATTTTTCGAAACTTAAAACTAACAGTTTTAAACCAGCGCAACCATTCCCCCGGGCTTGAAGGGACGCCTTCAAAGTTGTATTATCTAACAAACGAATAACAATAAATCCAAATAAGTACGCTACGTTTATCTACTATTACGCTATGTTCCTACAAGAATTAAGAATCTATACTATATCTATATACAACTAACCTAAATAATATGAAAAATCTAAATGAGCTACTGGTTGGGTAGTGGGCAGAGTCGCACCACGGGACGCAAATACGATCCGATCGCTGTCTTAACCCGTGCAATGCGTGTAACTCCCGTAGAGTCCGGAAACACTTCTTCCACGACACCCAAAGGCCAGTGTAGAGGAGGCGAATTATCGTTAATCAGAATCACCACCGAGCCGACGACGACTGGATCGACCGGCGTGTTCCATTTGCGGCGTGATTGCAACGTATGAAGGTATTCCCGTCTCCAGCGCTTCCAAAACGATTGAACTAATTTGTCTAGCAAATCGTGTCTAGCAAGAGTAGTTAAATTTTCATCGATTTCTTCCGCAGGCAAGCATTTCAAAGGCGTGAGATTCAAAAAATGCGCAGGAGTTAAGGCAAGCGGTTCTGAAGGATCACTAGAGAGTGTTCTACATAAAGGTCGTGTATTCATTACCGATTCGATCTGAGTGAGAACAGTACATAGCTCTTCAAATGAAAGAATTGTATCACCTATAACGCGATATAGATGAGACTTTAAGCTTTTGATATTAGCCTCCCAATTCCCGCCAAAATGGCTAGCTGTCGGTACATTTAGGGACCAATCAATGCGATTTTCAGCTAAGACGTGACCAAACTCTGTATTATGATACTTTGAACAAAGAAATTCATGAAGTTCTGAAAGCTTGCGTTTAGCACCTATATAATTCGTTCCATTGTCCGAATAAATTCTACCCACCGGGCCTCGTCTAGATAGGAACCGCTTGAAGGCTCACATGAAACTAGCTGTGCTTAAATCACCAGCCAGTTCTATATGTACTGCGCGCGTAGTCATGCAAACAAATAAACACACGTAAGCTTTGGTAGAACGAATACCTCGCCCACGTGTTATGGTAACCTTGAAAGGGCCAGCATAATCTGTACCCGTGTGAATGAAGGGTTTAGCGGATTGAACGATACGACAAGAACGATGATCCGCCATTTCAGGGAATGTTGGCTTAGGACGAAGTCGAAAGCAAGGCATGCATTTGTGTATCCTATTCCTAATTAAATTACGAGCAGAAAGTATCCAATACTTCTGACGTAAGAGCGCCATCAGCAGGTCAGGACCGGCGTGACAATTTAATTTATGATGATATTCGACAAGTAAATTCAAGATCGGATCTTTTCTCGGAAGCAAAATGGGATATTTCTCGTCGTAGCTCAAGTCAGAGTTTCTTAAACGTCCCCCTACTCTAATTACTCCATCTTTAAGAAATGGTTTTAAGTGTCGAAATGCAGGGCTACAAACTTGACCTTCCTCGAGCTTCGCGATCTCAGCGCGAAAATATAACCGTTGAAGTTCACGAAGAATTAATAACTCAGCGAACTCATAATCCGATGCTGACATGCGATATCTGTGAGGTAACAATTTTACAAATCGACAAACGAAAACTACACTGCGCAATAGTTTAGGCCAAGATGAGATACGATCTCCTAGTGATAATATAGGAGATTTTTCATTTAAAGTAGCGGCGAGAAAAGTCTGTTTCTTTTCTTCCGGCGCCTCAGGCTCTACGGAAGGATTAAAAGGAACAGCAGGCCACTGCGCGACATCCAAATGTGTCCAAGGGGGGCCACTAAACCAAAGCGGGTGATTAATTATTTGGGAAGGAGTGAGGCCACGCGACAAACAATCAGCGGGATTGTCTTTACCAGACACGTGATATAGATTTTGTGGAGATAAATAGCTTTGTATCTTCGTCACTCTGTTAGCTACAAAGGTGCTCCATCGATGAGGCGATGAATGTGTCCAACAAAGTGCGACTGTTGAGTCTGAAAACGCGAATATATTGCGAAAAACAATGCGATTTTGACAAGTGACTACTACATTTTTTATAAGCTGAGCGAGTATGAGAATCGCGCAAAGCTCAAGTCTGGCGAGCGACACAACCTTTTTAGGAGAAACCTTTGATTTTGCTGTTATCAAACGTATTGTATTATCATTGTTATTTTGAACGTGAAAATATATCACCCCCCCATATGCTTTCTCACTGGCGTCCGCGAAACCTAAGATAGTCGCGATGCTGTCGACGTTCATACCTACGTGACGTGGGATCTTTATATGAGAAAGCAAAGGAAGTTCTTCTTTGAATCGGCTCCACATTTTTACTATATCTTCGGATGGAGTGTCATCCCAGTCACAATTGCTCAGCCACAACTGCTTAATAATAAGTTTAACGAACAGGACGACCGGTGCGACAAATCCCATGACGTCCCATATTTTAGCAACACATGACAGTATTGTACGTTAGTACAAATTTCAATCGGAGTGTAAATTTTTATACAAAAACTGTCCGACGTAGGAGACCAACACAAGCCGAGTACTTTATGCTGGTTCGACTCATCGAACTCCTTGACACCTGGCAGGCGATGCGACGGCGGGATCGAATCTAACACTACTTGTGAGTTACTCGTCCACTTCACCAGCTCGAACTGACCGGCCTTCATGAGACCTATCATATCAGAAGCGGTCGATATGCCGATGTCTTCAGTTGGAATTGAATAAACAAAATCGTCCATATATAGGCTAGTATCAATAATTTCTCTGGCCCGCGGGTAAGCGACACCTTCATCAGCTGCCAGCTGTTTAATAGTACGCAACGCACGAAAAGGACTAGACTTAAGCCCGAAAACTACACGATTAAATTCGTAAACTTGTAATGGTTGTTGAGGAGAAAAACGATATAGAATGCGTTGAAAACGCCTGTCAGATTCTCTGACTCCAATACTCAGAAACATCTGACGAATGTCAGCGGAAAGGGCAACCGGAAACAAACGAAAATTAATAATAATATTAAATAAATTTCCTTGGAAATTTTGTCCACGATATAACAGATCATTGAGCGAAACATTAGTAGTAGTCTTACAACTACCATCGAGTACGACTCTTAATTTGGTTGTGACCTTATCTTGTCTGATTACACCATGATGCGGAATAAAATAAGAAATATCTGAACTGTCACAATCTACAGCTGAGAGATAGTTCTTCTCTAAATATTCGAGAATGATGTTGTCGTACGCTAATTTTAGCTGCGGAGAAGTTTGCATCTTTCTTTCTAAGCAGTAAAATCGACTTTCACTTGCTTGACGCGAATTACCGAGAGTGTTAACATCACCTTTAAAGGGCAAAGCCACCACGTATCGTCCGTTACTATCTCGTGTGGTAGTACTGGTATAAAACTCCTCAGACATTTTGTCCTCGGAGCTGATTACAGACGGCACGTCTACCTCCTCTAATTCCCAAAACTTCCGAATTGTGGAGTCTAACGGGTCTCCGGTACAGCAATATGAAACGCTCTCGTTGCTAGCTACACGTACGGGAGCGTCACCAACAATAACATAACCGAGGATAGTCTCTAACGCGATCGGCGAGGCATGCGAAGGCCGTCCTCGAACCTTGTTCGATAAGAGCAGATGCGGGAAAATCGAAGCTCCAATCAACAGTTGGACCGGGCCTGGGTTAAAGTAAGTATCGTCTGCCAATGCTATGTCTTCGAAATTCGATAAAAGAGAGGCATCAACTGTGGTAGTCGGTAAACGTTCAGTAATTTTATCTACTACTAACGACTCCATAGTATAATTTACGTTACGATCGAAACGAGAATAAAATTTTATTTCTACAGAATCTTCAATTGTTTTGCTAGAACCTCCTATTCCCTTTACTACGGAACAAGCAGGTCTATTATTTATGTTCAAACCCAATCGTCGACAACAATCACGAGTGACAAAATTGCTTTGAGACGCGCCATCCAACAACGCGCGTACACAATGCTCCCTACCACGTGAATCAATAATAACTACACGTGCGGTCGCAATTAGTACCGTAGTAGGACTGCGTAAGATGCGGTTATAACCTTTCGATAAAGTGCACAGCGTTACGTCATCCGTGCTGACGCGAGCTGGAGCAATGCCCATATCATTTAAGCCTACCGAAGAAGGCATGGAGGGCCGTGCGACAGCCGATGCTCGTGTACCTGGTGACTGCGTGCGTCTAGCATTCGAATGCGCTTTACTCGCGACGGGTTCATTTCCGAAACATAATAAAGTGTGATGCTTAGAATTACATTTTTTACATAAAGAGGACGACCTACACGCGGAAACACGATGACCGCTACTTAAACAATTTATACATAAATTGTTCGATTTGACGAATTGAAACCGCTCATTCGGTTTATAACTATTAAAAACCCTACATTTATAAATGTGATCATGTTTGTCACGACACAGACTACATACCGTTGACTCAGAACTAGATGTATAAGCCTGTGTCGATGATAACTTAGAGTCAAACTGCCCTTTGTTGGCAGCCTTGGGAACTGATGACGTGCGCTCTAATACTTTTATGTGATCACGAACAAAAGACACTAGATCTACAAACAATGGTATTTCGCATCCCTTATTATTTAAGCGCTGATAGGATTCAAACGCACGGGCAGTGTCTGTGTCTAATTTTTTAAGCGCTACATGCAAAAATGTAAAATCCGATAGGTCTTTGACCTTCAAGTTTTTTAAAGCGGCTACCGACGATGCGAACTTGTCCAAAAATAATTCTAAATTACTAGGCTTTGCAGAAGAGATAGGTTTAAATTCAAATAATTGATCTAAATACGCAGTAGCAGATAGACGTTTATCTTCGTATTTGCTATTTAATAAATCAAAAATTAACGAATAGTTTTCGGCGCTTGGAGTAATTCCCGCGCATATGGAACGAGCCCTGCCGGTTAATTTGCCTATCAAATAATAAAGTTTCTCAGAGTCCGTTAACGATGTATTATTATGTACGACATTCCGAAAGCTAGAGATAAACAAAGGCCAGTTTTTTATATCGCCATTGAATTCGGGAATTTCTATTGGGGGTAGTTTTGGAATCCTATATTGACCAGCCAGCGTAACGTGATCCCCCGTTTGCGATTGTAACCTTTTGGCAGCTCGTTTCACGCAGCCTAAGAGATCTTCAAACGCCGTAAGAGGTTGATAATTAACTAAATAATCGGGATTAGCCTTTAACTCCAACAAGATTATTTTATCGAGCACACCTTCAAAATCTTCACGCAATGAATCTACTGTTTCAAAGTCGCACAAAAAAGCGTCAGCGTTGAATGACTTTGAATCCATATCTCTAACTTGGCTAGAAATGCTTTGCATGCGGGAGAATATCCTATCTCTTTTGGCATATAACATCTTTAAATTAGTATCTGAAGGTGCCATTTTAAGATAAACGTAAAATAAATATTTCAAATTAACAAACTAACGATATTCGAAGCGGCGGGAAAGGTAAACACCTACCTACGAGTACAAATTTATGCGAATAGTACAAATGTTAATTTGTAAATAAGTGAATTGTAAGAAATAATGTGAACGAAAACGATATTTAAGACGAAAGCAGGAAAAGCGATATTTTTTCGAAGTACCTACTTGGTACGCGGTTCTAATTATATTAGGTAAATTAGGTAACCTAGGCAATGGTTGGCGCTGATTTAATACGAATCCGGCTCGTTTGGACCAAAAAATGTAGACGCGAGATAAGAAAACTAACGAATATTAGAAATTTGGTCGTTGCAAATGAAGGACACAGACTGCGGGAAGAAACGATAAGAAGCGGCAGTTCTGCGTTAAAGGAAGGATGCACAATACCTTTATGTAGTCCTTACTGCAGACTCGTACCACTTCGCGATGAGAAACACCAACGATTTCACTTATTTACGTATTGTAAGGTTTATGATTATTTATATTAATATGATTATATAGAGTGTAAGGTTTATGATTATTTATATGATTATATAGAGTCCTGTACATATTAAGAATTATTATTAATTAAGAGGTTTATATTGCACACCATTAAAATATTGTTAAGTTTAAACCCAACAGTTGACAAATGTCGTCAATAGATGTCACAGGCCAACAAAATTACATCGCGGTAGCGTTGTGTGTAAAAATTAGTATAAGAAGTCCAAAGCAATTTTGAATCAATCAAGAACAAAACGCATCAATGTACAACTAGCAAAATAAAGCAGAGTGTGAACAAAATTGGCCTGTTTTATTTAAGTCTGACACCTAAAAGGTCAGAAGCGGGATAAATAAGGCTCTAGAAAACTACCCTTACTACGTCCACGGCTCGGAAAAACGTAAGTTATTTTAATTATTTACATGTGATTCACTGATGTTGGAAATGATTATTGCTTGCTTGATTGATTGACTGGTGGTTGTGATTAATTTTTTTTTTATGAAAATTTTTCTTTGTTTCTCTCCTCTTCTCGTTATAACCTGCGTTGAAGTCGTTTTTTTCATTATTGCCTTGTAACCGTTTTTGTGCAAACGCACCGAACGAACAATCAATCCACGTAAATTTCACATGTGCGTTGGGTTGAATAAACTATCAATGACGATTATAGTATAGACTTAATATTTAGTAAATCTATCAGTTAATATCAGTTTTACATTTCATGTTATTTGAAATAGTTAAAACTTAAAACAACATATTAATTCTACCCACCTACCGTTTTATTCGCGTGGTGATGAAAAGTTAACGGTTTTATCTGTCCTATTAGAATCTAACGACACTCTTTATTGCAAACTGGTTTAAATGGTTACATAATTGCGTCAGGTCATTGGAAATACATGATTATTATTTTTTCGATAAATGAACATGCATAACAAAGTTTATTCTCTTTTCTTTTCCGCGTTCCGCGAGAAGTGTATTTAACAAATTCCTCTTCTAGCTTTTCAGAATGTACCCGATATTGTGCCATTTAAATAACCCTATTCTACTCTTTGCAATTATTAAACCCGATTAAAGCAGCTTATAATTTTCATCATTCTAAACTCAATAATGTAAGTTTCAGTTACGCTCAACTGTGACATGGAGGACGACACTAGCCGAGGGGAAGGGTCTAGTGCTCGTCTAGTAAAAGGAAGTGGCTTAATGATGAAAGGAGCCCATGTGCTTAGTCGAGGGGAAGGACTAACACATGGGAGTGACCAAGGAGCATCCGAGGCTAAGGATGTAGGTCAACAGGAAATGATTAGGAGGATGAGCTCGAGGATAGAGCATGGAGCATCCGAGGTTCAGGATGTAGGTCGACAGGAAAGGATTAGGAGGATGAGCTCGAGGATAGAGCATGGAGCATCCGAGGTTGAGGATGTAGGTCGACAGGAAAGGATTAGGAGGATGAGCTCGAGGATAGAGCATGGAGCATCCGAGGTTGAGGATGTAGGTCGAAAGGAAAGAATTAGGAGGAGGAGCTCGAGCATAGAGCAATCGGTACCATTGGATAAAATGGACAAGGACGCGATGATTCGAAGAGAACGGTTGCGTGGAAAGCGATCGTGTGAACGACGATCGCGTAAGCAGCGGTCGAGCAGGCAACAATCAAGCGGCTCTGATGACAGGGACGAGTACGAAAGAGGGAGACGGAAAACAAGAACAAGAACAGGACAGAGGAGATGGCATGCGTCTTCCTCTTCAGGATCTGATATGGGGTCACCGCAGCTTCCGCGCAAGCTTAAGCGTGGTAAGGAGGACGATGGTTCAGATACAAAGGTATTAGTAGATAAATTCTTGAATATTTTTGACAAAATAAAAGGTTCAGATAAGCCCAAACTTACGTTCAACACAAATGTTATCCCCGAATTTGACCCAATGGCAAAGGAACAAACTATTCTTACTTGGCTGACGAAAGTGGAAGAATGTGCTCACATATATGGGTGGCAAGACAGGGAAATTATCCACTATTCCTTGCCCAAGCTTTCTGGTGTCGCTAAAACTTGGTATCAGGGCTTATCTAGCCTATTATTTACATGGACTGAGTGGAAACAAAAACTTATAGAATCTTTTCCCCAAAGCGAGGACTATACTGAGTTATTGCATAAAATGTTAGCAAAAACAGTTAGATACGGTGAGTCGCTTGAACATTACTATTATGCGAAAATTAACTTGTTAAATCGTTGCAAAATTTATGGCAAGGAAGCGGTAGACTGTTTGCTGTACGGGGCTGAAGATCGTGCCGTTAAAGTGGGTGCTCAAGCCGCTCAATTTAAGCAACCTGAGCAAGTGCTCAAATACTTTAGAACCGTGAAGGTAGGCAAAGTTCGTGACTCCAGTAACGATGCCAACCTGAAAAAAACAAATCAATCTGGCACGAGCAGGGCGGGCCCTAGTAATAACGGAATCCGTTGCTTCAATTGCAACGAAATAGGTCACCCTAGTTTTAAATGTACAAAACCTATCGTGAAGTGTACGACCTGCGGGAGGATTGGTCATCAGGCGATTAATTGTTTTAAAAATAAAACTCCGATTAATAAAGACGATAGTCAGGCCTTAGATAAAAATAATGTACAAAAACAAGTAATTGTACACAATCTAATGTAACTGTCGATGATCGCGCTATTGATAAATATATACTGGATATAAAGATTAACAACTCAAGGGTCAAGTGTCATGTAGATTTAGGGAGTCAATGTTCGTTAATTAGACAGAGTACCGCTAAGGAGTTGAACCTGAATGTCGATGTGAGGGAAGGTATGCCGGTATTAAGAGGAATAGGAGGAAACCTCACTTGTCCTTTAGGTGTAGCTACCGTGAGTGTAGAAGTTCAAGGGTTAAAAGAAACTATTGAAATATATGTAGTAGAAGATTATGTACTAAGTTACTCAGCATTACTTGGACATTCCTTTACAGAGAAGCCTGATATTATAATGACTAAGACTCCGACTAATATCGTATTTGAAAGACTCGCGTGTACTAAAATAAGACTCATAGTGGAAGATGACACGGAAGTAGGTGGTAACGTTGTACGTCCCATAATTGTTAATGCTGATGGGCAGGAAAACGGTAGCATCTACGTCCATGGCTCGTTAAGGGGTGCTGAAGGAAAAGAGTACTACCTTTTTCCCGGTGCGTACGAGATAAAAGACAGTCGCACAGCGCTTTTAATTTATAATGCCTCGTCAAACAAGGTTTGTATAAAGAAGGACACTCTCTTAACACGAGCACTGCGTAATACGCATCCAACACCTTTTTTCCAATCTTGTAGCGTTTTTACCGATAGGGGACTGGATGAAGAGATCAGTTGCAATCCTGAGCTAACAAAACAGCAACGCGAAGAACTACAAAAGTTATTACTTCAGTATAGCGATTGCTTCTCCAGTGGTCTCAAGGACCTTGGGTTTACCAACATCACTGAGATGGTGATCGACCTTAACGACACGGAACCAGTCGTGTATCGCCCATACCGTATGTCACATACTGAGCGACAATTGGTAAGAGACATGGTTAAGGAGATGGTAGATAATGGTATAGCAAGGGAGTCATCTTCATCATATGCCAGTCTACGCAATAAAAAAAAAAAAAAAAAAAAAAAGTCCTATAGTCCTGGTACAAAAAAAGAATGGTGAGAAACGATTGTGTGTGGACTATCGAGCTCTAAATAGAAAGACCAAAAAGGAACACTACCCCCTACCAGTCGCCGAGGCCTCCCGTAGTAAAACTGCTTTTGTAACACCTGATGGGCAGTATGAATACAACCGCATGCCTTTCGGACTAGTTAATGCACCATCTGTGTTCCAAAGGACAATCCATAAAATATTAAAGGAGGCCCAAATTAAATATGCTGTTGTCTACATGGATGACATACTGATACCATCCAAGGATTTTAGAGAAGGCATCCAAAGACTAGGCGAAGTTCTACAGCTTCTGAAGAAAGGCGGACTCACACTGAAATTAAGTAAGTGCCATTTCTTTTTGAATGTCATAGACTTTCTAGGGTTTGAAGTGAGTGCTAATGGTATCCGCCCAGGTAGTAAAAAAACTGAAGCCGTCTCAAAATTCCCGACACCTACCAATCAGCACGAATTGCGCCAATTTCTGGGTCTGTCTGGGTTCTTCAGACGTTTTATAAAGGGATATGCAACGATAACTGCACCGTTAACGGATTTACTGAAGAAGGACGCTAACTGGAGTTGGAAACCCGAACAGGATCAGGCGTTCACAGGCACTAAAAGCGCTCTGGTGGAGCGACCGGTGCTAGCTCTATACGACCCTAAGTCCGAAACCGAGCTACACACGGACGCTTGCAAAGAAGGCCTAGCGAGTATTTTATTGCAGCGTAACTGTAATGGTGCATTGCAACCAGTTTCCTATTTCAGCAGGAAAACTACCGCTGACGAACGCAAGTTTCATTCGTACGAGCTCGAAACTTTGGCGGTCATTGCATCTCTCAATCGGTTTAGGGTTTATTTAGTGGGAATACCATTTAAAATTTTGACCGATTGCAATGCACTCAGGTCCACTCTAACTAAACGTGACTTGATACCTCGCATAGCTAGATGGTGGGTCCAACTTCAGGAGTACGACTGTACAATCGAGTACCGGCCTGGTGTTAGCATGGCACACGCGGATGCCCTAAGCAGAAACCCAGTAAATTCTTCTTCAGGTAATACACACGTACTAGATGTTTTACAAATACAGCAAATCGAACAGGACTGGATTGCGACGGTACAAACTGCAGATGACGAGATAAATAAAATCAAAAGGATTCTCTCTGACCCTTCATCGGCGGAGGTAGCGGACATACACAAAAACTACAGACTGAAGAATGATCGTGTTTACCGCGTGGTAGGTGACGAAATAAAATGGCTGGTACCCAAAAGTGTACGCTGGCAAATTTTAAAAATGAACCACGATGACGTTGGCCATTGTGGTTTTGAAAGAACCCTACAGCGCATCCGAGGCCATTATTGGTTCGCGAAAATGCGGCGTTTCGTCCGGAAGTATGTTACCTCCTGCCTTGAGTGCGCGTACCACAAAGCTCCAGGTGGTAAACGAGAAGGAGAGCTCCACCCAATCGAAAAGGTGAGCGTGCCGTTCCACACAGTCCACGCGGACCATTTGGGACCGTTTGTTAAAAGCAAGAAAGGCAATTGTTATTTGTTCGTTCTCGTTGACGGGTTTACAAAATTCGTCAATATAACCCCGGTTAGGAACACCAAATCCAGTACGACCGTGCGAGTACTAAAAGACCATGTAAGTTATTTTGGCGTTCCTACTCGTCTCATTACAGATAAAGGTACGAGTTTCACCAGTAAGGCGTTTCAAGATTTTACGACCTCTTACGGGATCAAACATATTGTAAATGCCGTTGCAACGCCTCGAGCAAACGGGCAAGTAGAAAGGTTTAATCGAACGATTCTAGATGCTCTATCGACAGCCAGTCACGGCGGCGACGACAAGTCGTGGGACAACCACATCACTGATATACAGGTTGGTATGAACACAGCTCGACATAAAACTACCCAAAAGAGCCCCTCTGAGCTACTATTTGGATTTAACATAATTAGTAGAACGGAAGGCATACTTAGTACGGTAATCAATGACACCCTAAGTAAGACTCCCATTGAGGAATTGGCGGAAGTCAGACAACAGGCTAGTAAAAAAATAAAACGGCAACAAGTTAAAGATGCAGTCAATTTTAATAAGCATAGGAAACCAGCGAGGCAGTACCAAGAAGGGGATTTAGTACGCTTAGCAAGGCAGGTTCCGCTCGATGGAAAATCTCAAAAGCTCTCTGTTAAGTACCAAGGCCCTTATCCTATACTAAAGGTTCCTCCCAATGATAGGTTCGTGGTAGAAGATACACCAATGAATCGCAAAAAATGTAGAAGGTATGAAGCAGTTGTATCTATTGATAAGATTCAGGCTTGGATGTCGCTCTGTAGAGAATTGGAGTCTGATGAATCTAGTAATAGTGTCGATGACAGTGATTAATTAGATACTTGATTACTCAGTTTATGTTGGACATTTAGTTACTTAAGAAAGAAATTGTTATTTTAATTATTATTTTGATAGAACTTAAAACCATGGAAACGATTTAGCGATAGATATGTGTATGTACTTAGTATTTGTAGCAAAAAAATGTTAAAAAAATGTTATACGTCATATATAAACCTTTTTTTTTTTTTTTTTTTTGGGTAGAGGGCCGAACCTCCTACGAGGTCCCCGCGCAAAAGGGGCGCGCGGGGTATGTGAGACTCAACGATCTGCATGGTGTTGTGAGCAGACCGCGGGCCCAAGGATTTTAGGACCCACCCACTAAACGACTCCCCTGCACTCTTACACCCGACGTCCGATCCCCTCCGAGGTCAGAACCCGGATGAGGTAGGGGGGCTACCGCGGTCAACACTACAACCAGACGGCGCGGCTCACCCCAAGGACGCCCAGCCGACGGAGCCTTCGAGGCGAATCGAAGGCTCTGAAACGTCGGCCGTCTCGGTATGGCAGCCCGTCGGGCCGCCCAGACGGTGCCGCTGGTGTCCCGGAATACCCCGCTGGACCAGAACCAGCCTGCCGGGTCGGGACGCGATACACCGTCGACCGGTCGCTCTATTCACTCCACGGCAGCGCGCTAGAGTGCTGGTAGCGCGCCGCGCGGCCTCACCCCCTCAGGTCGCCCCTTGACCTTCACCGGGGGGAGGCCGCCACCTACAGGGGCCGGGACGTACGGGCGTATTCCCGCCTCCGGCCCCCGGCTCGACGGCGACGGATCGGTGCGGAAAGGGAAGAGCTCTCCCTCTCTCGCTCCGCCGCCTCCTTCTGCGAGATGGTGGACTCGCAGAAGTCGAGCATCGCCTTCCAGGACGCGTCGCTGCCGAGCATCGTAGCCACGACGCGCGGCAGCGAGAGGTCCTCTCCAATGACCGCGACGAGGGCGGCGCGTTGCTCGTCGAATCCAGAGCAACGCGCCAGCGTGTGTTCCGCTGTATCTTCCTCGTCGCGGTCCGCGCAGTGGTGGCACTGCGCCGTCGGTTCCCTTCCGGCTATCTTGTGCAAGTACCAGCCGAAACAACCATGGCCGGTAAGCATCTGCGTTAGCCGGAAGGTGAGGCATCCGCGGTCGCGGCCCACCCAGTCCGCGAGAACCGGGCGGACCGCCTCGACGGTTCGGAGGCCGGCCGACGGGTCCGCCAAGTGGCGAGACCACGCCTCCAGCACGGACCGCCGAGATTGGAGCCTCCGCGCTCGAACTACTCCTTCGCCGGGGCGCCCTTCCCCCCTAGAGCGAAGGTCGCTACGCCACCGGTAATCGGCAGCGAGCGCCTCCGCCTCCAGGTCCCAGGGTGGCGTCCCGGCGAGCAAGCACGCCGCCTCGAATGAGACGGTGCGGTATCCTCGGATCGCCCTGACCGCAATCGCGCGCTGCGGACGTCGCAGCGCCGCGACGTTCTTGCGGGTCAGAGCGTGGCACCATACGGGAGCCCCGTATAGTGCCATCGACCGCACCACCCCCATGTAGAGGCGGCGCGCCACCTGATCGGGACCCCCGACGTTTGGAAGCAGCCGGCTCAAAGAGCCGGCCGTCGCCATCAGTCGAGGGCCCAACTTCTCAAAGTGAGCGCGGCAGTTCCACCGACCGTCCAGTTCGAGGCCGAGGTACCGAAGACCGGTCACCCCGACCCCGACGCGGACGCCTCCGATCACGAGGTTGGCACCCAGAGGCGGCGCTCGTCCCGGCCCGTGAAATAACAGGGCCTGGGTTTTGTCGAGCGCCACCTCGAGCCCCAACCGTCGGATCCTGGTGACGACGTGTGCCACGCCTGCGCACGCCAGACGGGCAGACTCCCGGTAGTCCCTCCCCGGAGCTACGACCAACGTGTCGTCAGCGTAACAAATTACGCTGAGCCCGGGGAGGGGACCCCGTATGACGCCCCGCAGGACCCAGTCGTAGCCGATGTTCCACAGCAGGGGGCCCAGGACAGACCCCTGCGGAACACCGCGCTCGACGGGGAAGCGGGACATCGCCCCACCGTGTCCGATGCATTGGATCGACCTGCCCTCGAGATAGGAGCCGATCAGTCGGCGGAGGTATGCGGGGACGCCGTCATACTCCAGCGCCCCCGCGATCACCGACCAGGGCAGGGTGTTGAAGGCGTTCCTTACATCTAAGGATAACGCCATCGCCGCCCCACCCCGGGATACGGCTTCGTCGGAGAGGGCCCGCACGCGCAGAATTGCGTCGATAGTCGAGCGGCGCTCTCTGAAGCCGTATTGCTCCGCCGAAAGATCGGGACCCGTCTCGGTCAGGTGCCGGACGATGCGGGCCGCGACGATCCTCTCGAGCATCTTGCCCGCTTCGTCCAGCAACACGATGGGGCGATAGCCCGTGGGTGAGTCCGCAGGGCGCCCGTCCTTCCGCAGAAGGACCAGTCTGCCCGTCTTCCATTTCGACGGGAACCGTCCCGACTCGAGGCACGCTTCGAAAAGCCCCCCGAGCCGGTCCCCTAGGGCCTCGAAGGCCAAGCTCCAGACCCGGCCGTGAACGCCGTCAGGGCCGGGGGCCGCGTCCTTCGCCCTCATTCTGGACACGGCCGCATGGATCTCCGCCCCCGTGATAGGGGGAGGGGGCTCCTCGGCAGCGGGAACGCTGGGGCGACGCGGAGGCGTGCCCCACGTGGCGTCCATCTGGGGGGGCTCAAAGTCCCCCCCCGCTGCCGGCGGGAAGAGTGTCGCAACAATTTCCCGCAGCTGCCGAGGCTGGAGCCGCTCGGTCACCGGGAGCGCCCATGGCTGCAGTTTCCTGCGAACCATCTTGTATGGGCGCCCCCAGGGATCTTCGTCGAGCGACTCCAGGGATCTTCGTCGAGCGACTCCAGGAGAGTCTTCATGCTCTGCTTCTTGGCCTCGCCGATGGCCAGCTGCAGCGCCGTCTGCTTTTGACGACAGTCAGCGTGCAGCTGGGCCGCCGTCTCCGCGAACGCAGCGTCGCGACGACGGCGGCGGCGGTGGCGTGCGCTCCGGCGGCGCGCCCTCACGCACTCCTCGCGGAGTCTTGCGATCTCGGGCGACCACCAGAACGCACCCCCACGTGGTGCTCGGGGGCCGACCCGGGGCATGGCGGCATCACAAATATTTGCCATGGTGCCCCGGAACCAGTCGACCTCCGCATCCACGTCCGCGAGCTGCGCGGGTTTTGGTGCCCACGCAGCAACAGCGGCCGCCTCCATCAGCAACTCCTTATTCATTCTTTTCAAGGCCCACCTGGGGAACGAACGGGGCGCACCTTGCGGGAGCTCCTCCTCACCGCGGGCGCCCGCGGTTGACGACGACGACAAGGAGGAGGCGGAGAGCTCAAATCGGACGTATCTGTGGTCCGAGAGCGTCTCCGCCCCCTCGAGTACGCGCCAGCCGCGGGTGCGGCGCACGGCGGACGGGGACGCGAACGTCACGTCCACGTGAGATTCCCCGTTCCACCGCACGCAAGTCGCGACCGTGCCTCTGTTTAGGAGACAGAGGCCGGTCGCGATCGCCCACTCCGAAAGGGCCTCGCCTCTCGCATCCGTCGCATCCGTGCGGGGGGAACCCCAAGCCGTGCACTTGGCATTGAAGTCCCCCGCGACGATGACAGGGCGGGACCCGAGGCGGTGCAAAAGCGCCTCGAGCCCGCCCAGAAACCGCTCGAACTCGGCGAGGCTCCTGTTCGGAGAAAAGTACGCCCCGATCACGACGGTCCCGTCGATCCTAGCCGCGACGTACCCGGGTCCCCTGGCCACCATTTCCAAGGGGGGTAACGCCGCGGACTGTCTCAACACAATGGCCACGGAGCCGTCGACGTCCCCCATCCAGCAGTCCTGGTCGGTGGGGACGAAGTACGGCTCCGCAGCGACAGCGACGTCGATTGACCACTCCGCCATGGTGTGGACGAGGAGATCCTGTGCCCTGGCGGAGTGGTTCAAATTACTTTGGAGGAAGCGATGGACGCAACCCATTACGGGGCTACGTCCATCGCTCCCTCGTCTGTCCCGCCTTGCGGCTGTTCTGGTGCCGCGGCGGGAGCTGACTCACCGGCTGCCCTTTTTGCAGCCGGCTTCTTTTTCTTTCCGCCCCTCCTCGTTTTTGTAGAGGAGGGGGCGGATTTACACGCCGGGCCCCCGGCCCGGTGGTCGGCCTTCCTTTTGGCCGCGTCGCACAAGACGCAGTGCGGCGCGGCTGTCGTACAGGATGCAGCCTTGTGCCCCGGCTGGCCGCAGCGGAAACACAAGCCGCTGTGGTCCACTGTCGAGGGGCACTTGGCGAGGCCGTGGCCGGTGCCGAAGCACCGAAGACAGCGCCACGGCCTGGCATCCTGTAGCTGCACGTGGGCCACTACCCAGCCCACGCGCAGTCTCCCTGGACTATCAGCCGGCCGACCCTGTGGAGGGGTGGCCAGGAGGTTCGCCGTTGCTACCGGGCAACGCGCCCACGCCGTCCGGGTACCGGAATATGTTTCCCGGAGCTCCCCAACTTTTACGTCGGCGAGGGCGCAGTTGCCCTGCGACGCAATGGCCGCGGCGACTTCCTCTTTGGTGGCGCATTCGTCGAGGCCCGTAATTTTCACTTCCGCCATTTTGACGGGCCGCGCGATGCGCACCACCTCGGGGTCCGGCAAGATTTCCCGCAGACGGACTGCCAGTTTTTCTGCCGCGGCGCTGGAATTCGCGCCGGGGCATTCTACCAGGCGGGCCCCGTTGGCCGTCTGCCGGACCCTCAGGCCACCCTCCACGCCGAGGGCGTCCACATTTACGCCGCCGCGCGCCTGGGTCATCACCTCGTGGTAGGTGATGCCCTTTTCTTTGCCGGCCGGCAGCAGCTCCACTACCACTGCAGCCGACCGCGGGGCGCGCGGCCTCCTTCGTCCAGTTCGGCCCCTCGGCTCCGCTCGACCCCCTAGGCGGGGAGCGGCAGCCGCAGGGGCGGGCTTGGGGCGCGGCGCAGGAGGCGCCGCCACCTTTTTGGGCACCGTCGTCCAGGCCTCGTTCATGTTTACCGGGGCCGGGGGCAGTGGGCGGGGCTGGGGGGTCGGTGCCGGTTTGGCGGCGTTGACGCCCCCCTTCTTCTTGGTCCGGCTCCTGCCGGGCCCCGCCTTCGCAGGCTGGGACGGGGCAGGAGCGGACACCGGTTTAGATGCAGGGGCCGTGGGTGCCGGCGCCCCCGCAGCCGCGAGTTTAGGTGCAGCCGCAGCGGGAGCTCGCGCGGGTGTAACCTTCTTCTTCCCGCTGTATGTTTTTGCAGCGGGCTGCACACTCCTGCGGGGTGCCGGCACAGGTGCGCTTCCCTTAGCCTCGTGAGCGAGGGGCGGTCTCGCGCGCTCCACCTTGGAGCTGCGCGCCTCCTGTATGAGGAGCTGCCGCCTCAACTGCTCGACCTCACTGAGGCCTTCCGCTTCTAGCGGAGGAGGGACAAGGGCAGAGCTGCGTTGCCGCTCGATGAGGTCGGCAACCATGGTGCTCAACTCGGCCATGTCCACGCGCAGCTGCCCATTCTCCGTTCGAAGTTTGTCATTTTCGTTCGATACCTGGTCGAAGCGGGCGTGCATCAGGTCCAACTCCTGTCGCACGGCCGCCGTCTCCGTCGTCGTAGTGCGGTTCACCACCTCTCTTCGTCGCTCCTCTAGGGTGGCAGATGCAGATTTAAGGGCCCGCAAATAGTCGCCCTTCAGACCAGCGCTGGATTTTGTGGCGATCGCCGTCATAAGCTTTCCGACCACCTCAAAGGCTCTGAGGTGGTCAGAGGGACCTACCTCTAGTAGGGAGCGCTCTAGGCGCTCAACCTCTCCAATTGATTTTTCCTGGGCTTCACGGCGGGCGGCCCTGGTCTGCACCGAGGGGGCAGCAGCCAGTCCGCCGGAAGATATCATGTTACAATCGGTGGCGGGCGACGCTGCAGCAGTCGCCGGCCCCTCCGCCAACGCCATATATTTGGCGCTAGCGGGCTCACCCTCTGACGAATCTGACGGAGCGGAGGACGCCGGCCGTCGAGCCGACTTCCGCTTCCGCCGCGTTCGCTGTCGAGTGCTGTCTACGAACAGCGCTGGCGTCTCCCGCCCACTAGACGCGTCGCCCCTCGCGGAGCTCCGCGCCGAGTGCAACGAGATCAAACTCTCGCAGCGCTCGAGTAGCACGGTTGGGACTCTGTCCCTTACGCGACCCGTGCTGTCGCCTCCTTCCTCGTGGCAGTGTGTGCCCCCCCAGAAACGGTGGGGCAGCGTGCGGCCGATCGCTCGACCGCACGGAGGGATTCTCCCCCCGCGGAGCGGGAGGTACCCTCCTGGGGTAATAAGTTCTTCACAGGTGCCATTTTTCATTTTTCCTTTTTGATTAACCAGGGGTCGGTCCCCTGGGGTCTGGTTGGTACCCTTGGGACTGGACTCCCTCCAGCCATTCATCCCATCGCCGGGCACCAGAGCTTAGGATTGGGGCATTTTTTAAAGAGGTTTACGTCCTCGCGGCCCCGTGCTTCGCAGCAGCGGCCCCCGTCCCCCACACGGTGAGGATTACGGGTTGGCCGGCGGCCCGCCGAGTGCAACGAGCAACACGACAGACCACCGCCCGACGCTCAAAAGAGCAACAACCACGAAGCCACGCCGGTATACCGGTACCCCCCTCTGGAGGGCGTGCCCCTGTAGCCGAGGCCGGGGACATGGCGACCAGCGGCCGGAAGATGCGTAAGCAACGCCGGCTCACTTCTCCATCGAAAGGCAGGCCAAAAGTGGCCCACCATCTCCCATGGGTTACGTCCGAAACGGGTCGGACGTGACCCGAAGAAAACAAAAAAGGGGGAAGAAAGGGGAAAAGAGAGGGAGCCCGAGCGTCTCCAGGAGGAACACCCTTCAGCGAGTGAAGGGCGTGGAGAGCCCGCAACTCCCCCTGCTGGTTTTGGTCCGCGTCATCCGATCTCTTTCGTTGCAAAGCCTAACTAGGCTACCCTACTCCTACACCTAGCCTACCTACCTAACACCTAGAAATCCTTGCAACGAAAAAGACCGGACGATACCCCTGGGAGTGGGACTGTTCCCAGAGGATCCCGTTATCCGCCACCTACGGACGCGCCCGGTGGAAGTCCAGCAAAACTCCCCCACAGACGGAGCCCCCGGCCACGCAGAGTGCGCGCCGGGGGGCCCGCCCAGGTCCCTCGGGGTCATATATCAACCTTTTTTTTTTTTTTTTTTTTCGGGTAGAGGGCCGAACCTCCTACGAGGTCCCCGCGCAAAAGGGGCGCGCGGGGTATGTGAGACTCAACGATCTGCATGGTGTTGTGAGCAGACCGCGGGCCCAAGGATTTTAGAGCCCACCCACTAAACGACTCCCCTGCACTCTTACACCCGACGTCCGATCCCCTCCGAGGTCAGAACCCGGATGAGGTAGGGGGGCTACCGCGGTCAACACTACAACCAGACAGCGCGGCTCACCCCAAGGACGCCCAGCCGACGGAGCCTTCGAGGCGAATCGAAGGCTCTGAAACGTCGGCCGTCTCGGTACGGCAGCCCGTCGGGCCGCCCAGACGGTGCCGCTGGTGTCCCGGAATACCCCGCTGGACCAGAACCAGCCTGCCGGGTCGGGACGCGATACACCGTCGAGCGGTCGCTCTATTCACTCCACGGCAGCGCGCTAGAGTGCTGGTAGCGCGCCGCGCGGCCTCACCCCCTCAGGTCGCCCCTTGACCTTCACCGGGGGTCATATATCAACCTAGTGTATAATTAATTGCCAAATTTTTTTATTTTTTTTTGTTTTGTTTGCAACATATATATTTTGTTTTTTTTTCTTGATCTCAAAGCGAAGGGTCTCGCTTTAGGTAGGATGGCCGAGCTGTAAGGTTTATGATTATTTATATTAATATGATTATATAGAGTGTAAGGTTTATGATTATTTATATGATTATATAGAGTCCTGTACATATTAAGAATTATTATTAAATATGAGGTTTATATTGCACACCATTAAAATATTGTTAAGTTTAAACCCAACAGTTGACAAATGTCGTCAATAGATGTCACAGGCCAACAAAATTACATCGCGGTAGCGTTGTGTGTAAAAATTAGTATAAGAAGTCCAAAGCAATTTTGAATGAATCAGGACCACCTCTCGAAGGACGACCTCGCCCGCTTGTACGCAGTCAACGAACTGCTGTACCTGCCGGGGGTGACGGTCGAAGGATGGCGTCCAATCCGAGGGCCTGCGCAGTGTCATCGCTGCCAGGCCTTCGGACACGCCTCCTACAACTGTCATCGTGCGGTCCGTTGCATAAGGTGTGCCGGGGAGCACATCGTATCGGACTGCCCGAGGCCGAGGGACGGCCCGTTATCCTGTGCCAACTGCGGGAAGGACCACGCCGCCGTCGACAGACGGTGTGCGGTCTTCCGCAAGCGGGCCAGGATGATGGGAGTAACCGTCCCTCCTCCTGCCCCACAGGCGCCTCGAGCCGGGAGTACAGCTCTTCCGGCTTCAGTACCTGTAGCAAAAGGGAAGGGGAAGGGGAAAGGGAAAACTTCCCACCCCGCTCCGTCTGCGGTGGTGGTGGAGGCATTGCCATCGGCGTCTACGCTGATGGCACAGGCCAACCCGCCACGGCAGTCAAAGAAAGTCCAACCTACTCCTGCTCCCCGTGGTCGCACTTCTGCTGGTGCTCCCACAATATCCCGTCCGACTAGCGGCATTACGACCCTAAACAAAAAAAGGGAAAAAAACAGGAGGAAAAAACTGAAACGGAAAATAATTAAAAGAGAGGAACGGGAGAATGCAAACGGAGGCATTCCGGTGCCTACAGTGCAGAGCTCTGCACCACAACCAACTGACCCAGAGAACATGGAGGTCACAGAAAACTCCACTCCGGCCCATACGATACCAAGCCAACCATTGCCTTCGGCCCATTCGGCCGATGCAACCACTACTGCCAACATAAATAATTTGCCCCCCCTCCCCCCCCGCCCACAGCGCGAGCGGCGCAGCGGTCGGCAGGCCTCCCAGCCTGTCGGTTTTGCTGCCTGGTTGCTCACATTGTGGGAGAAATTGTCCGAGGTGATCTCCGGAGTAATCCGCGAGATCGCCTCGGGAGCCAGTCCCTTCGGGGCGCTCCTGTTGGGGTTCTACCGAATGATTGCGCAGTTCAATGGCTAGCCAGGAGCTGCGCATCATTTATTGGAACCCCGACGGGATAAAGTCCCGAAAGAACGACCTGCTTGTTCTCGCCCGAGAGTACAACCCAGAGGTTGTGCTCCTGGGCGAGACCAAGCTTCGTCCTCAGGATGCGTTCAGGATTCCTAACTACTTCATGTACCGACGTGACGAGCTTACCCCTGCCGGGCGGCCGTTCAGGGGCACTGCGGCCCTCGTCAGGCGGGACGTGGTGCATGATCAGTTGGATTTGCTGTCCTTCACATCGACAAGGTCGGTCGGTGTGAGGGTACACACCTCGGGGGGAGATATGCGGATTTATGCCGCGTATAGACCCCCGGGGCCTGAATTTCACCCTGAGGACATAAGGCGGGCCCTGAATCACGACAGCCGCCCAGCTCTGCTGGTCGGGGACCTCAACGCGAAGCACGTCGCGTGGGGCTCCCGACTTAACTCAGCAGTGGGCAGGCGGCTGTTAGAAGATGCCGATAGGGGCGACTACTCTGTGGTCGGCCCCGACGGCTACGGTGCCCCGTAACGATCGAGACACTGTACGACCTGGGTACCCCACATCTCCCTATCCTGGTGACACTGGGAATGGGGCTCACCCGGGTTGCGACCTCGCCCCTACGACCGAAGGTCGACTGGGAGCTCTTTAAGAGACGACTAGTCGACCTTCCCGTGGTTCAGGACCCCAACACCCCTGATGGGGTCGACGATGCGGCAATCCGCCTTGTTGACTCCATCAGGGGAGCGATCGACCAGGCGACGACTCTTGTGCCCAGCGGCGGGCCCAGAGGCATACTCCCGGCCCATCTGAAGGCGATTATTCGCCGGAAGAGGGGCTTGAGGAGGCTCTGGGCGACAACTCGTTGTCCCAGGATAAAGCGCGAGCTTAATGAGCTGGAAGCGGAGCTGGCGACAAAGATTAGCACCTTCCGGGGCTATGCCTGGCAGGAGAGGATCGAGGAGGCCCGCGAGGACCCCTCCTCAGTATCCCTCCACCGGCTTTGTCGCCAGCTCTCAAATCGGCCTGCCCCGACTTGTCCACTCGTGGACGAGAGGGGCAACCGATGCTTCTCGGCTCAGGCCCGCGCCGATATCCTGGCCGAAATGCTGGAGCGGCAGTTCGCTCCAAATGACTCTGCACACTCAGAGGCCGCATTCCACCAATCGGTGGAAGAGAGCGTAGCAAGCCTACTCTCCTCCCCGGTGCCACCGTTGGGAGATGGTGATCTCATCACTCCCAGCGAATTGCGCCTCATCATCAAGCGGATGAAGAGGCGCAAGGCGCCGGGCGAGGACGGTATTCCCTCCCTCGCTTTTTTCCACTTCCCTGAGACGGTCGTGTCATATATGACACGGCTGTTCAACTCCATTCTGTCCACAGGACACTTCCCGGGAATTTGGAAATTGGGCAAGGTTATCGCCTTGCCCAAACCCGGCAAGGACAGGAGAAATCCCTCCAGTTACCGTCCGATCACGCTGCTGTCGCACGTGGGCAAGTTGTTCGAGCGGCTGCTGCTGAGAAGGGTGTCGCCGCACATCCTTCTCAGACCCGAGCAATTCGGGTTTCGTAGCGGTCACTCGACAACGCTGCAATTGGTCCGCGTTATGCATCACTTGGCGGATCGGTCCAACGCGCGCCAGTACACGGCCGCAGTCTTTCTCGATATCGAGAAGGCCTTCGACCGTGTCTGGCATGCGGGACTGATCCACAAGCTGTTGCAGAACACGGACCTCCAGCACGCCTACGTGCGACTGCTGGGGTCGTACTTGGAGGGAAGATCCTTCCTTGTCGCGGTCGAGGGCGCCAAGTCGTCGGTGCGCCCAGTCACGGCCGGAGTTCCGCAGGGGAGCGTCCTGGCACCATTCCTCTACGCTCTCTATACCAACGATATTCCCACGCTCGAGGGCAACCTCGAAGCGTGGGAAGCCGACGTGAAGTTGGCGCTGTTTGCCGACGACAGCGCCTACTTCGCGTCATCCAACTTCCCCTCTGCGGCCATTTCGAGGATGCAGAGGTTATTGGACTTACTGCCCCAGTGGCTGGACCGATGGAGGGTCGCGGTCAACGTGGGGAAGACCGCGGCTATTCTCTTCGGTCCGGTCCGCACAAGAGTCGTCCCGGGACAGCTCAGTCTCCGTGGCGCTAATGTCGAGTTTAGATCCAGCGTCCGGTACTTGGGGGTCGATATCGACCGGAGTTTGAGGATGACCGCCCACGCCAATAAGGCGTTGGCGGCCGCTCGCTACGCGAGATTCCTCCTCCAGCCGGTGTTGGCCTCCAGGTTGCCGGTCAGGACTAAGCTCGGCATTTATAAGACGTATGTCCGTTCCCGTATCACGTACGCAGCTGCGGCCTGGTATCACCTCATCCCGCAGGTCACGCGGGTGAAGTTACAGGCCCAGCAGAATCTGGCTCTTCGCACGATAGTCGGAGCAGGGCGTTACGTCAGTAATGCCGTAATCGCCCGGGATCTGGATGTGGAGTCGCTCGAGGAGTTCATCCGGAGGCTAGCTCGTAATCTTTACGAGCGGGCTGACGGTGGACCCCACGAGCATCTCCACAACTTAGCTCCCTTGCACGCTAGACCACCTGATGGTCTGGCGCTACCAAGGGAGCTACTGGAACCCCCGGCTATGGTAAGATAGTCGGCTTAACCGGAGTGATATGGGAGTGCTCATAATGAGTGCCCCTATGGGACTGAGCTGTCCACACTCGTCACTTCCCCCCACATTGTTGGGGTGCCCCCCTATGGGGACCCATTTTCCACCCCCGAGGGTGGACCACTCCCCCGTTTGGGGAGTGTTTTAAGTCGGCCCCTCCCCGTGACGGACTTCCCCTTCTGGGGAGCCCGGAGCGGGTGAGCGCCTTACTAGTGCCGCGGCTCCCCCTCTGATTTGTAGAGGCGGGGCCGCGGCATGGGGCCGGTGGCGGGCCCCTCGTAGCCGCTGACTGTTGTCCCCGTGTAAATAGTAGTGTAGTTTAGTTTTAGTTAGCTTGTAGTTAGTTAGTAAGGAAAAAAAAAAAAAAAAAATTTTAGGACAACACGAAGCCGGAGGATCCTGCTGCCGGGCGTCATCCCTGGAGCCATTCAAGCCCATCGTATTATGTATAAGTATATATGTTTTGTCGATGTAGTGCAGCCGTGCACATTGCGAACAGCGTACCTTCCCCAAGTCCTCCCCGCATCTACTTCACCCCTGCCCTATGTGGTAGGGAGTTTCAGCCCGGGTAGTGGGGTTTGCCCCGAGGCCCGTTCCGTGCCCCCGAAAGGGGGTACGACGACCCTTCTTCTTCTTCTGAATGAATCAAGAACAAAACGCATCAATGTACAACTAGCAAAATAAAGCAGAGTGTGAACAAAATTGGCCTGTTTAATTTAAGTCTGACACCCAAAAGTATTTAACATAACAAAGACACGAAGCGCGCGCGCGGTTGTTCAGCCATATTTTTTCGTCTCGATGTCACCACACGATCTCGCTCGCACGCGTCCGTAGGTAAAGTGCCGGAAAGGGATGGGACAGGATTTGCAAAACCAAATTAAAATGTTGCTATTTTTCGAAACTTAAAACTAACAGTTTTAAACCAGCGCAACCAATTTGGATGTATTTAAACACCGAACAAAAAAAAAAACAAAAAAAACCATCAAAACAAAGTCTCGATATTGCAGAAGTCTTTCTCCATGATAGAGACGACCTATTATAATTGCGTTACGGGGTTTACAATGTCTAAATATTCCATAAGTCATACAAATTTGCGGCGAAGCGGTCACGCGTACCCCTATGAAGGGTGTGATAGTACAGGACAAGCTATCTTTGGGTGTCTGGGCTCCGGTTAATACTTACGAGGGGTGTTCAATAAATAGTGAAAATGCGATACAATTTTCTTTGGAAAGAAAAAAATACTGGCAGGCATAGTTCAGACATTACTTATATATTAAAAAAAAGCAATTAATTATCTTTTGTTTTTGAAAAATTGAATTAATTTGTTTGCGTCATGTTGAAACGTGTCGTTAAAAATGGATAAAATTTTATTTTGACTGCGGAACTGGTAAAGCAAGACTCGAGAGCAATATTAGGGGCTCGTTCTCCACCATATTCTACGGTTGGGTGTTGTGTGTTGAGTTCAAGCGCAAAATAACTTCTATTAACGACGAACCCCCCGCACGGGACGCCCTACATCGATAGTGACTGAAGAAATGATTAAAATAGTTGAAAACATTGTCCTGGCGGATCGTCGTGTTACTGTTTTTTTTTATACCAGAATAAATGAAGATGTCTGTAGGAAGTGTCCATAATATTCAACACACCCAAACTCTGTATAATACCAACGTCGTGTTTGTCGTCCGAGAACCTCACATATAAACGTTACTTAAAAAACTAAAAAAACACGTTTATAAGCATAGCGAACCTATTTTTTTCGAGCCGGCGACCGAATCTGATTGATATGAAAAAGTTTGTTACAGCAAGATCTTGACCGATTTTTGGCTCGATTAATGACTATTCACGAAACATGGCTTCATTATTATAACTTGAAAACGAAAAAGACAGTCCATGACTTAGAAGAGAGCATCTTTTCCAACTCGCCAACTTTAAGGCGATTCCATCCGCCGGTAAGATTATGAGCTGTTTTTTCTTGGCCTGCCAAGGAGTGGTAATGCTCGGATACCTTAATCATGGAGCCACTATTTGGGACTTTGTACGCAGGAAAAATAACAAAGTTTCTTAAGGAGATACACAAGCAACAGCGTTGCATGCCCGCTAAAGTTGTTTTGTTTCACCAAGATAACGCCACTGCATACAAGTCAAAATTTTGGTTCAAGAAGCTAGATTTGAATTGATGGAATGTCCTCTAAATTGATCGCACTTAGCTCCTAGTGATTTCTACCTATTTACGCGGTTATAGCAACATCTCAAGGGCCATGAATTTTAAGATAATGAAACAGTAGTCACAGCGGTACACGATTTTTAAAGGAATTAAGAAGATTTTTTTTTAAGGTTAATTTTAATCTTAGAAAAAAGATGTACAAAGTCTATAAATTTAAAAGGTAACTACGTCGAAAAATAAAATAACATTTAATAAAATTTCATTAAGTTATACGCATCAACGTCTTTTTATTGAACACCCTTAACAACACTGGGAGATTTTTGAAATGTTCATGAATCAATATAAAAAACCCGTAGCTATGTTCGTATTTTCTCAACCAACCCTATAACTTCATCAGTTCTACTGATGAAGAATATCGATGTATTGATTCCACCGTACCTACTCCCGAGCTCTCGCAAAGCAAACCAATCGATTTGGTAAGAGAGTCGTTATTTCAACACAATTAGAACTTGAGCCTCAAGTATCTGTAGTTAATCTCTGTCTAACTTAAGGCAAGTCTAGTCAAGTTTAGTTTTGAACACAAAATAACAAAACAGAATAATGAAAGAATTTACGAAGCATACTCTCGCTCGGTTAAGCTGGCATGGCCCTCTAATCTTAGGTAGGAAAAAAGCATAGATACTCAACGTAGAGGGCAGTGATAAGGAACAACAATATCAAACAAACAAACATCAACAACAACATCGGAAACAAAATCAATAAATCTTATTATGTAAATTTCGTAATCAACTAATAAGTAGTCGTCGTGGCCTAAAGGATAAGACGTCGGGTGCATTCGTCTGTAGCGATGCACCGGTGTTCGAATCCCGCAGGCGGGTATCAATTTTTCTAATGAAATACGTACTCAACAAATGTTCACGATTGACTTCCACGGTGAAGGAATAACATCGTGTAATAAAAATCAAACCCGCAAAATTATAATTTGCGTAATCACTGGTGGTAGGACCTCTTGGGAGTCCACGCGGGTAGGCACCACCGCGCTGCCTATTTCTGCCGTGAAGCAGTAATGCGTTTCAGTTTGAAGGATGGGACAGCCGTTGTAACTTGTAACTATACTGAGACCTTAGAACTCATATCTCAAGGTGGAGGCGGCATTTACGTTATAGATGTCTATGAGCTCCAGTATCCACTTAACACCAGGTGAGCTGTGAGGTCGTCCACCCATCTAAGCAATAAAAAAATCTTAATACTCTCTGATTATTTACAATTTATCTTATTTCAAGCGCACAAAATAATTATTTGTAGCAATTCTAATTGGCTCTTAATTGTTCTGAGAAAATAACATAATCTCACGTACTTAAGCGCCTAAAATCTTTCCTGTTCTTGAATAACACAAAATCATATTTTGTCGGACTCGCATATCGCAGATCTCTTTGTGTCTAATAATTCCCAAACAATAAATCACAAAAATATTCAACGCAAAAGGCTTTTTTTATCCCGGTCCACACTATGAAACCCGTGAACAAATAGATATATCAGAAAGCAGAAAACCTTTATTGAATGGAATAAAATTGATAAATTGTAAAAGGTTCGCAGAGTACTTAAAATTAATTTTGCTATAGAGTTGCATCACAAAGACCGAGCGAGCTAGCGACCCTGGGGTTGCCATGGTAACCGTGAGGTGCATCCTCGCCCGGGGCTCGCTGTATTTATGAATCTACGTATGTTGTTGATATGTCCAAACTTTAATGTCGGACTATGAATAAAAATTCACGTCGCACATTTAAAAAAAAAAAATCGCAAAATCCTCTTGAGTTTTTTCAAAGTTTTCAATATAATCTTTAATTAGGTTTCGATTTGTTTTTCGTAATATCAGCTTTATTTTGCCGCAGATTGTCGTCAGATGACAAAGACATTTAGCGGAAATTCCTGATAATATTTGACTGACTCACCAAAAGAAGAAATTCATTATCAAATGTAACATGGTTTACTTAAAAATATTTTACTGGCGTTCGGGAGTTTTGGGAGCAGGTACCATCACTCTGCTTATTTCTGCCACGAATCAATAATTCATTTCGGTTTGAAGCGTGGAACAGCCGTTATATTGTACAACTGAGACTCAGGCCTCAAGTCTCAACGCGAGTGGCGGATTTACGTTTCGATGTCCATGGTCTCCGCAAATTCGTCCATCCGTCCATGACAAAAATTAAATATGTGTAAATGTAACTAAGGCAAATTAAAAAACTGCACGTGTGATGTCCAATTATCGATATAAATTTATCGTCACTGTTTCAACGCTAGTCCTATTAACTGATGTTTCGTACCTGGTATATTGTCGCTGACAGAGAAATTACATGAAAGCCGCACGAATGATTATTGAATGTTTCAATAATTGTATTAACAGGCGACTTCCCTTGGACACAACCGGTCTACGGATGCTTCTATTCGGAATTCCCTATGCTTGTTTCGTTGTGTTGAATGGCATATTTTTTCTTCATAGTCTTTTGCACTCTTGACGGAGTGATCGTGGTCATCAATTCTAGTGGTGGTGCACTTCACAAGACATAGACATTCTGCGCGTACCTTTCTTGTGCACTCGTTGACACTTTCTTCGGACATGACTGTGCCGTGACAGGGTGACGACTCAGACGAGGGCCTTGTGGTGCAGGGCATGATTGAGGGTACAAGACCGCGCGGCAGATAAACGTTACGATGGGCGGACCAAATAAAGGCAGCTCTAAGCGGTCTCGGTCAATGAGTCGGTCATCGTTCTCGTCGAGCCCGTCGCTTGCGATGAAGGGCTCGGCGAGTAAATTAACCCACAGATACAGCCCACTGAGCTTCTCGCCGGATCTTCTCAGTGGGTCGCGTTTCCGATCCGGTGGTAGATTCTGCGAAGCACGGCTCTTGCTAGGGTTCGTGTCATCAGGTTTGAGCCCCGTGAGCTCACCTACTAGTATTAGCTAAAATTTTAAAATGTATCGAATTTCTTCATTAGATTCACTCATCTTGACAGTACGAAAAATAAATAAAAATCACACATTTTCCTAATTTGAATTTGGAATTATCTTCTTTAAAATTTAAACTTTTAATAATACCAAAACCAGTCAGATACAAATAGTATCTATAGGAAAAGATATTTTATTACAAGTTCATACATACTATAATGCTTAAAGACTTTTTCCCCAACCTATTATACAAAGGCCTTGGTTAGTTTCTTAGAACATTATGATTTATTGTACGCAGCTATATACTGTGTAAAAATCAAATAAGTTATTAATAACCATAATTTATTCAAACAAATTACGTATGTATTCATTTAAAAGAAGAATATATTGTTAGAAGATGATGATGACATTGGAGGCGTGGCCTAAGTGACGTCAAGGATGGTGTGATGTCGGGAAGGCGCGTGGCGAGATGTTGTTGGAGGGGCGCGTCTCGGCTCGAGGTGCGTTGGCACAAGACATCGTTCTCTTTTGCTTGCGGCAGTCGGAACGGACGGACGTTCACATCGTTGCACAATCGTTGTATTTTATTATTCAAAGTTATTATTGTCAAAGTTTAGTTGTTGTCAAGATTTAGTTGCATTTTGTTAACCTTAGTTAATTTACATTGTTGGTTATAATTAAAGTGATTTCTGTCTAAGTTATATCGTTTATATTTTTTTTTAATAGTAAAGTTAGGGTGTTGATAATATCAGAAGTGGGATACGCATAAAGTTTTCATAGCTTTGTGTGATCCTTAAGCCTACTGTGCTATTCTGAAACATTGTTCTAAAACAAAGTCGAAATGTCAAAGTCAAGTACAGGTAGAGGTAAAAATAGTAAAACACGTGAACGTTCTCCGAATCCTGGACTGTACCAACAACTTCAAGCGATTGTATCTCGCCTGAATGCGTTGGAAGACAATTCAAGGTCTGGTATAGCGACTGTTGTTGAGAGGCAGCCTGCGGTGGAGTCATCGGGATCGGCGAGCAGTGCTGTGGTGCCGTGCGTGGTTCTGGCTTCTGAGCAAAGCACGACACCGGCATTGGTGCCTACGCCGGTTCCACGAGTTTCCGCTGACGATTGCGTCGCTGCCGAGGTAGCCGGTAAAATTGTAAGCGAAATTAATGAATTGAATCTGGTAAGGCCGAACCATATTTATATATCAAACTTTGATCCCGATTTTAATGATATTAATGTTTGGTGTGATGAAGTTGATCATGCACGTGCCATTTATAGGTGGACCGATAGGGAGTGCTTATCTCATATTGGTAATTGCCTTAAAGGCGATGCTCGTGTGTGGTTAAATGAATGGGTCACCAATGACTGTAGCTGGTCTAATTTTAAACGCGAGCTTAAGCCGTTGTGTCCCCGTCGGGTAGATGTTGCAAATATCCTTTTTGATGTTATGAAAACCGATTCCAACAACTATCCTACATACGCGGAATATGTTAGGCGATCTTTATTGCGTCTTCGTATAGTAAATGGACTTAGTGACGAATTAGTTTCAGCAATAGTGATCCGGGGTATCGTTGATCCACAAATTCGTGCGGCCGCTACAAACGCGAGGTTATTGCCTAACGATTTAGTTGAGTTTTTCTCCATATATGTAAAACCTACACCTCAAACAAAAACAAATCATAATACTCGCACTGTCGCTGGTCGTTTTCATAATACACAATTCTCATCACGTAAAAGAGAGCATAGTTCTAGTAGAACCGGTTGTTACGTATGTGGATCATTTGGCCATAGACAAGTGAATTGCCCTAAGCGAACGAGAAAACGTTCGCCGACTGTGAATGATAGATTTACATCTGTACCCGCTGCCAGCTCCTCTGTGCAGAAGCCTGAACCTTGTTCTTTTTGTAAAAAGCTGGGCCATAAAGTAGAGCAGTGTTTCTTTAAGCAGCGTTCTGAAGCTCGTGGAAAATCTAACGTGAATTTTTGCCGTGATACTGTAAATGACTATAGAAAAAATGATATAGCTACTGCGATCGTACAGGGTGTACCAGTCGATATCCTGATAGATAGTGGATCCACAGTCTCGCTTATGTCTGAATCAATTGTAAAACATTTTCAATGTAAACGAGTACCCTCATTTTGCGTGTTACGAGGAATTGGTGACTGTGACACTGAATCTCGCTATTTTACTACTTTGACAGTTGAGTTTCCCGAAATTACACTAGAAATAGACTTTCCAATTGTTAGTGACAAGTTCATGAATACCCCAGTCATAATCGGTACTGACGTTTTGAATCGGGAAGGTGTCACGTATATTAGGAAAAAGGGCATACAGCGCTTAACTCGGGTAGAAAAGGTTTTTACTGCTGAGACAACTGAACTTAATTCAATCCCTACCGTGAATACTTCATTAACAGGTGAAGAAAAAAATAAATTATTAGCTTTGGTACGAAAATTTTCAAAATACCTTATAACTGGTACCGCGGCCGGTACTGTTACAACTGGATCCATGCAAATTCGACTCAGCAATGAAACTCCTATTGTTTACAGACCTTACAAATTATCATTTAGCGAAAAACTTCGCGTTAGAGAAATTATTAAGGATCTTCTTGATAAAGGTGTGATTAGGGAGTCTGAATCGGAGTTCTCGAGTCTCTGGTCCATATGAACAGCACGAGTAGTCTTACACACGAAAAGACAAACATATGCTTTCGATGAACGAATACCCCGACCACGTGAGATGGTGACCTTAAAGGGTCCAGCAAAGTCTGTACCAGTATGCACGAAAGGTTTAGCGGTTTGTACAACGCGACAAGAACGGTGGTCAGCCATTTCAGGTGCGATGGGACGCGGACGAAGTCTATAACAGGGCACACATTTATGTACCCTTGAGCGAATCAAATTACGTGCGGAAAGTATCCAATATCTTTGTCTAAGTATTGACATCAATAAATCGGGACCAGCATGACAGTGAAGTTTGTGATAATAATCGACCAGTAAATCAAGGATGTGGCCCTTACGCGGTAAAACTATGGGGTGTTTTTGATCAAATCCTAAGTTGGACTGACTCAAACGACCACCTACTCGGATGAGTCCATCCTGTAAGAAAGGCTTCAAATTTTGAAAAGGACGCCTGCAAGGTTTATTGGCCTCTAGGCTGCTAATTTCTGAAACGAAATGCGCTCGTTGCAGTTCACGAAGAACAATAAGCTCTGCCTTATAAAAGTCAGAGGCGACTATGTACCGCTGCTGTAGTAACATATTAGCAAAGCGGCAAACATATACCACGCAACGTAATAACTTTGACCATGACGAAACACGACTAGCCAATAATAATATAACTGAGTCTTCTCTTGGCGCAGAAGTAACAAGAGTGTGCCGTTTTTCTTCTGGCGGTTCAGACAGTCGCGGGATTGAAAAGCTTAACTGGCCAATCACAGGGTGCATCTCGTAGCTATATCGCCTTATCATATCATGCATATCATGATAATCGCCTTATCGTTGCCGCCGCTGACTACTCCCCGAATCCTGATCACGCAGGAGCCAGTCACCGTCGACGCCCTAGACACGTCCTTACGGATCCATCAGATCCAATAACCTTTGCATTAGACGCCTTCAGCTCTAACACTAGGAGCAGGCTTAGGGACCCCGGTAACCGTACTCGTCGAACTCGACAAAGAGTGCGCCGTGCAACCTAACCCATGAATCAGCTCGCTGAGTTTCTCGCCGGATCTTCTTAGCGGGTCGCGATTCCGATCCGGTAGTAGATTCATTCGCGAAGCAGCTGCTCTTGAGCTGTTAGGTCTCCTTCTGAGGCGCTCGAGTAGCTGTTAGTAAATCCCACCC
Organism: Bombyx mori; assembly: GCF_030269925.1. Taxonomy (NCBI): domain Eukaryota; kingdom Metazoa; phylum Arthropoda; class Insecta; order Lepidoptera; family Bombycidae; genus Bombyx; species Bombyx mori. The sequence continues at coordinate 6,789,070 of NC_085135.1, forward strand.
CTCCTGGCTGAGCCTTTGCTCGCCCACCTGTTCTGGTGAAACTGGAAAGGCCTCCGGGCCACCAGTAATTCTTCAATCAGTCCTCTCGTTGCGAGCTGGTGAAAATCTAATTACGGCCCGACCTACCCTCTAAAATATATATTGGCAGGTCATGCGATGCTGGGATCTCTTGTTTTTAAGCTTTTATTAGCTTCAGACGTATGTATGTTTGTCACGGAATCTTTGAACATGATTTTGACCCCCTTGAAAACGTCGGATTAACTCGAAATTTAGGATACTGATTAAGGACCGATGACAATTCAATATTAAAAAATAATAATTGGAATTCAACTAAAAAATAAAAAATACATTTTAATAAAATTGAATTAAAAATAGTGTACGAAACAATGATTTTATAGTAAAAAAAAAGCGTGGGGTACATGGTATCAGTATAAATATTTTATGAACAGATATGAGTAGAAGGGTTATTTTGATAATATCCTGAAAAGCAGCCCACGCTTTTTTACAATAAAATAATTTTTTCTTACCCTATTTTTAATTCAAAACTATTAAAATTTATTTTCTACTTTTTAGTTGGATTTTCTATAAAAGCGTATTTTGTTAGTTTTTTTAAGCTATTATTTATTTATATTAAACGAGATATTAAGTCGAGGTTACGAATTACTTAGGGTACCATTGGCAATCTTCTCCTTTATGGATTTCGGCTAAGAACAGTTAGCAACCTTAGCAAACTCAGATCGTCATTTCTAATCGATTTCGACGTGTAAATTCGTTGCGCTTTTCAGGAGATTCGCATGCAGAGAAACGCAGACGAAATTTGTTTACCATTTTATAATATTGTGTATTAGAGATTCGTGTATATTACGTGTCTGATCTTGAATGTTGCTGTTGCAAGGCTGTCGTCTGTGAATTGCTTAGGTGGCTTAAATGAGACAAGCAATAGGTAACAAAAATTTGACATTAAACAAAGAGTATTTGTTGGGTCAAATTATGGTAATGTGTGTAATGTTTTTTATTTATTGATTTAATGTATTTTTTATGCATAATTTAAAAAAAAAAAACATTTTGCACTCCTTCTCGATTATTCTCTACAAGTGTGGGAAATTTCATATTCCTACGTCCGCACAATTTTCGTAAAAAGGGGTACATAGTTTTTGCTTCACGTATTAATATAATATAAATCATATATTTAGCAGAGAAGCAGAACATTCATTAATATTGTAATACGGTCGTTTCACCCTTTAAATTGGAACGCACCATTATTCCGTGACTAAAACAGAAGAAATGTTGGCTACGTGTGTAATAAAAGTGAAACCCGCAAAATTATAATTTGCGTAATTACTGGTGGTAATAAAAAAATAATACCCAACAGCCGGGACTTACTTTATTATATATTTATTTATTGCTTATGTGGGTGGGCGAGCTCACGGTCTACCCGGTGTTAGGTGGTTACCGGGGCCCATAGACACCTACGACGTAAATACCGCCCCTACCTCGAGCCTTAAGTTCTAAGGTCTCAGTTTTTACAGTATACTTATGACCACCTACTAATATAAGAATAGGTGTTATATGTGGATGTAGGAATAATTGCGAAATAGAAAGCGCTCAGGGCAACATTGTATACTACTACTATTACTAACACGATTACTGCGTTAGAACAAAAAATTACCGCTTCAAGCTTTTTTTTGTCCGGGCCGTATCATATATGCGTTTGCCAGTTGTTTATCAGGTTGAGTTGAAATTGTGTGTTTGTAGACTCCAAGTAAAACGATTGTGATATTAGCGTGATATACCGATGCCGTTGCATCGCTAGATACGAATTCAACCTACGTCTTATCCTTTAGGCCACGACGACTTCAACTACTAGCAGTTCACAGCATAGACATGCGGATGTCTCCAATAGCTCGAGCTACAGTTGGATCAAATAAAAAACATGCTTAAGCGCAAAGGAAAATCGTGAAAGCAAAATAAATGAACTACGGGAAACGAAAACTAATATAACGTGACTCTTTCTTCAAGTGTCGTATTATTATATTTAGAGATAAAGGCAGAGTCGAGAATGGAGAACAATGTTGGAATTACTCAGACGGCTCTTTAAAGACAAACGACCAAATGGACTAGGAATATTAAGTTACGTGTTCGTTAGCTATTAAAGGGTCTTTCTTCGGTTTTCAAAGAAAATTACAAACCACTCCACGTCTCTTGTGATTTCTTGAGGTGTTATTAAAAATCCTTCCGGGATGCAACTCTTAGAGAAACTTTCAAAATATATTTCTCTAAATCTCAATTTCAGTATCTTAATTTAATTTAAAGTAAGTATTATTATTTCGAGGGTTAAAATACTATTTAAGTGACATTTCGCTTAATTCTGTGTAACGCTGCGATTTCGTGTGTGGTTCATTGGTTCCGTATCAATAACCTATTATTGAATAGTAAGAAAACTAAATGTATTAAATTTACTTTAAAATGTATTAAATCATCTTTAAATGTAAGACAAGTAGATAGTAGTGTAATTGTTTCTGAGGAATCATTGGAGCTTGTTGAGTCAACCGTATTTCTTGGTATAACAGTGGACTCCAAACTGCAGTGGGGACCTCATATTCATAAATTGGCGAGTAAGCTCAGCTCTGCAGCATACGCAGTAAAAAAAATTAGAATGTTAACAAACGCGGACACGGCTCGTTTAGTTTACTTCAGTTACTTCCACAGTGTCATGTCCTATGGCATTTTGCTATGGGGCAATGCGGCCGATGTAGAAATGATATTTATTCTGCAGAAAAGAGCTATACGTGCTATTTATAACATGCACTCAAGGGAATCCCTGAGGGAAAAATTTAAAGAAATTAAAGTTCTCACTATGCCATCCCAGTATATCTTTGAAAATTTGATGTATGTTCGTAAACACATTGAGGAGTTTCCTAAAATGTCGGACATACATAATAGAAATACTAGGAACAAACACAAGCTTGTTGTGCCGATGAGTAGGTTACATAAGATACGAAATTCATTCGGGTGTTTGTCTGTGCGCCTGTACAACAAAATCCCACAAGATGTTCAGAACCTACATATACATAGGTTTAAGAAAACTATTAAAGAACATCTGTGCAATAAACTTTACTATAAAGTCAATGATTATCTAGAAGATTGCACAAAGTGGGAATGAGTTGCTCGCTCCGGGCATTTCAATATTGTAATAATTGTTATGTTATAATTACTTATTGTAAAAATGAATATTTAAAAAAATCTAATATTAAAAAAAATTATTTAATATTTCAAAAAAAAAAAAAAAACATGCCCGCTGAGTTTCTTGCCAATTCTTCTCAGGACGGAGGCTAATTCTTGTGAATTGGCGGTAGTTCTTTTGACGTTCAACAAGTATGTACTTTCATTTATGTTGAATAAAACTTTTTTGATTTGATTTGATTTGATTTGAATACCTACGCGACATTTATTTTTGTAATTAAAGGTGCATTTTATTTGGTAGGTACTAGCTGACCCGACAGACTTCGTAGTGCCTCAATCGATAAAAAAAAGACATATCAAGGGGACACATCAAAGGAAAAACAAAATTGTTTGTTTTTATATAAAATGTCGAGCTTTTTTATGTTTTCTCACCTTTTAAACCTTCCCTGGACTTCCACAAATCATTCAAGACCAAAATTAGCCAAATCGGTCTAACCGTTCTCGAGTTTTAGCGAGACTAACGAACAGCAATTCATTTTTATATATGGAGATTAGCATAAACGGTCCGGTGTTTTTAATTAAGCTTACTGCATTGAAATAGCTGAAGAAGTTTTTTGTTATAATATTTTTTCCAAATTTTAAACTTTAAATGGCTCTCCGGTAAAGTTGCAAAAATTTCGCTTGAACGAAGTAGTCTTTCACTCCTCGATATAATCGTAGTGTCGTCTTCTGTGACCATAAAAACTATAAAATAATCAAAACGTCAGAAATAATATACTTGCAATAAAAACCGTAAGATAAAATCGTAAAGGTCGTTTTAATATGCCTACGACCCACATAAACCTATTACTATTATTTTGTTTGTTATTTAAATGATTTTTTTATAGTTTTTTTTTTTGAAACTAATCAATTACGGAGGTCGCAGCCTAAGGTCTTAAAAAAAACCGAAACTGAATCTAAAGTTTATTAAAATTAAAAAGATTACAATGAAACTTAAACTTAATTAATGCTACTGGTCTGTCTTCCGACGATGTGAGTTCAGAAGTCCGGGCCCCGTGGCTGGCTTCGAGGCTCCATGAGGTAAAGGTGCTGAATCGGCGTCCCCGCACTCAAGTGCGTCAATGTGCCATTTACGTCAATGCACGGTTTCTAGGGTGTTGCAATGCTGTCTCAGCGTTCACGACAGTCACGTACGCCAATGTATATATGTGGTAAAATTCCTATTGCATATCGGAATATTACATAGAGTTAGGGTATATAACAACTCTAATATTTCGCTCATTGTTTATCGTTTTAAATCGTAGTGGTATTTTAATGCACTGTTCCGATAAGAACTGTCAAGCTGACACGAAAATGACACGCGTAACGTTTAAAATATCTTTTTCACCTTGATCATAACAAAGCCTGACATTGCCTAATTCGTGATAATAAATAAATAACTGTAAAAATTATCTCACTAGTGTTTGGAATCGAATCTAGTCTCAAATTACAACATGTTTAGTGGCTTACGGTTAAGTATAGGGACGAAATACATAAAATAGAATCAAAATTAGTTTATCGCAGCAATGACATGCATCGTTAATACTCGTACAGTTGTGAGTTTTGCATTCATGTGTGGAATGTCCATCGATTTAATCCCGCCTGAGATTCGAACACCGGTGCATGGCTTCAACACGAATGCACCGGATGTCTTATCGCTTAGGTCACGGCGATTTCAAAATTCGGTGTAAACGGTCTCAAAATATTATATCTGTTCGATTCGAACCCAGCGACCTCGTGGCAGCCTAGGGCTCCGGAAACCAGCACGAGGTGCGCGTCGAACATGTGCCGCGATTCGCGGCGCCGTATGTATTATTTTAACAAAATATCATGCAATCACTCACCGGAACCGATGCCTTCGTCTTCTCACGCCGTATCACTTAGGGAGAAGGGTATAGGGCAGGAATGGATAAGGATTAGCGATGATACAATACTTTAGCGTAGACCGTCAATATACAGGTACCGTCCCGTTCGAGAAGCAAGACAAAGTGACAGATGTCAAATCGCGACGGCACCGTCAAATCGCGACCCGTGTTGCCGTGGTAAGAATTCAAAAACTAACGGATTGGTTTCGAACAGTCACCCGCCCGGACAGGTCCCCTACCTGTCTCTAATCAACTGGCAGCCGGGACAACGTTGTGACCGCTCGTTTAAGAACCGAGTCCCCGACCAGAACCTCTGCAGACCGAGGGGTCCCATCCTTACCGGGAAACAGATTAACAATGCGCCCCCTACGCCAACGCAGTGGCGGCAGGTTAGCATCCTTAACCAACACAAGGTCACCGACGTGAGGGGGACTGGTTCTATCCGTCCACTTAAAGCGCTGCTGGAGCAGATGTAAATACTTAAGGGACCAACGTTTCCAAAAATCTTGGGACATCTGCTGCAACATCTGGTATCGCCTCAACCGTCCAGGCTTGATATCCGAGAGGGGATACTCCGGCAACGCATTGAGTGGCTGTCCTATCAAGAAATGGCCTGGAGTTAACGACTCCAAGTCATTCGGGTCTGAACTGAGCGGGCACAACGGCCGTGAATTAAGTACCGCTTCAATTTTACAAAATACCGTGGTTAACTCCTCAAAGGTGAGCGAGGTTTGCCCTATCACGCGCATCTAGTGAGTCTTAGCCGATTTTACTACTGCCTCGAAAATTCCACCCCAGTGGGGGCATCCTGGAGGACTGAAGGTCCACCGAATACCGCGACGAGAGAGGGCCGTTTCAATATCCACCTGGTTATTGTTCAAGAAATTTACTACATCCCGCAAGTAACGGTCCGCACCTACAAAATTCGTTCCGTTATCGGAGCGTATCAATTCGGGTAAACCTCGACGGGACACAAATCTATCCAAGCTCGCAATAAAGGCTTCAGTTGTAAGGTCGGCAACAACTTCAAGATGTACAGCTTTGGTTGAAAGACAGACAAAGACGCACAGATAAGCCTTAATTAACCTAACATTCCGCAAACGTGAAGCCTTGATCATGAAGGGCCCAGCGAAGTCCGTACCAACTCCAGAAAATGGCCTGATCTTCTTCACTCTGTCTGGGGGCAGATCTCCCATCTGAGGCTGCATCGTAGAAGCCTTAAGCCGATAACAGGGTAAACACCGGAACAGGACGCTCCGAACCGTACGACGCCCCGACAGAATCCAAAATTCCCTCTGGAGGGATGCCAACAGCGCATTGCAACCGGAATGCGAATTTGCGATGTGGCGATCCATCACCAACAGGTCAACTAACTGGCTCTTCTTGGGAAGTAAAAGAGGATGGCGCGCCGAATAAGGTAAATTGGAGTTACTTAATCTACCTCCCACTCGAATCAACCCCTGGCCGTCTACAAAGGGGCTAAGACGAGCGATAGCTCCACGAAGCTTAGGGCGCTCAATCCTTAGCGCCTTCAATTCTGAATGAAAGCTGGTGGCTTGCACAACTTCAATTAATTTCAGCAGCGCCTTCTTCCGCTCGATGGGACACACAACAGGTGTCACATTGCGTTGAGACACCGACAAACGACAATTCCGAATAAACCTCAAAATCCAGGCGGTAACCTTAACCAGCTTGTCCAAGGAGCTATAACGGTTGATGAGCAGATCCAAATCCAACCCCTGAATCACTCCTCGATCCTCGAACTGCGCCGGTGCAGCCACGAGACCTGGAGGAACTTCTATGCGAGAGGGAGGCCACTGAGAAGCCTTCTTGGTGAGCCACTGGGGACCCCACCATAACTGATGATCAACTATTTCCGATGCTAAGCATCCCCGAGAAGCGCAGTCCGCCGGATTGAGCTCACCAGGCACGTGTCTCCATGTTAGAGGGACCTCAGAACCTTGAATCTGGGAGACACGGTTGGCCACGAAAACTTCAAGTGTATGAACCGAAGCCTTCAACCAGCACAACACTATCTGGCTGTCTGTCCAAGCATAGACAGTGTTTTCTAAATCAATAACCGACCGTAAACTAGTAGCTGTATGGTTTAACAACCTAGTCAACAGAGCGGCACCAGACAACTCGAGCTTCGGAATCGTCATGCGTGTCCGAAGCGGAGCGACCTTACTCTTAGCTAACACCAACCGTATATCAACCCTTCCAGTTGAAGAAACCGTTCGCAAGTATACCGCAGCTGCGAATCCGCGTTCCGAGGCATCCGAAAACCCGTGGAGAGACGCCTTGTATTTGCCCGCAGGAACCAGCTTCCGAAGTATTGAAACGTGGTTAATATCAGGAAGAGACGAGAAAAAGTTCAACCAATCCTTCAATAGGTCACCAGCAATCCCCTCGTCCCATGACAGGTTAGCAGACCACAGTCGCTGCATGAAGCACTTTAAGAGAAAAGTGACAGGAGCGATCCAACCGTTTGGATCGAAGGTTCGAGCAATTGTGGAAAGCACCGTTCGCTTAGACCATACCTTTGGATTTTCCAACTCCACCCGATAGGTAAATTCGTCTTGAATCGGACGATATTGAATCCCTAGGACCGACAGCATGTTAGGGTTATCAACATTCTCGAAAAGATGGGGATCCTGTTGAAACTCCGTTGGCAAACCAGTCAACAACTCAGGACAGTTAGACAGCCATTTTCTCAACTCGTACCCGCTCCTGCTCAAAAGGCGGATCAGTTCATCCTTGCGTGATAAGGCCTCTTCGACACTGTCGGCGCCCGTACATACGTCATCGACATATAGGTCCCGTTCCAAAATGTCCGCAGCACGAGGGTAGTGCAACCGTTCCCTCACTGCCAGCTCCCGCAAAGAACGAACCGCCAAATATGGACTCGACCGCAACCCGTAAGTGTTCGTGTTCAGTTCATAAATTTTTATGGGCTCATCTGAGCTTTCACGCCAGAGAATGAGTTGATACCGCCTATCCTCCGGATGAATCACCGTTTGCCTGAACATCATACGGATGTCTGCCACGAAAACGATCTGGTGCCTGCGGAAGCTCGTCAGTATGTCTGAAATGTCCCGGTTCAGCTTTGGACCCGAATGGAGACACTGATTTAACGAGACGCCGGAGGAGGTCGTGACCGAACCGTCAAACACGACCCTAATTTTACCGTTAGGAGTTTTCAAAACCGCATGATGAGGCAGGAAACAGTGCTCCGTAGCACTCCAATCTACCTTGGAAACCGACATGTGACCTAAGGATTCATACTCCCGCATAAAATCTACATATTTCTGCCGGAACACCGCGTCGCGCCTCATGCGTCTCTCCATTGACAAAAGTCTAGTCTCTGCTGCCTTCCTCGAACTGCCTAGCAGTGGGCGATTCGCCCGAAAAGGAAGTCTTAACAAGAACCGGCCCGAATAGAGACGACCCGTATTATTCTGGTAAAACAGCTCACATTCCTCCTCATCCAGGTTAACTCGATAAGCTGTAGGAGGTTCTTCTAGTTCCCAAAACCGTTGGACTACTTCCGAAAGTGTAGACCCGACCAGAAATTTGTCCGATTTCCTCGCAGCGACCGGCCGGAACGCAGGACCCAACAATACATGCCCTAATTTTGTGTCCATTGCAACCAAACCCTCCGCATGAAGAACGCGCTTCCCAGTCAGGAGCAGCTTCCCTAGTACATCCGCCCCAAGTAGTACGTCTACTGGCCCCGGTGTGTCAAACTTGGGGTCCGCTAGCCGTAAGTCTGAAGTCAATGACCGTATGTAACTGTTTACCTTCACCGGAGGGTGACGACCTATCACCTCAGGCATCACCAAAGCTGAGACTCTAAACTGTAAGCGAGGGTTAGGATTCGATGAGAAAATAAATGAAGTGTGACCGATCACGTCCGAAATTCTAACATTGCCCACTCCACGAATAGAATAAGAAGACTTGTAAATAGGATTGCCCAACCGTACTGCAAGGTTGCTCGACATAATACTGCCCTGTGCGCCGGAATCCAACAGAGCTCGAGCAAACACAGTGTTGCCATCCGAATCCAACACCCGAACAGAAGCGGTAGGAAGTAAAACAGCTTCTGGGGCTGGGGCAACACTGCAGTGAGCGGCAATTTCCTAGCGGGGGCCCGGGTCCCCGCTATCCCGGTCGGCGCGCGACGGAAGGTCGTAGCGTGCCAGCGGATCCCACGCTCCCACATAAGGCCCTCGTTTCCCGTCCCGCCTCATATACCTCCGCGTACGATGGCCAAACGGGCCAAACACTGGAGGGAGTCGCTCCAGCGTCGGCCGCTCCCTCAGCGGAGGGGAAAACCGTACTTCTGAGGGAGGGGGAGACGAGTGAGCAAGGCTACTCGATCCAGCAGGCGAACACGGCCCCGCACGGGGGGACAACGTGGCCACCCCGGCGTAGCTAGTGGGCATCCGCTGGCACCCGCCCGCAGTACCAAACCCGGCGCCTCCCTGCGAAGCCTCTTTCCGAGGGTCCACGCCGCCGAATTGGCGAGGGCTACGACCGGTGCGCTCACCGGTCGGCGAGGCTGGATGACTGCGTCCGGATGACCTCGGAGTGGCGGCAGACTCCAGACACAGGAGGGCATGGTGCCGACCGTCGCAGTTAGGGCACAATTGTGGCTGTGGACAGACGCTCGCCGTGTGCGAACCAAAACAAAAAAAGCACCATCGCCGCTGGGCAACGATGTTGCGTCTACCCCTGATGCGCGTCGACCGGAACCTCGGACAGGCGGCTACGTCGTGCCCGCTCTCATGACAGAAGGCACACCGTGGGCCTCCCACCGCTGCCATGAGCGCAGTCAGTCGTTGAGACGGCCCCCTCTTATCCCCTCCCCCTCCCCTCTGAGCAACCGAAACGGCGTGGCCGGAAGCCGGCACACGCGACCCAGAGGAGGAGGGCGGTGGCATAATCTCGTGTCTGCGACTTTCGGCTTTTAAAAATGCCAGCAGACTGGCCAGGGTAGGCAGTTCGTCCATACCTGCGTTGTCCTGCTGCTCGAATCGAGTGAGCACCTCAACCGGCAGCCTACCTGCAACAATATAAAAGAGCAGATGTGACCATTGGTCTACTGGTAGACCCAAATTGCCCAAGGCCTTAGTGGCCACCGTAACTGGATTCAGTACCTCGGCTCTGATATCGGAAGCCCGAGAAAGTTTGGGTATCGCAAACAGCCTGGCCAGCTGAGCGTCTACCAACCGTCGTTGATTTTGATATCGGTCGAACAGGATCTGGCGTGCGACCGCATAATTGTCGTTGGTGATAGGCAAGTGTGCCACCAATCCACCAGGTTCACCTCGCAGAGCACCCCGAAGCTGAGCCATCTTATAAGAGGCAGTCAAGTCCGACCGACCATGGACCAGGCTGTCAAACAAATTTATAAAGCCGACCCACTCGTTCAGATCACCGTAGAAGATCGGCAGGTCGATGGAGGGGAGGCGTGATATGACGCCTGACGAAGTTCCCGAACCTCCATTACCACCGGATGACGACTGCTTCTTAACATCGGCCACCCGTTGCAGAATGGCATCAGCGTACTCCTGACACTGGTCCACGTCAAGACCGATGGCATGGATCACCTCCTTCTCCACTTCGGACCCCAAAGCAACGAGGTCAGACAACCGATCGTACACTACCTCCAACCGTTCGTGCACCTGAGACGCCCTATCGAGCAATGCCGCATCCCTATCTGTTCTGTCAACCAAAGCATGAGCTGATGCGAACCATCGGAGCTCACTAGTCACCTTCCCGCGAATGTAGGACACCGACATGTTACTTGCAGTTTACAACCAGACCAAAAAAAAATTCAAAAAAAAAAAATAAAAAAAAAAAAAAATTCAAAAAAAAAATCAAAAAAAAATTTAAATTCAAAGAAAAAAAAAATTACAAAGGAATTATTTAAAGGAGTGTACGAGTGAGCCCACCAAAATATTCCTACTCCTAAGTATTTAGGTAACCTAGACCTCACCACTGTACCAAGGACACCCCAACAAATAAGAACAAACTTAAAATTAAAAGTTATAAGATAGAAAATTGCTGATACCAGGTTTTGAGTTGCAAACTAAACTCAAGCACACCTGGCCTCTAGACTATAACTAGAAGCTAGTCACCAAGCAGGACCCAATCAACAATTTACTATCACAAAGTATTCACACCGTTCAACGGGTAAGTCAAATAACAAAATTAAAATTAAAAATTAATTATATGATAGCAAATTGCTGATAAAAATTTGTGAATTAATTTTCAAACACTGATGGCCTCAGGACTATACCAAAGCCAGTCACCAAGCAGGGCCCACAGTCAGCAATCCACTACCACAAATTCAAACAAGTAATTTAAATTTAGAACAAATTAAAACAAATAACAAAAAATATATATAATAGCAAATTGCTGGTATAAGTTTTGAAATGACACTCATACACCGTTGGCCTCTGGACTATAACTAAGCTAGTCTCCAAACAGGGCCCAACCAGCAATCTACTACTACAAGTTCAACAAGTACTCCAGTTATATTCAATTACAAATGTGTTGCAGCTCAATTATACTAAAATATAAGTAGGAAGTGAGCTACAATCATACACAAATTAATAATAAATTATAAACCCAAACTGTAATAACATTCAGATTGTTACACACAATTATGCTTAAATAGATGTGGTAATCTACTGCTATGATGAGCAGAATTAACATAAATCTGTAGTAATAGTATGAAAATAGCTGACCACTGTAGCAGCTGTGTGCTAGGTCATAAACTCAGCCAGCACAGCTGTCCAACTCACGTACAATTAGTTAGCTATGCGCAGTGGAAGCTAATAAATCAGTCTTACTATTACTAACTATTACTACTCACTAATTTTCTTAACCAGGTGGATAGAAACACACTAAGAATGATAGTTTAAACAGAACCGAACCCTATGCCTACACTACTTCTGCTGACTAGTAACAAAATTAAGTGAGGTTAGACGTAAAAAATTTTACATTCGTGGTAATTACTATAGATTTCAGAAATCTAACCACGCTCTGCTACCAGAAATTGTTCGATTCGAACCCAGCAACCTCGTGGCAGCCTAGGGCTCCGGAAACCAGCACGAGGTGCGCGTCGAACATGTGCCGCGATTCGCGGCGCCGTATGTATTATTTTAACAAAATATCATGCAATCACTCACCGGAACCGATGCCTTCGTCTTCTCACGCCGTATCACTTAGGGAGAAGGGTATAGGGCAGGAATGGATAAGGATTAGCGATGATACAATACTTTAGCGTAGACCGTCAACATACAGGTACCGTCCCGTTCGAGAAGCAAGACAAAGTGACAGATGTCAAATCGCGACGGCACCGTCAAATCGCGACCCGTGTTGCCGTGGTAAGAATTCAAAAACTAACGGATTGGTTTCGAACAATATCAATACGTCCATTTTTTTTAAACTACTTACGGGCATTATTCATACGTTAGATATCAAATGCCTTTTAGCAATGCCAAAAATCTGTACAAAGTTTTAACTAAAATTTAACTTAAGTGTACTAATTTAAGTAAAACGTAAGTTTTAACTCAAGATTAAAAACAACGAGAGAATACAATGAATACGAGTAAATAAACAAACCTACGGACTTTTACTGTATGAGTTTTGTTTGATAAAAACAGCCGGAGAAGCTAATCTTTAATCCTATCATAAAATCCTTAATCCTTAATTTGCTTGATAACATTGTCTTCTTTTGCAGCTTACAGATTAATAAATATAGAAATCTGCAAAAAAGCCTTTAGCGAGGATTTTAATAAAATAAACAAATTCGCAGAAAAACAATTACTCAACAAAAATATTTCAAATAATTGTTTTAATATTGATTGTAATGAAGATTCTAAGTCAGTGTGTGCTTTACGACAAAACGGTTCCGGGTTCAAGGTCATACTTTTCGAAAATACTTGTCACTTTATGAAATTTAATTGCGAAAATGATTTGAAGCTTGAAGTAGTCGAAGAGAATATTTGTAATGTAATTATTCCTAATATAAGCCAAGAAAATAAACTAAACCTTACCAACGATCCTAAACACATAATAGACAGCATAGGTTCTAAAAATTATCGAGACAAAAAAAAATGGAAATGGAAAACTATTTGTTGTAAACGCTGCCCTATTTGGCGGTAACAATATTAATGAAACAGTTAACAATTTCTTTGCTGCTACACATATTTTTGATATGCCTATGAGAGAAATTGAAAAAGAGTTGAACGAAACTTCAAGAAGGATGCTGATAAAATACGCGGGTCCAGTTAAAGTGTTTGAACCTTGGGTAAAAATACCGAAGAATATCTCTGAAGATCACTATCATTATCCTACTTTGGCATCGTGTTATCATAGATGTCGCAGTGTGAGTACTTTGTATTGTATTTTTTTTATTGCTTATATGGATGGACGAACTCACAGCCCACCTGGTGTTAAGTGGTTAATGGAGCCCATGGACATCTACAACGTAAATGCCCCACCCACCTTGAGATATAAGTTCTAAGGTCTCAAGTATAGTTACAACGGCTGCCCCACCCTTCAAACCGAAACGCATTACAGCTTCACGGCAGAAATAGACAGGCTGGCGGTACCTACACGCGCGGTCTCACATGAGGTCCTACCACCAGTAAAAAAATTAATTGTTAATTGTTTGCCAATTTCCCGAAATACTAAGTGACTCAATAACGCTACCCTAATTCAGTAGAGACAAATTAACAAAGCACGAATGATCAATAACAAAAAAATCTGGAAAAAAGTTTGTCACCGCGTTCCTGTCGTGCATTTTTCACACTTTTCAAAGTGAGTATGTTCAGTGGACCGTTCAAAAAAGGGATTCTACGTGTCAAACGGATATTTCACCATTGAGTGACTCATAAATGAATTCGCTCCTTTGGCTCGACGAATATTCGACTGAATTTGTTTCCTAGTCCTAGCAGTTTTCATTCCGGTGCAAACGAATGAATTTTATTTATCAGATATTTATTTTAGAAACTCAATTTGAAGTAGATAATATTTTGGTTACTTGCGCAAAAGATTAGTAAATATTGCATATAATATAGGCTTATAAAATTTATAGTTTAATAGTGATAATTCCTTAAGAAAAAAAACATTGAATTTTTTTATTTATATGTTTTATGGAGATAGTTTTTGCAAATATATTTTTGTACCAAAGCTAAGGTTTGAAAGAAAATACGGTATTATATTTATAATTAAAAGAAAACCATAGTTACAAGTTATTTTCGAAGAACAATTATTTAAAACACCTCGTGAATTTTCAAGACGTCTCGTAGATGCTGCGGAATTATTTAATGAAAACGAACAACATCAATTATGTACAAATTTAAAAACAAAATTCCCTTTTTACACTTTTACTTTATTACAAAAATGTCATAATGATACGCAAGAAGCAAATCACCACAACGCAGCAAATATCTCACAAACTTATTAAAATCATACAGCATATAACTAATTAATATTGTAGTCGAAGAGATTTGTAGTATGTAGGAAGTATTTAATTAGAGAGAGGACTACGCTCTAGTGTAGTAGCTCTCGTAAGGCATTCAAAATTTCCAATGGAAAATTTGTTTCACATTTTTGCATACGAAACACTGAAATTTTCATCCAGGGAACGTGCGGATATTTTACATATCAATAGCGTGTTAGTTTTCGTCTGTTATGAGAAAAAAAAACATAGAATTCTCATTAGTTTTTCTCAAAGGTTGTGTATTTTCGGGAAGGATGTAATTCACACCAACGCGTATTTCAGCGTTGTTTTGTTGTTTGTAAGTTTTATATTTATTTAAATTACAACTAATTAAGATTAGTTTCGCAAAAGAGCGTTGCTTTAAGCTTTGTATCTAGTAGTAAGTACATTGGCCTACTTTTCGGCTTTGGGACCTTGTTTAATAGATTATATTTCAATTTCGTTTCAAAGATCTTATTCTGTGATGTCAATAGATCGTCAGTTTGTATTCCTGTCTATGTTAAAGCCATCGATCAATAAAAATTGAGTTCCCGATGAAGAATTTTGGCTGGACCGCGAGGAGTAAAGTTGTGTGATTTATTTTATTTTGTCTATTTAGTGTTTCTTCAGGTTTAAATGCGTAATAACGATGGTTTATTAACTGTTTAATATCTGTGAAAGTCCACAAATGTGGGCAAATGTAACAAAGCCACTGAACGTAGCTTCTCGGGATCCTCCAAAAAGTCCACTGAAAGAGTCTCAGTAAATGTCCACCATTTTACTGCGATTATATTTCATCCCATATCATCTCATCTCATCTCATTTAATTTCATGCCATGTTTCATATTAATCAACTTCATTTCACTTCATATTACCTTTGTTATATATAAAAAATATATATAAAAGATTAGGCTGTATGGTACCTTTGCCTTTTCAGGATAAAACGCCCGAAGCATTCATAAATCCCGGTGTAGAGGAAGGCAGCAATATTTCTAATACTTAACACATCGTCTTTTCGCATTAAAAGTGTACAATTTCCAAATATATTCGAAATTGAGTTAACTTTGCGGAATCATTTGGCATCACCAGTATTTTTCTCATAAATACGGCCAAAAGAGCGTAGTTTAGTTTTTTTTGTTTACCTATGTTTTGACTACTATTAACAAAATTAACACATAATTTTATCTTACTTTAAAAGACAGATAATGTAACTGTTATAAAATTAAAATAAATGTTACAAAGATGATTAATATTAAAAATATCACATACATAAAACACTCAGCTGTAAAATTAGTAAGTTTTGAAATTGTACAGTTTTAATGCGAGAAGACGACATGTTCATGAATGACTTCCGTAATGAAGAAATAACATTGCGTAAGAAAAATCAAACCCTCGAGAAAATATAGTTTACGTAATATCTAGTGGTAGGGCGTCTTGTGACCCCGGCTCCGGCCACTGGAGGAGGCCTTCTCCCCCTGGTGAGGGTTATGGGGCGATATGAAGGGGCGAGGCCACGTGGCGCACTACCACACGAGTAGGTACCACCACCTTGCGTATTTCTAGTAGTAATGCGGTCTGGTTTTTATTGGTGGGCAGCCGTTGTACTGAGATTTACAACTGATGCTCCAAGGTGGGTGGTGGCTTTTATATTGATGTTGTTGATGTTATATTGATGATGTCTATGGGCTCCGGTAACCACTTAACAGAAGGTGAGCCGTCTGAGAAATAAATTAGTATGAAAGTATAGATAGTTTAAATTAAGTGCACCATTCTCTTATAAACTATACAGTTTGAATTGCTTTTATTTCTAGGTAAAAATATTCCGCCGCTCTATCACGACACCAAACTTATTTATTGAATAAGAATATTCTTAGTATAACGGAAGATGTCTACATTTTCTAGAAAAGTCTTTGAAAACGCCTTTCTTTTAAATTTAAACATTAAGCAAGTTTAACAATTTTATTACCAAAGGCTCACTTCTGACTCTGGTCATAAACTACAAATATGTAAGCTACGAAAAACAGACAGATCTCTGTAGGGATTTTTCCAGAAAACGAAATAAACAGACGGCGAACATTCTTTATTTACTCGCGGCGTGGGAATAGAGCTTTGACTGTTTTCCGAGGTGTGTCTATAAATGAGACTGGATGTTTTTTGCTGCATTCTAGAATTAATAAACGCAGTTTTAAAATTTCTAATTTCGCGATTCGTACGTGATTTATTTGAAGAAAACAAAAAACACTTCTGGATTTTAATCTCGCATTTATTTTTAAACGTGTACTTTATATCAGACCATTCCGATCTTTCGATTTTTATGCAATTTTTAAAATTACAGTTACACGCCAATTATTGTTTAAAAATCTTGTATAAAATCCATTTTTTTTTAAACGTTACATTAGACTTCGAAGGCGTGTCTATAAATGAGGCTGGATTTGGAATTTTTTGCTTTTATTTATTTGCACTCTTGCATTTAATATCATCCAAAAACCAGAAACTTTAGCGAAATAAAGAAAACTCATCGGGAATTTTCATGTGCCGGGCTGTGATGCAAGCGCTCACGAAATATGATAAAATACTTTTTTTATTTAACATTCACGTTTGTAGCACTGGATCATTCCTTTGTCGTGCGTCAAACTATCAAATATGATTTCACGGAAAACCTGATGTTTGAATTTTCGAGTTGTTCGTAACTGCAAAACAAAATATAAAAGGGCGCGCTTCGAAACTTTTGACGTCATGTTTTTCAATTAAGTTTGTGTGTTTAATACTGAACGAAACTCGGAGAGCTAAATATCGATGTTTACATTTTCCAGATTACATTGAGTCTACATTTTTGTTTTGCCTGGGCGATGAGCTGAGCAGCTTGTATCGATTCCTGCTTCTCGTCAGGACCCTGCAGCGCATGGGGCGGCTGAAGAAGAAAGGATATTTTAGATATAAGTTTAGGAATATGAAATTCTTCAACAATCTGTTATCTTATCAACCGAAGCTAATTAACTATATATTAATATAAAGAATAAAAAAAAACTGCAATGGGGACCTCATATTCATAAATTGGCGAGTAAGCTCAGCTCTGCAGCATACGCAGTAAAAAAAATTAGAATGTTAACAAACGCGGACACGGCTCGTTTAGTTTACTTTAGTTACTTCCACAGTGTCATGTCCTATGGCATTTTGCTATGGGGCAATGCGGCCGATGTAGAAACGATATTTATTCTGCAGAAAAGAGCTATACGCGCTATTTATAACATGCACTCAAGGGAATCCCTGAGGGAGAAATTTAAAGAAATTAAAGTTCTCACTATGCCATCCCAGTACATTTTTGAAAATTTGATGTATGTTCGTAAACATATTGAGGAGTTTCCTAAAAAGTCGGACATACATAATAGAAATACTAGGAACAAACACAAGCTTGTTGTGCCGATGAGTAGGTTACATAAGATACGAAATTCATTCGGGTGTTTGTCTGTGCGCCTGTACAACAAAATCCCACAAGATGTTCAGAACCTACATATACATAGGTTTAAGAAAACTGTTAACGAACATCTGTGCAATAAAGCTTACTATAAAGTCAATGATTATCTAGAAGATTGCACAAAGTGGGAATGAGTTGCTCGCTCCGGGCATTTCAATATTGTAGTAATTGTTACGTTATAATACTCATTGTAAAAAACTCATATTTAAAAAAAAAATGTAATATTAAAAAATTAATAAATAATAATTGCTTATTAAAAAAAAAAAAAAAAACATGCCCGCTGAGTTTCTTGCCAATTCTTCTCAGGACGGAGGCTAGTTCTTGTGAATTGGCGGTAGTTCTTTTGACGTTCAACAAGTATGTACTTTCATTTATGTTGAATAAAAAAAAAATTTTTGATTTGATTTGATTTGATTTGATTTAATGGGATGAGAAAAAATGCTTTAATATTATTTAAGCATTAGGAATATTAATAAAACATTTTAATTTTAAATATGATTATTGACAAGATTATGATTTCGAGTACTATTTATTTTAGTTCACCCAAGGAGCAAGTGGCTCTGATTCTAAGTGCTAATAAATTACTTATAGCTTGGCAACTACTTAAAGTAACGTATAGGCTATGTTTATCATGCTATTTTGCGAGATCATTTTCCTGATTCCTTTCTCAATCCTCGACCTACGCCATCTGTTGGCTGCCCAAGCGAAACTACGTGCACCTCAAGAAAATAAAATAGAAAGAAAAAATGGCGGTAAAATATAAACACGCACGGTGCCTGTGTCATAAACGAAAATTTGTGAATATTGTTCATCGATCTGTATTGAAAACACGAGTGTGAATAATCAAAAGTGTAACAGGGAGTTTCGGAGTGAAGCAATTAAAATATGCTTTTCTCAGTTCCAACAACTAGCAAAATAATATTACGCCACAAGTATGTTTTGTCCTACCACTTCAATGCCAGCACAAGCTGCGCGAGATATGCTGTGCGACTTGTTAGTATAGCATTCGGTGCTAAGCGGATATCCGGAAAGCATTTGTTTTATTGGGTTTATTTATTTATTTTATTGGGTCCTCAGAAAGATTCTTGTATTCGTTACCAGGCATGCTAAAACTTGAGGTTGTATGTGACTCATGTCGCAGTACCCAAATACCCCTCCCCCAGTCGATACCTGACGATGGATAATCTTGAGATTGAGCTCCAAAGCCTCGGATTCTAATTATTAATTTATATATCACTAGCACTATTCGTTTTTGGGAGCTTCGTGTTCCCCTACAACCGTATTTATGTTCTATTCTACGACATTTCCTCAGTATCGGTTATTTAATATCTAGTGATTAATAATGGCCGATTAATAATATCTATGTGGTGATTAATGGTGATTAATAATATCTAGTGATTAATAATGGCTATAGCTGATTTCGGAATACGAAGATATTGTTACGCCGGTAAGAGCAACGGATTCGAATAGCCGAACGAAAATCGAAGGATCTAGTAACATCTAGAGCGGTCGAGGAGTATAACGCAGACGCAGGACAACAGTCAGATATGGAAACACACAATACTCTACTCGAGCGGAAGCAGGGAATTGAGAATTTTAGTGTTGGTGACGTGTTCTAAGTGCTCTGAGTGCTAATATAGTTTTAAGTTGTACTCCGGTAGAATTTTTATTTATCCCGAACCCCAGCGCGTAACAATATTATATACATTTTCTGCTCTTCGTTAGCGGATTACAAAAAAAAACATAGCTTATTGTTGCACCAACATTTACTAATTAATCTTTGAAATAAAAAAACGACGCATTTGTTCTGAAATGACAAGAAATCGTTAGAGTGAAATGATCAAGAGCCGTCACAATACTAAAATTGATTTCGATTGATTGATTGATTGATAGTATTATTTTATTAAATATAATAAAAATCATTGTGCAGATACAATATGCTTATCAAATCCACAGATTCGGTAGAATCTGGCGCCAAGTTCCGTTAAAAAATCCCGTTGTAAACGGAGCGCCAGACTACCCACTGTGTTTACTGTAAGCAGAACGGTTTTTTGAGGTTGCGAAATTTTATTTAATTTTACGGTACTTCTGGTTCCTAAATTGTACATTATATCAATCGCTCACAACTTTATTTTACTGATATTAACTAGTTATATCAATTACAACAATTAATCTACTTGAAATTATTAATTTTATCACCACAAACTATAGCTCGCTCAAAAATTTCGATCCTGACTTTTTTTCGACGTAAAAAGTGACATGCCACAGACTATAAATATTCGAGAATACATGGTAATCTACGGCCGCCAGGGTGCGCTGGAATTATTCCTACATTAGTAATGGATTTTATGAGCTGGTAACTGAGACCTTTAAGTCATGTCTTATTTTAATTTATATTCATATTTTTATGAAAAATGATATTATGGAATGAAATGAAATGAAGATGATTAATTTGATCCACAGATTCGGTAGAATCTGGCGCCAAGTTCCGTTCAAAAATCTCGTTGTAAACGGATCGCCAGACTACCGACTGTGTTTACTGTAAGCAGAACGGTTTTTTGAGGATGCGAAATTTTATTTAATTCTACGGTACTTCTGGTTCCTAAATTGCATATTATATTAATCACTCACAACTTTATTTTACTGATATTAACTTTTTTTTTTTTTTTTTTTGTCAGGAGGAAATCGCCGGACTTCAGCCCTTCACTGGGGATGGAGGGCGTGGCACGTCCCAGCCTCAGTGTGGTCAGAGCGCGGAGGGCCCAATCTCGGCGGTCCGTGCTGGAGTCATGGTCCAGACGGCTGGCCGATCCTTCGGCTGGTCGTAGGACCGTCGAGGCGATTCGCCCGGTTCTTGTGAACTGGGTGAATCGTGACAGAGGACGCCTCACTTTCCGGCTCACGCAGGTGCACAGTATACACGCCGCCTCGAAGGAGATGGTGCGATAGCCACGGATGACCCTGACCGCGATGGTGCGTTGCGGCCGTTGCAGCAGCTTCGCTACCCCCACGGCCAGGGACTGGCCCCACACGGGCGCCCCGTATAGGGCCATTGATCGCACCACCCCCGTATAGAGACGGCGCGTCACCTGGTCAGGCCCCCCCACGTTGGGCAGAAGCCGGCTTAACGCGCCGGCCACCCCCAACAAATGAGGGACCAGGTTCAGAAAGTGAGCACGGAAGGTCCAACGACTGTCCAGAATGAGGCCGAGGTACTTCAACTGCACCCCGACCTCGATACGGACGCCTCCAACGATGATATGGGCATCGACAGGTGGCACTCTCCGGGGCCTGTGGAACCACATGGCCTCGGATTTACTGAGCGCCACGTCGAGGCCCAATCTCCTGATTTTGCCGACGACATGCGCCACCCCAGCGGTGGCAAGACGAGCAGACTCAGCAAAACTCCCCCCCCGGGCCACGACCAGCGTGCCGTCTGCGTAACAGATTACGCTTAGGCCCGGGAGGAGGGCACCCCTCAGTACCCAGTCATACCCGATATTCCACAAAAGGGGGCCGAGCACCGACTGATATTAACTAGTCATATCAATTACAACAATGAATCTACTTGAAATTATTAATTTTATCACCACAAACTATAGCTCGCTCAAAAATTTCGATCCTGACTTTTTTTCGATGTAAAAAGTGACATGCCACAGACTATAAATAATTCCAGAATACATGGTAATCTACGGCCGCCAGGTGCGCTGGAATTATTCCTACATTTTTAATGGATTTCATGACCTGGTAACTGAGACCTTTAAGTCATGTCTTATTTTAATTTATACAAATAACACGATACCGGTAGACGCAAAAGCAATCACGGCAGCTTGAATGTAAATGGAGTGAGAATTGTATGTTTGTCACTCCGGAGATCGTTCACAGGCGGATATCACAACGGATACGTTCCGACGAAGCCTCGTAATCCCTCGGAACAACAAACCCCCCTGCACCTTAATTAGATTGAGTACCCACAACTAACGGTGCCCCTAGATGACGTTAGGAAATCTGAAACAAATTTTCCAAGAGATAGGAAAATTACGTATTTCAATTTGATTCAAATTCAATTCAAACAAAATCATTTATTTCAACTTAGATGTCAGTATAAGAGTGATTCTCCGAACCCTAAATTTTCGATGTCTTGAGGTTTATTTTTGTAACTAACTGACAAATCAGTCTGCAATTAATTTTAAAACATACCTCAGACTATTGCCTATCTTGCACAAGTTATTTTTTTTTAATAATATTTATTTAAATATTTCAAAAAAATATTTAAAAGTAGTTCTTCTGATTAATATGGTGGGTCCGTAACCCAGTTTCTTGAACATTAGTAACAATAACATTATTTCTTATTCATAAATTGATGTGAATTATAATTAATACGAAAGAATATTAGTTGTTTCTTTACACCAAAAAAAAATGGTACTAATATTTACGATTGTTTATTTATAAATAAAAAAATAACGAGTGTCCGGCACAAAAGTCTGATTCATATTCACGCGCTTCACTCGAAAGTACCCAGCTAAATACGAAACATCAGGCGACCCCTCCCCGCGCTGGCGGTAGCCAGTGGCTCGGCTGACGTGGTCGCGACGTGACGTGTGGCTGGTTCGTGTCGTTGCGGAGATATAAAGGTAAATATCTGATTCATATAGCCTTGGTACACCCGTGTTTCTGATTAGTATGTTCGTTTTTATAATTAAGGTAAATGGTTTTCAAACTTGAATCTGCGGGAAATATAATGCCATTGGGGCACAGAAACCTATGTATGTCGGCGCGTGTTTTTATAAACCATTAGTTCATGACTAATAAAGATGGGACGACAAACAACACGTGCAAGCATTCATCGAAAACAACACGTGCAAGATAAGAGTCGTAAACAACATCGTCCCACCACGATACCTTGCTATAAAAACGCTCCGTTGTTGTCTTTCGAGCTCAGATGCGAGCGAGTCGCCGTATCAGACGGAACGCTCCTGCGTAATATACGCTCTGAGTTAACATTTCTGGTTTTATTGACTTACGAAGACCGCCCGCTTACCATGTCTCTACCCGAAAGTAGAAATACTCCAACATCAGAAGAGGGAACACCACGTGACGAACAACGGCCTAACGACGTAATCCAAGCTATGGCAGACGCATTTAAAACCACGATGAACGATATGATAACTCAACTGTCTTACGATCATCGCATAATCCTTGACTGAAATGATCGGCACCATGAAGTCAGAAGAAAATACGCGAGTGCGCATTGCCGACGTTTATTTTCCTACATATGACCCCGATTCTAGTACCGATGTACACGATTGGGTAGATCTTATTATATGTACTCAAGCAGAATATGGACCTCGAGATCATGAGGTACGATTAAAAGCAGTAAGTGTATTAAAAGGTCGTGCAAAAACATGGGCAGATAGTAGCCTCCTAAGGACAACAACCTGGATGGAAATGCGGGATGACATGTTGCAAACTTTCGAACCCGAATCCAGGATGCAGTAGAGTTTGTCATTGGGAGCATTGGAGATGAACGGATTCGGACAGAACTGCTCAATAGCAAGTCAAATACTGTTCCGGAGTTAATTGCTATAGCCAAAACGTTTTGCAAACGAAAGAATATACCAACTAAACCGACTGACTTCAATAAACAGCCTCGTTTGAACTTCAATCGTGATAGATCCAACTTGACTTGTCATGTTTGTGGAAAAACAGGTTATTTTGCTGGATATTGCCCGGAAAATGCAATTCGACGTGGAACGTTTTCAGAATCAGGATCAGGAGCTTCTTTCTCATCAAGAGATTCGCCTACACCATCCATTAAGGAGTGTTCCTACTGTAAAGGAACCCGACACACTACAGAAAGATGTTTTAAAAGAATTGCTGACGAGCAACACAGTAAAAGAGTGAATCTATGACGGAATACTGAGGCTAAGTCACATATTAATGCTTTCATGATAAAGACTGAACAAAACAAATTGGAAGAGCGAGACAGATTTTTCTGCCATAGAAATCTGTATTGTGGCTTTCGGGACAAGGAAAGAATACAGATCAGAATACCAGTAATCAGAAATTCATCGGGAACAGACAGATGCCGATCCATGTACTTGGTGCGCTACGGTTGATATGCACCTCGATGAACGTCTACTGGATGGTGCATAGCTCATTGTAGTCTTCAGTGGGGCCCTGAAAGGCAGGTGCCTTATCATTTTGTCGCGGCTTTCACACGTAGGTGTCACATGGAGGCATTTGCGACTTATTTCTCGCTCGTTATGATGCGAAATTCTTGCTGCGACGCTTATCAATTTAAGCAATGGTAAGCCACAAAAGCGTGAATGCAGCATACGCAAGTCTTGTAATAACGTCTGTCACCTCGATAGAAGATCTGAGCCACGAAGAAATCGTCACATCTTACGTTCTGGCTCATGTTGCCCAGTTGACTCTCGACTTAATCACATGGCATTTACTAGCGGAAATACGACACGTAACAAGCTATAGCAAGAAATTAAGGCAAGTGCAAGTCTCAAGTGAAAGTTCGATCGCAATAATGGATCTGTCATGACGAGTGGGTAGTTCCGACACGAATCGTCTTAAGCCAATGACTACTGCTAGTTACATGGCACTAGTGCTGTAAACCAGGACATGAGACTGTGAATTGTCGCTGAAACTTTAGAATCTGCTAGATTTAATACCAATAACACTACACGTTCGATGACTTCGGGCTCCAGCAAGCAAGCAAACAAGAAAGCAAGCAAGTTTCCGTGGGGAAGAAAATTGACACATTTGAAGTCGTCGTGGCCTGTAAGATAAGACGTCCGGTGCGTTCGTGTCTGGCGATGCGGCGGTGTTCGGGTCCCGCTGGCGGATGCCAGTTTTTCCGGTGAAGTGGATGCTTGAGCGTGCTTGACAAGTGTTCGCGGTCGGCTTCCGCAGTGTGGGAGTAACATCGTGTAGTAGAGGTGGAACCCGTAAAATTGTAGTTTGCGTGGTGGCTGGTGGTAAGATGTCTTGTGAGTCTGCACAGGTAGCCGGAGGTGAGACTTCCGCGGTCGCGGCCCACCCAGTCTGCGAGAACCGGGCAGATCGCCTCTACGGCCGGCCGACGGGTCCGGCAAAAGACGAGACCACACCTCCAGCACGGACTGCCGAGATTGGAGCCCCCGCGCTCCGGCTGCACTTGCGCTAGGGCGCGCCGCCTCGTAGGAGACTGTGAGGTATCCTTGAATGACTCTGACTGCGATCGCGCGCTGCCGGCGTCACAGTGCGGCGACGTTCTCGTGGGTAAGGGCGTGGCACCAGACGGTATAGTGCCATCGACCGCACGGGTACCATCACTTTTTTTTTTTTCGGGTAGAGGGCCGAACCTCCTACGAGGTCCCCGCGCAAAAGGGGCGCGCGGGGTATGTGAGACTCAACGATCTGCATGGTGTTGTGAGCAGACCGCGGGCCCAAGGATTTTAGAGCCCACCCACTAAACGACTCCCCTGCACTCTTACACCCGACGTCCGATCCCCTCCGAGGTCAGAACCCGGATGAGGTAGGGGGGCTACCGCGGTCAACACTACAACCAGACGGCGCGGCGAGCCTTCGAGGCGAATCGAAGGCTCTGAAACGTCGGCCGTCTCGGTACGGCAGCCCGTCGGGCCGCCCAGACGGTGCCGCTGTTGTCCCGGAATACCCCGCTGGACCAGAACCAGCCTGCCGGGTCGGGACGCGATACACCGTCGACCGGTCGCTCTAATCACTCCACGGCAGCGCGCTAGAGTGCTGGTAGCGCGCCGCGCGGCCTCACCCCCTCAGGTCGCCCCTTGACCTTCACCGGGGGGAGGCCGCCACCTAGCCACGACGTAGCCACGACACCTAGGTCGTAGCCACGACGCGCGGCAGCGAGAGGTCCTCACCTATGACCGCGACGAGGGCCGCGCGTTGCTCATCGATCCAGAGCAACGCGCCAATGTATGTTCCGCTGTGTCTTCCTCGTCGCGGTCCGCGCAGTGGTGGCACTGCGCCGTCGGTTCCCTTCCGGCTATCTTAAAGAGGTACCGGCCAAAACACCCATGGCCGGTCAACATCTGCGTCAGCCGGAAGGTGAGGCATCCGCGGTCACGGCCCACCCAGTCCGCGAGAGCCGGGCGGACCGCCTCGACGGTACGGAGGCCGGCCGACGGGTCCGCCAAGCGGCGAGACCACGCCTCCAGCACGGACCGCCGAGATTGGTGCCTCCGCGCTCGAACTACTCCTTCGCCGGGGCGCCCTTCCCCCCTAGAGCGGAGGTCGCTACGCCACCGGTAATCGGCAGCGAGCGCCTCCGCCTCCAGGTCCCAGGGTGGCGTCCCGGCGAGCAAGCACGCCGCCTCGAATGAGACGGTGCGGTATCCTCGAATCGCCCTGACCGCAATCGCGCGCTGCGGACGTCGCAGCGCCGCGACGTTCTTGCGGGTCAGGGCGTGGCACCATACGGGAGCGCCGTATAGTGCCATAGACCGCACCACCCCCATGTAGAGGCGGCGCGCCACCTGATCGGGACCCCCGACGTTTGGAAGCAGCCGGCTCAAAGAGCCGGCCGCCGCCATCAGTCGAGGGCCCAATTTTTCAACGTGAGCGCGGAAGCTCCACCGACCGTCCAGTTCGAGGCCGAGGTACCGAAGACCGGTCACCCCGACCTCGACGCGGACGCCTCCGATCACGAGGTTGGCACCCAGAGGCGGCGCTCGTCCCGGCCCGTGAAACAACAGGGCCTGGGTTTTGTCGAGCGCCACCTCGAGCCCCAACCGTCGGATCCTGGTGACGACGGGTGCCACGCCTGCG
This sequence comes from Bombyx mori, assembly GCF_030269925.1. Taxonomy (NCBI): domain Eukaryota; kingdom Metazoa; phylum Arthropoda; class Insecta; order Lepidoptera; family Bombycidae; genus Bombyx; species Bombyx mori. The sequence continues at coordinate 6,815,933 of NC_085135.1, forward strand.
CACGCCAGACGGGCAGACTCCCGGTAGTCCCTCCCCGGAGCCACGACCAACGTGTCGTCGGCGTAACAAACTACGCTCAGCCCGGGGAGGGGACCCCGAATGACGCCCCGCAGGACGCAGTCGTAGCCGATGTTCCACAGCAGGGGGCCCAGGACAGACCCCTGTGGAACACCGCGCTCGACCGGAAAGCGGTACATCGCCCCACCGTGTCCGATGCACTGGATCGACCTGCCCTCGAGGTAGGAGCCGATCAGTCGGCGGAGGTATGCGGGGAGGCCGTGATATTCCAGCGCCCCCGCGATCACCGACCAGGGCAGGGTGTTGAAGGCGTTCCTTACATCTAAGGATAACGCCATCGCCACCCCGCCCCGGGATACGGCTTCGTCGGAGAGGGCACGCACGCGCAGAATTGCGTCGATAGTCGAGCGGCCCTCTCTGAAGCCGTATTGCTCCGCCGAAAGATCGGGACCCGTCTCGGTCAGGTGCCGGACGATGCGGGCCGCGACGATCCTCTCGAGCATCTTGCCCGCTTCGTCCAGCAACACGATGGGGCGATAGCCCGCGGGTGAATCCGCGGGGCGCCCGTCCTTCCGCAGAAGGACCAGTCTGCCCGTCTTCCATTTCGACGGGAACCGTCCCGACTCGAGGCACGCTTCGAAAAGCCCCCCGAGCCGGTCCCCTAGGGCCTCGAAGGCCAAGCTCCAGACCCGGCCGTGAACGCCGTCAGGGCCGGGGGCCGCGTCCTTCGCTCTCATTCTGGACACGGCCGCATGGATCTCCGCCCCCGTGATAGGGGGAGGGGGCTCCTCGGCAGCGGGAACGCTCGGACGACGCGGCGGCGTGCCCCACGTGGCGTCCATCTGGGGGGGCTCAAAGTCCCCCCCCGCTGCCGGCGGGAAGAGTGCCGCAACAATTTCCCGCAGCTGCCGAGGCTGGAGCCGCTCGGTCACCGGGAGCGCCCACGGCTGCAGTTTCCTGCGAACCATCTTGTATGGGCGCCCCCAGGGATCTTCGTCGAGCGACTCCAGGAGAGTCTTCATGCTCTGCTTCTTGGCCTCGCCGATGGCCAGCTGCAGCGCCGTCTGCTTTTGACGACAGTCAGCGTGCAGCTGGGCCGCCGTCTCCGCGAACGCAGCGTCGCGACGACGGCGGCGGCGGTGGCGTGCGCTCCGGCGGCGCGCCCTCACGCACTCCTCGCGGAGTCTTGCGATCTCGGGCGACCACCAGAACGCACCCCCACGTGGTGCTCGGGGGCCGACCCGGGGCATGGCGGCATCACAAATATTTGCCATGGTGCCCCGGAACCAATCGACCTCCGCATCCACGTCCGCGAGCTGCGCGGGTTTTGGTGCCCACGCAGCAACAGCGGCCGCCTCCATCAGCAACTCCTTATTCATTCTTTTCAAGGCCCACCTGGGGAACGAACGGGGCGCACCTTGCGGGAGCTCCTCCTCACCGCGGGCGCCCGCGGTTGACGACGACGACAAGGAGGAGGCGGAGAGCTCAAATCGGACGTATCTGTGGTCCGAGAGCGTCTCCGCCCCCTCGAGTACGCGCCAGCCGCGGGTGCGGCGCACGGCGGACGGGGACGCGAACGTCACGTCCACGTGAGATTCCCCGTTCCACCGCACGCAAGTCGCGACCGTGCCTCTGTTTAGGAGACAGAGGCCGGTCGCGATCGCCCACTCCGAAAGGGCCTCGCCTCTCGCATCCGTCGCATCCGTGCGGGGGGAACCCCAAGCCGTGCACTTGGCATTGAAGTCCCCCGCGACGATGACAGGGCGGGACCCGAGGCGGTGCAAAAGCGCCTCGAGCCCGCCCAGAAACCGCTCGAACTCGGCGAGGCTCCTGTTCGGAGAAAAGTACGCCCCGATCACGACGGTCCCGTCGATCCTAGCCGCGACGTACCCGGGTCCCCTGGCCACCATTTCCAAGGGGGGTAACGCCGCGGACTGTCTCAACACAATGGCCACGGAGCCGTCGACGTCCCCCATCCAGCAGGTCCTGGTCCTGGTCGGTGGGGACGAAGTACGGCTCCGCAGCGACAGCGACGTCGATTGACCACTCCGCCATGGTGTGGACGAGGAGATCCTGTGCCCTGGCGGAGTGGTTCAAATTACTTTGGAGGAAGCGATGGACGCAACCCATTACGGGGCTACGTCCATCGCTCCCTCGTCTGTCCCGCCTTGCGGCTGTTCTGGTGCCGCGGCGGGAGCTGACTCACCGGCTGCCCTTTTTGCAGCCGGCTTCTTTTTCTTTCCGCCCCTCCTCGTTTTTGTAGAGGAGGGGGCGGATTTACACGCCGGGCCCCCGGCCCGGTGGTCGGCCTTCCTTTTGGCCGCGTCGCACAAGACGCAGTGCGGCGCGGCTGTCGTGCAGGATGCAGCCTTGTGCCCCGGCTGGCCGCAGCGGAAACACAAGCCGCTGCGGTCCACTGTCGAGGGGCACTTGGCGAGGCCGTGGCCGGTGCCGAAGCACCGAAGACAGCGCCACGGCCTGGCATCCTGTAGCTGCACGTGGGCCACTACCCAGCCCACGCGCAACCATCCTGGGCTATCTGAAGGCCGACCCTGTGGAGGGGTGGCCAGGAGGTTCGCCGTTGCTACCGGGCAACGCGCCCACGCCGTCCGGGTTCCGGAGAACGTCGCCCGGAGTTCCCCGACTTTGACGTCGGCGAGGGCGCAGTTGCCCTGCGACGCGATGGCCGCGGCGACCTCCTCCTTAGTTGCGCACTCGTCGAGGCCCGTGATTTTGACTTCTCCCATCTTCACGGGCCGCGCGATGCGCACCACCTCGGGGTCCGGCAGGATCTCCCTCAGCCGGGCCGCCAATTTTTCGGCCGCGGCGTTTGTGTTGGGGCCGGGGCACTCTATAAGACGAGCCCCGTTGGTCGTCTGCCGGACCTTGATGCCCCCCTCCACGCCGAGGGCGTCCACATTCACGCCGCCGCGCGCCTGGGTCATCACCTCGTGGTAGGTGATGCCCTTTTCTTTGCCGGCCGGCAGCAGCTCCACTACCACTGCAACCGACCGCGGGGCGCGCGGCGTTGACGCCCCCCTTCTTCTTGGTCCGGCTCCTGCCGGGCCCCGCCTTCGCAGGCTGGGACGGGGCAGGAGCGGACACCGGTTTAGATGCAGGGGCCGTGGGTGCCAGCGCCCCCGCAGCCGCGGGCTTAGGTGCAGCCGCAGCGGGAGCTCGCGCGGGTGTAACCTTCTTCTTCCCGCTGTATGTTTTGGCAGCGGGCTGCACACTCCTGCGGGGTGCCGGCACAGGCGCGCTTCCCTAAGCCTCGTGAGCGAGGGGCGGTCTCGCGCGCTCCACCTTGGAGCTGCGCGCCTCCTGTATGAGGAGCTGCCGCCTCAGCTCCTCGACCTCAGTGAGGCCTTCTGCTTCGGGCGGAGGAGGGACAGGGGCCGAGCTGCGTTGCCGCTCGATGAGATCGGCAACCATTGTTCGCAGCTCGGCCATGTCGACGCGGAGCTGTCCGTTCTCCGCCCGAAGATGGCCATTCTCTTCTGACACTTGCTCAAGGCGGGCGTGCATCAGATCCAGCTCCTTGCGTTGGTCCATTGTCTCTTCATTTGTTGTGCGGCTTACTATCCTTTCCATGCGCTCTGCCAAGGTGGCGGCTGCCGACTTCATGGCACGCACGTAGTCGCCCTTTAATCCCTTGGCCGATTTTGTAGCTATGGTGGCGACCATGTCCTTCACTATTTCGAATGCTCGGAGGTGGTCATAGGGACCCACCTCCGTCAGGGAGCGCTCCAGGCGCTCGACCTCTCCTATTTTTATTTTTCCTCTTGCCTCACGGCAGGCGGCCCTGGAATGCGCCGAGGAGGCAGCAGCCAGTCCGCGAGGAAGACTATCGTCACAATCAGTGGCGGGCGGCGCCGCAGCAGCCGCCGGCCCTTCCGCCAACGCCATGTATTTGGCGCTGGCAGGCTCATCCTCCGAGGAGTCGGACGGAGCGGAGGACGCCGGCTGACGAGCCGACTTCCGCTTCCGCCGAGTCCGCTGCCGAACACAATCAGCAAACAGAGCTGGCGTCTCCCGCCCACTAGACGCGTCGCCCCTTACGGAGCTCCGCGCCGAGTACAGCGAGATCAAGCTCTCACAGCGCTCGAGGCGCACGGTGGGGACTCTGTCCCTTACGCGACCCGTGCTGTCGCCCCCTACGTCTTGGCATTGTTTGCCCCCCCCAGAAACGGTGGGGCAGCGTGCGGCCGATCGCTCGACCGCACGGAGGGATTCTCCCCCCGCGGAGCGGGAGGTACTGTTACACACTACTCTACAAAGCAGCTTTGCCCTAATCAGCTCGTTTACAAGCTCACTGTGTTTTCCATTAGAGTCATCATTTTTAGCTTTCATGTAAAATCAAATCATATTGAAAACCAGTTAGAATCTGGAAGCCGTCGCGAGCATACATAAATTTGAGAAGTCAACAATAGTGTTGTAAAATTGTGAAATCTAATAAAAGACAGTTTAGTTGTGAAAAGTTTTTGTGTTTTTTTAAAAAGAAGTTTGAGAAAGGCCGTGTAACAAATTGGTGTCAGAAGTGGGATACCAGAGAAGAAATCTGAGACAGACCGTCAAAGATTCTGGTATCTCGAATCCGAGCCATCAAACTTCAAGAACGACCGACAGTAAGCCTTGCCCTAAGGACAAGCCTGCGTCTAAACACAAAATTCAAGAACGACCGACAGTAAGCCTTGCCCTAAGGACAAGCCTGCGTCTAAACACAACTCAAGAGGACGACGGTAAGCCTCCGCTGTTAAGCGTGAGCCCGCTCCAGCCGCGACGTGACGCACAGAGACGACAGTCCAGCTGCTTCTCCAATTCTAACTCACCCACCATCAATCAGCATCCAGAACATAACTACTAGCATCCTGCTCCTGACGAGGCAATGCGGTACGGCGTGCTTCTGTGAGTGCTCTACACTTCAAATTCTCCGAAAAATTTCAAAGTTTCTTAATCTTAATTTTAATTTTCTAAATTTATATTTCATTCTAACCTGTATTTCAAGTGCTATTTTTGTATTCCAATTTTATTCAGCACATCATAATTCAAACCTAAATGTCAGTCAAATCGGAATCTTCAAAGAAAGGCGAAATGACGGACAAAATTACCTTATCCTTTTTAACCAAATTCATCAAAACTTATAATGGGGACAGAGAATCACTCCCCGCGTTTTTAAATAATTGTGATAATGCAATGTCCTTAGCTAGTTCGGATCAACAACCCGTCTTATGTAAATTTATTATCTCACAATTAGAAGGAAAAGCCCAAGTCGCATGTAGTCTAAAAACGTTTACTAAGTGGACGGAACTAAAAAACTTTTTAAGGTCAACCTTTGGAGAGAAAAAACACTCCATTCATTTACTTTCTGATTTGCAACATTGTAAACAATTATTAAATGAGGATGTTACTAAATTTTCCTTAAGAATTGAACAAATATTAACGCGTATTCATTCTAACATTCATTATAGTTGTAAGGACGAAAGGGAGCTTCTAGGCAGAACCGCAGCCATGGAGGATCTTGCCCTTAACACATTATTATTGGGATTAAATCCATCACTATCTAATATAGTTCGTTGTAAAAATCCAACAACCCTCAGTGACGCCATACAATATGCCATTGATGAGGAAAAAATATTCAATTTATACAAAATTAACACAAAATCCCAAAAACAATGTTCGGTCTGTAACAAAGCGGGCCATACTTCCTCAGAATGTTTTAAAAATAAAAAACCTTTTTCAAAAAACGTTTTCCAAATTCATCATAAAAATAATTTTAATAAAAATCAAAAACCTAATTCAAATAATCCTTATATTAAAACGTGTAATTATTGTAAAAGAACCGGTCACACGATTACGGAATGTCGCAAGCGTCAATTTAACGAGAATCGCCGCGAAAACGCAAATTCCGCGCAAAACGATAACTCGTATATTAGGTCTCGTGTTGCACCTGCGCAACCGTGTGAACAAGAAAATTTAAACTAAATCGGATTTCGTTGCCGTGTCCTTCGAAATCCAATCAAAATCATAAAGACACGACTTATACTAAATTTTCTAAATTCACGACTCAACCAAAAGAATTGAGTTCTTCTAACTTCACGACTCAACCAAAAGAATTGAGTTCTTCTAAATTCATGACTCAAATAAAAGAATTGAGTTCTTCTAACTTCACGACTCAACCAAAAGAATTGAGTTCTTCTAAATTCACGACTCAACCAAAAGAATTGAGTTCTTCTAAATTCACGACTCAACCAAAAGAATTGAGTTCTTCTAAATTCACGACTCAAATAAAAGAATTGAGTTCTCCTAACTTCCCGACTCAGCCAAATAAACTGAGTTCTACCAAGTTTATACCTCGACCAAAAGAGTTGAGTTCTTCTAAATTCACGACTCAGTCAAAAGAATTGACGAGTTCTACTAATGATAAAAAACTAAATGATAAAATAACAAACAAAAAATTTTACTCAAATTCAAAAACCAATCAATACAATTCTAATTTTATTAATTCTAAATTCATGACTCAATCAAGACAATCGAATGATAACAAAAATCAGGGCCGTACTCAGAGTCCGGATTCAAAAAATAATTTACCTAATTCTAACTTAGTTACAAATCCTAAATCTAAACTTATGTACGAAATTAACGATTACAGTAAAAAGGTGTCTTTACCTCATATTTACTTAAATTCTAAACATGCCTCTGAAAAACTATGTTTCCTTATTGACACAGGATCCACCATAAGTATTATAAAAGGATCAAGTTTATTAGAAGTCCCGAATCTCTCGAACGAAATCGTGAAATTAAAAGGGATTAATAGTTCAGAAAATCCTGTTGAAACATTAGGTACTTTCCAAATGGAATTTAATCTATATAACGAAACTTTTAAATACAAATTTCACATTACAAATGACGATATTAATTTAAATAATTACGATGGAATTATTGGTAGCGATTTTTGCAATTATTTTGAATCGAACATCAATTATTTTTCTAAATCCTTATCTGTAATGAATCATTCTATTCCTATCATTTATACTCAACCAACTTAT